>NC_142096.1:691250-1370000 GCF_054644295.1 Miniopterus natalensis
ACGAAAATGAAGACTTAGTGGGCCCTGCACTGCACAAATCTCCTTGAGCTGCCTGGAGAACCCCAAGGTAGCGGCTTCCTCCCAGTCTGACCTTCACGTCTCGGGGTAGCTGCTACTCGGGCTGAACCACGGCCCTTATCTCTGCTTCCCGGCTGCCCCCACGGTGCTTCCTTGACCCTAGGAAGGGTAATTGCTTAGCATCCGAGCCAGGGTGGCACACGAGACACCAAGAGGTTGAAAAGAATAATTTAAGAAGGAGGAATAGGACCTGGATTTTAATAATTCATAAGATGCCTTGACAGGCAGGGTGTTAATTGCATCTTTCTCAGCGCCCCCTTAGGAATCTGAGCCTCACAACAATAAGCAGCCGCACGTGTCACTCCGACCGGCTGCGGCCACGTGGTTTGAAATGCAATTCGGGCTGTTTGGGCTGCAGTTACGTGGTCCAAATGGATCCTCAGGTGTTAAAGGACAACATTGAAAGAGAAGCGTTTCTGATGGTGCATTTTTAATAAAAGCAAACGATTGAATTCAGTTTTCAGGTCATTTCTATTAGGAAAAAAAGACTTACAAAGCAAAATTACACCATTTGCAATGAGCTCGGTCGTGCACAGCAGCATGTTTTGAAGGCGAGCGACCTTGTAATTGTGGTGACTCGTGATGCATTTGGAAACCAATCTACTTCCTCAGGAAATTCTAAAGTAGCTAGAAAAATAGGCAAACAGCTGATGAACCTAAAGACAGGGGGCCGAGAGGCAGGCTAAGCAGGCTTGGGGCTCTACGGCCTTGGCTCCTCACCCTGCTCTGCGCTGCGGCTGGCGTGGGGTCACTCAGGCTGCTTCCACTTCGCTGCCCTTTGTGATAAATGTCAGATGGTTCACAGCACCCTGGGGTCTCCAGCCTCAGACACCTCAGGAGTGAAAAGCATCCCATTGTCTCCACACATCCCCCGATTCCAGGCACAACCTGCCTTTTCCTCGGGACGGACCAACGCTCTCTGCAGCTCACTGTCAACCTCCTTAACTTGCTCTGATTTGGGGAAGCATCGCAGATACTCAGGCACAGAGCTTTGTGAAGTATTTTCTTGGGTCTCATAAATGTTCCCTGGCTCATAACAGCAGAGTGATAGTTTACAGTAAGAATTGCAGCCCGGCCGGCGTGGCTCAGTGGTTGAGTGTCGACCTGTGAACCAGGAGGTCACGGTTTGGTTCCTGGTCAGGGCACAGGCCAGGGTTTCAGGCTCGATCCCCAGCAGGGGCGTGCACAAGGCAGCTGATCAATGACTCTCATCAATGTTTCTTTCCCTCTCTCTCTAAAAAGCTACCAAACATATTTTTAAAAAATTAAAGTAAGAATTGCAGGTTTTTAGTGTTAGGTTTATGAATGTATACCACAAAAATAAAATTTTAAAATCTGTAATCTTCAAATTTTCCAATTTCCTATCCCCTTGTCTATCCAAAAAACCCTACAATTGCACATACACACATGCACACATCACGTGCACACTCGGGCCCACGCGTGGACGCTGATGAAGGCAGCACCCAGGAGGCCCTGTGGTTGCCCACAGTGTGGAGGCTTCACTCGTCTCTGACACACGCAGTCAGTGGGAAGAAAGACGACCTCGGAACCCGACGAACCCAGATATTTGTGTACAACCGAAACAGCCTTCTCATAATTCGAATGGACCCACGAAACACTTTGGAGAAGAAAAAATATGAAAGCGACTGAAATCACCCCCCTGGTGCTGATTCATCAAGCTCCTACCACTAGAGGAGGCGACTTCTCAAGAGCCAATGCGAATGAGACACACGTTCCTGCAACAACCAAGGGGCGTCCACGAGCACCCAGGACACGCCCAGTGAGCACGTGAAAGTGCTTGTTAGAAAGAAAGCGGCACCAAGCGGAAACGGCAGCCAGGTGCCCAGTGCTGTCCAGGGAGGCGTCCTCGCCGAGCACCCAGGTGTCAGCCAGGCACAGCCCCCACCCGAGCGTGGTCACAGCCGCGCTGACCGGCCAGATGTTTCCACATCTGCGCGACATCTGTTTCAACAGAGCTGTCGGAGGGCAGGCAGAGAGTCGGACGCCAGGAAAATGTAAATTCTCTTACAGACGTACGCTCTGGGGTCAAAGCGGCTTAATTGCCCACGTTACTGAAAATCCCCGCCCAGCTCAGTGTTTCTGAGAAGAGGCTGGATTCTGAAGGCACAGCGGTGCTCCATCTTTTCTAAAATCAAGATTAGGTCACGTTTTACAAACTTAATAACAAGTAGATTATTTTTTTAAATATTTGCACTAGTGACTTGAGGGGTCCCAGGGCTGCTACACGTCTGAGGTTATCTTTGCTCCCAGTTTGCTAGTTAGAGGGAGTCTTACGTAATCGTGCATGTTGCAACCAAAGGGCGAGGCGGATACCGTAGCAAGGAGTTCAGCAGTGACGGCTGACATTGCGAATCTCTGTGGCTCAGCTGGTCGATTGTTGACCCAGGTACCAAGAGGCTGCTGGTTTGATTCCCGGTCAGGGCACAGGCCCGGGCTGCAGGCTCAGTCCCCACCCAGTAGGGGGCGTGCGGGAGGCAGCCGATCAATGTTTCTCTCTCATTAATGTTTCTGTCTCTCTCTTTCTCTCCCTCTCTCTCTCTAAAAATAATAAAAACATATAAAAAATAAAATAACATAAGCTAAGACTAAAGCAATATTTTAGAGGAAAAGCTGCACTTTCTATAATAAGCAGAGAGCCTGTGAACACACACATGACCCTCAGCGACACGATGGGCATGTAAGTCCAGGATCCTGTTCTTTGTGCAAACAAACAAAATTGCATAGAATTTGATCATGAAAATAGAAATAAAGCACAACACTTAAATGTAAATATGAGCTATAAAGGATATAAGTAAAGGGTAGATTATATAATGGAGACAAAATTTAATATATATTTGGAACAAACACAGTGATGGTTGGAATTCTCCATAGATGTTTCCGCCCATCTTCTGAGCTGCTCTGAGTCACAGAACTGGCAGCTTTTCAAGGATGTTTTTCTAGCAAATGGCTCTGGGAGATGGAGACAGTGTGTCCCACTGGGCAGAAGGCAGATTTATTTGCTGTCCAGAATAATAAAGGTAACCTCTCCCTCCGAGGCGAAGGTGGGGCAGGCTTGCCAGCGACTCTTCACTAGGTGGGAGCCTGTAAGCTCAGGCCCCTCTGCTGTGAGATAACCCAGTGGGTGTGCACCCCTGGCTGGGCTGCCTCACACGGTCCCTACGGGACGTTAGGGGCGGGGGGGCCCTGCAGACAGGAAGTTCATTCTTCCTGCAGGACCCTGAGTCACAAAGTCCTGTGTCTCTGACCTGAGCGTCTCGTGTCTCCTTCAGACTCCATGAAGCCAGCACAGGGGAACCTGTTAGCTTAGACCTTTCACCATCCCAATGACCCCTATTTTGCTTAAAATAAGAAGACGCAGGAACTATGCTGAGGTATAATTTCCAATGGTTACTAAATAGTTGTTTTCAGGTTCTTTTTTCAATTGTTACTGAAAAAAATAAAAATGATTCTGTTTCCACCCATATACAGCAAACATGAAAGTGTGAGAATCACTTTTATAAGGTGCTTCTAAAAACTCTAGGTAAGATCCAGCACACAGATACAATGTTGAAATCTTCATATGTATTTTCTAATAGTAACAGTGTTCTGACCCCAAAATGCAAACAGCATCCCCAGTGAAAAGATACCAACCAGTACTGCTTATGAAAATATATTAAATTTATTTTAACTGAGTAGCAAGATAATAACTACCACGAGCAAACAGAATTTGTCCCAAAGTCAACCCAACAGAGATTTAAATTAATTGATCTGTTAACAAAATGTATCACCGTGCAGCTCCAGTCAGGCAAGTTGAGTAACAATCATGTGGTAAAAGCTTTGAAAAACTGTAGGAAAAATGAGAATAGACTATCACCCCAACACAACACTGAATGTCTGTTTCAAAGAAAGAATAGTGAACCTCCACATCTGGGTTTCCTAATATATGTTGGAGCAAGACACCATTTGGAGGGTTTCATGTTAAAATATGGCCTGACTTAGAAACACAGTTTATAGATTCCCTTCCTGGGGATATCATGTTAAGTGAGATAAAAACTGCAATAAAATTATATTTGAGCCCAGTGACAACGTGTTATCTGTCTGGAATGTTTTTATAAAACATAAGGGAGACGGTCAAAACGTCTCTCCGCCAAACGCAAACACTGATGAGATGTCCCTTGGGTGCCTGGTCATTTCCCTTTATATGGTTTTATTTAAAAATTCATATTTGGCAAAAAATATATGTACATGACTAGATAAGAGAACAGTTTGTGCTTCACACGGGACTGAGGCCTAGCAGTGGACTGTGCCAAGGGGGCCTTCTCCTTGCCATGCCTGAGATGTAGCCGTACTGGGGTAAGGAAATTATGAAATGACCACTTAAAAGTTTTTGGATGGTGTTTCCTGAAACGAATCCTTCTTCTCAGATGTGGACGTTCGCTACATGAAATCAAAACTGCCCACACAATCCTAAATCTGACAGGTTTCCTGGCACCGGTGAGATGCTCTTGAGAGGGCTGACACCCATTTCCACAAGCTCTTTTAATACAAACCAAGAACCACGCCACCCGTTCAAGGCTCACGTAACTCAAGAAAATCTGAATCGACTGGCCGGGCGTGGCTCAGCGGTTGAGCGTCGACCTAGGATCCAGGCGATCAGGGTTCGATCCCCGGGTTGTAGGCTCAATCCCCAGTCGGGGGCGTGCAGGAGGCAGCCGATGGACGTTTCTCTCGCATTGATGTTTCTCTCTCTCTCTGCCTCTCTTCCTCTCTCTCTAAAAGTCAATAGAAACATATTGGGGGGGAAAAAGAAAATGTATTTTCCAGTTTATTTTGCCTAAATGGACACATGATTTAAGAGCAGCAGTTATTGGTTACATAGATTGCGGTGCACACGGGATGTCCGTGTGGAAGGAACAGCCTTTCAAAAGGATGAGCAGGAAATCAGCTCCCACATTCATTTGGGGCATGAAATATGTTTTTGCACCAAAGCATTTTGTAATGAATAAATTCCACTATGAAAATTTACCAAGATGCCTGAAACCGGAAATGCATTTCCATCCTGTCCACAGCTGAGGGAAACCCATGAGCAATGCTGGTCGAATGCTCCTGCATTGTGAAATATCTACAAACTACAAGTCAATCATCCACTTCCATAGCCGTCTCGCTTTTGACATATAACAAATGGCCCCAAAACCTTCCACGGTAGTGAATTGGTTCAGGGATTGTGAACTGAGAATCTGAAATGACAGACCCCTCCCATCTTTTCTGGAGCTACACTCGGTGACGGGACACTTTCTGTCCCAAAGCCACCTGGGACATCCTTCGAGACACTGCGTCCCCTCAGTACATCTTTCCCTGTGAGTTTCCCAACCAGTGTTGAGAAAATTAGAATTTATTTTGAGGTTTCTACAGTGTCTCAACCTGGAGTGTGCATCAAAGTCACAAAAATGGCTTTTAAAGTGCAGATTTCTGCGACCCACTCCTGGAATTTCTGATTCAGCAGGTGTGGCCCCAGAGTTTGCATTTTTGTGAGATTCCAGGATGTTGGTGTTTCTGATTATAGGGTCACACCTGGAGAATCACTGGCTTCCACAAAGTCAGGAACTGGGGGGGAGGGGGGGTTCTATTTTTTTAGCACTTCCGATACTTAGCTAAGCCACACTGGACTTTTTTTCTTAATTGGAAACTGTTTCTAGCAATGTCTGGAAGTGGGATACAAATATCTACATCATAACCAACGTCAGAATTTTCTATTAGCCGAGCTGTGTGTTTCACAGATGGTCCATTGAAACGCTGCCTTCGTAAGTGTCTAAGGATTTACTATCAGTGAAACGGGTGTGAAATACTCGAAGGGAAGTAATGGAAACCCTCACCACACCAGCAAGCTTATCTCCGCCACGCCCGCACATCTGGCCGGCAGAAACCCAGCCCGGGGTGTTCGTCTCCTTGTAACGGCGTAAGGATGAGATGCAAACAAGAACGATTACAAATCTAGGATCAAACGTGCCCTGTGAAGCCCTCATTTTTAGCAGATGATGCCGAGCAGATCACTGCTCTGTAGTTACAAAGACACGGCTGGAGGCACGTGTAGTGCAACATCAGTAACAACATGAGATTAAGTGTAATGCAACATCAGTAACAACATGGGATTAAGTGTAATGCAACATCAGTAACAACATGAGATTAAGTGTAATGCAACATCAGTAACAACATGGGATTAAGGGGTAGCACCCGCTGGAGTGTTTGCAACAAAACAATCTGTTTTGAAATGAGAGGATGTGGAGGATTGTTCAAGGATTCACATCAAAAAGCAGGGTCAAGTCACACTAAGAGCACAGCCGGTAAAGGTGCGGTGAGTGTGGATGGTGCAGCCACCCATCTCCAGTCTTTAACATCCAGACACAGCGGAGGCTCTGAGTTACCGAGATGCTGACGGAAACGGCTGCTAGGTTCCTAACAATTCCACAGATGCCTTTCAATCTGCAGGGTCTGTGCCTTCCCAAACTGCTTTGTAACTATGTTCATCCTTAATGGCTTTTACCTCTAGAAAAAAAAATTAAATATCTTGACTTCACAATTCAAACGCATATGCTAATGGATGAGAAATTAGATTAAGAATGGGACAAAGCTCCATCCTGCACAACAGTACACCGATTGCCTGTTTTCTAAAGTAAATCTATACTTTGTAGAAACACTGTACCTAATTATTTGGAAGAGTTTAAGATCCTTTACAAATCCACAGGAAAGGCTCCTGTGCAGTCTGCAGGGACCCCACTCTGAGGTGATACTGGGCATGGAAGGTCCAGAGCAGAGAACAGTAAAATGATTGTTTTTGTAAAACTGGGAGGTGGTCGTCACACCCACTGGGTCCAGCCAGTTCCCGGGAGAGCAGGATGGACCTACTGTGACTGGAACATAAATGCCGAGGATGGACCCACCTTGCCCTCCAATCAGACTCATTTATATCATTTCACCTGCCTTTCTGTTCTAATTATACACAGATTCTGAGGGAGGGGAGCTAGACTGAATGTTGTGTGTGCACCCCCCCACACACACACATACATGCACTCCTGCATATACACACACTCCCCCACACACATGCACTCCTGCATATACACACGCATTCCCACAAATACACGCACTCCTGCACATACACACACATTCACATACATACACTCCCCACACACACTCCCACACACACACACACTCTCACACACTCACATCCCTGGTGTTTCAGGAGCACAATGGTCAGAGTTTATTTAGTTGTCTCATTTTGTGCACAGAGACAGGAGGCTCAGAGAGAAGAAGCTGAAATTCAAAGATCTGAACAGTGTCAAGACAGCTCCTAACATGGCAGTGGCCCGAGTGCACCGACACTCAAGCTGGGAGAGGCCACACGTGTCCGAGGCCCGTTTCCCAGTGAGACTCCAGGTCTTGACTTCGAGGAAGGGGGACGGTTTTGCTGGAACAGGGCTGGGTGTGCAACCCAGGCTGCGTCTGAAATATTCCATGAGGTTCTGACCAAGAAAAGCCTTTAGGTCTGCCGGCTGCGGGTCTGGGGGAGGCGGCTCTGCTTTGAGAGGGCAGCAGACGGCACATCCCGGCTGTTCCGAGCATATGTTTCATGTTTAACAGAAAAGGTTGCTCCAAATTGCTGTTTCTTTGTCTGGTAACTATTACACACTAGTTATGTAAGTTTAAAAACTTATAATTTCCCAATAAATTGTTTAGTTGGCCTAAAAGGCCCTTTATATTTTTGAGATCACACAAGACCTGTAACCGGAGCTTCAGATGCCAAGCCGAGCTCACCCGACCCCCCTCTCTAACGCCAGGGGCTCTTTCCCAGGTAGAAAGACAGGATGTGAGAAACTGAAAGCAAACAGGCAGAGGCCCAGGGCCTGGACTTCAGGAATAAGCTGAACCAGCCACCCTGTGATCCAGGAAACACCAGTTCTCCGAAACCAGCGAGCCAGGAAAAGCTGCCCCAGGGATGTTAATACAAGACTCCTCGGAGCATCGACCTCTGAGAAAGTAAGGATCTGAACATGGGGGTACACGGAGGGACCTGGAGATTATCATGCTACGTGAAGTAAGCCCGTCAGAGAAAGACAAATGCCGCATGGTCTCACTCCTATGTGGAATCTAATGAACTAAATAAACTGATGGACAAAATAGAAACAGAGGCCTGGATGCATGGAACAGACGGGCAGCTGTCAGAGGGGACTGGAGGCAAGAAGGTAGAGAGAGTAGCCGGAGAACATACATGTAACTGTGCACATGGGCCAGAGCAGTGACGGCCGGGGCCAGGCGCAGGGGCTGGGGGAGCACATCAGAGTGTCAACAGTAAAGTTAAAAAAAGAAAAGAGTGAGCCTGGGTCAGACCAGAGCACAGTCTCTGTTCCGGGACTGTTTCCACCGGAAGAGTAACATTCTAACAAACACTTGTTACATTTTGCGACTGTTTCCACCAGAAGAGTAACATTCTAACTAACACTTGTTACATTTTGCGGGTTGTGTTTTTTTTCCGTAACAGCCGTCCTGGTAGGTGTGTGCTTTTCTTAAAGCCAAAGATTCCTTTTCCCTCTGCTGTTCTCTTTGTAATTTCCTCACTATTTCCAACAGTTTCTCAGTAAAGTCACCTTCCTCCCGGGACAGCAGCTATCAAAATGTACCTGAAAATGTATCTGGTAGCTGCTTAAAGTCCGTGTGGGGAGAGGGGACAAACTGCACCAAGAAAACACGTGAAACAGATGAAGAACGGCCCTGGATCCGCGTGGAAGAAGCAGAGTGATAATGGAGGGGTGTCGCTCTGGGAAACACCATCCACTGTTCACACTATTTTTCAGGCGCTGAACTTGAACCATTTTGATGTTAGGCCCCAATAAACCCACAGATGGGCGAGTGAGGGACCCTGGAAATACACAAGAGGTGAAGACAAACAGACCAATAGCTTTGCTTTGATAGAAAGAACTTTTATTGTAACTGGGGCCTAGTTCTCCGGGGAGCAGTCCAGCTCCACCTAACGGGCTCGCGTGTGTCTCCTGTTTGGTGAAACGGGCTGTGTCTGCTGCTCTCGTGTGCCTCACCCTAAGCAGGAACTACCTGCAGCTCCACCTTAGGGGGGTCTCTCAGAGGACCCCAACTCCGTCCCTCCGTTCCCCCCGGAGGGGCTGCAGGAACAGGAGGCAGGAGCCCTGGCTCTCCCTGCGCGAGCCTGGGATGCTAAGGCCAGAGGACCGCGGCAGGGATGCTAAACACGGGTGCGGGAAATGAGAAAACCTGAAAGGCAGGTGTAACCGAGAACAGGGAAATGTAGGGAAAGGAAGAGGATTTCCGAGGCGGCCGTTGGCAGCGGCGTCGCTGAGGCCCAGCGTCTGCTTTAGACGGACACAGACCTCATCTTTACCGCCTCCAGGAATCGACTTGAACTTCAAAGTGGAGCCCTAAGGCCCCCGACTCCGCTGCCCCCTTCAATACGCTGCTGAAAATTGAGTGTCCCTCTGCCTCCCTCCTGGGCTAAAGATCTGATAACGAACTTCAAAGCTTCTCTCCGAAGTCATTTCGTTCTCTTTTAAGTTCAAAAAACACACTTCATCTGTGTAAATATTTCATAGTCATGGGCTTCACATACCACAAATAGCTACCAAACTACAGTGTTGCCCCCGAACGCGGGTAACAGGCACAAACCGGCGTCTCCGTTTTTCCTTCTGCGGTCACACTTGTGAGGAAAGAATAAAATTCTGCGACCTCACTCCCAGACCGAGTGTGTTGTGTTTGCACAATGAACGGATCTGCTGTCACCCAGAGACCAAGAATATTCTCTGTAAGAAGCTTTCAGCCGGGGCCCTACCCCTAAACTGAAATGAAATGTCGGAAAAGGGTCCTGGAAGAATGTCATGGGATTTAGAGACAGAGAAAACAAAGACTGAATTATGAAAAACTCTGCAAAGTAAAAACGTTAGAAGGAGAAGAGCAATTAGTTTGGGGAAACATGCTGGGGGGGAAAATGACAAAATCCTTATTATTATTATTATTATTATGTGAAAATGAAAATGTAAATGTTAATTAAGGCTTTGTCAAGGAAAGGAGATTCATTTCCCTGAACTCAGGGTAAGAGACCCTAAAATCACGGTTAATAAAACGGGGACACTAAGGTTAGACAAAAACGGGAGAAAACATGAAACACAGCAAAATTCAAATGTTTCATTCAGAATCACCAACGGCGTTGACTGTGTTACTCTGCAAGAAACTGAACAGTAACAGTTTCAATTCTGTCTGTTCCATTTAAAAAAGAGACACTGACAAGTAACAAAATAGTCAAAAAAATACGGCGATGAGGCCCCAGGAAGAAACATGGAAGATGGTGTCTCTCTGGTCTAGAGGGAAAAGACAGACACGTAATAGAAATTAGGGGTGACCTTGGTTTTTCACAATTAAAGGGTTTTTGTTTAGTAACCAAAAATCATTCAAATGAGGTGCTCAGGGGCGTTCCGAGCTTCACCTCTTGGAGATATTCAGAGACTAGGAAATATCTTCACAAAGCATTTCTGACGTTCACCTGCCTGCAGACAGGCAGCTGGGCCAGGCGGCTTCTCAAGAAGCTTAGAAGCTCTCTTTTCTCATTTCATAATTTCGTGGTAATTCAGCCACTGTGTACTGTCAGCATCCCCGTTTATGGAAACGGGCATCAGCTGCTGTGTTTTATTTCATTTAAAAGACAGGAGCTTAATGCTCGAGTCACTGCAAGGGCCACGGGCACCACTAGACTCCCCCATCACAGGCTGCTAAATAATTAAAAACCCTGAAAGCAACTTGGTGGAAATAATAGATTCCTTCTGCTTATAGCCGACCCAACCCTTTCATTTTCTCTCCTGTGCATCCCTGAACCTGCACCCGCCTCTGCACCTGCACCCGCACTGCGCAGGGCGAGCCCTCGCCGGCCTCACCGGGACAACCAGCGCTGTTGGCGACTGTGTGCTCGCCGCCAGCCCCCACCAGCGCGATCTCCCTAAAGTACAACCATCATGGCATCGCCTTCCTGCATGAAATCACGCAGGGAGCCTCTTACTAATAAATTATTCAGGGTTTCGGCATGGGCGAAGCAGCATTAAACCCGGCACGGGCTTCCCGAGCCGGTCCGGGTCCCCTCGCCGCTGCTGACAGGCCTCCGGGGCAGGGAGGCCGAGTGAGCACAGACCCTGCAGTGCCCGCCAGCCTCTCTGTCTGGAAAAGTCTTCCTTCTTCAGATGTGCTGGGGAAAATGTTTACTTTCTCCGAACAACGAAATGTCCTCTGAAAGATTTAATAGTTTGATGGCTGCTTTCTCGACACTGTCCTACTTAGAGCTATGGCTCATCGATCACAGTTACAGATTTTCCACGTTTTTCTCCAAGCCTGCTGAGCCCCAAGAGGAGGGTCCCTGTTTTAATTATATTTTAATCTCCTGGCATGGATTAAACACATAACAATCCTAAAGAGACTGAAGCTGGGAGCCACCAATGTGTGTTTTGCACTGTTTTTGAAAGTTTCCAGAGTCGTAACTTGCTGTAATTCTAGGTCGAAGTAAAAGTCTGTTGGGGATGCAAATCTGAAACTGCTCTGCGTTTGAAGAGTCTGGAGTCATCAGAATGGTGTTTTAAAACGTCCCGTCAGGCGAGCCAGGCAGGTGGAAGTCGCTGCAAAACCCACTCTGAGTCCATCAGCTCCCGGCCTCTGCCCGGGGGAAAGGAACGAACGGAGATTTTTTTCCGTTTCTACTGATATTTGGAACAGTTTTGTCACTGTCATCATTTCTGCCTAATTAGAAAATTTTCAGAAACTGTACAGACCCATTATGACTGTGGAGCATAAATTATCAAAAATAATCGGCTTGGGCATCACGTGACTGAGCAGTGAGAGGCGTCAGGTGACCGTCTGTGGGCCCCTCTCGGGAGCGGGTGTCGCGGGACCTGGAAGGATTCAGGAATCAGAGGAAGGGTATCCAAGCGATGATGACAATGACCGAGCGCTGCAGAGCTAACCAGGCTATTATTCTAGAGTCACGACAAGCCTGACGTTATGAAATACTTTCTTCTAAATATTCTGGGTGGAAACTCTATTTGCAGAGACTATGGTTTGAACGTTTGTGCCCCACCTGCACCCCCACTGTGATGTGTTAGGAGGAGGGGCCTCCGGGAGGTGCTCAGGTCATGAGGGTGGGGCCCCCGTGGGTGGGGTCAGTGTCCTTCACTAAGCGCTGCCCAGCCCCTCCCGCAGGCTACGGGCCAGGAAGGGTGTCCTCACGAGAACGGGCGACTCTGGTTTCTCGATCTTGGGCTTCCCGCCTCCAGAGCTGAGAGATGCGTTTCCACGGCATACGAGCCACGAAGGGCGCAGTAGCCAAAATGGACTAGGACTCCTTCACTACGCTCCAGAAAGCACAGAACGTGAGCTGTGCTTTGAAAACAAGTTTAAATGGTAAAAACCCGTATCGTTTTATAGGTCTTTTTAAAAAAGCAACCTATTTTGGTTTCAATTTTATACTTCATCTAATGAGCCAAAGCACAGTATTTAATTTAAATACACTCATTGGGATTTAGATGTCAGAAATCTTATTTTAAAAATTTTGACCCATAAAATTTGTTATGGAAGATATGCTTATCTCTTTTTATGAGACAAGTAACTAATAAAGAAAAACCAGAAAACGTGAATTGAAAGATATAATAATAAATATATTAGGAGGCAGCATTTATATGAATAAGTCAGTAGGAAGCTTTTCTGCAGGAATAAATAGTTTTACAGTAATTTGTTAGACCATTAGAGTGAATTCAAATAATAAGCTACACACAAACTGATCCATGCTGAAATCCCAGCTTTTTATGCACCAGCATCTTTAATAAGTGACCAGAGTGTCCTTGAGATTCCTGGGGATGCTGGTCCACTGATGGTCCCATTTTCCAAAGCCCGGGACAATTCCATTATAATACAAGGCTTTTTTCACTGTCTTATCCTGGAAAGAAAGGGGGATTAGAGAGAATTAATCCTGTCCCCCTACACTTTAAAGCTTATAATAGCGTAAAGAGCATGAACCCCATAGAAAGAAAAAAAAAGAGCCTCTCTCTTAAAATTTGTAAAGATAGAATTTTTCACCTAAGAAAAACATAGAGAAGATATAATTTATACACAGTTTCTGTTTTTAAAAACTCTTCAGAAATTCACGTCTATGAATTATTTCACAGGGGTGATTTTTTTGAAGGATGTGAGGAGTTGTAACTGAATTTATAAAGCATGTTTTTCTTAGAGCCTGATGCTCTTTACATACGACGGGCGTGTGCTTTACCCTCCCGCCGCTGATGTGAAACAGGAAGCGAGGCGCCATGTGCTGCCGCTGACGGGAGCTGTTTCGCCGACCCCTGAATACCTGGAACACAGGAGCCGGTGGGTGTTCCAGGGCTTGAGACGCCCCAAGTTAAGGCTCGGAGATGCTGGGCGACCTGTGTGTCCTACAGCTCAGCAGCGGCGAAGCCCGTGCTCAGCATCACCCATCATCCGAGATGCAAATGAAAACCACAGACCTCACCTCACACCGGCCAGAATGTCCACCGTCAATAAATCAACAAACAGCAAGCGGGGGCGAGGGTGTGGGGAAGGGGAGCCCGCGCACCGCTGGGGGTGCAGACGGGGCGGCCGCCGTGCAAAGCAGCTTGGAAGTTCCCCAAAGAATCCAAAACGGAGCTGCCTCGTGACCCAGCGACCCCACTTCTGGGGGTTCATCCTGTGATACGATTCACGCCGCCCGCTGCCAGGCCAGCCCGGAAAGTGAACGGAGGTCTCCACTTCAAAGGCTGTCTCAGGTCCCGCGCTGTGGGTTTGCCTCCGTATTTTGGAGGCGACGTCTCAGCTGAGCCGCACTCTCCCGTTAACCCCTTTCTAGATACGCTTAGAGATGCACGCCAACGGGGTCGTGAAAGGATCTCCCCGACTCTGCGCGTCCTGGGGAAGGTGCCGGACAAGCGATGGGAGATGGGGAGGGGGGAACAGCGGCCCACACTGGGGCCTCCCCAGCAGCGTGAGCGTCGCCAGTCACTGCTCGCCCCTGACACGTAGGACAGAGCAACAGTCAGTCCTCACGGGCCAACCTCGTTCCGCAGCCTTCACGGAAAGACCCATAAAATTGCAGAGAGCTCTCTGTACCTGTGTGACTTCCATGAACTCTCTGTGTGACCTGAACACGCTTCTTAGTCTCTCCAGCCCTTACCTCCCACGCCCATAAAATGAGCAACAAGCGCAATGAAAGGGGTTAAAGGACACAACACATAACCTGCTGAGCACGCGGCGGCTCCTTACTGCGTACGATCCCCCTCCGTGAAGAGGAAGAACGTGGAATTACTGCAGATTTATTTTGCACGCCTTTTACAAGACAGTAGAGTGAGCTATGAGGAACTAAGGAATGTGTTTTTCAGTAGAAACATTTTCTTTAGCGTCGTTTATGGTAATTACTTTGTTTCCCGATACTCACGCTCCCTGAAAAGGCTGCGGCTACTGTAACACAGTCCACGGGGAGAGAAGGGCCGATCGACGCATTTGGTTACCATCTACAGTGACATACCTTGAAACTTTTCCATTCCTTCCGCAGTTCCTTTTGCAAGTACTCGTTTCTGACATCCTCCTGCAAGAAAACGTGAGATGAGATTGATTAAATGAGCCAACGTGTGTTCAGTTATTTAGCATTCTGCCCTGTGACTCAACCCGCGGCATTGATAATCACAGCAAACGCTGCGCGCGGGGCACGGTGGGCCCCCGGAGGGTCACGGGGGTGCAGAGACGGGTTGTCTCACGTGACAGAAACGCGGACTCGGGTCTGCCGAGGCGAACAGGGCCTTCAAATATAGTCCTACTGATAGCTCATAAAAATAATTATCAAATATAGAAATAATTTAGTTATATCAATCCACACACACACACACAGTCCAGGTTTTCTTATATTTCCGTAACACTCCCATTTTGTAAGAACTACTAAGAAACGGGTGAAATCAGACCTGCTCACGTGTGTAAAGGATTTGACCGACACGATCTCTCCGGGCTGTGTCACATTAGGACTGTCCGTCCGTTTTCTGTGCGTATCATCACTTTTTGTTACTGTATTTAAACTCAAATCGTGAACATAATGAGTGACTACAGGTCTGCCTTGATGCTGAATAAATGTTTATGTGATACATGTAAAAAAATAAAAACTAACAACTATCTTACTAATCATCTCCCACAGCGCTTTTCGCTATCACATGTAAAAGGGTATTTTCATACTTTAGGACATGATTAAACACACGACTATAAAAACAGGTTTTTTTAAGCAGAAAAGACCACACCACTTAATATTCCAACTATTCGCATTGAGACCTGTAACAGGACCTTCCAGCCCATCAAATCACATGATAACGGATCTGCTTTCATACGTTATTACATGTAATGGGATGTGATTCCCGCGGGGGAAGTGCTGTATGAAACCACGCTGTTTTCATTGGTGGATCTGTGAGAGCCTGGCCACCTCTTTGGAAACCACGGCTCCCAGAGGGACGCAAACCTCGGATGAACCCAGAGCCTGCAGCTGCCGACACTGCTCCGCACTCCAGGGTGACCCTCTGGGAACCTCACATTGTGTCACTACTAACGCCCCCCTTTCTGGCAGTCGGAGTGAGACATCTTTCAGCAAAAACAGAAAGCAGATGCTCAGCATTAGCTGATGCCCAGGGCGCCACCCGAACAGGCGCAGCAGCGGAGTCCCGTTTCTCGTCACAGCCGGAAGTTCTCTCCTTTCAAGGACTCGTGAGACGAGGCTGGGCCCACCTGACAACATATTCACGGCCTTCAGGAATCAGGGTGTGGTGCCTTGGGGTAGAAACACTCTGCACCACATTTATCTTTTAGACTGTTCCCCATTCTATTGGGGTGTTTTTTTCTAGCCAATTTAAAATTTAATTTTCATAGGTGATTCGTCAACTTGGTTTAAAAGTTAAATTTATTAAGAGGTAATAATGAAAAATCTCCCTTCTGCCTTTCGGCCCCATTCTGTTCTGTTCCTATATCTTCTAGGTATTTTTTGAAAATGTATCTTCATTGTCGAAAGTAGGACAGACATACCCCCCTTTCCCCATGGACCCCTTCTTCCCTGCACCCACCCCCGGTCCTCCTAGATATTCTTCTCTCTTATTTAATGACCAGGATTTACCTTGGAATTGCATTGTGCTCGTATAGACAATTAAAAACATAGCTCCTTCCTTCCACCCTTTTCCCACTAAACGCTGCATGTTACATGTGCTGCTTTGTTTCTTGTACTTCTGCGTAACAATCACACACCTGGGAGCTCTTTTCATATCAGTACATCGGGAAATTCCTCATGCCCACCCCCACCCCCCAGGCCTGGCAGTGTCCCTCGAACGGACACACCTGTTTATTTAACTGACTATTGAACATTTGCACAGTCAAAATCCTGCACTCTTACAATCTTGCCTTGAAGAAACTTTAACATATGCCAGTGAGTGTGTCCCAGCGAGTGTGAAAAATTCCCCAAAGTGGAAATTCCGGGTGTGACTTTTTAATCGTGAAAGTCACCCACAAATTGCTCCCCATGGATCCTAAGAACCTGTATCTTGATGTAACAAGTTTACATATTTTTCTACTCACTCATCCTACAAATGGTTAGAAACTTGGCACATTTACATACTTCCCACTACCCCTTGGCTGCCCCTCACAGCGTTTCATCGTATTATCAATAGTTCTTCTATTGGTTAGTTTCTTATTTATATCACACACCTACTGAAAGTTTTAGGTTTCTTTTTAAACCACCTCATCCATCATCTCCAAATGCTTTATCCTACAGACAAGGACATTTTCCTCAACACAGTGCGACCAACAAAATCTGGAAACCTGGGTAACTTGGTTAAGAAGGTGTCTGAGAGGGTTTTCCACTGTAATGCTACTTTCTTCCCTTTGTAACTGAGGCATATCTTATGGGGAGTTACTCTGAAATTGTGAAAGTACTCTTGGAATTTTCAATTATTCATTCACTTATTTACATGCATTTGGGGTCCTAGTTTTCTATTGTATCTGATGGGTTTGCAGTCATATTATCATCATTTATTTCGGTGCCGACTAGCAGTTAGCCCCCCAGCTGCCCTGTGTGCCCTGCTGGCACGAGACCATCATTCCGGGGCCCTTCCTTCCTCTTGGGACCATCAGGATGCTTCAAGGCTCTGCTTTAGCTCCCTTCTTCAGGAAGCTGGAGGTGGAGACAGGCCTTCAGAATCCAGGGTGCTGCCAGGTGTGGTCACTGCTGGCCCCAAGCCCTCCCAGCAGCTGGACAAGCGCACAGGTGCACAGGAGCACAGTACAGGAGCACAGGAGCACAGGTGCACAGGAGCACAGGAGCACAGTACAGGTGCACAGGAGCACAGTACAGGAGCACAGGAGCACAGGAGCACAGGAGCACAGGAGCACAGTACAGGTATACAGGTGCACAGGCACACAGAGCACAGGTGCACAGGAGCACAGTACAGGTATACAGGTGCACAGGTGCACAGGTGCACAGTACAGGTATACAGGTGCACAGGTGCACAGGTGCACAGTACAGGAGCACAGTACAGGTGCACAGGAGCACAGGTGCACAGGAGCACAGGCACACAGAGCACAGGTGCACAGGAGCACAGGAGCACAGGCACACGTGCACACACACGCTCTGTTACACTCTCAGCTCCAGGGCACACTGCGGGGTTCCTCCTGGCTCCTCTCTCCCTGCAGAGCCTACAGCTCCCTCTGCACTGAGACTCACCTGGCCTGACTCACCTGAGCACATCTGCACATCAAACGGGGCTCCCTGGAGCTGCCCGGAGCCCCTCCCGCCCCTCCAGCCCCGGGGCTCAGACACCCGGGGGGGGGGGGGGGGGGGTCCGCGTCGCCCGAGGTGATGCTCGGCCTCCGCTCAGGCTCCAGCCCCGCCTCTGAGATATCGCGAGCACTGGGCGCGTGACCACAGCCCCGGGCGCCCGCCTCACCTGCCCCCGCGGGACTCAGCCCCGCCCCCGGGAGGCCCTGCGCGTGCGCACTACGTCGGCCCCGCGGCCTGACTCCGCCCCGAGGCCCCGCCCCCGGGCCCAGGTGCGCCGCCCGGAGGCCCCTCCCCCCCGCAGGTGCGGAGCGTCGGGAGGCGCGGGGAGGCCCCGACACTCTGTTGACGCTAAACTATGTGCCGCTTGTAAACTAAATATTGGCTTGTTTTTGTAAAATAGAAGCATGTCACCGAAAACTAATAAATAATCATCGATATTGAGATTTTAAAGTGAGAAATCGGTCTCTTGGTTGGTGGTGATATATTGTAAAATGCGTTCAGGTTTTGTTATAAGTTCTGTATAAAACGCAGCTCAACCTACACAACAGCATTTTCTCCAGTTCTCACTGTAACCCGCAGAAACCGAGTTTCTTCCGTCTGGACTTAGGTTTTTATCTTTTTTCCCTTTGACTCCAGCTGGCATCACCTGACCCCCCCCCCCCCTTCACCATTAAGCCCTCAGGACAGGGAGGCTCTGGTCAGCGTCCAGCAGTCTTCGGAACAAGGTCCTGGGTCTGCTGACTACAGATAAGAGTTTTCCAATCAAACTAAAGACAGTATCTTGGCCTCGGCTGTGTTTTAGCTCCAGACGCAGGGAAGCAGAAGGACCCCAGAGAACAAATCCCTGTGAGGCTGGACAGAACAGCTCCTTGGCCGACAGCAGGACCAGACGCAGTGATCAGCCACCCCTGCCCCAGCGCCAGCCAGGACCCTGACTCCCTCGGTCACCACGACCGATTTTCCTACATAACCCACCCCCTGGAAGCCGCCGGAGCCAGGTCTCTGAGCACAGGCTCACCTGCGACTCCACCTCCTGAATAAGTCCTCGCTTTCTTGGCTGCAAGCAAACCGCTGCTCCTGTCTCACTGGGCTTGGTGTGCGCAGGTAAACAGACCCTTTCAGCCCAGTCACATTATCTAAACAGCGCGTAAGAGACCATACAATCTTGTGCTGTTAGAAATGGAGGACCCATGAAATAATTTACAGCTGAAGGTACTGAAAATACAAGACTTAGGTAGCACATATGAGTGGACTCATCTTACTCCGTCCTATCCAAAGAATTCCAGTCATTCCCTTAAGCTCTCAGACCCATCATGAGTATCGTGTCTGAAAAAAGCAAGGCACTGGAGTAAAAGAAACAAAGTAGTAATTGCATGTACACTTTTTAAATTTTACAATGATTATTTAGTGAAATTCAATCACAGAAAAATTTGGTTCTTTTTTTAAAAAAAATTTTTTATATGTGCCCCGGCCCAGAATCAAACCGTAACCTCCTGGTTCATGGGGCGACACTCAACCATTGAACCACACCGGCCGGGCTGGATTCGGTTCTTATCATCTAAACACCACTTAATTCACATGCTGAGAAATCAGTAACACTGTCTAACAGATAAAGCATAAATGAAATCAAGCTGCACCGTGCTGTTCTTATAATTTTAGAAAGTCATTTAAAGTGTAACAAATGAGAGAGATGACCTAACAGTAGAACAAAATCAGTTGTCAACAAAGGCAAAACGCCGACTAGCTCTGTAAAGAACGAGTGTCCCCTGAAGCAAAGGCCTGACTCTGACCCTCGTATTTGTAGAGAGGCAACATCCAGGAAGAGATTAGAGAGTCTCCGGGGCCCGACCTTCATCATAATGTACGTTAGCACCGTGGGACTGGGACGCCCTCTGACAGGTTCCTGACCCATGGTTTCCGCGGCTGCTCGGGCGAGCGGGGCCGTTGCTGAAATGACAGGCCCTTGGACAAGGCTGTCTTACACGAACTCCAAACAGAGTTCTAATGACTTCCAACCGCTCATCTTCATTTGTAATCTGAGACAAGGAACCTATTTATGGCTCCTCCATAAAAAAGGATGGGTACCCTGTAATCCATTCTTTTCTCTATCGCATAGAGCATCTTTCTCCATATAAACGCTCTTTTTCCATGAAGCTGCCAGCCCTCCCTAGAGGAGGCTTGTGCTGGTCTTAACCAGAAGAACACGTGAGGAGGGAGCCAGCACACTTGGCCTTTATGACACGACATTTAACATGAAAATATGCGGCAAAGTAACACACCCAGTAATGAAGCCCTTGGACGTCACACAGACGTTACCCTACCTTCAGATCCTGTTACGGGAGTTTATTCTTTTGAAAAAGTGGTGGTCTTGTTCTCTCATGGAATTTCACATGGCAGCACCAATTCCTCAGGGAAAAAAGCACATGGGCGGCACTAGAGCAAATGTTACTAGGATTTGAATGATCGGAAATTTTTTATGTGCGGCGAATATTTTAAACTTGTTTAAACAAAAGACCTTTTTATTTCACAGTAAAATTAGTCAAAGTAATAACAGATAAAAGTCCCTGAGTCGTCTTATCCCAGGAAATTTGCTACTCTGAGAACTATACTTAGCCTTTGACAATGTGGGGGAAGATGTAGAAAATATTTCTGTAGCTTGCGAGTTATCACTCTATCCCGTAAATAGCTATATTTATTTTTAAAGCCTGGTATTAGATTCCATCATTACTCGGAGCCTCAACATCTATGACTAATCACTGCTGTGAAGGAAATACATTGATTTGCTTCCGTTAGCTACCAGGGAAATGAAAATGGAAGAAACGAGCACCTGCGAACTGGATAAAGGAAAAAATAAGATGTATTTGCTGTTCCGTTGGCTATGCCCACCCACTATGGAAGAAGCGCTGCGAGTACCCTTCCGCTCAGGGCTGAGTCCCCAGCTCTCTCAGGGCGTAGAAATGTCCCTGCTCAGTTTGTTCCTCGTGTCTCGCGGCTCGAGCACCAGGCTGGAGAAGGTGCACAACCCGAGACGCGCTGAACGTCCGGTGAGATGTATCCAGCGGGACATGGACGGAAGACGCAAGTGCTGGGAGCAGAGCAGAAAGACACTGGAGACGACAGAAAACGCACAACCACAACGCGCATCTCACACATGCGACTGTGAGATGGAAAGCGACACCTTCGCCACAGGAGGAGCGTTTGCTCGGGAGACTGGCCAGTGAGTGAACACGCTGAGGGCCCGTTGCCTGATCCACACTCAGAGCAGCCGACTCAGGTGGGGTCGCAGAGTAAAGCGATTCCGCAGAAGAACGGGGAGCGGGGAGCTTCGGTTCGGGCCCAGGTAGGTTCTGGGTCAGAGAGGCTGGCAAAAAGCAAGGGCTCCCACTTTCCAATTTGCATGAGTTTGGAAATAGAAACAGGCATGACGGGGATACAATATGACAACTGTGTCTCCTTCCGTTTCATCTAATGTTCTTTCTTTAACTCATCTGGAAAATTAGTGCAACATTGTAATTTCTGAAATCCTGTTGGTTTCCTTATCAATAATTTCCTAATTTAGACATTTCTAAGCCACGTTTCCATGACTGATGATATTATATTTCTTTTTAGCTTTAAATGTCTTCTGTTTCTTACGACTTTCAATATGCCTTTTGCTCCCTTGGATTTTTTCAATGTCTTCACTGTTTTATGTTTTTATGTACCAAAATACTTTATTTTCAACTCACGTTTGAACACTGGTTTTGAACTGGAAAATGGAAGCATCTATCTGGGCTGCTGAGTAACATGTCTTTTGTGACTTCATATGAATTACCAGCAGCGTGTTTTGTGTTAAGAGGGGAAAATATTAGGGTCAAGAAGGACCTTGGTTTTTCTGTGTTGTCTTCTACGTATTTCATCCTTGAAAGGTATGAGTTAAGATTTTGGAAACAGTGCCCGGCCAGGCGTGGCTCAGCGGTTGAGCATCGACCAAGGATCCAGGAGATCGGGGTTCGATTCCCGGTCAGGGCACAGGCCCGGGCTTCAGGCTCGATCCCCAGTCGGGGGTGTGCGGGAGGCAGCCGATCAGTGACTCTCATCATGGATGTTTCTCTCTCTCTCTCCCTCTCCCTTCCTCTCTCTGAAATCAATAAAGATATATTTAAAAAAAAAAAGATTTTGGAAACAGTAACTGGTATCTCTAGCCAAGAGTATTAAAGAAAATGTATAAAGAGGATATTTTCAACCCCAAATGATTCCAAACCTAATTTTTTCCATCACGAAATACTTTATAAGAAGTTTGATGAAATAGCAGTTGGCTGTGTTCAGTCAGATATGCAACTCGTTCTCTTTCTTTACTAAAATAAAAATAGGAACACATCTGTGATAAAGGCTTCAGAAGTATTCGAGTAAATGAAATAAAACCCGCCTCGTCTCTCCCCCCAGGCACACTGCCCACCTCGCAGGTAAGCGCAGACGGACGGACAGTGACAAGGTCCAGGGAGGTTCGAGTGGCGTCCGGACCACGGGAAGGCAGCCTGGAAGGTGAGCTCCTCGTGAGGGCACCAGGAGGATTTTGAGAAGAACAATGTGATTTTTCTGTTTTAAGTCCGGACATCAAACCAAGTCAATGCTAATTCTTACGAGATCGTGGATTATCGGGAAACGGGCATTTCGTTGCTTCCGATGTGGAACCGAAAGCAAGAATCTTCCCGTTCATGCTTTGATATTTCTACGTAAAACAGCAGTTAACTTTTAAAATATAAAAACCACATTCTAATGCCGATAGCAGCCTGTCCCCTGGATCAGCTGGACCCATGCTCACCTCATGCCAACCCTCAGGAGCAGGCACGGAAAGAGGGAGACACCCGGGCTCCCCGGCTGCTTACGCTTCAGCAGAAGGGAAGGTAGTCTTATTTCATTTTTTTAATCTTTGCCCGAGGATATGTTTTTATTGATTTTAGAGAGAGGGGAAGGGGAGGGGGAGAGAGGGAAACACCCGTGGGGGACAGAAACATCAATGGGCTGCCTCCTGCGGGCACCGGACTGGGGGTCAAACCCGCAACCTGGGCCTGGGCCCTGACCGCTGGGTCCCCTCCAAGGGACTATGACACGGGGCTCAGCTGACACAGAGCCGTCCCCAAGGCTGGCTGCCTGTGAGGAGCCGTGTTAAACGGATCAGCGCTGAGCCTGGGGCGTCATCACCGTGGACGCTTTCAGAAATGGTCAACCCCCTGCGAGGGGCCGGGTCGGGGGACGGAGCCAGAGGAGACTCCCAACAGGTTACCAGCTATTCAGGCCGGGTCGCGCCTGGCTCCCTTCTCGCCCGGCATCACTCACACTCCTCTCTTCCCACGACCTGTGGCATCTCCTTAGAAGCCGCGGCTCCAAAGGAAGGACCGGGCCTCCTCGCCCCTGCCTTCCACCGGGACGCTGCCTGGTTCCTAGCTTAGTGTAAATCTGTCCCGATTATTTTGCGGTTGGTGTCGGTGCGAGTAATAAACACTGTTCAGAACTCTGCCTCAAGAGCAGGGACTTGGGTAATACACTTCTGGCTGCAGAATGTAAGCAGCTGTCTCACGTTATGAAAACTGTGGCCTTCGCACCGGCTCCGTGCGCCCGGCCCGGCTACCCTGAGACAGTCCAGATGTGGCAGAGGCAGGAACCACACTGAGCTAATCTTTATCCTGGAGGAAATCCCAGAATATTCTGGCCAGAGGAAGGTGAGAGAACGCGCTTGGGGTGACATCATGGGGACCTTGGGTCCGGAAGCGCTCACGGAGAGCTTGCTTTGTTGACTTGTGCTTGGGATCTTGAAGACAACGCCCATTGTGAAATGCCACGGGCCATATGTATCATGAAAAATAAACAAAATGCTAAAAGCGTAAAGTCATTTTTAATTAACATACCAATTACCAAAAGCTCAGCTGAACAGATGTCCTTTGCTGAGAGCCCAGAAGTTCAAGGAAGGGGGGCTCTGTCGGGTCAAGAGAAAAAAAACAAACGAAAAAACAAACAGTGCCGCAGACTAAAGGTTTGGGGAGTTTCAGTGGGAGCACCCTTCGTGGCTGTATGGAGACTTAGATACCCCTCCGAAGACATCCAAGGTCAATGTCACATGAAGGTTATACATTATAGTTGAATTCCATCACTGAGGAATTCAACTTATCACTTCATTTCGATCTGCCCGTGTGAAAGTCGCTGGACTAAGTGGACTGGGCTTGAGTGACCAGCACCAAGCTTCCTGTGCGCACCTTCCTGCATAAACAGAATCCCAGTGATGGTGGGAGAGGATCTGACTAAATAAAAGTCAAGTCACTTGCAAAATATGACCCCAGACGGCTTCTCAGCCTCGCCTACCATAACCACCGTCGTAGTCTCCACTCCAGCCCTGTGTTGTCCTCACTGAATCCACGATTCACGTGGTGCTCAAAGGACCGCTCATCTTACCGCTTCCTGCCACCTACACCTGGGAAAGCCAGCTCCTTGCTCAGGGCGGAGGTGGAATGTTTCGTGTAGAATCCATCCCTCCATCCACAAGCCCCTACATGTCCACCTGCAGGATCCGCAGGCCCCTCTCTGGTCCCACCGTCCACCTGCAGGATCCGCAGGCCCCTCTCCGGTCCCGCCGTCCACCTGCAGAACCCGCAGGCCCCTCTCCGGTCCCGCTGTTCTTGGTAAGATGCATTCTGACCCCACTACAGAGGTCAATGGGAGTCAGAGGGTGATTGGATTAAAGACACAAACTCTGAGGGCAGGCTGCCCAGTTCACTGATGAAGTCCACAGAAAGAGTTTGAGAAGACAAACATTTTTAAATTCCTAAATCTAAAGAAGATTGAAAACAAAAGCGGGACAGTGGCTCCATGACGTCTCCCCGTCTGCCACAGAACAAGCCCATGTTGCTCTTATTTTCACAGGTACTAAGGTTAGTTATGTTCGACTCTTGATTCTGGGTCCCTTCAAGAGAAGGGCGGGGATGTTAGTAACGGGGTCCCTCGTGCTGGGGGTGGTTTTAGGGGCATCTGTAGAACGCACAGCACCCTCGGCTCTGAGAGGAGACATGAGGCATCTGCGCACTGGAAGGGAAACCTGAAAACAGCCCAGTCGTGACTCAGGCAGGACGATCATCCCATAACCTCTCCGATCACTAGCAAAATAATGTCACGCTCTCTGGAGGGAGCCTCTGTGATTCTGCCAGGCTGCTTCCCGAGGGGGCCGTGTCGTCCTTCACCCCAGGACCACACGCGAGGGCTCCAACCATCCCACGTCCCGGCCGACTCAGCATCGTCGGTCTTTATAACTTATTACATGTGCAGGGATGTGTTGTTACAGTTTTATTTATTACATATGTAGTAATATTTTATTGCAGTTTTATTATGTATTACCTTGGAGACTAATCATGTTGACCATTTTTTCATGGGCTTTTTGACTATTTATAAACGGTGTTTTCTGATGTGTGTTCAAAGCGCTGACTGTTTTAATTAGTTTATCTTTGTTTTTCCTTTACAAGAGATGTTTTTACATGCTGGATACAAGCCCTTTATCACACGTATATTTTGTAACTATGTTCCCCTAGCGTGTGGTTTACTTTTTTTAATCCTAACCCGAGGGTATGTTTTTATTGACTTTAGAGAGAGACGGAGGGAGGGAGGGGGAGGGGAGGGACGGAGGAAGGGAGGGAGGGAGGAACGTGGTCGGTCGTGTACACGCCCCGGCCGGAGATTGACCCTGAAGCCCAGGTCCGTGTCCTGACCAGGAGCCACACCGGTAACCCTTCGGTTCCCGGGAGGTCGCTCCAACCAGCTGATCCCGTGGCTGTCGCCAGTGCAGGTGAGTTCACGGGCCTGTGGGGTGAAGCACTGCACACCGGCGTTATCTGCATATTATGCCTCAATGTCTACAAGAAAGTAACAAAGTGAAGCAAACCGTGGTCATATCCCACTGTATTTCAGTTTTTATCTGTAAAAACTGCCAGGATTACGGTACGTCTCTCTCTCAGACCTACACTTAGGGTCCTTATGCAATTTAAACCGGAGTCACGTGCATTTAAAAAGAGCTAAATATTTATCACTGATCTGAAACTAAACCTGAGTACACGAAAGACTTCGAGTTTTCGTTAAGGCTTCCAAATGTGAAGAACATGAATCCCCCAGGGTATGAATAAAAAAGCCACACTGCCCGGGGCGTGGCTCAGCGGTCGCGCGTCGGCCTAGGAGCCAGGAGGTCGCGGTTCGGTTCCGGGTCAGGGCACAGGCCCGGGTTGCGGGCTCCTCGATCCCCAGCAGGGGGCGAGCAGGAGGCAGCCGGTCAACGACTCTCATCGTTGATGTTTCTCTCCCCCCACCCTGAAATCAGTAATAAAAATACATTAATAAGGAATTCTACTCTTAAGTAGTAAATCATGACTTTCCTTAGAATTGACCCTTTGATTCTGAAAGGAAAGGCAGGGCCATTAGGAGATCATCACGGAATGACGTCCGCGTGGTTAACCACAGGGAGTGTCACTTATTAGCTGATCAATTGATGTCTAAGAAATAAAAAGTAAATACTGACATGGGGACTCCCATTTCCTACTAGATAGAGTGACAGCAATCACGGTGGGAATTTGGGGATCATCAGCTCCCTGGGGTTGCTGACAGGCGTGAGCACAGCTCTGGTAGACGACTATGGGTCTGTGAAATGCAGCTCGACCTGCGTGCACAGCGGGAAAAGGCTCCGACGTTCCCTGTGATCTCAGAGCAGGCGGAGCGACCGGCCTGCGCCCACGCCCTGTGCTCGGTGTTTCACGTGGGGTAAAACATCGCACCCTAGACGTCCAGCACACGAGGAAAGGCTCTTCGTAAAGGCAAGAACACGACCCTCTTGTTCCAAAAATTAAACTTCTGTGAAAACAGAGGACCTCAAATGCTCTTTCTTGTTTTAAATTATGAAAAGAAAAAAAAAGTGGTTCCAATATGGGAACTATTTTAGAAAACTCAAAAACCTGCCTTCAAAAGCAGAAATCAGGGCCAAGTTCTGGAAATTTGCTTTATATTATTTTTCTTCTGAAAAACTGTGATTACAAACAGAAGGTTCTCCCCGTAATGATGCGTGAAAAGAACAGCATATTAAATCAGGAGTAACTTTAAGGGACCGTAATGCTTGTTCTAATTAGAAGCAGGGATTTTCATAGTAACATTTGCATTTTACTTCTTAAACTTTGTTTTCATAATCGATGTGAATATAAACTAAGGTGGTCACACGTTATCTTAAAATTCCTCTGTACTTACAGTTATTATCTATCTATCTTTTTAAAAAATATGTTTTTATTGATTTCAGAGGGAGGGCGAGAGAACATCAGTGATGGGAGGGTCACTGACCGGCTGCCCCCTGCTCGCCTCCTGCTGGGGCCGAGCCCGCAGCCCAGGCCTGCGCCCCGGCCGGGAATCGGTGGAGCCACCGCTCGGTTCCTGGGTCGACGCTCAACCGCTGAGCCACACCCGCCCGGCTCTATCTACCTTTTAAAGAATATTTCATTTTAAACTAAAATTTGAAAATCGGGCTTTATATAGTACGGATTATCCGTGGTGATCATAATATTTAGGACTGGAAATGTCATAGAATAAATTACCCAAATGTTAATTAAATTAAATGCCAGCCTATTGAGTCTATTTAGAAGATACTTAGAGGGAAAAATTGGGTTTTATTCATTTAATTAAACATATTTTCTGAATCGTATTAGTATTATAATTACTCCCTCAGTCCATTCTCCTTCATCACACATTAATTCATTAAGCAAATGAACAAAATAAAAACTCTCCCTAAAATTCCCTGGTAATAACCTTGGTTACTTTTATATATTGCTGTAGTGTATTCTGGTTTGAACTATGACTAAAGTAATACAGTATCATATATAGTACATATTTACAAAATGGTATCATTCTGATCAAATCGATTAAAGGTGAAATGATTTAAGTTACGTGGTTACCACTGGGTGATAACGACTAATCTGAACTCGGTTTATTTTTTTTGTCTGATGTATCGTAAGAAGGTTTCCTTATAAAAATACACACGCCGCCCAAAATAAAAGGAATCGAGACCGAGTGAGAAACTGCTGCGGAGGGAAGGAGTCGATGTGGAGGTGAGATGAGCAGACGTCTCGCTCCCCAAATCCCCCGCCCACCTGCCAGAGACGGGACAGCGAGCTCGCCCAAGGCTTTCCCGTCGGCGGCCCCAGGTCGGCGGCACCAGGTTGGCGGCACCCGGTCGGCGGCACCAGGTCGGCGGCACCAGGTCGGCCGCGGGCCTGGGCTGCCGTCTGCATCCCCAGCAGGGCGAGCGGGAGGCAGCCGATCCCTGTTCCTCCCTCATTGCTGATGTTTCCCTCTCCCTCTCCCTTCCTCTCTCTCTCAAATCAATAAAGTCAATTAAATAAAAGACATTTAAAAAGATACAAGTGTTACATTCAGATATATCTTCTTCCACAGCGTTCACAGAATAATGCCGGCCCCGGAAAGCAGAGCAGCGGATGCCTGTTTGAAGCAGCGGCCGTGACAACGTCCGAACGTAAGACGAGTCCTTGCATCGGGGGTTGGGTGTGTTTCTGTCTCCGGGGCCACGGGGTCCCAGGCGACCGTCTGCCTCCCGACGCGCAGCTGCTCTCGCCCCCCCACCCTTTCTACTCGGCATAAATAAATCTCACATCAGATTCATTCGTGAGCAGTTGAAGGTTTTAAAGAAAACAGAACATTGACTTGAAAGCTGCCGCGGCAAACAGCTCAGGGTTTATCAGAAATGAGTCTTCTCTCCTCGGTCTCTGTGGCCACGCGTCTAACCTTGGCTCCTCTCCCGGCCCACCCTGGGCTGCCGGTTAAACGCCTGTCCCTCCCGCACCTCACATGCCCGTAGGGCTCAGGTCCCCCCGACGGGTATCCAGGCTCTGCGCCCGCCGGTGGCTGTTCCAGCCCTTCCCCGCACTTCCTCCCCACCAACCCCGAGGACAGCATCTCCCCTTCTCATTTGTATGTTTCTCAGACAGAAACACCCGCATCCCCCTCAGGTCCACCGTTCTGCAAACGGCTGGTAACACCAGGGGGCCCTCGTTAGGCCCGGGCTCCGCGCCCTGCCGGCCGAGACGCCCCCAGCTCAGCCCCAGGCGCCTCCTCCACGGCCTCTCTGGGGCTGGGGTCCCTGCCCGTCCAGTGACTGACCTGTGATGAAATCTCTTCTCTGGACCCCGGCTTGTGCCTCTCAGTTGAGTCAGGCAGTTGTAGTTGTGTCAACAGAGCTCAGAACCTGTACCCCCAGTTCACGAAATACACAGCTAGCTCCGCGACCGAGGGAAGGTTTCGAGGTGAACTCAGGAGCTCGCCCCTGACCCACCGACCCCGTGGCATCCTCGGGCCACGTCTCGGGGACTCCTCCACCGTGGCCCCCCGGCCTCCCGGCCTGTCTTTCGCCCCCGGGTTCTGTGGGCTGAACTCCCCAGGACAAGAGTTTCCGCCCCTTAAACCACCCAGGTGAGTGGCTCCACGTTTCTACCTCCTAGAGGCTCGGAAAGTCTTGGTTTTATTTCCAACACCTGCTTCTTCCCGTCTCAGGCACCACGTGAGCTCCACGTAGGACGACCAGCAGGCCAGAATTAAATTCGAGGGCAGTTCGCCCCCCGGGCAGGCTGGAGGTCAGGGTCCCCTGGTGGCCGGTCCCGCAGCCCTCAGGGGGCTGAGCTCGCGTTGGTGACTCTCAGACGGCCCCTCGGAGCTGACAGCTGAGGGTTCGAGTCCCCTGTTCCGTGTCCTCCACCGGGGCGGCCTCGCGGCCTCTCATCTCCTCCCCCTCCGGCAGCTCCACCGAGAGACAGACGTCGGGAGGAAACTCTGGCCTTTAATGAGCCCAAGGGCGGCTAATCTATGCGTCGCTCTAGCAGTGAGGGTCTCTGGGCAGTTCCCACGTCTCCTCCGCGCCCTCTGACCAGAGCCTTGTTAGAGTCTCGGGTTCTAGGGTGTACGGAGGAGCTCGGATCGCCCGTCTGCTTGACTTACGATCAGTCTTGTATCTTAGTCTGGCTCCTTTCTGCTCTGAAATATTCGGCCGGCAGCACAGGGCCGCGTCCACCACGCGCGGTTCCCAGCGCCCGCCCTGCAGACGGTTTCTAATCTCTTCGCGTCTCTGCTCTGCGCCTGTAGCTCGTCGGCGTTCCCGGGCGTGTTCTAACCACAGATCAGGGCGTCTGCTCGCGTCACGGGCGCCCCGCCTGACCCGTCTCTGTTCTCAGCACATCTTCCTGAGACGTGACTGACGCCCGGTCGCCCAGCGGAGCACCTTCGCCAGGCAGCGGCCACGGGCACCCCACTGCCATCCCGGTGGGGCTCTGACATCTGAAGAAGTTCACGTCCTGCCGCATTTCAGCCCCGTGTCCCTCGCTGGCATCCAGCCTCCGATGACACCTCCCGGCTCCCCCCCAAGCCCCTGACAGGGCACCTTGCTTAGCCCCCGGCCGAGCCTCGGGGTCGAACTGCGCACCTGGCAGGCGCTGTCTCCTGTCGCCCCCCTTCCACGGAGTCACCTGCCGGCAGCCACCGCGGTTCGTGTCCATCGGCAGCCGCAGGGAGGAAACGCTCCGTCCCGCTTTCCTCGCCATGATTTAATCCACCGTGGGGCCGAGGGCTGCACCCCCGTTTACAAGCCCCAGGGGAGCCTCAAAATACAGCCCCGGCGCCGTCCCCTCTGGGGACCTTCTCCTTCCACACGTCAGTCTTAAGGAGGGAGGGGCAGGTGCTCGGGCTCAACCACGAGAAAGCGCCGAGCCCGTCGGCCGGCGTGACCCGCGTGGATTCCACGACGGGCTTGTGGGCGACGCGGGGAGGGGGAGGGCCCAGCGCCACCCCAGAAACACGTTGGCCTTTAAAACCTCCCTGGGGTTCTGGTCCTCAGAGGCCAGTTTGGGTGAAGTGTCGACGGGTTTCTTCTTCTCTCGGACGCGGCTACCACCGGGCTGTCACCCGGCACGCGGACGGCCACCGCCACCCGCCCGCCCGTGGCCCCGGGCTCTGCCTCCTCCCACGGGCCGCGATCCCGCCCCGCCGCCTGGCGCCCCGGCCTCCTGGACCGAGCGACGGACCCGTCTCCAGGCCCCTCACTGCGCCGCGAGCTCCCAGGGCCCTCCCCACACCCCCGCTTCAGCGCCCGGCGCTGGGCCCTGAACTCGCTGAGCAGCCGACGGGTCTCACTCAGAGGGTCCTGTGCTTCCTGCAGCGAAACCCGGACGGCGCCCTGTTGGGGTTGGCACAAGGAGAATTTATCGCAACTACGAGAGATGTTTTATTAGCATCGAAGGGACACGCTAAAGCTAAAAAGCTACTCACAGCTTTTAAGTATCGTTTAAATGTTTCCACTGTTCTTTGAAGATGTAAGACTTTTCTTACTATTTTATTGGGGTAAAACCACTTAACGCGAGGTTCGCCCCCGTAGCAGACTTAAGCGCCCAGAGCAGCGGCGCCACCCGCGGGCCCGACGGGCCAGGCGGCCCCGGGACGCCTTCGCCTCGCGGCCGGGATTTCACCGTTGCCCCTCCTCCAGCCCGGCAGCCGCCCCCAGGCCTTTCCCCACCGGCCCAGTTTACGAGCCCCACACAAGCGGGGCCCTGAAGCGTGTGTCTCTCTATGAGGCCCATTTGTTTAGCGTGAGACCCCCGAGGCTGGGCCACGTCGCGCGCGTTGCCCGCAGGCCGAGGAGGGAGACTGGGCCCTGACCCCACACGGCCCGCGGAAGCCGGCTCAGGCGGATTAAAGACTGGAGCGCGAGGCCCGAGGCGGCAGGAGCCCCGGGGGAAACGCGGACAGGGCCCTTCCCGGAGGCTGATCTCGGGGGCGCTTGTGCTGAGGCGGACGGTGGAGGTTCCGTGGTTTGTGTGAATCTCCCCGTCACCCCGAGTGCTGCCATCAGTGGCCTCTCAGCACACGCAGGCTGAGGGGTCACCCCAAGGCCTTTTCAAGTGTCCTGTCCCCCGACTCTAGAGAGTGGGTGCTGATGCCGCCTCCCGAGACGAAACGAAACAGGCTCGCGTTGACCTGCCGCGGGCAGCGAGGTTTCCGGCATTTACTTACATCTGTGAGGTGCCCAAAGGTTGGTTTCGCCGTCTGGAGCATAAGTTGCTGGGTCACTGGGTCTAACGCTAGAGGAAACCAAAGGAGATAGTTAGAATCTCATCGAAAGGAATTTAAAAAACGGGCAAAAAGAGAAGTTGCCAGTCTTCCCGCATCAACATTTCCACTTAGGAGGTGAAGCCGAATTTCCCCTAATAAAGAACCGATTCGGTGACGCCTCATCCTAAGTTCGCTCTCAAAGGCGACGCCTGGAGCGCCGGGGAGAACGGTGGCAGGACCGCGCCCCCCGCGCCCCACAGCGTCTGGCTTCATCGTGGGGACCGGGGCCGCTTAGCTCTTCACCTGCGCAGAGGTGACTGGCCACCTGCCCCGAAGCCCTGACCTCACCCGGCCAGGCCCCTCCTCGCAACGGAGGCTGGAAATACCAGGCATTTGGGGGTTCCTTTGTCGTCGTTTTCAGGGCTCCGCGTGCCTGAGGCGCAGGCATGTGACCGAACCTGAAATAGCCATAATTGACCATCCAAACCGCACACTTGCGGGGAGGGGGACATGTTCCCAGCTGCTTGGCCACAGAGCAGTCGGGAGCTTCTCCGGGGGTTGGAAAGGGGGTGCGGGGGGCTCGGGAACTTCGGGGAACCTCGACCCCAGTGTTTAAGACAACCCAGGACGCCTGGCGGTGCGCCCGTGGCGAGGGCCGGGCCACCCTCCCAAGGGTGGCAGGTTCAGCCCCCGGCCGAGGGCAGGTACCTGGGTTGTGGGTTCGATCCCCGGGCCCAGGGAGGCGCCTGCGGGAGGCAACCAGTCGCCGCGTCTCTCACACCCCTGCTCCCCCCCCCAACTCTCTCTAAAAAATAAAATCACAGGAAAAAATATCCTGGGCGAGAGTTAACAAAACCGCGGGAAGGTCACGCCCTCGTTTGCACAAGGCCGAGCCGCAGGCGGGGTCCGCAGGGGGACGCTGAGTGCCCGGCGTCACGGGGACGAGCAGGAGGGGACAGAAGGAACCGCGTCCCGGCTCAGGGCCTCTGAGCCAGGCCCTTCGCTTTACGACACACAGATGCGCCCTCTCTAACCCGCTGATTTTTCTCTGCACCAAAGGGTCCTCAACAACGTGTTTACGAGTGTGAACACGCAGTGAAAGGCGGCCCGTGCTCCACGCAGACCCCAGCTCTTAAGCGCCCTGCTCAGTCCTCTCCTCGGGCTCATGCAGACTTGACTCTGTTTTCTTTGACATCGGACTATTCGAAGAACCCACCAGCGTTTTCAAGGTAAAGGCGTCAATGTCTGAACAGGCTACGAGACACCCGTAGAAGCACTAACCAATCTGTCTACTTAAAACTTGTATTAACGAGCGGGCCTGGGGGTGGGTGGAGGGGTCAACGGCGGGCGTCTGTGATACTTTCAACAATAAATACATTTTAAAAAAATTGTATTAATAAAAAATCATGATGTAACTTCGTACCTTGAAAACGGACGCAAGCTGCTCTGAAAAAAGAATTTAGAAAGCGGTGGGGGGTTTATAGCTCAGCCTCCTTTCATTGCAATGACGGGAACACATCCAAACACTGTCTATCCGCCCAAATTGCGGAGAAGAAAAAGGCAGAAAATACCAAGAGCTGGGAGGGGTCGGAAGTAAGGAGAATTCTCGGGGGCCGACGGGGGAAGGGAAAGTGGGAGCCGCGTGAAGAGTCCTTTTTCGGTTTCTGCCAAAGCTGAACGTAGGCATCCACCATGACCTAGAATTTCCTTCTGAGAAGCAGGTCTTCTTGAAATCTCTGCAGTAAAAGGAGTTTACTAGGGTGGAAAATGTCCACGGCAGCATTTTTCATAAAGACCCAAATTAGGGGCACCACCAATATCCATCAGCAGAACCGGTAAACAGCTCAGTGTGTTCAGACGAGAGCGTTCACGGCACTAAACATAAACCATCCTGATATCAGCAACGGCGTGGATGGATCGTGCAAGCACAACATTGATAAAGGAGGCCATATACTAAACATAAAGTAAGTTTCCTTATAAAAAAAAAAAAAAAAAACTTAAAAAAGAGCAAAATTTCTTCACAGAATCGCCGATGAGACGTGATGGACCCTGAAGGCGCAGCTGGGTGGTGCTGATAACGGGAGAGGCACCTAAGGGCCTCTGGGGGTTAAATGTCTGATTTATACCCTCGTGGGCTGAGGACCAGGGGCCACGGGGAGACAGCACCCTGGCAGGTGACCCCATATGTAAACTGAGAATTGTCTTTAGTGAATCTATATGTTTAATGCGTGTGCTAATTTTTAAATGCACTGAGAATTTATTTTGATTAATACAATGTCACTTAAATTGTTAGTGAATTCATGGTCGCTTTTTGCTATTCGGTATGTTGTTAACCAGCAATTACCAATAATATCATCACAGTAGAGTTGTTTATGAAGCATTTTCACATTAAAAAGGTCTCCCAGACATGAACAGAGATTACAGCCAACGGCTTAGAAGATGTCCTTGGACACAGGTCATTACACGAATGGTTTTCTAAATTCCCTCGTGACTGTAAGACGATCTCATTAAAAGAAGATACATTTCAAATGACACAAGTTTTCAAAATCCCGTTTGCAGTGTGGTGCATCCTCAAGGACTGGCTCGGCCTCAAGTCCACGGAGAAATACATGAACAGTAAGATGCAAATGTTGGGGATTTCACCTTGTCACTGGATGATTAATCTCCCTAAACACTCTTGAGTTTTATCAGATTCCAGATGTTGGGTGTTTACCGCATCTAGATTTTTCTCTGGTGAAACACAGACCACGCCTTCTAATATCTCCAGTGAGAACCGCACCAGACCCTGAGATTCTCTGAAACAGCGACCTGGGCGTCTCGACCACAGGCTACGGAGCCTGAAGGCTTCCCTCCTGCTATTGATTTTGTGAGTCGCATTTCACGCCAAGTAATTCTGTACTTGGGGACGGGGTTGCCAAGGGATGCACAGCGTGCGCAATGCTGGTGACGTGCCCTTGTTTAAATTCCTTCTCTGCATCAGCATTTCAGAACCAAACTTTCCGTCTCGTACCCATCCAGCTACTTCACAAAATTAACATTAAGAAAACTGGTGACCTTACCCCGGGCAACAGTAAACCGTCGTTGACTTATTGCGACGTAGATGCCATTTGTACTTGTGACCCTGTAACAAAATCAAGGGGAGTGGTTACAACCCATAACCTCTCAGTGCTTCTCTCGGGAATATCGCTCTGTGGCGGGTTATATTCCCACCTAATCAGGTCTTTTTAACTAATTCTAACCGTGATAACACCTATTGCTTGCCAAGCACTTTCCACACACTATTTTTAATCTACAAAATATTTTGTAGTAAAAGTTATTGCCGTACTATTGATTTTTTAAAAAGGGGCTTCTATAGATTCAGTGCTTGCTTTTAAAAAATCACAGAGCCTCTAAGAGTCTGAGATTGGATTTGCACGCGGGGCTGTCTCAGCCCAAAGCCTGCGTTTATTTTATTACCTTCTTCCCTCTCCTCTGGGCAACAATCAGTGAGTATATTAAGTTCCCCAGGTAGGAATTCAGACAGAATCATTCGTTTACTTCCTAAATGAACTAAGATGATTTATTTCCCCTTTAACCCAGCGCTGACGTGTGATAGAAACTTTACGACTCACAAGTTCTTTCCTGCCTTTCCCCAGACGTAACCGGGGCCGGTGGATGGAGGAGCCCCTGCCCGCAGCGGGCAGGTGCGGCCCAGGGACGAGCCCAGAAATGAAGCAAAGGCCCCGTTTCAGAAAGTCGCTGCGTCAGGGGAAACCTGACGCCTGCCGAGCGAGGGAAACAAAAGCGAGGCCCGCTGGCAGCCGGGCAGTGAGCCCAGCCGCAGGCAGTCGCCACCCTGTCCTTAGGCGCCGGCAGGAGGACAGGCCGTCTTCCCCCAGGTGTGCCGACAGGTGAGTGCAAATGGACAGGCGGACGGACGGGCTCTGGGCCCTGCCGACCCGCGTCCCCCACAGGCCGTAAAGAAACAGCCCTGGAAACAGAACAAGACGGTTGGGGGTATCTTCGGGCCGGCACGGGTCCTGCCGATTGATTTCAAGGAATTTGACTCGAGAAAAATAACTAGTTCTTGGCAAGGAATCTCAATACCATAAATCTCGCCCAGTAAACGGAAATGGGGGTGGGGGGGACTCAATCTAAAGTTTTGTCAAGAACAAGGAAAAAAAGCACTAAATATAGGTAAACAACATTTTTTTCAAGTAGCAGATGGAGGGAGCACTGTGGTGACAAATGATCCGCCCCCCCCGGAAGTGCTGCGGGTTCGACCACAAGACAAGGCCACGAGTTCAAGACCGGGCTGTGCAGTCAGCTCCTGAGCTCGTCCGGCATCCATGCCCCCCCCGGGCCCCCCCGGGGGCACCCTCCCTGGGCCTGGCCTCCCTGCCCCTCCTCTGGCCCTGGTCAGGCTGCCCTGCCGGGTCCCCGCGGGCACCTGCCAGCAGCCCACCCGACCAGGGCCCTTGGCTGGTCAGGACTGTGAGCTACCAACTGAACCAAACTCTGTGTCCAGAAGCCGAGGCCATTCACTGTCGAAACAGTGCCGTTCCTACCGTAAGGAGATCTCGGGGTGCGGGGAGTGGAGGGGCGGCCTTCAGGGGCTGGGTCTGGCACCCCAGTCGCCACAGACGATAAATTCCTCTGCAGTGAAGAGCGTCTGGGACCCAAGAGAACGGCCCTCGCAGGCCATTCGTGCCACGTGGTGCTAGGAACGCGCCTCAACATCGCGGGGGGTCGCTGGGCGGACTCCTCAGGAAGCCCTGCTCGCCGGCGCTCGGTGGGGGTGATGCCGGTGAGGAGGGGGGGCTGAGGGTAACAGCAGAGTGGTAATAACAGTAATAATGGTGATAATAATAGCTGCCTATTTTGCACAAGGCTCTATGTTTGGTGATTTATATACAGTAACTCACTTAATTGGCACAAGAATAAAAATACAGAACATTAAGTTCACATTTTATTTCAACATAATTATCTGTAAAACCTCGCTGAGCCTCCCTTGCGTGTGTCCGGGGTTTGTTTACTCGGCTGACACACCCGCAGGTCACATCCACGCACAGTCTTTTTTGAACACGAGAATTTCTTCTCTCACGGAGCGTCTGGGGCACTAACCACCCCCGAGTTCACCAATTAATGGCTTCACACTGAGATAAATCGAAACCTGGGACAGGATTCTGTCCTGCAGGCTGCATTCGGCGAGGAAGAATGACGCTCCGAGAATCACCTGGGGAGCGTCTGTAAACAGTGGTGCTCAAACCGCTGTCTAAGATAAACGAATGAAACCAGGGTCTCGGGTCCAGAACGAAGCGTCATTATTTGCTAAAACGCCCTGTGTGGCCGCCGCTGACCCCGCGGGCCAGCCGGAGGGCCTGGGACCCGGCGAGGAGCCTGGACTCACCGCGAGCTCACCGTGTCCCCCGAGCTCTTCCTGCCTCACGACCGCAGACCTTCCGCTTGGATTAGAGCGTGTTTTCCATCGAAGCAGAGAATTTAATGATCGGGCCTCAGTCAGCTTGGACGGCAGCAATAGGGAGACAAATGTTTTCTCTAAAACTCTTATTTTCACTCCTCTCTCTTGAAAACCCTGAACGACGGCCCCACGAATGATCCGCACACGGCGCTCTCACGCTTTCCCAACAGGTCCCGGGGTCACTGCTCTTACTCTGAATGTACAACAAGCCGCCATTTAACCAAATTTGTCTAAAATTTTTCAGTTTTCTACCCAGGAAGTCCTTCGGCAAGTCAGTTCTCCGCCCGGGGTTCAGTGGCAGGACCCGGGCCTGGTACCAGAATCCTCCCCAGTCTTCTCAGCTGCAGAGCAGAGACCTTAGGTCCCGGAGACTTACACAGAGAGGCTTGTGGCCGGAGGTGCGGGGCAGGGACAGGGAGCGGAGGTCCCGCAGGGTCCTGCCGACGACGGGCGCAAGGGGACATGGCTGGGACCAAGGATGCTGGACCTAAAGGTGCTGGGACCAAGGATGCTGGGCCTAAAGGTGCTGGGACCAAGGATGCTGGACCTAAAGGTGCTGGGACCAAGGATGCTGGACCTAAAGGTGCTGGGACCAAGGATGCTGGACTAGTAAAGTAACCAAAAACAAAACACGAGAAAAAAATATATATGGAGTCGTTCCATTTTGGTGGAGCAAGTAAACGGAAATAGTTTTATTTAGTATCCTTAACCTCTAGGGGAAGAAATCTCCTTGACTTAATTAAATAGCTAATCGATGAGGCAGAAGACAATTCCAACAACTAGAGCAAACGTCCCAGCAAAGGAGCAACGCTCCCTCCCGGGGAACAGGTGGGTGTGAAGGTTATAGCAGAGAGATCTGTAATTCCTTTTAGATTTACTGCCTCTCTTGGTCTGAAAAGAATATTAACAATCGAGTTAAAGCCCCATAAGTCACAGGAGAAACTTTGAGATGTCATGTCGAAGCCTTTGGGCAAAATATGTTCACTGCTTAATGTACTGAGCGTGGTGATGTGGCGAAAAGAAACTTCTAAGACGGAGGATTATGTCGGCGACACAGACACACAGCCCCGCAGGCCCCGAGGCGGGCGAGGGGAGTCACGCTCCGAATACAGCGGAGGAAGGCGGGCTGGGCTCAGGGCAGAGCTGGGCTGTGCAGAGAGAGCCACAGTTTTAGGGAAACGCATGCAACCGAGAGTAAAAATAGGCCAAACGGCGCCGGAAGGGCCGCGGGGGTCATGGGAGTGCCTGTTCCACGCACGTCAGCCTCATGCAGCCCGGAGAGACCTCGGAAGTGTTTGCTATGCTCCTGACGCCGTGGGGAGCGGCCACTGGGCATCCTACACGCTCCGTGCCGCTGGGGGTCTCACTGGCAGCCCGGCGCTAACCTGCCATCTTCCAGGCAGCGCTGATTTAAACAGCCCCCCGCAGGGCAGCAGGTTCACAGGCTCGGGGTGGGTGACTGCGTCCAGTCGACAGATGACAAAACCCACCCTTGGGTCACGTCTACAAAGGATAGACGGGCCCAGCCGGTGCGGCCCGGGGCTGGGCGTCGGCCCACTCCCCGGAGGGCCGCGGGTACCACTCCCGGTCCACGGGCACCTACCTGGGCTGCAGGTTCGAACCCCGGCCCAGGGCACGTGCGGGAGGCAACCAGTCGATGTGTCTGCCTCACATCGGTGTTTTTCTCTCTCCCCCTCCCTCCCTCCTACTCTAAAAAAAATCAATGGAAAAAATACCCTCAGGTGAGGATTAACAACAACAAAGAAAACCATGAAGCTCACAACGCTGCCATTATTGGTTATTGATACTAACGTTACAGCCGCTGCTCCTTGACCTAGGAGTAGCGAGCGGCTGGCCCCTGCTCCACCCGGCGGGTCCCTTCGTGGACCAACCGCGACGCGCTGGGCCGTCGGGAGCCCGAGGACGCCGCCCTGGAGAGTCCGCGCGCAGTCAGCCTCCTCCCCGAATTCGGGTTCCTTCTCCCGCCAGCTGTGGGTCCCCATCTGCTGTCCTTCAGGCCTAGGAAGCCACACTCACTCCAGAGCACCTGTTGGATGTTACTTACGATCCCTTTTCTTACATAATTTCCCAGGTTTCCAGCATAATTGCCCCTCCAAGACATCTACGAATCTCCTGCCGAAATCTTCCCAATAGATCCCAGACCTGAAAATAGGTGGACAGAGAAGTGTGGAGGCGTCTCCCACAAGCAGGTCAGCGCAGCATTAGGGAAGGAAGCCAGTACCCCAGGGGAGTAGACCTTGACAATTTTCATTCAAATTTAGCTTCTAATACGTGGTGACTACCGGCACTTTTTGTGGGATTTTATATGTGCAGGGCGTTTTAAAATAAATAAAGGATTGAAGTTTTTTCTTGCATATTACAAGGCATTCCGTTCTTTGAGACGTGCCATGGTTTCTAAACCAAGCACTGAACCCCAGAGCCTCCACTAAGCCCCCCGACAGGACATCCCAAGAGAAGAGAATCTGCTTAATTCCTACACTGAACATAAACCCTGAGCCTGACGAATTCGTTGCCTTTGGGAAAGACGGCCAGTGTGAACTTTCTCGGTAGATTTACTGGTCACCTTGTCTGCAAACATCTCCAGGTCATCTCATATTAAATCCCCAAGGGCCTGACCCGACGGTCTATTGAGGCTGACTTGGGTCACTGCTGGGTCCAACGTCGCGCTTTCACCTCGAGTCGTACCCCACCCTACCCCGCGTGCTGACAGGTGACACGCAGTCTCCTCCGGGGCTTTGGTTATGCTCCGGAAACACGTAACTAAGCAATAAGCTACCCTTAAAAACATTTTGTTGGGATCTTCAAAGTGCATTAATTTTGTAAAAGAGCTGAATGTATGTCTCCACGGTCTCTCGTACATATGATGTTCTTATAACACACTAGCCAAAAATAATTCTAACACTTGTTCTAAAACTTAACACAAGCCTTCTCTACACACACATTCTCATTCCTAAATGTGCTTTGGAATTCTTTCTGAGTGGAAGGCTTCTAAATGTTAAGAACATAAGAATCACCATGCAAAGTCTATTCATTTCATGTCCTAATTTGGGAATTTTTACTTTTTTAAGAAGTCCTCAGAAAATCTTGCATTTTTGTCGGCTGTATGACTCAGGATAGCCCTCGCTAGTTGCTATAACAAACAAACAAACATCTTGGTTGCTTAATTCAGCAAATGTTGACGCCAGCGCAAAGGCTGATACAGGTGTGCCCGGCGGAGCTGTTGCTCTGGGCAGTTCCATCCAAGAGGAGGGCCCGGGGTCCAGGCTCCCATGTCATGTGGTTCCTCCACCTGGGCACACGTCGCTCCCCGACAGCGGGGGATCAGGAGGATCTCGGGTTTCACGGCCAGGCTGTAATTATTTCCCTCCATTCCACCCACCAGAGCCAGTTACGTGGCTCTGACCTACCTGCAGGGGGCGCTGGGGATGCAACTGCCCTCTGCTCAGGAGAGAGGGGGGGTCAGGGAGCCTTCAGCCTCCGCCCTGCAGGGGGCGCTGGGGATGCAACCGTCCTCTGCTCAGGAGAGGGGAGGTCAGGGAGCCTTCAGCCTCCGCCCTGCAGGGGGCGCTGGGGATGCAACCGTCCTCTGCTCAGGAGAGGGGGGGGTCAGGGAGCTGCAGCCCACCTGCGCCCTGCAGACACTCCTCTGGGGGAACCAGCAGTGAGAACGCAAATCCTCGGGGAAACGTCCTTTTACTAACACTGTCCTCAGGAGGGCCTTGGTTCAAGGAATCAGGTTTTAACTTTTCCTTATTTGCGAATAACTCTGTCAATAGAAGTGATGTTACTGAATGATTTATGGGACACATTTCACTCAATTACCTGCTTTCTTAAAAATATTGAGTAATAGTCAGTATTTAGCAATCAGCCAAGATGCAATATCAGGAATTCTCTAGAAAACACCGTATCTCATGCGGTGGATATAATGCTACGATGCTGATGGATGGAATATTTCCTATATTCTTATTTTCTTAATTACTTTGTAAGGGATCAGTACTTTGTAGGGGATTCGTTTTGCTAAACAATATGTTACCAAAAGATAAAAATACTACACTATAAACACATGGCTAGAATTATCAGAAACTATAACAATCAGATGCAAACTCTTGTAGTTTCTAACAATTAAGCAAGGTTTTGCACTATAAATATTGAAACTTACCAAGAAATACTATGTAATTATAGGTTTATGAGATTACATTTGTGACTCATAGATTTGGAGTCTGTCTAAAAATACTGAGACATAGGATTTACACAGAAACTTGGCCTGAAATTTTATGAGAACTAATTCTAAAACAAGTTTAAGAAATACAACATGTTCATCCACATTTGAGTTGGTTTGAGCTTGACATCTGATTAATATTGTATTGTCTGCTAAACCAGTGAGGCTCTCAGGTGTGGCTTAGGAATGTCTCGGGTATTAGCCAAAAATGTATAATAATTTCCTTTTATTTACAGGCAGTGACGACTGTGAGGCAGACAAGGCAGTTTCTAAGGGAGATAACGCACGACCTATAACTTTATATGAGCTGTTGTGCAGATTTCTTGCTGAAAGTAAATTCATGGCTACGCATCACATAATAAGACTGGATGGAAACCTCTGAAGGTTAAGGACTGAAACTAACCTAATTATTGTTATCAAAGTGCTTCACGGCCCAGGAAACAAGAGATACATCATGTGCTGGGCTGGGATGATGCCTTAAAATCAGGATTCTGCCCGGCTGCCTTTCAAATGGCATCACCTGTAGTCAGGGTCAACTACATGTCTCAGTATCACCTGTGTGGCTAGTGGCTCCACTTGGGCCCCGGGAGCCGGTACGTCCATCAGTCTCAGTCACTAGAAGTATTACTGGTATTAATCATCACCTTCAGAAAAGTCTAGTTTCCAATAGCACGTCCTGTTTTCTTGAGAGAAAAATACCAAAATCTAAGCCCATTCATTTAAAAAAGATACGTAAACTCTACCTTTCTTTATTATTAAAAGAATTCATCCATCTACCATTTCAGGTACTTGATACAGTAATAAATTTTTAAATTTATATTCTATCTACTATAGAAGAGACTCTGATTCAAGGTAAATATGTGATGATAGCTAGAAACTGATGCAAGTAGCAGGAATGGCGAGTAGGGAGAGAAAGAAGAAATAATAGCATGAGTTTCCCTGGGTAAAGGAAGCTACAAAGATTAAAGGCAAAGCTGACGTTGTTTTTCTGCGAATCTAGGAAAAGTGGAAAATATCATAGACTGCACTGTCCTCAAGAAATTAAAAATAGAACTACCATATGATCCAGCAATTCCACTTCTGGGTATTTATCCGAATGAATTAAGGACACTAACTGGAAAAGAAACCTGCGCCCCTGTGTTCATTGCAGCATTATTTACAACGAGCCAAAGACTTTCTCTTAATCAAAAGCCTGGTAAACCAGATACTTCACTGTAGGTGGATCTGTCAGACGGTTTGAAAGCCTTGAATATATTCTTGTCGAAAAGATCTACCTCCCAACACGTCCAGCCAAGATGTGAACACGTGTGCACGTTAAACACATAGCTCGTGGGTTATTGTGAATGTTTGATGAGATAACTTCAAGTACATGTACGAATGCCTGGAATTTAATGAATGTTCCAAGATTTTAAACTGAATCAGCTGAGAACCAGAGGCAGCGCATTTCATAACAAGGTACTAACTTGTTAAATAGATGAGAAGAGCTAGAAATCTCCGAGGTCCCTCACCCATACTGAGGGTATAAAATAGTTGAGAATGGAGATTGTTAGAGGACCATGAAGATTTCTCGGAAGAACCCTGTTGTAAGCTTCAGGGGCTGTGATGGGAGATCTCTCTGCGTCACTCCAGCTGGAGTGAGAGCCCTCGACAGGAGCACCTGGAGGGCTTCCCGCAGGCGGAAGCCTCACCACACCACTGTCCGACTGCCCCTGAAAAACCTACAGGTAAGAGGCAGGCTGCTTGACTGCTCACAAACAAACTATGTATGTGGCTCAAAGTTTGCGGAGCAAAAATGTGGAGTGTTACCCCATGAAGACTTTGCTACACAGCCAGGTGCAGACTCATGCATATAGGAGAGCCCCAGTGGATGGAACCCAAGAGGACTGCACTGGGGATGGTGTAAAATAATATACGGAAAAACAGATATAAGTAGTGTAATTTTTCAGTCAAAACTTGATCCAACAACCACAAAACAAAACAAAAATTTTACTCAAATTAACTTCCCTTTTTTCCTTTTAATATTATTAGTAATGATTGGAAAAAAAAATAGGGGATGGCTCTGGATTTAAATTGTCTTTCCTGAAAGGAAAAATTCCACGTCCACGGTGACATTGGTACTGTTGACCTAAGCAAAACGTCAGAATCAAAAGAGAAATAGTACTTTTAAGGGCCACGCCTTATTTTTAACTTGGAAATGTGTTTTTATATCAAAATTTTATCATAAAACCAAAACAAAACACAAAGTGGGGAAATGGAGGCCTATTTACTGAGGCAAATTGCTCAGGAGTTTAAGCCCCTCTGATGAAAACTGTTTCCCAGGAGGCAGCTGGTCATCACTGGCCCGGCAGAGGGGAGGAGTGCTGATGTGTTGGGAGGTAGATCTTTTCGACAAGAATATATTCATGGCTTTCGATCCGTCTAACAGACCTACCTACAGTGAAGTATCTGGTTTACCAGGCTTTTAAGAGAAAGTCTTTGACATTCTTCCTGTTTAAAAACAAACAACACTTTCAGGTAGTTTGTACTGCACCAAGTGAGTGAACAGAACCCTAATTTAAATGAAGTGGGGAGGGCAGAAGGGGGAGCTCTGAGCTCTAGTCCATCTCAAAGAGGAGACAAGGGGCTTGTTTGTGACATTCCTCCCAGTGCCCTCCTCCCTAAACAAAACAGCTTCCTCTCCCGTTTCAGCAGCCTGGCTCCTGGCCCCCATGGTTTCGTGGCCCCGACTGCAATTCTTAGTTGTTCCTGAGTAAACCCACTTGCTAGAGAGACCCTCGGCTGACTTTTTTCTTAGGTCAACAGTACCAATGTCACCGTGGACGTGGAATTTTCCTTTCAGGAAAGACAATTTAAATCCAGAGCCATCCCCCCCCCTTTTTTTTAATCATGTGTGGTTGAATGAGATATAATTAATAACAGAGGTAATTCATTTTTTACTATAAAAAGCAATTCTTTCTCATTATAAGAATAGCACACTTGTCTTAATGGTAGGATGAGAATTTCAGATATCAATAAAATTAAAGTAGCTGGAATGCATAATTTTAACTTAATGACTTAAGGTATCAGCTCTGCACCTGGACAGAAATATATTACCTTCATAAAAATAATAACCTGGTAAACTGCATCCCCAGTGGCACTGATTGAAAATAAAGTATATTTATATTTGCTTAAATTTAATAATAATTCTGTCCTCATTTTTTATTTAGATGCTCCAGGTAATGTCTGAGAAATATGTACAAAGATCACAAAACCAGTAATTTCCTATCTTCTAGAAGTTTACGACTAAGTGAACAAAGAAAGCATTCTTCCTGGCGTTTCAAATATTGAAAACTAATTACTGCACGCCTCTGCTGTGACTGCTGAGATAGCTGTGTGTACGATCCTCCAGGGAAAGCAATGGACTTCTCTCCGGTCCTTTATGCTTCTTGGATTCTGCTCTAACCATCCCCAGGTATAGGTGTAGTGAACGCATTGCTCCCATTAGGTATTTACTAATGACTGTGGATAAACTGGAGTGTTTAAACGATATTGGCTCTTTAATATGATTTGCATGGGAGCAAATAGAGAGGATAGCCTGTATGCTTGAGAAAAGATATGCACTTTGTTCTTTCAGGAATACATTTTACAATTCTAAAAAAAAAAAATCACTCTACCTAACAACCTTCGAAAGATTAGGGAGAGCAGGTGCCGGAATCCACGTGTGACAGGATTCTGTTGGAACATACGGGTTTCATTTCATTTTTGTTTATGTTTAACGGACCACTTCAAATGTAAAGGATGATTCCTGCCCTGGGCGGGGGGCTCGGTTGGTTGGAGCGTCGTCCGCACACCAAAAGGCTGCAGGTTCGATTCCCGGTCAGGGCACATACCCAGGTTGCAGGTTCAACCCCAGGTCGGGGCACATACGGGAGGTAACTGATGGCTGTTTCTCTCTCCCCCTTTCTCTCTCTAAAAGATCAATAAAAACGTATCCTTGGTGAAGATTAAAAGGACTCCTAACGCCAATGCAACAGAGCAGCTTAAAACAACACCGTCTGCGTAGCAAGATGGCAGAGCCCGGGTGTGCTCGTGTCTCTAATTTAACATTGTCACTCGTCTTCAACTCGGTATCTTTTAAGGCACATTTTGCTTTCCCTCGGGTCCTGCCCTACACTGTCTCGCAGAGATGGATTCACATTTCAGATGATAAAAAAGCGGAGTAAGTGGAAACAGAGTCAAGTCATATGAAGACGCCCATAGAAAGATCATCTTTGTTCCTGTGTGAAAACGAGCCAACCAGCAAAAATTAACTATTAAAATTTTCAGGAAAACTATTTAGCTTTTGACATATTTTTTTCACTTTTTTGGAATAAACTATAAAGTAATTAGAAGGTAGAAACGAGGAGCCGGCGAGAGTCCTCAAGCCTGTTTCCGCCGGCGGCGCTGAACGAATCCCCGCAGTGAGTCAGTAGCCCTACGACGTGGGTCCCAGAACAGAGTGTAGCAGGCACTTTAAAATATGAGCAGCAGAATCGCAAGTCAAGCCTACACCACCCCATCTACTTGAATTTCGCGTTTCCAGATGGCAGAGGAGCCTCGACGACACGCCTGGGAGACGCGCTCTCGCGTGTGAAATGTTAATTTACATAAAAGAGTCGGCCGAGTGTTTGCCTTGCACCGGTTAACATAATTAGTCCAGGAAGAGAGGAAGCTGGCCCGTATCGGGCGAGAACGTTGTCGTCTTAATTGGCAGTTGGTAATTATTTTTAAGTGATATTTACTTTGAGGAGGGAGTTGTCTCTGAATGCCACAGGAGGAGAGAAAATTCATCAGCGCTATTTCAAATGTGTAACTTCGAGGATGAATACGTGGACTTGAAGCTGCGCCAACGCCGAGCTAAGCAGCTCGAGGGAACGCACTTTCTGAGAGACATGCGAAAAAATACCCGAAATGCAGGATAAGGGGATTCGGTCAGATCATACCTGGGGGCAAGCAGAGGCATCTTTCTAACTGAGTTTATTTAAAGCAAATGTCTCACCCGTGTTCATGCCTATCAGGTCCTCGTTTTTTATTTAGCCCTTAATCAGTGTCTGACGCTTCAGTTTTATGGGACATAAAATTATACTTTCCTTTATTACCCTATTACGTTTTGACGTATTAACCCCAATTCATTTATCCTTTATAGTTAATTGCATATTTGAGTAGTTATGATGTTTGAGGGTCAGAGACAGGTAACTGCACGGCCTTATTTAAAGTGTTACTCGAGCTCTGAAAACTCGGACGAGGCTCAAACCCCGCCACCGGCCTCCGGAAACGCGTGATCTGGACGCGGGGTGGAGAGTGGGACGCACTTGACCGGAGCGGGGAACAGAAGCGATAGTGTGAGAGATTAAAAAAAAACCAAAGATATTCTAGAAAAGGAGGGAGAACTGCTATTGATGGGAACTTGGAAATCAGTAATTTCACATCGGTCTTTGAAAATATTTCTCCTCTATCCTAAAGGAGCACGACCACGTCGGGCAGAGCCCAGAGCGTGACGTCTGGGCCGCGGTGTCTCCGTAAAGAGCACACCCGCCTCTCCTTGCTCGGACACCCCGATTTGCCTGAGAAATAGGCCCACTCTCGTCAAAAACAGATAGAGCGGCGCAGGGCCGCCTGTATTTACCGCGCAGGTCCTTGTCCTCGATGACAGCCAGGACCACCTCTTCCCCGGCGATGACCGTGCAGGTGAAGGGGGCCTGCAGGAGGGCACTGATCTCCCCGAAGGACTCCTGCTTCTGGAGCTGACCCATGTAGACCAGTTTGCGGATTTTCTTCTGTAAGAGTACAGACGAGGGATGTTCAGCGAAACCACGTTCATACCACGGAAAAATGCTGTTTCTATCGGAAACGCCGTTAGCAAATCAGTTCGGCGTATGGTACATATGTAAAATAAATTTGCGATTTCATGCCGACTGGGGAAAACGCTTCCTTACACGTGCGTTTGAACTGTATTGTATTCTATTGACAGACACCTTCAGCTCACCTGCGGCCACTAAAAGCTCTGTTGTTCAGTGACGTTGGCAAAGCAGATTTAAATTAGGACTTTAATCTGCCGAGAGGCTTGGGAAATACGGGACTCATTCCGTTTTCCAAAGTCCTGGGACCATTTTGTGAGCACAGCTCAGCTCAGCACGTTATCGCTGGAACGGGGGCGAGCTGGGGGGCGGTAAGATTATAAAGAGAATGAAAGAAACAATAAAATAGAGGGTAGCCCCGAGGACAGGAGGGTGACGGGAAGCCAGAGGGGTCAAAGCCAGTATCTACCTTGAGGGCCTGTCCCCCTTACAACCAGCGCGTCTCCGCCCCGCCTGCCACGGGGGCAGCAGCGTTCAGCTAGGTCCACAGACGGACCCGGACGCACTGAGAGGCCTGACGGGGGGGCGGCCACGCCCCAGCTTCTCCATCGCCGCGCGGGCCTGTGCTGCTCCGTCCGGAGCTTCCCACAACTGGAATCTCACCGAGCTCACGCCCTCGGGCCTGACGCTTTCGCCCGACCCACCGCGTGCCCTGGACGCACCACCGGCTCTCCTCACCGCGGCGTGGCCTTCCACGCGGGAACACGCCCCGTTCCTGTCCGCTCAGCGGTCAGCGGCCGCGTGGGTTGCTCAGAGTTTCTGGCTAACGGGGGATCGTGCGGGCCTTTCCCGAGGCGTGCAGCCTCCTTGAGCAGCGAGGTGAGGCTGCTGGGCCGTGTGTTAGGCGTGTTCCAGCCGACGTGCTGAGCTTACAGTGGCACTTGGGGTGGTTTCAATGAGCATCTCTGATGATAGGACGCTGAGCGTCTTTCTCCGTGCTCACTGCTCGTTCAGCACATTGGTGATTATTGGTCCACTGGTCACGACTCACGACTCAGTGGATCTGACAATGGCTCTTACGTTCCAGCATCTTACAGCCCAGTGAGGAGGGGGCAGGAAACCCAGCCACACACAGGCAAGAGCACCGAACAGGAATTTCACGAAAGACGAAGGTGTCCAGCAAGCACGTGAAGGACGCTCGACACCCTTCGTTCACGAGATGGATTCGCCCATTAAAGAGAATACGTGCGTTTAAAACTTACCACTTTTTTTGGAGATATTTTCATGAATCCTACGATATTTCTGTAAACGTTACAATGTCCAGAATGAATATAAGCCACGAAAGGGATTATATTTCCGCTTTCCACGATCACTGAAAACAAGAGAGAGGCTTGTTATTTCACACATTTTCCTCTGCAAAAAAAATTATTTCAGATGTTATGACAATAAATCGACATTTAATCAGCAACTGTAAGTGGTAAATTTCTTAATGGAGGCCGGGTTGGAGGCAGTGCTCAGCACGGGACAGAAACCGTCCGGTGTCCATTTAGAAGCAAACATTGACGAGACCGCGAGGTAGAGACCACGGCCTGCGGCGGGTGCACCGCTGGAGGAGGGGAAGAGGCGCGTGGGGCGACCCGTGTGTGGCATTCGCTGACCTTCGCGGTGTAAATATCCCCCCGTGGCCAGTTTCAACCTGCCGATGGTTTGACGACTGGCTGGCAAAACCCCCGGGTATGTGGCAGTCCCGGGCCTGACCCGGAGCCCGTCCGGCCCTCTCCTCGCCCCAGCGGGGTTTGAAGCAAGGTCTCTGAGGCCACGCTGGGCGGTGTCCAACCCCACTGCCACTTCGGACGTGACCCCAGATGAGTTATGTCAATTCCAAGCTCAGGTTTTTCGCCTTGAAAATGTCAAAACTAGGGAGGAGTCCCGGCCTATACTCAACGTGAGGTAATTAACTGCATGTAAAGTGCTGAGCATGACGCCCGGCGCCTAGTTTCACGGAACACATCATGCAGCTAATATCATTATTTTTTGCTCAAATTTGTGAAGCCCACCCTAAGACCACGCTATATTTGGTGGCGAACTGGATAAAACCTTTATAACTATCCAGGTGCCTATTAACAAGCAACTGGGATAAAAACCTCCTGGTCTAAACAACATTTAAAATTATCAACGTAATTTAATTTAAATAATAAAATCCATTAGGCATATAGAAATTAAAATTGCTATTTCAAATCGGCTTTTTATTTTGTTCGTTTGGAAGCATATCGATATTTTTCCTGAAAACCCTAAACATAACAGAGATAACATAAATACAGACACTATGTATTGCTCCCATGATTTTCTAAAGTAGAAAATTAAAAAATAAAATTTTCAATTATTGAAAAGTATTTATTTCACATTATATGAGTTTATAGCAACATGAGAGAAATTACTGATGTTATTAAAATAGTAAGCTGGTCTTCCTAACAGTCACTGCAAAGGTCTGTCTTAATGAGGACAATGCTGGGGAACTCTGGGTTTAAAGACGTTACCAAAAACATGCACCTCCTCCCGTAAGCCAGGGGTTGGTCACCGAGGAATTCGGGGACAATACCAGAGGCCGGCCAGACGTCCAGTCACATGGGAAATGCGCAACGGCCGTCTCCCAGAACTGCTTCTGATTCGCCGCTAACGCCCTGGCCCTGGGATGAGCCTGGACAGGTCCGCCCATAGGACGGTGGGTTAGGCAGGCAGGGAGGTGGGCACATCCCGCCGGAGGAGCCTGGTTAGGATGGGCTCGCGGAAGCGGGATTGTTTCCCGTTGAAACGGCAAAATGACCTTATCTCAGGTTCTTCAGAGAACCAAGGGGGTCGTCTCGCTCCATCTGCAGGAGACGGTGCTTCGTAAACAGCACAAGGTTCACAGAGGAAGATTATTTCGTCCCTGTGCGGAAAAAGAAAACTTCCCAAGTCTTCCCCCGACGATGGTATATTTTCATCACGGATTCTAGCTGATCAGGGCGACTGTCCACTGGACAGCGATGCTCTGATGAGTCCCTTCCTCCCGGCCCCACCTGGCCACCCGCCGTCATTTCCACTCGGTTAGTGAAACGTCCTCCTTTCTCCCGAGACAATCATCGCGCCCCGAACGGCCCGGCCCAAAGCAGCACCTGGATGGGACGCTGCGTCTGTGCCGAGTCCCCATGACAATTAAACGCATTATTTGAGATCGTGACTTTCCTCATCAGTGTCACAGTAATTACTTTTGATTCAAGAGATATTCCACTTGGTATATTTTGACGTGATCTGGACCAGTGCAGGTAAACGTCTGCGCAAGGAGCTGTAACACACCCTTCAGGACCCTGGTTCCCGACGCGCGATTCAGTGCCAGTCCTCAGGTGAGGTCCACGCGGGTCGCCCCTCAGGGCGCCCACTGCGGCGGCCGCCAGCCTCGTGCGCAGCGTTCCGAGGGAGGCGTGGGAAACGCGACTTTACTATTTCCGCGTGTTTCAGAACAACTTCAAGAGGAGATGGCAAATCCCATTTCCACTTTCGAATGGGGAATATGAGTGCTTTGCTCAGTAGATTTTCCGACTCTTTCATACTAATCCTCTTGTATGACGTTATTTGTTGATTTTCCTGATACTATTGTTTTCCTCTTAATCTCATTACTTTACAAATGGAAACTCAAAATAAATTTCATACCCATATTTCCTTCCCATTGTCACTTCTATTTTTAACTTAACAACTAATCCATTTAAAATAATGTGAGCCACGTGTCAGCTTAAATATCTAACTTAACCTATTCTCCCATGTGTGTGGATTATTTCTTAACACATTTATTTTTAAAAAAACCCACAATCCTTTCCCTCACTGACGAATGGCCTTCCTCTATTGTACACTATGCACCATTCTCCTGCACATAGTGTCTTATATAAGCTAACATCCTAATAAAAACCTAACCAAGAGAATGAAAAAGTCCTTAGAGCTTTTATAACAAATAAATTTACAGCACACATGTCAAGAATAATAGAATATATTTGTGCACATTGAAGAAACACCTCTAATTCTAAGAAATTTTCCTAAGAAAACAATCGGGTAAATAGTTAAGGATTTACGTAGCAAGTATTCAAAACGGAGCATGTAAATGCATTTAAATGATCATCAATAGGGAAATGTTTAAATAAATTATGATAATTCACAGGTAAAAAAGTAGACATTTGTCTCAAAAATGTACAATTTTTTAAAAATAAAAATAGACTTTAAAAAATTATATAACTAACCTATCTTTTTCATATATATATATATTTTTTTTAATATATCTTTATTGATTTCAGAGAGAGGAAGGGGGAGGGAGAGAGAGAAACATCAATGATGAGAGAGTCATTGATCGGCTGCAGCCCGCAACCCGGGCATGTGCCCTGACCGGGAATCGAATCCTGATCGCCTGGATCCTAGGTCAATGCTCAACCGCTGAGCCACGCCCGGCTGGGCATATATTTCTATTTTTTGACAAGCAATTTTAAAAAGCTGCGGAGAACCAGTTTCATGTAGCAAAGAGAACATAAGAACGGAGTATGAGATATCAGATCTTTGATAAACAAAAACATCACCTTCCTGCCAGCAGCTGTGGCCCATTGGCTGCGCGCTGTCCCAGGCCCCAGGAGGTCGCGGGTTCGATTCCCGGTCGGGGCCCAGGCCCAGACTGTGGGCTCCATCCCCTCTCCCTTCCTCCCTCTGAAATCAGTAAAAGCATGTTTTAAAAAAATCACTTTCCCCTCAAAAACGCCCCAGGTTCCAGGGACAGTGACTGAGTGAGGTGGTTTTCAGGTGACAATCTGTGGTTCACACGCACTAAACACTATTGCTAGGTCCTTCGTCACTGAAAGATTTGTTCAGTAACGGACATTATATTCCCTCTCTTTAAAACTGTGTCTTAAATATCTGACCAGTCGCATGACCAAGGGGGCCGAAGTACTTCCTGAGAATAACAGCTTAAGCACATAACATTCTTCTGTGTAATTTTAACTAGCGTTCACCCCAATAAATTCAATAAAAAAATTAAAAATTAATTGCTGTGTGTAAAATGCCTAAATAATTACTATCCCATTATTCAGACACAAGTCATTTATTCTTGAATAGTAATTTAAATTTGATTTATAGTTTACATTCTGTAGCAAATGCTACCTCCAGGTAAGTTCCTGCAATATTTTCTACAATAACATTTGTCACATTAGCATGGTCTGCATGAGAGGCAGCCAACCAAGCTCTCAAGTTCGGGCCGTCGGAACTGGAGTTTAGTCCGTGGCGTTTCCACAGAAAGCCCAGCCAACCATTATGGGGAAAGAACTGACCTAATGTTAAAATAAACACCAGAAAATGGCACTGCCTTTGAAAATATGGTCAATAACCAAATGATGAAAGTAATTCGGAAATTCAAAGTATGGCTATTTGAGAAATGCAAGCAAAGCCTCTCTGGCATGTAAGCCTAAATTTATGAGCACCCACATTTTTCTCAGAGCAAATATTAATCTCATAGCTGTAACTATCTCCTCAAAGCCCTGTAAGATTTAGGAATCTAAAGGGACTCGAAGAAAAATGCAGGTCTTTGACATGGCTGCCCTCTACTGATCCAACATTTGTCTTGTTTCAGCAAAGGACCTGCATGGAGTATTGTTATCTGAAACTTCCAAGTCTTCTAAAAGGCAAGGTTTAATAAAAACATGCAAATAACGCTACTTTTATTAAAGTATGAAAATCAACACAGAGATTTATGAATAATTAATTACTCATGTGGCTGTCATTTGCATGTAGAAATGCAAAAAATTATAATAAGAATTTTATTGTCAGAGGTAGCTTGCCCCGAGCCAGGTCCTGCTTTCCTCTCTTTATCAACGGTGCGAATACCCACCCTGTGTCACAGGAACTAAGATCTGCTCCTGTTCTCATGAACTCATAGTTCGGGAAACTTTGAATAAGTATTTGTTTGGGATCCAAAATGTACACCCCACTGCCGCTGACGTAAACTCAGTAGTGCCTGTGTTTAAAGAGATGAAACAGGCCGTGTGGCTACCGTCCTAAGACAGCCCCGGTCACGAGAAATGGTCAGAACAAAAGCAGTGCACCTGGGGCAACGCAGCGGCCTACGAAAAACGATGATAGCAAAGCTCTGAGGCACTGCTCCCAGGCAACAAAGTGCAAGAAAGAGGCCCGCCGTTAAAACATGGGGAAATCTTCCAGGTATCGCTCGGTCCGGGAGAGAATAGATATAGATTATAGATAGATGCCGACTTACAAATAGGTATAGAGACAGAGACAGAGACAGGGAGAGAGAGAGAGGGAGGGAGGGAGGGAGAGAGGTAGACACAGAGATGCAGAGAGAGACAGATACGCAAATAGCTGATATGTACATATATAGATAGAGTTTTGGGCTTTGTTGAAATGATGGAAACCTACAAAACTCATCTTATAAAAATTGAGCATCGTAAGTGAAGCTGTGACAAACGCTCACGTGCAGGTTTCCGCGGGGACGCGAGTCCTCAGCTCCGCTGTGTGAGCCTCAGGGACGGGCGCTGCTGGGCTCTGCAAGAAAGTGCTTAGTTTCAGGAAAAACCACGGAGCGGTCGGTCTCCCACCAGCGGGGAAGGGGGGTCGCTCCCCATCCTCGCCAGCGCCCGGTGCCGGCCCTGTTCCGGGTTTGGTCGCCCGGGTAGAAGTGTAACAACGCCCCGCTGGGCACAGGGCGCTGACGGTGGGGCTGCTGTGCAAGATCGGGGCAGGGGCCCGGGGGGGGGGGGCGCGGGGGGGACTCTGCGCTCTCGGCTCAGTTTTGCTGCGAACCTAAAACTGCTCTAAATAGCAGAGTCTATTTAAAAATCATCCAGTGAGTTCATCTGTTCCATTGGAAAATATTCGCTTAATCGGAGCGGCCCGCGCAGGAGGCGTAAAGGAACAGAGACGGGGGTGGAAGGCACCTCCAGGCCCGCCGGGTCCGGGACGCGCGGGGGTTTTCCCCGGCTCGGAGTTCTCACCCCGCAGGGCTCGCTGATCTGGAAGAGACGGAGTCAGAGGGAGGGACTCAGGGCCTGGAGCTTCCGGGTACAAATTCTGCGGCTGGAAGCTCCCACGTTTGACTTGGAAGGACAAGATTGTTTCACTCTTATTACGTTGGCATATTTTATCTTTCGGAGCTGAACTGATTAGCAGGATATTTTTAGTACATCTGGTAATTGGTTTGCTATGTCAGATCCTACCTGGGAAGGGCAGGGCATGCCGGCAGGCAGGACGGCAGGAAAACGTACCCCAGTGGTTCATGGGGGACACATTATTTACCGCTTTTTTCTTATACACATAACACACCTGGAAACAGGGGAGACCCGCTAGTTGCCCTGTTGCAGCCCCACACCCTGGGGAGAGGACACCTGGGGAGACTTCGGTCGGCGTGACCCACAGCACAAGCCACGCGGACACGCCCGCTCCAGCCAGGGTCCCCCGGCATCTGACCCAAAGGCGAGAAGGCTCAAGGCAGCGAAGGAAAGGAAACCGGAAATAAGCTTCACTCTTTCGCAGATTACTCGGGATTCGCCCTAAATGCTATCCGCCTTTGAGCAATTAACTCGATCTCTCTGAAACGGCATCCAACAGGCATCCTGAAGTGAGACGAAAACGCACTAAGGATGCTCCGGAAATCACACTGCTGCTCAGTTTAAACCCAGACAGTGGCTGTCACTTGAGCTACAGTCTCTACGTTTTCCGATAAAAAGTCAGAATAAATCTTCAGTAACGTCGAGAGGTATCGCGTCTAATGCTTCTCTTTGAGATTCCAGTTTGTCAGCTCCATAAAAAAAGCCGGGTTAGGCTGACAAGGCTTATCCTTCACCCTGGGGTGTTTGTTTATGGAAGTTGTAGAATTTCAGGGCCGAGAGGGGCTTTGAAGATCATCGGGTGAAACGGCCCCTCCTCCGTAAATGGTTTTTAAAACTGTATAAATGTAAGCACCACATATTTATGTCGCGTAAAATGACTTTACTTTCGACTTAACCGATATAATTGCAGGTCGTCCGGGGCAATAGAGGGCTTCAGCCATTATTTTCAAAGGCATTTTCTGAAGGGAACCTGAAGCCGGGTCCGTCTACAGAACCGTGTGTCGCCGGCACCTTCCTGTTCGATGTGAAATGTAAATGTGTTTGATGGGCGTCTTAGACCGAGACGCACCCATCATTTCCAATCAAATACACTAACTAGTCCCCTTTTCCGAATCTTGCATCCCTCTGGCTCACATAATTAAAAACATCTCTGATGATCATTTCTTTCCCCCTTTACTCATCTCAGAACTGTTAACTCCTGACTTGTTCGCAAGGCTGACATGCTATTTTGTTTTATATGAAAGAGCCCTGAAAATGAGTCATGAACCGAGGTTCAACATTGTTGACACAAATTGGGGAAAACAGAATTAATCCAAAACACCCACATTTTAAAAAACTGTCCAACAAACACGCTGAATTCCAAAATGCCCAATTCCCAGGGTTTTACCGTTTACCACCTGCCTTCTCTACGTGCCGCTGGCCAAAAAAATAAAAATAAATAAATAAGATGTCATTTCTACCTCGCCAGGGAAAATGTTTTAGGAACAAAATGCAACGTGACTAACACCCCATTTTTATGAGCAAAAGAAAAAGGCGTATTTGGCCACACGTGGGCCAAGACACCGTATTTCAAAAAAAATGATAAATAAAACGTAAACGCCGGCCCCGGAATGAAATTTGGAACAAGCCCGGGAGAGGGTTGAGCGCCTCGCCCAGCCGAACAGGTCCACTGGGGAAGCTCAGTTTCTGAAGCGGAAACGTTGTACCTCGGGTGGCATTTGCCGTCTCCTAATCAAAGCTCCCCGCGGGCGGTGCCACCGCTGGAGGCTCACAGGGCGACTCGGGCAGCCGGGGCCTCCGCCACCTGCCCGACTGCAGCGGCCGTGGGGCCAGCACGGTCTCTGCTGTGATGTGGGAATGGGTGCCCCGTGCGGACCTCGGGGCCTCTGCCCGCTGTTGGCGGCTGGCTCCCACGGGCGACGGCGAGTCCTCACTGAAGGGGGCCCGGGCTCCGACCGCCTGCCGCGGCTCCCCGGGTGCCGGTGTCTCAGTCCGATAACAGGCGGGGCAGCTTCAGCAGCTCTTCCTCGCCGTTTGGGAGGCAGGGGAGCCACGGTCGAGGTGCCTGCTGACCCGGCGCCGGTGGGAGCCCAGGTGCCGGTTTGCCGACAGCCGCCCGACGGCTGGGTCCTCACGCGGCCGAGAGAGGGAGAGAGCCCCTCGCGGGTCTCTTCTTACCAGGGCACGAGTCCCACTCGTGAGGCTCCACTTTCAGGGCTCGATTCCCTCCCGCGGGTCTCACCTCCAAAGAGCATCCCGCTGGGGATGAGGGCGCCACGTCTGCGTTTCGGGGACAAAACCGTCTCCGGCGCTTGGCGTCTCTTAGCCGGTGGGCTCCCTCCCAGGTGGAAGAATTGCGCAGGAGGACCCAACGCCACCTGCGCTGTTTGTGACAGTGTGACCCCGGACAGGCACCTGGAACCGCCAGGCCATGCGGGGCACCGGGAATGTGGGCGGTGCCACCTGCTGCCACCCGACCTCAGCCTCGCCCCTTCTCCAGGCTGCGCTCCCCCCACGGCGACCCGCACAGGCCGAGACGCTGACTGGCTGCGTCCCATCCAGCCGCGGCGGGGAAGCAGGGCCCTGGCCTCTCCTTTTTAGTCTGGGCCCCACGTGGGCGAGGGCAGGCACGTTGGGGGGACAGCGGGACGTGCCCGCGAGGTCCAGGGCACAGAACGGTTTCCAATGGAAAACAGGCGGCAGCCTGAAGGTCCGATTCAGGGGTAACGTTAAACAGATTAGACGGACACGCCTGTGAAGAAACAGTGTATGAAACGATGAAAAATTCCAAATTCTAATAGCACAAGATTATGTAAAAAAAAAAGTTACAAAATTTCATGAAACTCACCATGACCCGGAGGGAATTTCTTCCATTTAACGAGCAGAACAAGCTCACAGATGGATAAAGTCGGCCACTCCTTGTAGTACGGACACTTACGAATTAATTTCACTATTTGCTTATTTTCAAATTTTGCTTTTTCCTGGAAAGAAGTCATTATTAAATTTTTGTATTGGGTAACTTGAAAAGAAGAAAAACGGGTAGCTGAGGAACGTCAGCGGAAGAAAAGTCAAGGTTCCGTGATCTGGACTTTTATAGGAGCATCGTCCTAAGACCACGTGGCCGAACTGGAAGTTTCAGCTTCAGGTCTGCTACTAAAATTTTATATCCCCACCTTTCATAATGTTTTTAGAAGCTGTAAATGTTTTAGCACTTTTTAAAAAACTGTCCACCCGGCCGGTGTGGCCCAATGGTCTGGGCGCCGTCCTGGGCACTGAGAGGTCCCCGCCCGACTCCCAGGCAGCGCACAGGCCCGGGCTGCGGGCTCCGTCCCCAGCCGGGGGGCCTGCAGGACGCAGACCACTCACGTTTCTCTCTCCCTCCCCCTTCCTCTCTCTCTGGAATCAAACCAATATAAAAACAAAACATATAAAATTAAAATAAAAAACGGTCACAGTCAAGACTAAATTCAAAAGTTGTTTTCAATATTATCAAATAAGTAATACTGATATTTTGAAAATAAAAACCCACGTTTGCGGCACCCTGTATGTCCCTAACGACCTCTCTTTTTCCGCTTCAATCGCCCATCACTATGGGAGGCTTAAGTGATGGTCGTAAAATAAACTATATTCGTATGTTGTCCAGGTCAAGTCAAATTAAAAATAAGAGAGATACAGATATCTGTCCAGAGAGGCAAATTTACAGCCAATTGTGTTAATATTTGGGTTAGATTTGACCGTACCGATTTCAACTTTGCATAATTGATTGCAGGGATCTTCAGAATCTCACAGTCGTCTTCTGTCACCACCGAGTACACCTGTGGATCCGCCTGAACCTGGGCTGTAACTTCCAGGGTTCCAAAGGTGCTCCACGGTCCAAGCTGTAGGAAAACAACAGAGGCAACTGAAACTCCGTGCCACCGGCCGACACAGACACCCCGGCGACGATGACGACGGGCGGTCTCGGAAGGCCTGAGTCTGTGCGGGAAGGGGGCCCCACAGCCGGGCGTGGGCGTCATACAACTTCCGCCCAATGTCACTTCCCCGAAGCAAGAAAAAATGTCCATTGTTTTCACTACGTGAAGAAGCTAACTTAGGACGTTATTCTGTGTTTTTGCTAAAATTAAGCTTTTGAAATACAACCGTTAACGTAACCCATTCACTTTTCATTGCTGTGTGACTAGACCCAGACTATGTGCTTGTTCGTTCATCTGTTGGTTTGGTTTTTGTTAATCCTCAATGGAGGATATTTTTTCCGTTGGTTTTTAGAGAGTGGAGGGAGGGAGGTGGGGGGGGAGAGAGAGAGAGAGGCCGACTGGTTGCCTCCCACAGGTGCCCCAGGGCCGGGGTTGGAACCTGCAGCCCAGGTATGTGCCCTTGACCTATGCGTTTTCAACTTTACGATGGTGCAAAAGCAATTACACATCCCGTGGAGACTGTACTTAGAATTTTGATCTTTTTCGGGATGGTGTTACCTGGTATAACACGTGTCTCTGGGCAGCACCAGAGAGATGATTTTGCCCAAGTGGAGGCTAATGTAGGTGTTCTGAGCACGTTTAAGGTAGGCAGGGCTCAGCTGGGATGTCCTGCAGGTGTATTAAATCCATTTTCAACTTTTGATGGGTTTATGGAGACATAACCCCATCATAATTCAAGGAGTATCTGTATAAACATTATTTGCCTTTGAAGAAAGACAGTCAAGGTTGAGTTCACTATATACCATTATGGTTCCTTTTAAAAAATATATATGTTTTTATTGATTTCAGAGAGAGGGAGGGAGAGGGAGAGAGAGAAACCTCAGTGATGAGTCACCAGTGGGCTGCCTCCTGCTCGCCCCCGACTGGGGTTCAAGCTCACAGCTGGGGCATGTGCCCCGACTGGGAACTGAGCTGTGACCTCCTGGTCTACGCTCAACCGCTGAGCCTCGCCGGCTGTGCGGCCACCATGGTTCTGATGACACATTTCAGGTGATATCATGCTATGAACACACATAAAAGGGGCCCCTAACCAGAGCACTGAGCTGAAACCGGCGCCCGCGTTTCCAGCCGTGCCGGGTGCACTTGTCCTCTCCAAGGCCAAGACAGTCTCACTTATCTCAACAAACACTTAGGTGTTCAGAACTGTCTGCGGAACTGACTCGACCTTAAGGAAAAGGAGAATATGCAGGCACTTGTCAGAGCAGGCGAGGACCTCTTAAAGGACTGTAAAATTTCAGATGCCAAATGGTAAATGTTACGACAACCTAACTCCACCGGGAGAACCGCACTGAGCGTGCGTCTCCCTGCCTTCCACCTGGGCATGCGTGAGTGGGGTCCTTAAAGCCCAGGAAGAAAATAAAAGAATTAAATCTGCCACGAAAGAGCAGGGTTCTATCCTGGGACTCAGTCAGAATGTTTTAGCCATTCTGATCCTAGGAGGCTGTTTTATGTTTTAATAACAGAGTAAAAACATAACGTTCAGCCATCCTGTATACTGTGTTTAATAAAGAACTTGTCAGGGACAAAGCATAATTCCTGAACCATACCTAAGTGATTTTTTTGATTTTTTTTTTTTTTTGCCGTCAGCACAAACTTCAGACCTGTGTCCCCAGTGGCAGCAACTGACCTATGAGGACACGCCAGCCGCCGAGGAAACGCCGGTCGTGGTCGCGCCGAGTCCCGCAGAGCAAGAAGACGGTGCTCGGTCTCCCTAGTATCTCTATACTCAGATACATCGCAAATAACTGGGGGCTTAATTTCAATTATTTCCATGGAGAAAAAGCGGCCTAGTAAGAAAACACCATTACAAAGAACCTGGGACGGAGAGAGATGTCCAAGTACATTTGAATAAAGCGCTGAGGCTGTTTGTTGCCTCAACAAGTAGACGGATAAAAAACTCCCAGAGAGGACGAGGCGATGGCCGGGGAACGTCTAGCGAGACCGAAAACCGACTTCAAAGGAATTATTGCTCCATGTTTTCATGAGATGCCAAGAATCTCAGAAGAGCACTTGAAAGATGTATGGTGCTAGTGGAGAAAAAATTTGCTACGCTGAACCAAATAAAAATCACTTTTGTTGTTATTTTTTCCTCAAAATTACTGATGTTTAGACATAAAAAGACAACGTAGGTCCTCAAAACTCTGGGCTCAAAGAGCGCAAGAAGGGATGGGCGTGCTCAAGAGGAAGTTAAGGATCAGGGAACCCTGCCGTGGCGGACACCCTACCCATCTGCACGGGACACGGGTTCACCCCACGCGGCTCCACGCGGCTCCACGGCCGGCCAGCGGCAGGGCCATCAGGATCCTAAGATTCAAAACCCCAAAGCACATGGCTGTCCAGTAATTGTTTTTTTTCACATGGACAAGGGTATAGTTCTCTTAATTTTAAATTATGTGTTTACAGTCACTGATCAGATGTCATAAAATAGATGCTTTGTAGCCACATTGATCTTGTACATCAGTCCCTTTTGTCTTATTTAATAAAGACGTAAAGTGCTTCCTGATCCAAGGAGCCACACTCAGAATTCAAACACTAGCTCCCCAAACCCTCATAACAACTCGGTGACGTGAGGTCCCTTACCGGCTCGGCCAGTAGCCAGCGTGAGACCCTGGGAAAGTTACTTAGCTCCTGAGTCCATGGTCATTTTTAAGGTGATGGTGACCGTCACTGATTCCTTCCCTGGTGCTCTTCTTTCCTCTATGTACATCCGAGCTTGTGACCTGTATCCTTCCCTTCCTCTCTTTTTTAACATTTGTTGCAGGGCAGATATACCAGCCACAGATCCTCTCAGTTTTTAATTGTCTGAGAAACACTTACTTCCCCTTTACTTTTGAAACATAATTTCCCAGGGTACAGAATTCTAGGTTGGTGAAGTTTTTTCTTTCCACACATTAAATATTTCAGTAGAAGGGCAGGGCACAGACACACACACACGCGGCCTGAAAAGAGCGAACCTGAAGACGAGGAGAGCTGAGTGGAGAGGGCCACGTGGCGGGAGCTAGGACCCTCAGGGGACAGGCACAGACGGGCCATGGGATCGGCACCCTGGCCTCCACCCGCCTGCCTCTTGCTGGTCCCCACTGGTGCTGTCCCTGGACAGGATCCAGCCACAGGCCATTGGGCAAACGAACCCTCCAACTTCATCCCTACAGGGTGGCCTTGGGGCGACGGGCGGGGCAGAGAAGGGAGGGCAGGAGAAGGGGGAAGCACAGCCTTCAGGACCCTCACTTTCTGTTTACTGCTGAGACGGCCCTTGCATCCGGCCCAGCCCAGCCTTTCTGATTTCTCTCTCCTCTCTTTCTTCCCTGCACCTGCCGTTATCCATTTACCACTGAACTCCCCAAACTTCGCATCTGACAGACGTTTGTTCACTTTCGCTGTGAAATCATTGCTTTAAAGAGGATTCCTCGCTGAAAATGCATGTGCCCCCCTCTCCCTTCCTGCAGAGTCAAATCTTTCTTGCCCTTCGAAGCGACCAGCCCCCTTTCTCAACAGGCATCACGTGACCCTCAGCCGAGGGTGACCGCCCACCTCGGACATTTTCCCCTGGCCACTGAGCACGGCCACAGAGACCATCCCACGTCGCGTAGTTTGTACGTGCACATGATTCATCCCCCGACGAGACTGCAAACTCTTTAGAGAATTGCTCTAAGTTTTGCGTTGCCCGTAGCAGCTAAGGAGGCTTTCTGGGGAGTGCACACTGGACTTCGAGCCCAAGAGCAGGGACAATGCCAGACTCATTTTTGCTTCCCCCCAGGTCTCGGCAGTCAACACCTAGCACTGAGCGGGCGACTACTTGCGGTTTGTCAAATAGACGACACTAAAATTACCAGCGAAAGAAAACATTATGTGCTTTTATTAAATTATTCTCTAAGTCGAGCAACTAATGGCTCCTCTGATTATAAAGAAGTTTACAGAGCCTGGGCATGAAATTGTCTTTCTTCATGTAAATATAATCATTGGAATAAAAACATAATTGGTTTTGAATAATGTTAAAAGTCTCACCGTGCTAACAAAATATTGAAAGTCAATTATCGTTGTTTGATGTTAAATAGTCGACCAGCTTCCTAGCACTGGAGATAAAGGAAAAAGTTCACTTCGTTTCATGTTTGAGTAAACGCAGGAAGATGGAGGCTTTTCCTTTTTCCTGCATAGGGCCACGGACTGGGTGACTCAGAAAGCGCGGAAAGGCCTGGGGTAGTGACGACCGAGGGACAGATCTGAGGAGGAAAGTCGTCGCCCTGAACCTGGCCCGAACCAAACCAGTCCCGAGCCGCCTGTCTCCAGACTTAACATGCTTACTGCTTAAAGCCAGTGCTGACGGGGCTTCAGGTCACACGTATTCTGAACTTCATGGGTAACAGAGGGGACGACCAAAGTCCCCAACCCTGTTTCGTCAAATGAATTCCAACTATAAGAGAAAAAATTTGTATTCAAGAAACTGAGAGACCCTCCCCAAAGTTTACATTCCTGTCAAAAATCCTGACAGTTATTGGCATCGTCGAGTCCGCTACCAGCTACGCCCAAAAGCTTCCCACCCCCCGAATGATCAGTGGCTTGAGGAACGAAAAACCGAAGTGAGCTCGTTCCCGAAGGAGCGAGAAAATCACCAGGGGACGGGCTTCCTGTGCTTTTACTTTCCTCTTTCGCCATCCTGTGTCTTAGGAAAACTTTTAAACCAAAATAGTGACTGCAATCTAAATAAATTGCAACGTCTTTTTTATGTTTCTATTGATTTCAGTGAGAGGAAGGGAGAGGGAGAGAGAGAAACGTCAGGGATGCGAGAGAAACACTGAACGGCTGCCTCCGGCACTGTTATGCCTATTTGGGTTTTTGGGTTTTTGTGGTGCCATATAAATTTTAGGATTATTTACTGTATTTCTTTGAAAAATGCCATTGAAACTTTCGATGGGGATTACACTGAGTATGTAGATTGATCTAGGGACATTTTAACAATATTGATTCTTCCAACCCATGAACACAAAATACCTTTCCATTAATTTGTGTCTTTAGTTTCTTTCATTAATATCTTATAGTTTTCAACAGATAGGTCTTCACCTCCTTAGTTAAACTGATTACTAGGTATAGATAATATAATTTTCACCCTTCCTCTAATTTATTTTCAAATAATAGTAAGTTTGCTATGACCCAATGTTTATTTTTACCTCCCATCTGAATTCTCTGTGAAAATAAACAGACATTGCATGTAGTAATGATAAAAAGAAAATCTTCATGTTTTAAATAAATCATAAACTACCTATATTAAATTTTTAAAGGACTGGAGAGACAATAAAATGTTAAGTTCCAATTCCATTATGGTAGCAGAAAGGTTTAGTGTCTTTTTAGAACTTTTCAATACTCTAATACTTACATTTTTTTTTAAGAACAAAATAATTGTATACACTTTAAACATATCGGTTAAGATAAAACACATGCAGTACATAAAAACAGGAACTTTGAATCAATGGAGATTAAGTTCTCTATTATTGGCAATTTAATTGAATCAAAACTCGTTTCACAGTTATCTTTGATATTTTGAAAGCTCTGTCTAATTAAATGAAACTACATTTAATTAAATTTATTCTGACCGAAAGCCTTAAAAGTTCCTGGAATACTATACTAGGCAGCAAGGGAAAAAAATAGGCTCCCTTATGTCAAGGACGTGACCTTCACAGTGGGCTTGGGATAGGCTTCCAGGAAGAGCAACAGCTAAGACAACTGCAGAGGACCCACCAAGACAACCTATGAATAAATGAGACAAGAGATGTAAAGAGTCAATAGACGGCGGGACTGGGAGCGACCCTCCGAGGGGGGTCGATGTGCAGAGGCCAGACAAGAATGAGGCCGCGGAGCTGAGGGAACAGTCCCCCCGAGCGCAGAGCCACACCCACTCTCGGAAGTGAGGCCGCGGAGGGTTTTGACACCCCAAAGATAAAGTCCTCAATCTCATCGAACGTGACTTTGCCTTTACCCTTCGGGGTGTCCCCATATTCTGCTTGGCTCAGAACTTAACATTAATCAGAATAAATTTCCATGTGAAATTCCTGGCTGAATTTTATTCTTGACGTAAGATGAAATTGCTATTCAACTGCCTTATGAAGAAGATGTCTTATTTCTCAAGCTCGAACCACCATTTATCGATGCCTCTGAAGTCCCCCCAAATTTTCTCCAAATACCTGATAAAACCTGAACTTTATAGTGGGCAGTGCGAGTAAGATCTCTGTGGCTCGATTATCCTCAACTACGAAAGATAACAGTCTGTGCTGATCACGTAGATTAGAAATATCTTGTAGCTGGGGGATTGAAAAGTGGGATTCCGTGGTGGAGAGATTAACTTGCTCGAAATATTTTCACTCCAAATGAAGGCCACACACATACTGGCGGCAGATTGGTCTTACCGGTTCCCACCTCCTCGCCGCCACCGCCCCATCCTCACCCACACAGCTTGTTACTGACCAGGGAGCAACTGATACAAGCCAATGAAAAGGATACTTGAGAGGAGGTTTATTCCCATAAAACACAGGAATTCATCTAAATATCAACAATTAAATTCATGCAGCAAGCAATTAAATTATGCACATGAGCCTATTATCTCTGGTTACCCGATTTACACAATTACAGGGAGACGGAACCGCTGCTCTTACCTGCTGTAACAGGGGTGTAAGTGGCCTAATTATAGCTCCCAAACTGAAACAAATAAATGTCATTTTGTTTCCTTTATGCACCGGTCCTGGTACCACATACGTAAACCACCTGATTTACACAAACTAACAATTTAATTACTGCGCATTTAATGCCCCGGAACATTTCTCCTGGACCACGGCAGTGACCACATGATTACTCCTTACGTACCAGGCACTCGCCCCGTCGGGTTCGGTCCAGGGAGTAAGGACGCAGACGTTTGCTCTCTTACTCAGAACTGTACTTGTCCCGTGGAAAATGAACTCGGTCCTTAGACTACGTGTCCCTCACCTATGTTCACTAGGCTCCGATGACGCCCACTTGTTAACAAAACTGTTGGAGGGTAAAACTGAAGAGTGAAGATGTCTTGGCTTTTATTGGTTCTCTGACACGGCGCAGGAAAGACGCAAATGACGGCCAGAAGCCTAAAAGGTGGAGAAAACACATACCTATAACCTTTTGATTGCTTGTAGGGAAAAAACCCCACAAAAATTCCTGTATGTACAAATCTTTGGGGGTAGCAATATTTTAACTTTTAAAAGCCCCACTAAATGAATACACAGAAAGGTCAGTCACTAAAATTAGGCAGAGCCACATGTTCCGTAGGCATAACTCACATGTTACACAGGGGACTGTGTCAGCAGCCGAATCTCAATTTTTAGGAATCGGACGTACGTTCAGTGAACAGTCACACCCTTGTCACTTAAGCGGGAGCAAAAGCTCTAGCTCCACCGACGGCTAAAGTGGTCGGCCTTTACTTCTGTCCTTTTTAAACAAATGTTCTATCAGAGGGACAAAAAAATAGGACGTTAGAGCTGTGAACTGCCTGCCGGCCGGCCGGCTTGCAATAAAAACCCACCCCGCGGCGCCGGCAGCCTCCAGCAGGCCCTGGCAGTGCCCCCGATGAGGATGGGACGGTGTCGACCAGGGACTGGGCGGTGGCAGACGGGCGCACACCGAGAGCGACGCCGCCTCAGACCTCTAAGGTGCTGGGGGATGAGTCATGGCGAGAACCACGGAACAGGGGACTGTTGCCGGGGGTGTCGGCACACCGGAGAAAGAACGAAAGGCTGGGGGAAATCAATCATCAGCTTACGGTGGAGTATGTGATCCACGGTTTCCATGGCAACACATCAAGAAACTCTCTTCTGCAGCTGGAAGGCAGGAAAAGCCGAGGACGGGCCCAGGATTTAATGATAAGGATAGCACAGCTCCAGATACGGTTGTGATCACCTCAGCCAGTGTTCTGTCGAACCCTGAAACTTGGGGTGGTGATTTTAAGACCAGGGCCCATAAAGTGTCCCTTACGGCCACGTTACACTGAGGAACTGTGGCGAATGCACCAAACACCATGGAGTTTTGTCCCAGGTCTCACTCTCAGTGGGTCCACCGGGTCATTAGGCCCGACTCGCAGCAATTTCCATGGGCCTTAAAGGTGCAGTTTGAATGGACAGTTGGCAGAGCATCCACAGGGGGCTCTTGGTCTCGGTGGTAAGAGCTGTGAGTAGGGCAGGTGAAGTGGAAGCCTCTGAAATTGCCCTCCCAGCCCTCCTCCCCCTCAGCCAAGACAGGGAATCAAAACGGTGTCACTGACATCAGCAAAGTGACGGATCAAGAGACCCCACTCAGCCTTCAGCCCCCACAAAAACAGTAATTTAACAAGAATCCACAAACCAAAACAGCTGTGGGGAGTGTTGGAGTTTAATTAAGAAGCTGCGATATCCCCGTGGGGAGCAAAACACCGAGAATGGTCACATAGAGAAAGGAAGGAAGGGTTTTACCCAGGTCCACCCATTCCCCAGCCAACACAGTTCAATGACGAGAGGACTCCTCTCCCTTGCGAGTTCTCCAGGGGCCGTAAAAAAGAACAAGAGGACCTCGGCAGCCTTCGCCTCTGAGGACCCCGGCACCCCAGCAATCGAGGACACCATGACTTGCATCACTGAGAGCTGCCACAGCCTTGGCCAATGTGGACCCCGCTGCCAGGGACCACAGAGTCCATGATGCTGTGTCTCCATGGAATGGAGCATGTGCCCCCAGAGCGGTCACCGCGATGGTCCCCGAGCCCTGATGCATGCTCACCCTGGACCCAGCACCACTGCCTCACATGCACCCTACCTAGAGCAGGGACAGAGAAAGGGACAGGAAGCTTACTTAAATAATGTCCCCAAACTTCCCAAGCCCAGAGTTGGAAATAGACCTCAAGATTTAAGAAGCCCAAAGAAACCAAATAGGGTGAATGTAAAGAAATCCACATCAAGACATATTATAATTACATTTTCAAAAGTCAAAGACAAAGGGAATTTTTAAAGCAGCAAGAGAAAAGTAATTTGTCACAATAAAGGGAACCCCCATAAGACTATCGGTGGATTTCTCAGCAGCAAACTGGCAGGCCAGGAGAGAGTGGAATTATTTATTCCAAGTACTGAAAGAAAACTGCCAATAAAGAATACTATACCTGGCAAAACTACCCTTAAAAAAATAAAAAGAGAGATAAAAGGTTTTTCCAAACAAATAAAAACCGAGGGAGTTAATTACCGCTTAGACCTACCTTAGAAAAACTGCTAAACGGATTTCTACAAATTGAAAAAAAATGTGCTAAACAGCCCTGTGAAAGCATATGAACACATAACTCTCACTGGTAAAGGCAAATATAAATACAGAATAATGCAACACTGTGATGATGGCACATAAACTTCTTAAAGCCCTAATAAAAAGTTAAAAGATAAATATTAAGAATAACTTAAATAGACAGCTATAACTTCAAGGTATTTTATGTAAGCCTCAAGGTATCGGCAAAGAAAAAGCTGTCAGACGGGAGGGGGCTGGGGGCTGGGTGAGAGGGGTGAAGGGATTAAGCAAAGAAAAAAAGGGACTCGTGGAACAGACCGCAGCTTGGTGACGGCGCAGGAAGGGGTGGGGGAGTGGGGAGGGGAAGGACCTTGGCATTGCTCCCGAGGTGAACAGGCTGAGCCCACACTCGGAACTTGGTCTAAAAGGCCTCCCATGGTCTGTCCTCTCTCCGCCCGTCACCTGTTCCCTTTCCCTTAGCTCAAAAGACCGTCCCTCCTCACCCAGAGGTTGAGCCACACTGGCCTTGGCCCCAGTCACACCAGGACCCCTTCCAGGGCCCCTAGGTTGTTGCAGGCTTCCCCTATTAACTTTTTCAAACCAATTTCAAGTTCAATACTAAGAGTATCGTTTTTTATTTTTAAAAGACGTATTATCTTAACTATTTCAGGACTCCCTGAAGAAATGTGGACTTATCTGTTGGAGGTACAATTTTACAACAGAGACGCCGCGCTGCTTACGGGGAGGTGCACGCTCGCTTCTCACCAGGATGCCACAGGGGGGCAGCTCCAGCTCCGTCAGGGCCACGCGCTCCAGGTCCTCGTTGCACACGTAGCTGTGGAAGCTCTGAGGGATGAACGTGGTCCTGGGCCCGTCTTCCTCAATCAGGCTTTTGTACATCTGTGTTCGGGGGCGAGCCCAGCCTTTCAGTATCACATAAAACCCATCATTTCCAACCACTGAAACAAAACCAAACCGCATGAGACAATGTGGAGACTCTATTTCCCGGGCTCTCTGACACGGACACGAGGACCATACACGCCACAGTTGCTTCCCTTTCCCCAAACTCTCGAAATATGTCCCCGTTTCAACAGACACACATGCTCCAAAATTCCAGGTAGATTTTAAATGTCCTGACCCTGAGGAGCCATGGAATCCCACCAGCGGCCTGATGGGCAGCATTAAGGCTAAAGTGTGTTTGAAATTCCATCCTAACCAGGAATACTGGGCGCGGTGTTTTGCGCCTCAGAGTCCTCATCAGCAGAGACTAATAACAGTATCTACTTTTACTTGTTACTATGATGAATAAATAAGGAAGATTCCCAGACACAAAAAATGTATTAAGTGAATTTAGTTTCTCTTTTCTAGCAGGTACTTAATATTAACGCAAAAAGAGTGATGCTCAACTCTGTGGGTTCAGGTGTACGTGTGTTGACTTGCATGGCTCCCTAAATTAAAATATAAAACACCTCTATTAAAGCGTCCAATAGATCCTTAGTAAAGGAGCTAGGAATTAAAACTGGGAAACTGAAAATCTGTCTGGAGAGGTTTTCCCCCAATCTCTGATTAGTATCGCGATCGGTCAGGGAATCGCTTTGACCGCTCCCGGTCGTAACTGTGGACACCAGTTCCAGATTGTTATTAAATCTGCACATCATTGAGTGGTTTTCAAAGAGTGGTCCCCAGAACTAGCAGCATCACCGGGAATATTACTGGCCCTGCAAATTATGCCCCGTCCCCAACCCGTGGAACCAGGAACTTCGGGGGCTGAACACACAGTATGTCTCAGTGAGTCTCCTGGGCGATTCGGACGTGAGCTCAAGGTGGAGCAACTCCAGGGGCCGTCTCTAAAACACAGGTGCTGAAACGTGGAGTGCAATTCATTTCGTGACTTATAACCTTACTACTGAAATCGAAGCAGGACATTTTTAACATGTCAAGTGAAATTACACGTATGCTAATTAGTAGAGAACGCGAAAGAGGGGCAGGCATTGGATCTTGCCAAACGTCCCTCCAGAGGGCCCGTTACCTGTGCTGTCCTTTATCCAGGTTTCGGAGATGACGTTCTTACTGAGTGCTCTCAGGTTGTCGTCTGTCAGCTGAGAAGTTAAATCCGGAACCGTCTTCAGCATCTTCCACACGGTGTTGTGCTCACGCAGCGTCCTGTGAATGGGACTTTGAAAAAGAGAGAGATTGCACATGGAGAGGCCACAGCATAAACACAACGAAACAAACACCCGAAAGGTCTCCCCTTTATCACTGATGTTTCTCTCTCTCCCTCTCCGTTCCTCTCTCTGAAATCAATAAAGGTATATATATTTTTTAAAAGTCTTGATTTTTGAGCTTCCAAATTTATATTTTCTTTTTATTTAAGGATTACTTGAGGACACCTGTGAGGGTGTTTTCGTTTTATTTTTCCAACATTGAGATTCATCTCCAAGAAATGAAAACGCATGCTCCTGGTTCATGGATTCTCTCTCGGATCATACCTCTGAGCACACACATTTCACACAAGAGAACAGCGGTATCTCCACATTAATTGTGGTGTTAACAGCAAATTCATGGGTAATTCAAATGATTCCATCCACTTGGAACCTGCTGACAATTATAACACACTCTACCCGAAGACCAGAGACTGCAGAATACGCATTCTTTTCAAGGAAACATGAAAAATTCACCATGTACTGAGCCATACGACAAGTCTCAATACATTTTAAAACTTTAAAATCCTGCCACGTATGTTCCCTGACCGTGCTGAAATTATGTAGAAATATTAACAACAACGTTATCTCTAAGAAAGGCCTGAGGGCCCTGTGTGCTCACGAAAGCTCATTCCTTTCTTCTGCTACAAGCCCCTCAGTTTTGTTAAACTAGAGACTCTCTTCTGGTTACACTTCTCTCTGCAAAAATACCAAGAGCAATATAAGTGCCTAATCTTTTTTTTTGTCATATGGCATTAAACATCTCAGTTTACTTTCAAGGGTGCTTGGCTTTACAGACTCGTCTCTTTAAAAATTAAGGATCTCTCTTACGCTAAGTGAAATAAGCCAGAGAAAGGCAAGCATCACATGATCTCACTCTTCAGTAGAATCTAATGAACAAAATAAACTGACAAACAAAACAGATCCACAGACGCATGGAACAGACTGAGGGATCTCGGAGGGAAAGGGGCTGGGGGCTGAGTGGAGAGAGATTAACCGAAGCATTTATGTGCCTATATGCATAACCCAGGGACACGGACAATAATGTGGTGAAGGCCTGGGGGGGGGTGCAGGGGGGAGGGGGTCAGTGGGGGAAAAAATGGGACATCTGCAATACTTGCAACAATAAAGAAATTAAAATAAAATAAAAACTTTAAATAAATTATTCTTTTACCTTTAATATCAAGGGATGTGGGTTTGACGGGACTTTGGTAACAATGAAGCTTCTTAAACCAATGTCAAGATTTACATCTCCCTATAATTCTAATTGTACGGAAAACATCTCCTCCAAGTGTCTTTTTTAAATGCATTATTAAAAGTTAAATTACTCGGCATGACGTTTTAAAAACAAGCACTACTAACAAGAGTCATAACGACTCCGAATGTCAGGGTACCGGAGAAGTGGTAAATTTAGTGATGATTTATAGAATGATTTATAAAACCCACAAACGCTCTTTGCATATGACCCTGAAAGACAAAACAGCCCGCGTCCTCAATTAGGCACAATCTAACTAAAACGACTTAGTTTTGCTGTAAAAAGAGCGTTTTAATGGGCATTTCAGGCCAAGAGGGGCCAGTTTACGACAGCCTGTCATTAGCGGTGCATTAACCTCCGCCCGGCTCACCGTCCACGCGCCGGTGGGCGGCAGTGTCGAGGGTGAGACGTTGGGAAAGGTCGTTGGGACGGAGGGAAACGGGAGGCCGCCCCGGCCTGAAGTCACTGTCGCGAGCGGCACGTGCGCTCCGGCCTCTAAAGGCTGTTACAAGGTGACAGATGACTTGGTGTGAACACAGTGTGACCATTTTCTTTTTCAGAATGAACACGGGCTGATGGAAAGAGCTGCAGACTCTGCGACAGAGAAACACGTTCCCTCCCCCACCTGCCGCCCGGGACCTGGGTCGGGCCGGGCATCACCTCGGGCATCACCTCGGGCATCACCTCGGGGCTCTGCCGCCCCATTTGCACAATGAAAAGCTGAGCTCAGAGCCTCTCAGGTAATCCCAAGATCTAAAATCCTCAAACGCTCAGCAATTTATATCCACAGGAGCAGCTCCGTGACATTTCTCTGACGATCCTTTCAACAGCGTGGTTACTGCTATTTTGCCATATTTTGCTCTGTGTTTGAATGGAGGCTGAATTTTCTCCACACTCTAAATCTCCAAAGTCTCTAGTTTGGTACTTTATACCCATTGAGCATTCAAAATATATATATATATATATATATAGAGAGAGAGAGAGAGAGAGAATGGATACAAGAAACATTTCGCCGGCATCCGTTTTTCTGCTTCTCAAGTATCCTTGAAATTCACTTGCATTTTATTTTCTTCTCAGGAGGTTTGAATCCACTGCCACTTCCCAGAAACAATTCTGTGAGTTGGGCCAATGCAGGAGGCACATTTCATCCCCGTGGGGACGGTCAGTGGTTCAGGGGCGGGCGTGTGACCGGACCTGGAGTTTTTGCTTTGAGGGCTGGGCCCTGCTCCCTCCTTTGACGGTATCGCGTCCACGTGTAGGGCCTGGGGCAGCTCAGCCAGGCCAAGGGTAGAGCTGACCCCCAGGGGCCCGCCGGGTGAGGGGGGGGCGGCAGAGGACGCCCCGGAGCCTGATAAACGGGGTGCACCTGGGTTCCGACCTGCGCTTGACCCTCCACTGCCTTCGGGATGTTGGATTCATGAGGAACTGCACTTGTTTTTATTTTCTTTTTCCCCTTTTTATTGACTTATTGGGTGACACTGGTTAACAAAGTGACACGGGTTCCAGGCTCTGCATTTAGTTCTCGGTTAGAGGCAGTTTAAGCCATTCTCTTTCCTGCGCAGCTGAGGTTTCCGGCGCTCCGTTAGCGCCCGTAGACTTCATGTGAAAGGCCCGAGAGCAGCACCCTGCGGGGCCCTCACACTGTGAAAAATTCACTGTTTAAATACTTTGTGCTGTTTCACGGTTTGACCTCAAACCTATAATTGGCCTTTTCAGTAAACAAAATCCCTTAACTTACAGAGCTCTTCCCCTTTTCACGAAACCGTCACTTTGAAAATAGTGTTTTGGCCCCTAAGAGCAGGTTTATAATATTTGTCTTGCTCAAGGGACAGGATTTCAAAACAGTTACAGCTGAAGATCTGAAGATAATAAAATGGTTTCCATCTTCATATACTTGTTACGAAATCTGTGCCCGGCCCCTACGCCTTCCTTCTCTACCTCGAAATCCTATTTGCATTGTTCACCAAGTAAAAGGCTGAAAAGTTTGTCTCTCCCACCCTGTAACCACCAGAAAAAGCCAAATGATCTGCAAAAGTATAACTGTGTGTGTGTTTTAATAAATCAGAGAGCTCAGTTTTCAGGGCAAAAATGCCCCCTGGAATCTAAGCAGAGTCGGCTGCCTCCAAGGGGAGATCACAGCTGAAAGAATCAGCTAAAAATCAATGAAAAGTTTCTGAAAGGGCTGAGTGACGGCGGCTCTGAGATTACAGACCCCGTAGGAGCCTCAGACTCCAGGAGAGTCCACACCAGCCTCAGACCCCGACTGACGGCCCAGGACCGAGATTCCAGAGGAGGGGCAGACACTGGGGGCAGGGTGATGCCCTGGGTCCCGGTGCCCTGTCCACTGCAGAGCCAAAGCTGACGGCATGAGGGGAAGGGCAGCGAACCCACCATCTTCAGGGCACAGGTAGGGACCCAATGAGCTGGGGACTAAGGTAGAGAAACAATAAAACCTTCCATCCCTGGGCTGGGACAGGAAAATGCCGAGCCTAGACCATTAGAGACACCCCCCCCCCCCCTGGGGTGGGGCCAGAATCCCTGAGAAAGTCCCGCTCCTGAGACAGAAGCTGAATCGGGGCCACACAGACCCCGGTGCCCTCCATCCAAACCAGAGTGTGGCCTCTGCACTGGCTCCCGGGTCCACTAACCGTGCCCCTGGCTGTCAGCGTCAACATCACCCTTCCGGCCGTCGCTTCCCGAGGGAGTAACACTGCGTTCAGATTCAACGGCTGTTCCAAGAGCTTTCTAACAGTACTCATCTCAAAACAACAGGCAGCCCATCTCATCTCCTGGACCCTCCAAGGATCACCAGGAACACTTGCCTCTCTGGGTCTGTCACTCATAAAATACCGGATCCTGAACCGTGTCCAATCCCAGCTAGGCCCCGACGCTGAGAGGTCGCCTGGGAGCGCGTCCTTCCGTCCCAGACATGCTTGGCTGCTGCTATTACCTGGGACGCTATTACCTCCCTTTCCGTGGGAGCGATGCACTCCCACGTGTTCCCACGTGTTTCACCCACAGGTTGTTTGGATGGTGTTTTCAAGGAGCAAACACTTAAGGGCTTTCGACATCCACAAAACTGAGAGGTGTCAGAACGTCCATTCCTCATTCAAACCAGGTACGACTCAAGACCGTCTCGAAGAAGCCGGTTCATAAAATCTCAATTTTTACAGTGACTGTTTGTCCCTAAATTTCTCAGAGAAATCTTTCAGTTGCGTGGCGCTGACATAAGACATTCGGGGCTCTAGGTGAATAAGTAGCTGATGTAACTAACGTTTCCCTAACGCCATTTAATACTTTATTACCTTCAGGGCACCTTGTAAGTTAAGTTATAGAAAGTGCAGGCCACCAAAATGCCAGCCTAGAGTCCGATTAGGAGAGTGACCGTATGTTGGGCAACTGAATCCAGCCCTGTTCACATACCACCGGACGTGGCTGAAATCACCTCCACCGTGGCCACTCTGCATGGAGGCCAGAACCCAGGGCATCTCTCAGAGGGTCCCAAGCTCCGCTGTAGACACCTCTCTTCCCACTGGGATGTGTTTTTGTTTGTTTTTAAGTTGTTGTTGTTTAATGTTTTTATCAGTTTTTAGAGAGAGAGGAAGGGAGAGGGAGAGAGAGAAACATCAGTGATGAGAGTCATTGATCGGCTGCCTCCTGCACGCCCCCTGCTGGGGGTCGAGCCCACAACCCGGGCCTGTGCCCTGATGGGGAATAGAACCCGAGACTTTTTGGTGCACAGGACGACACTCAACCAACTGACCCACGTTGGCTGGGGCATTGTGATGATTTTTAACAGAAAACCCTCCTCAAAGGTTCGTTGTGAAGATTAAATTAGGTTAAAGTGGAAAAGCAATTAATATTTCCTTGTCAACCCCTTCACCAACTCCAAGTAAGGAAACAAAATAGGATTTTTTTCTAATCATTTTAAGAATATAGTACTTAAAACCGCATTATGCTTTTTTCACGGGAAGCACATCCTAAGTGTCCCCCGTGTGCTAGTCATTTGTGAGTCAGCCGGGAACTGTGTGGGAATGTGGTGGCTACGATAACACCCGCGTCCCCGGGCCGCCCGCTGCACCCGCAGCCCAATAAGTCACGCCTGCTTTATGGTGAAGGTCAGAATCGCACACGCAATTAAAAAAGCAATTAAATCCTGAAAGAACCGATGATTACTTGTCCACACCTCGGAGTGCTGATCGTATTTTCAAAGTCTAATTTGCTAAAGCTGTGCGAGAGATTACTGGGACATCTTTTTAGCATACGGCAGTGACTCAGCACTTCGGGATAATTAGTTCCAAGGAAAACTCAGCTGATAACTATTCTTAGGTCAGACTAGTCTCTCTCCTTTGTGATTATTTAAATTCCTCATTGGAGAGGAACATTTTCCCTGGGTGAAAACACTAAGCATATTATGAGGTATGAAAGAAAATTATACAGAGAAATTATGCATTAGCAGAGGTTGCGTTTTAAAGAGGCAACGTGTAAAAACACAAGGGTATGGGTTAAGGGTGACCTGCAGTCGGACGGCCTTTGCTCCATCACTGAGGTCAACAGGACACTCTGGAATCCCTGAAAGCAAGGCCTCCAGGGAACGGAAAAACGTGGGAAATGTTACATTTTATGATTAATTAACTACAAGTTGCTTTCACTATAAACATTTCCTTATTGGTCTTATTAAAAAATTTTTCATGTATTAAAATGTGCACAAGAAACCTGAATGTCATAAAACTCCATAAATAATACCTTCAAAAATCAAAGGAGAAATAAGAGACTTTCTGGGAGCGTCGGGGGAGTTTCAGGTCCCAAGAGTGAAGTCAGGTCACCCCCAGGAGAACTGGTGATCCCATAACCGCACAATTACTAGGGGAGGCCTTTATGTTTAAAGCTGACCGTATACTCGCTTTGAGAGGAGCGTGTGCTTTCTCCTAGTGGTCTTTCTGTTGTTGTTAATCGTCACCCCAGGATATTTTTCCGTTGATTTTGAGAGAGTGGAAGGGAGGGCGGAGGGGCACACACCTGGGTCGCAGGTTCAATCCCCAGCCCCAGTCGGGGGCGTGCGGGCCGCAACCAGTCGACGTGTGTCTCTCACGTAGATGTTTCTCTCTCTCTCTCTCTCGCCTTCTTTCTCCCTCCTTCACCTCCCTCCCTCCCTTCCACTCTCTAAAAATCAATGGAAAAAATATCCTCGGGTGGGGATTAACAACAACAAAAAATAGTAAATTCAACACAACTGTCAGTGACTATAAAAGCCGTTCTGGGAGGTCAGCGGGGATGGAGATTAGGGGAATTAAATCTTGATGATTAGGAGAGTAATGTTTGGAAGGAAAAAAGTAAATTAGCATCTTGCGGGGATCACAGAGCATCTTAAAACACAACAGTCTGCAGTATTGTTCCGCAGTCTGCTGGCAGTGGAGTTCTCGTCAGCCAAATCCAAATGAATTTTCCACTCGAAATGACTGATTAGCCCCGATTAGGGACACTAATCCTGTTTAGTCACTTCTTATCTCAGGGTCCCCTGCCTGTCTCTGGCTTGACACAGATTTCAGGCGAGGCGGCGGGACTGGGAGCAGGGGGCGGGAGATTTTCCACTGGTACCAGAGCAGCCAGGACACTAGCAGCCAGCCTCGGAAAGTTTTATCGCCAGGTCGATGATCGTGACCTTGGCTCTTTGGAGAGAAACACTGCATTCAAGGCGGGATCTGAGTTTCACTGCTACGGAAATCGGCCTCTGAAAATTATTCTCATGACGCGCCAGGGGCAGAAGAGCCGGGACGGCGTTTCCACACTGTCCGCACCTTCCGTCTCGAACCAAAGGAGGGAATCTCTACGTCTGACCAGCTTCCTTCATGGATAAAACGTTTTTATATAAAGTTTACAAATTGTTTATCTTTCGTGAATCGTATTTTTTATACATGTTCTTTTCAGATTCTGTGAGCTCCCCATGTAACAGATATATTACCCATTTAATGTTTGATGGAAACGTTTTTTAATTTAAAAAAATTTTAGTTTATTTCTATTGTTATGCTCAAAAGTTTTAAAATGTCCATGTAGACTATTTAATCGGAGACGTGTTTTTTCACTCCCAAGCTTAGAATGGAGTAAGGTTTAAAAATTACAAATCAGTGTTCCTCTCTCTCTCTTCCTCCCTCTCTCTCTAAAATCGGTGAATAAAATTTTTTAAATGTTACAGAAAATTTTTTAAGTATTTAAACAAAACCCCACACATTTATTATGATTTATTATGTCACCGTTTCTGAGGGTCAGGAGTCCAGTGTAACGGCAGCCTCTGATTATGGCCTCAAGGCTGCAATCAAGGTGTCCGCCGGGCTGCACTTCCACCTGGAGGCTTGAGCGGGGAGCACTCGCCAGCTCCCTCGGGTGCCCGCAGAGTTTATTTCCTGGGACTGGGGACCCCCTGAGGTGGAGACTGTCCTCTGGTCCTGGCGGCCACCCTCAGGTCCCTCCTCTGTCACTCTCCATAAGCTGTCCCGACATGACTGGTTCTGCCAAGTGGAGAGTCTCTGTCTCCACTCTGCTAAGATTAAGTCTTACAAAAATTAACAAAATCAGGAGCACAACCTCCTTTGCCACGTCCTGTTGATGAGGAGTGACAGGCTCCACCCACACGCACATGGAGACACAGGGCAGCCCCAGGGACAGAGGTCACCAGGGCCACCTCAGGGTGTGCCTGTCATGTAGTTGTTCTACAGTAAGTTTTATGATTTTTTCCAAACACTTACTTGCAAATAAATCAAGGTCACCTTGTCAGAGGCCTTTCTGAATAGCATGTCTAAGCTCGTCCCCCACCCGGTCCTTCTCCAGCCCTTTCCCTTCCCCCTTGTTTTCACAGCTTCAGCCTGGACCACTCTTTTATCTGTACCTTTTATTGCCTGCAAGCTCCCGAAAAAAAATCTCTTTTCTGTATTTGAGTATTTTAAAATAAGTCTGTGTTACTTTTGTAATCTAAAACAATGCATTATTTTAATTAGGAACCACCATAACGCACCACATGGAAATTAATAATAGGAAGAACACTTTCAAGCAAAATATAACATTTTATCATCTCTCAGCAGAAGATAAAAAAAGCTTTGTTACTTTATTATTACATAAAAAATATGAAAATAAGTTAATTGAACATTCAACTCAACAATCAAGACTAAGAATCACAAAGTAGAAGAAAATTGCATGTTCAGAATTCATTAAAAAACAGAAAAAAGTTATCACATTTCCAAATACTTAAAAAAAAAAAAGGAACAGTAGAAATGAGAAATAAAGCCAAGAGTAGTTCCTTAGAAAAGGGCAATAAAACATAAATCTCTGGTAATTCTGACTTTAAAAAAAAGCAGGAGGAGCCATGGCCCGAGCGGCCTGGTTGGTTAGAGTGTCGCCCCCATAGGCCAAGGTTGCAGGTTCAGTTCCCGGTCAGGGCAGGTGCAAGAAACAGCCAGCGAATGAGAAAGTGAAACAACAAAATCTGTATTTCTCTGTCTCTCTCTTCCTTCCTCCCTCTCTCTCTCTCCAATCAATCAATCAATCAATCAATAAACAGGAAGAACTCAGAAATATTCAGAAATAATAAAGAGAAAAGAGCTATAACCGTAGCCAAGGAGAAGACTATAACCCATAAGCACAAATAGGTGACCCACTAAGTAAGTGAGTAAGAGAAATTCAGGAGAGGCGGGAACTTGAACAGAAAAATCGTTTTTGAATCCCAGACGACCCACAGCCAAGGCAACCACCAGAGGCGGCTCGAGTGCGTGTTCAAGAGATCATCAGCCTCCAGCTGAACATGGCAGGCTGAAGACCGGCGTTTTTTTCACTCCTGAAACAGCACAAGATAAAAGAACTTAGAGGAATTCAGACAGACGCAAATAATGGATGAACAGTTAACAGTGGACGAGGGGGGTCAATGAAACTCCAGAAAGTGAAAACAGGAGGAACATTGGCGACTAACCTGAGTTCCAAGCGTCTCTGTTCTGTTAAAGGTCCGCAGCTGGGAAAAGCCGGTGAGAATAAAAGGTTTGCTGCACAAACCCCGGGAAGGCCCGGGAGCCAGAGGAAACTGGCGCCACTGAAGGCACTACCAGGAGAGGAGTTGAGACTGCTAAGAAAATAAAAAATAAAAAAGGCCTATTGAGTGCACAGAGCATAGAGATACTAGGTCTCCAGGCCCTGGCTGGGTAGCTCAGTTGGTTAGAGCATCTTCCCCATACACCGAGGTTGAGGGTTCGATCCCGGCCAGGGCACGTGTAAGAATCAACCAGGGAAGCGTGGTAAGTGGAACAGAAAATCAGTGTTTCTCTCTCTCTGTCTCTCTTCTTCTCTAAAATCAATCAATAAATAAAAGATATTAGATCTCCAAATTCCCCCCCTCACCCCACAGGGTCAGATAGCCACCCCTCCCCAGTCCCAGGTGATTCCTGATGTGTGCAGGCCCTGGGCAGGGGAAGACATAGGGAGGCCCGATACTGAAACGGGGAGCGCGGGTCCACACAGCAAACTCTGGGGCCCCCGACTCCCCTCCCATCACCAGACCCCGCGAGGCTCTGCTCCCTACCCACATGCATCGACACAAACGTGAGTTTTAGAAGTTTATGTTCTACCTGACACTGGACAACTTATGCCTAATTAGCCCGGGATCCTCAGACGCGTTTCCATGACATGGTATATTCCAAGGTCATCATTTGGTAATTTTTTTACTAAAACTGCAGTGTCACTTAAGATGCCTGCCCACCATTTGTCCCATCACAAATCCCCTGGGAGAGCTCACTGTGACGGACCCCACAAACGTCATTTCCAACCCCTCATCGCTCGCCATATCGCATTAGATATTGATGGTGGAAAGGCCCATTTATATTTTTTCAAACTTTTTCAGAGCCAGGAGCATCCATAAGACGCGACTGTGAGACACAACTAGAAATACGGCTGGGGAAAGGGGTTTCCGAGAAAGTTACGTTTTCTCCAGATAAAAAGAAGGGGCCATGGCTGTCATCACCCTCCCCTTCCCCCCGATCACAGATGCTATGGCCCGAGCTGTGTGTCCCCCTGGCACCCCGAGGCCGCGCCAAGTCACTGCAGATCCCACTTCAGGTAACGAGGTAAACTCGGTCCTGCTTCCTAAGGATACTAGTGACATACAGCATCACCGAGCAAATCCCAGGGTGCGTCACAAATACATTTCAAAACACTTTGAACCGCCCACGATGTATTTAGTCAGGTGGATTAGGAAGGGGGGGCAGAGAAAATAAATGGAGTTTATGGCAATAAGAGAACAGAGAGGGACAGGTTGTTTCCATGGGTCTAGACAGGTGTCTGGAGTTTTATAATTTTCCCAGTTCCTTCACCACCTCCATCCAGGTAGGACCAACGCGCCGGAGGGCTCTACGAATTCCAAGAATATCTCGAGCTGCTTCTGGTTTCCTGCTTCTTTCTCCCGTTTTCCAAGCTGCCTCGTCAAATCAAAACTGGAGGAAATGTAAATATTCTTACAGCTGTCAAAGTGTTTATGTTTTTAAATAGATATTTTAAATCCCACTCAACCGAGAAGCACTGTGAGGCGGTTTCCATGGCTACCTCTGTTAACTCCGGCAGCCATAAACAGTTAGCAAGCCGCTTAAAACAAATTAGTGCCATCAAGCATTTAAAAAAAATTTTTTTTAGAAATGTTTATCTTGACGACTAAGCATCTCTGTTGTACGGTAATAATAATTCTGAAAACTCAGCAGATGTGTTCAATTCAGTGAACAATGGGCAGCATTCACTAAGAAAATGCGTATCTAAATTTATTTCACTTCTGTTCCCGATTCTATCTGTGACTCCAATTTCTAGGTGGAATGCTGAGCACACACATACGTGCCCGTCAAGTAGGTTAGATTAGATCGGCACGATCAGTCAACGCCTCCGCTTTCGTGGCAGACTGTAATTATTTTATGTTTAATAGCCTCAGACCTTGTATTTCAGGAAATTAATCCCTCAAAACGAAAATACATTATAAAAACAAAACTTCATAAACTCACAATTTAAATACAATCATTGTACCAATAAATCAATTAAAATTAAATTAAGACATTAAATTAAGACACGCCATTAGTTTTAATGACATACAAATTATTTTCCATAAACCTTTTTCCCCAGTGATACTTTTTTTCAAACAGTCTTAACAGACTTCTTTTTTTAAAAAATATATATATATATTTTTTAACCTTCACCTGAGGAATGCTTTTCAGAGAGAGTGGAAGGGGCAGGAAGGGAGAGAGAAACGTCATGTGAGGGACACATCCATTGGTTGCCTCCCGCACAGGGGGCCAGGGGACGAGCCTGCCGCTGAGGTACCTGCCCTTGGCCGGCATCGAACCCGAGACGACGTCCGTCCTCAGGCCGGCGCCCTAACCACTGAGCACCGGCCAGGGCAAGGACCAGCGGACGTCCAGCAACCCTGGGAGGCCCTTCTCAGGCCTCCCCGTCCCGCTCACGGGGTGACCGCGGCTGGCTTTCCTTGCCCTGCGCTGTGCCCCTTCCCGGGGCTGCGTAACGTCCAGGGCTCGCAGTCACGCTGGCTCGACGCTACTTAGTGTTTAAGGAGCAAGCCTCTGAGGAGTCCGGGACGGATTCCTCTGCTGTCTGCTCGTGTCTGTCTGTCTAGCTTCTCCTGCCTGATGCTGCACTAAGCTTCCCTCTTCACGTAAACAATTCAGAAGGAACGTTTTTAAATGAAACACACTCAGGTTTCGAAACAGGGAAAGGAAAAAAGAGGAGATTGGAAGAGAGAGGGGAGAACACATCATCCAAAGGCAGGGATCAGGGCAAACAAATGCTTTTCCCCCTTCTGTTTAAATCGCCTCCTATTTAGAACCAAATATTTCGCCTGTGTTTTAAATTAGAGTAGATATTACAAAAATTCGTTTTTAACGAGTCTTCTCATGCATGCAGAGGACGTCGTTTCAGTGAGACTTGCTGTAACATTCTACGCTTGCTCTTCTGCTTCCTGCAACAGTTTCTCAATCAGGAGCAACTATGGGGCCCCCAACCCCCCAAATCATACAACAGTCCCGAGACCCCCATCTTTAATTTGATATATAAATCCATAATCTGAAGATGAGGCAGATTGTAGGATATTTGTATCTCCAGATGTCTGTGAAGATTAGAAACATTTTCCCCTCGGAGTAACCGTTTAACACGTGGACACACTGTATCAAGTGGGGAGGGAGGGGGGACGTCTCGGCCGCTCCAGCTCTGCTGACGGCAAGGAAGCCGTCGCTTTGTAGGTCTCACTGGTTTCTACTTTTGTTGTATTTGCAACTTTGTCCCACTTAACGCAACTTCTTACTTCTCACCAAGATGCAGCCTCCTTGTTTCAAGCCGCCCCACGATCACTTTCGTCATAAATTACAGTTGAACATTTCATGAGATGCATTTCTGAACGTCAAAGAGTGGGCGGCCCTCGACATTCACGTACTCTTGCTGTTCTCATTGTCATTTCCAATATAAATAAATTATTTTTATTAAGAAATGCTGATTTTTCATTTATTAAAGTGAATATTAATGTTAATTTTGCTCTAACATGGGATCTACTACATTCACCTCTGAAAAAGTACATACTGGGTCAATGTTGGGTGCTCACAATACTCACTGATTTGAATAACAGCATTTATGTGCATTTTTTCTAACATTTTATTCACATTAACTTTGTATTTAGAACAGCGTTTCTCAGCCTTGACACTACTGACACTCTGGGCCAGACGCTGCTTTGAGGTCAGGTGCCCTGCAGGGTGTGAAGACCTGTTCTTGGCCTCCACCCTCTGGATGTCAATGGGATTTTCTTCCCAGTTGTGACAACCAAAAATATCTCCAGATGTTGCCAGATGTCCCCTGGGAGGCAAAACCCTCCCCAGTTGAGAACCACTGGTTCAAATCTATGAATCTAAATTTTAGCGTTTGGTTAAAAAAATGTAGCCATTGGAATGTTGAAAAACTAGAATGTCTGTAATTCAACGTAGCTCAAGCATGGAAGAAACACGGCCCCCAAATGATACTGAATTATCCATCCACACTTCTGTGTCTCTACCATGTGAGTAAGACACTGAACTATAATCGGGACAATCGCACACTTGCTACACAAGCATTTCTAGACGGTAGGAAAGCTCACTGAACGAACATTTATAAAAACGCCTAGAAGGAATAAAGAATGTCTGACATCCCTGCCCCCACAAAACCATCGACATTTCCAGGGGTCTCTGATCAAAAGTAGGAAAACAAATTTCCTGCCGATTCATCAGCTGCCAAAGGCGGCATTTTTCAGTGCTCGCTAAGGGGCTTCCTAATTCTTGTAAATTCAAGGCACTGCGAACCTATCTACGGGAGATCTCAAGGTCCTCCAGTTTCGCCTACATGGTTCTACTTGTACGCGGGCCCCAGAGCTTCCTTAGCGTCACAGGAGAAGTGCCAGAGCTGGGTTTCCAGACTCCCCTTAGCTTCTAGACTCCAATTAATCTGCTCTCCTCTTTCCAGCACAAATTACTTCATGTACAATTTTTTCTTAATGTCAGTTATCTGAGCTACTCATCTAACACGGTTTATCTTCTCCAGAGTCCCAGTGAGTCTCCTGTGAAAACAGCATGAGCCTCATGTTTATTCTCCAGATGACTGTCCTGGGGAAAAGCTGACAACATCAAGTATTATTATAACCTGAAAAACAGAACTTAAGAACGAATGTCCTTTTAACAAAATGTTTTTCTTAGATCAAAATGCTCACTTTGTTCTCATTCAAATGGAACAAAATAGAGATTTACCCACTTAATGAAGTATTTTTTTATTTATCTGAGGATGTTGGATGGAGACATAAGTCCCTCTGCTGGGTCTGTGGTGGCAAAGTAGCTCTTCTCAGACAACCACCCCGGCAAGAAAAATCACAGAATTTGGGTAAATTTAACAAAAGCAAAGGAACAAACGAATACAGGATTTGAATATATCTGAGAAAACCAAAGTACACCAGGAGTCAAAACTCTGCAGAGAAGGAGGCAGAATTCTGCATCACGGAGGCAGCTGGGTGGTGTTTGCTGTCTCCCCCTCAAGGCATCTGATGACCCATCAGCTACACAGGCAAGAGGCCAAGAAGCCAGAGAGAGAGCACAACTCCACAGGGTGAAGTCGAAGCAGAGATCTCTGAGGTCTCGAGGTGCTGGGGAAGTTAAACATTGGGATTAGGGGCTGTCAAGAAGGAAAAGACCCCGGTGAGCATCCACATTTTCAAATGAAAACCCTAAAAAGCTACACTTCAGGAAAAAGGGTGAAAAAAACAGAAACAAAAACAGCTCATGTAACAAATACACAAGAAAAGAAACACTTGCCCCTCTGTGATTAATGACAAGGACAACGGAGGCTTCAGAGAGAAAACACGACCTGATTGTTAACCTGGCTTTATGAATTAATAATGCACTGATGGAGTCAAAACTTGAACTGATTTGAAGACATATCTTAGCGCATCTGCAAGTGACTCAAAGGGAGATGAAAAGTTCCATGTTGTGATTCATTAGAATGTTCACTGAGCACACCCCGAACTATGCCTTGGTTGTGGGATATGTCGCATTTTTTCCTACAAAAGAATATTCACTGGCTACATAGAGGGTCACGATCAGAGGCATGTTACTGAAATAAAGTATGTCCTTTACAAACATAAACTATTTATTAATAACACCAAATCCATCATGTTTTATAAATCCAAATTTCAAGTGAAAGCCATTGGCCAATTTTGACTTTTAATCAGAGACAAAATATTCTCAAATGCACTGTATAGATTATCTCTTTGTTTCATTTATTTTTTAGAAGATTGAAGACTATTTCTGACTGTTAATATTATGCTGTTTCCTCCAGGGGAGCCTCGTGCCCCCACATGGACACACAGACACCGAGGTCATACGGAGGCTGGCTCTCTGTCAACTAGACTCACGGCTGCAGGTAATTATTCGTGAGTGGTGCCTGTGTCTTCTCTAAAGTACCTACTGAGTAACTGAAAGGACTGCAAATGATGGGCATATGTTCAAATGACAAGGAATGGGGCAGAGACACAGTACATTCAGTGATGTGAAAACTGCTAAAAGAATAATAGATCCTAGAAGTTCCTGTCACCGGGAAAACAACACGCACGTTTCTCCTTTCTCTCTTGTTTTTATATGAGGTGATGGATGTCAACTGAACTAGTTGTAATCATTTCACAGTATGTGTAAGTCGGGTCATTATGCTTACACATTAAACTCACACAGTGCCATGTGTCAATATATCTTAACGAAACTGAAAGAAAATACTTCAAATAAATTTTGCCCACTAATTTCCTTTGAGACTCAACTTGAGAAAAAAGAAAATAATGCTGTTTATAATATTCACAAAAAACATATAAAAGCTAGGAAATTACCTCTGAAAAGTATAGAACCTACGTGGAACTCTAGTAAGAGTCATCGAAGAAGACTAAAATAAATACAAAATATACACCATGTTCCTGAGTGAGAAACTTACGGTTTTATAGATCTAATAAATTTCCAAAATTATAAGAAATTATCTTACCAGATATCAAAGCACATCTTAAAGCTAAAGTAATTTTTAACCCATATAAAATTGGCAGAAGACTAGACAAATTTCAATGAAAGACTAGTCTAAGTATATAATAATTATTAAATGTAATAAAATTGCATCACAAACCAATAATGATTGAAAAGGTACAAGGTTAGCCCGGCCGGGCATGGCTCAGCAGTTGAGCGTCGAGCTAGGATCCAGGCGATCAGGGTTTGATTCCCGGTCAGGGCACATGCCTGGGTTGTGGGCTTGATCAATGACTCTCTCACATTGATGTTTCTATCTCTCTCTCTCTCCCTCTCCTTTCCTCTCTCTGAAATCAATAAAGATATATTTTTTAAAAAAAAAAAGGTACAAGATTAAATGATAATATGATTTAGGCAAAGAACAATATACACTTTTAAAAAGAGTCCCCTGGAGATTTTTTAGAAGTGATAAATGAAGTAACTGAGATTAAGAATCCTGAATGAGATTGACACCCAGGTAAGGTCCAGCTATAGAGAGAATTAGTGAACAGGAAAATAGGGGCAAAGAAAATACAAAAACTGATAAATTTCTATGAGAAAAAAAGATTCTAACTTGAAATGGGAACATAAAATAGTCACCCAAGACAAGAAGTCTCAGCTTTAATATTTATATCTATATTGAAATAACATAGATCTTATTATGGGCTCAATGTCCTCCCAGAATCCTTCTGTTAAAATCCTAAACCCCAATGTGATGGCATATGGAGGTGGGGCCTTTGGGAGGTGATTTGGTCATGAGGATGGAGCCCTCAGGAATGGGATTAGTGTCCTTATAGAAACCAGAGAGCTCTCACCCCTGTGGCCATGTGAGGACACAGTGAGAAGACAGCACCTATGAATCAGAAAAAGGGAATCTGCAGCCACCTGGATCTTAGATTTTCAGCCTCCAGAACTGTGACAAATAAATTTCTGTTGTTTAAGCCCTCCATCTGTGGTATTTTTTAAAATTGATTTTAGAGAAAGAGGGAGGGGGAGAGAGAAGCATTGATGTGAGAGAGAAACATCAATCAGTTGCCTCGTACTTGCCCCAACTGGGGATGGAACCTGCAACTTAGGTATATGCCCTGACCAGGGATTGAACCCTAAACCTTTCAATGTATAAGACAAAGCTCCAACCGACTGAGCCACTCGGACAGGTAGTTCCTTTCCTTATGTCATAAACAATCACTGTTTCCGTCAGAAATAGAAATCACTTTTAGCATTCAAACCATTCTTAATTAACCTACATTCCCTTTTAGCTTCAAATAAAGCCTTTCTTTTCTAGGAGAAAAAGATGGCCCCTCTCATTTCAGCCCATGTTCCTCCAAAGTCTGTATTTCTAACAGAATTCAGAGCAGCACAGAGTGTTTCTGCCTCCTCTGCACAGAGCCCCGACACAGAGTTGAGACTGCAATGCCTCGTCCTGTGTTCCCTCTCACTGGGAGACAGCTCTGCAAAAAGCGGATTGCATCTGGACTCTGAACAGCCTGAATCTCAACAGCCAAACGCCCCATGTCCTCCCAGGGGACAGTTCCCGAGCCACTGCTGAGCCGTGGCTTTGCCTCACTGCTCCTCTGCAACATAATGATCTTCAGACGCCTCGTTCCCTCTGAGGAAACATCTTTAATTGGAGAAAGTAGGAGAAAAAACAATTGGGCCAAGTTTCCTCAGAGGATCTTATACAGCTTTTCACAGCTCATTTATAAGTTTATCTCTTCTCCTACCCTTTCCACAACCCCCACAAATACACAGGCATGTCACTTTTTTGCAGAAATTAGTCATTTATAAAGAAACCAATTATTTTTACCCAAGCAACCCATAATCGCATTTTAAAAGCCAGTGGCAATGCAATCAAATGCAAACCTGGGAGAGGGTAGGATGACTGGCCCAGTGTTCTCGTTAGTGGTCAAGTTGAGCAAAGACTCTTGACATTTCCAGGACTGTCCATTGAAACCTACTTATGTCTTTCAAAAAGAAAGAAAAGCCCAGCCAGTGTGGAGAGTCAACTGCGGGCGCCAGGAGGTCACCACGGGTTGGATTCCCAGCAGGGCACATGACCAGGCTGCAGGCCCGATCCCCAGACGGGGTGCGCAGGAGGCAGCCGATCCATGTTCCGCTCTCACACTGATGTTTCTCTCTCTGTCCCTGTCTCTCTAAAAATCAATTTTTAAAAATCTTTAAAAATACTTACAGTTTCTTTAGAATAGCCAGGAATTCTTCTAATTTCTCTTCGAACTTTCTGGGTCCATACGAACGGCCACCGCGCGCCTGTTTCACGTAGATGGCTACGTTGTGCGCCTTGTCAGGCTGCTGGGACCGGCTTTCTTCTGCGGCCTCCAAGGGTTTTCTGGACAAGGAAACGCAGGGTTTAGCTTCTGCGCCCTGCACACAAATCACTGACATGAACTTCTGCATCACTGTCAAGAGCAGAAATGCACTTTTCTGAGATAATTCGGCACTTTAATAATATAGTGCTTCCCCATGCCTTAATTTTTTTAGTTTTTTAGTTTTTTAAATCCTCACGCCAGGGTGTTTTTATTGATTTTAGAGAGAGGGGAAGGCAGAGAGAGACGCATCGGTCGCCGCCCCCCGCACACCCGCCGGGGATCGAACCTGCAACCTGGTACGTGCCCCGACGGGAATCGCCCCGCGGCGCGCTGGTGTGCCCACGGCCGCCGCGAACGTCGTGAGGCTGTGACCAGGCCTCTAAGCGCCGCGGCCCGACCCGCGCGACCCGGCGGTTCCGCGCACAGGCCCGCTCCCGGCGGGCGCGGTCCCAGCCGCGCGGGCGCCCGAGGCCCGTCTTCACCCGCACGCTGCCCACTGTGCCCGCGCCGGGAAAGCTAAGTTGCCCAGAAATTACTTTTAATTAACAGGAGCCTCTAATGACGTCGCTTGCGCGGTGGGTTTGTTTATGGTTTTGGTCTGGAGGGCGGGCTAACTTTCACTCTTGTGCTTTTGGTTGTTTCAAAAACACTTTCGAGGGGACTTTTCACATTTTAAAAACTTCTAGCTTCTTGAATAAATTCAGCACATACTTTTTAGAAAAATAAATCGATAACATCCGGATGCTCAGTCGCCCGGTTGCACAGTTAGACCTCAGCTGACAATCCCTTCGTGTCCTGTTTATCGCGCGGCCCCGCGCACGCCCAGCAGCCCGCGCGTGTCCGCCGCCGAGGCCGCCTGCTCCCCGCCCGGGGGACCCGCCGCGGGCGCCTGTAGAGACCCCGCGGATCCACCTCCCACGGCCCCGCCCACACGGCCCCTCCCCTGGCTCCTCCCACAGCCCCGCCCACACGGCCCCTCCCCTGGCCCCGCCCACGCCCCCGCCCACACGCCCCCGCCCCTGGCTCCTCCCACAGCCCCGCCCACACGGCCCCTCCCCTGGCCCCGCCCACGCCCCCGCCCACACGCCCCCGCCCCTGGCTCCTCCCACAGCCCCGCCCACACGCCCCCCCCCCTGGCTCCTCCCACGGCCCCGCCCACACGGCCCCGTCCCTGGCTCCTCCCACAGCCCCGCCCACACGCCCCACGGCCCCGCCCCACGGCCCCTCCCCATGGCTCCTCCCACGGCCCCGCCCCACGGCTCCTCCCACGGTCCCGCCCACACGGCCCCTCCCCTGGCTCCTCCCAGGGCCCCGCCCCGGGCTCCTCCCCCTGGCCCCTCCCACAGCCCCCCACAGCCCCGCCCCCCGCTCAACACGGGGCCTTGCAGTCCTCGGTCCCCCGCCCGCGCCCTGCCGAGGGCCCCCTACCTGGCCGCGTCCTGGGGGGGCCGCCTGGGCAGCCGGGGCCGGCGCGGCAGGAACACTTCGGGGTACAGCTTCATGAAGTCGCCGTGCGCCGACAGGACGCTGACGGAGCTCGGGCTGGCGGGGGAGGAAGCGGTCAGGCGGGGTCCGGCCTGGCCTCAGCTGTCCGGCCTGGGCAGCAGGGAGCTGGACAGCACTGCTTCAGCAACGCCCGCTGTGGGGGGTGGTCTCTAGTGCTCAGCGAGGAACGGCCTAAGGAGGTCGAGTGCAGGCGGACCATGTGACGTTTCTTATCTAAGCTGAACCTGCTGAAAACTTTAATTTCTGTCATTGATTAAAGTCTTGCGTCAGACCTAGCAGACGCCGGCTGGTGGCTCAGTGGCTGAGCATCGACCCGTGAACCAGGAGGTCGCAGGCTGCAAATAGTATATATTTTAAGAATACTGTCTAACTAAATTTGACTTAATTGATTCAGATAATGCAGTGTAAATGTAATTTAATTTGACAGACATTTTCGTTCCTTTTTTTTTTTTTTTTAATGTTTTTGTTGATTTGAGAGAGGGAGGGAGAGAGAGGGAGAAACAGTGATGTGAGAGGGAAACACCGACTGGTTTGCCTCCCATATGTGCCCCGACTGGGGACTGAATCTGCAGCCTGGGCACGTGCCCTGACCAGGAATCAAACTGGGGACCCTTGGGTGCACGGGGGGGACACTCAGACTCCTGAGCTGCACCAACCAGGGCCTGTACTTCCTACACTCACATTACAGAGATACGCTGACCAAGAACAGACTCCTTTTAAATCCAACCACTGATATCCCTGGAAGCTTTTCCAAGACCTTATTTTTTTTCCACTTGGAACTGAGGTTCTACAGCCATGCATTTTACACATTTACCGGTTATATACCAGGTACTTGTTATTGCCAGACACTGTGCTAAGGTCTTTACACTGTCATTGTCTCGCTGTAATTTATTTAACCGAGAGGGCTGGTACACTTCCCTGCCCATGCGGCCCACACAGAAACTGAAAACTCAGTAATCTGCCTAGTTCATGTAACTGGAAACCGGAGGATGCAGCGTATAAATAAAAACTAAACTGATTTCAAAGCCCATTCTCTTACCCTTTTGGCTGTATGTGCCCCCTCCCACACAATAAACGTGTCAGTTCTCACCATGTGGCACATGTGGCACACGCACTGTAGTAGGCCTTCTACGTGTGTCCCTCCTTACACAACGATATGAGCAGATACTATCTTCCCATTCTGTAGACAAATAAACTGAGGCCCAAACAAGAGCAAAAGTGTGGTCCAAGGTGACATGGCTGGGAAACGGCGGTGCTGGGATTCAGACCAGGCAGCCTGACTGCAGAGAGCAAGGAAGAGGCACCGGAAGGAAGGAGGAGTGTGAGAGAAAAAAATAGCTCTGGGGAGAAATCCACAGAGTGTCAAAGAAGCAGGCCCTCCTCACTGTCTCTGAGAAAGAAGCAATGGAGAGGTGGACGGAAACATAGAAATTCCTGACAGTGGCTAAGAGGATGGGGGATAGAAACGTGGCAAGTAGAGAAAGCCTGTACACCCTGGGCGTCTTCTCAGCAGCCCACAGAAGACGGGGCAAGGTCCTCCTCCCGCCCAGAAGGAAGGTGGAGGGCGGGTAGACATGGACGGGTATAGAAGAAACTAGCTAGTTCCATAATTTCAAAAGACCAACTTGGGCTAAGGAGTTGGCAAAAAAAAATAGATTTTTAAAATTCTATTTCCAAATAGAACATATTTTAGAAATCCTGAGCTCTGAACCGTGGTATTTCCCAGCTCTTCTGCCTCATTGTATTTCATCTGCTCGTCACCCGTGTGCTCAGGATTCGTGATTTCAACTATCCTGGGCGGCAGACTGTGCTCAGGGACTGATTCGGTCTTTGCCAGCAATTGATGTATCACAGGTTTACTGTAGGAATTAGAAGAAAATTCACAAGCCAGCAGTATACAAGACACTGTCTTCTAATAAGCCAGCACAGAAATAGCATAGTCCAAACAAGTGACAGGTCAGTCACACTATTGTTCCAGACAAGAGGAGACCAAAGGGATAAAATCCAGATTTTACAGAAGTGGACCGTCTTATAGGGCTGGGGAGCCACTTCACCTGACCTCCAGCTGCCAGCACCAAAATCCAAGTCCCTTGTTGCTAGATCATGTCACTAGGGAACCAAGGCTGCTCTGGGGTTATCACTCCAGGACTGATGCATGGTGAAGAGCCGCTGCCCACTAAAGGGTCACCTTGGCCCCAGCAGGAGCAAATGTCTCTGGATGTTCTGAGAACTGTTTAGGTCAGCAAAGTGCCCAGACCAAAGCTCTCCAATAGTCTTCACAAACCCTCAGTATTTAGTCTAAAGGTCCCCTTGCCATAGTTACTTCTCTACCTGGTCGTGCGGATGAGCCCCAGCAGGCCCTCAGCACCTGAGCTGCTGGGGCTTCCCCACAGCAACAGAGGAGGTAATGACATCCTGACACCACTTCACTTCCAAAAACAACCTTTTTAGGTCTTTGTCATAAACAAGTGGATTAAAACAACTTCCCCTAAGTCATAAACAGGTGGATTTGAAATCGTATCAAACAGATATACATTTAAAGCTTTTTTAAAAAAATGCTTTTATTGATTTTCAAAGAGAAGAAGTGAGAGCGAAAGACAGAGATAGAAACATCAATGAGAGAGTCATTGATAGGCTGCCTCCTGCACGCCCCCAACTGGGGATGGAGCCCACAACCTGAGCATGTGCCCCGACTGGGACTCAAACCACAATCTCCTAGATCCCAGGTCGATGCTCAACCACTGAGCAACACCGGCCAGGCACATTTAAAGCTTTTTGCCCCAGGACTGCTTTGTAAGAACTAGAAATGAGTCATGTTGATGTCCCATGAAATTGTTTCCCTAAAATATGATATCTACGCTCTGCGCCTCTAACCTGGAGACAGGACCTCCAGGGTTTCACATACTTTCATCTGTGTGGTCAGTCAGGCATCTATGAGCAACACTGGTCTAATATTTTATTCATGGAACAAATATGTTAATATTCATTTGAATGACAAAACACAATGACTCTCTTACCTGCCCTGTTGCCCACTGAGGAGGCATAACGCATTCAATTGATCATAATCGATGTGCTTAGGCATTTTCAAGCCTGAAAAAAAAAAAAAAAATCAATTAAAAATGCAAGTAATTTTCAGTAATCTTATTAACCAAGTGTGTAAATAGAGTTTAATTGCAGACATTCATTACAGTAGAAGAATTCCGTGACTATAAAAGTAAGGTATTAACAGTCTGTGTTTGACGTACAAGCAGAATCGAACAGCATGATTAAAATGGGGAACGAATTTAATGGTTTTCATTGATGTCCTGTTTGTCTGGCATTGTTTGTTCGTTTGATTCTAGTAAGTGCTGGAGTGTACATGTGTCATATAATGTCACTCGTCTGGAAGTAAGCCTCTCAGAATCCCCGCCTGACACCTGTGGGACGTGAACTGGTTCCAGACCTCCACACAGGACAATCCAGAACAGAATTTTCCTAAGGTCTCTGTTTCTCTCCGCTTCTCTGGAATTCGGATCATTTTGATTCAATCCTTTGCAGGCCCCATGCTTGGCTGGACCCTCTCCAGAGCACCTGCAGTGTCTGGATTCAGTTTGCAATTCCTTCTGAAGTTCAAGGGTAAGCAAACCTCACAAGATCCCCTAAGAGCAGAAAGACAGTAAGCATAGCCAAGGAGCAAACTAACTGTGACTGTCCTTCAGTGCCAGAGAGAACGGACATCCTTGGGAGGAGATGGAGGGAAGGCAGAGTACCGAGGACCATCAGCATCCTCACGACGGTCACAGAACCTCCCGACTCCCGGAGAGCGCTCGTAGGAAATGCCGTAAAACGGAAAACAGTAACAGACACTGGCACGCACAGTACTCCTCCCTTAGTAGTCAGGTACTGAGAGAAATCAGCAGCCTAATGTACTTCTAAAACTATTAAAAACGTATTCCCTGACCACACCCAGCTATGAAGAACTGGTGTTTGACTTGTCCGCATGCATCCATTTTCATTTCTGGTGACCGAATCACGAAATCTGACTTTTTGTTTAAGCCTTTGGTGATCTAAAGATCAATTCTCAATAACAGATACCATCTTCCCAAATATGAAGTTGAAATAAGGGGAATTGAAACAGGAAACTGATTGCTACCTACACAAATCATAACATTTAATACATCTGAAAGTACTAATTACAGGATTTTGGCATTTTCTTACCTACATTACTCAGTTAAGCCTTAAGAAGCAAACAAAAAAATTACCTAATTGCATTTTAGTATCATATGGAATAATTATTTTAAATGAGCCAAGTTATAGCTGGAGTATATAAAAAATACTTTCATTATACTAATGATTCTGATATAACATATCATATAAAATCTTAATGATAGCAGATTTTTAGATACACGGATTAAGAAGAGACTTCTACCAACTACTGGTTGAGTCCACTTTCCGATCCAGTTTAGCACAGAGTCAGAATAGCCCCGGGATGGTGTGGACAGGACAGGAGGGGGGTGCCATGGAGATTTGGCAAAAGGTTTAGAATTTCTGACTGAAAAAGGGAGTTTAGCCCTGGCCAGGTGGCTCAGTTGGCTGGAGCGTCCTCTCATGCACCAAAAGGCTGCAGGTTCAATCCCCAGCCTGGGCGTGGATGGGAGGCAACCAATCTCTGCTTCTCTCTCACATCAATGTCTGTGTGTCTGTCCCCCCTTCCTCTCTCTAAAAAATCAATGAAAACATATTCTCGGGTGAGAGTTAAAAAAATAAACAAAGGGAACTTTAAAAAAGTAGATATTTTCATCCTTCAGCTAAAGCAGCTTACAAAAATAAAAGTAAAAATCGCAGGATGGATCTTGAAAGTCTTGCTAATGAAGAACAGAACCACTGAAAACTCGCCTTGCCCGGGAACAGCGAGAGGGCGAGGCCCTGCTCAGGGGGGAAGAGCCAAGGAAGCTCGAAGCCCGAAGAGGGCACAGTTCTCCCGCCTGGAAGGACGCTTGACTCACTGAGCGTTTCCTCTTCACTGACCCTCATTTCCAAGAGGCAGAATCCGCCGCAAGGGTCTTTACATAAAGGGTGTTGAGCAACAGAATGGAGCCTGTCTTTGAAGCAGTTTCATTAAAAAGGCAAAAGATTTCAACATGAAGTTGCGAGTTTGTAGAGTCCAGGAGTTGGGCTGTGAGCACACGTAACGAAAGGATAACGCTGAAAGGGTTTCCAGGAGTACGAGGCTTACGTTCGTTCTCCCGTCTTGTTCTCGCTTCCTGACGACGTCTTAGCCAAGTTTTGATGGATATGTACAGGGCTTAACCTTGTAATGGGAGTAAAATCAAGGATTTTGACCAGAGTAAATCCGAAAGAGGGTCAGAAGCTGATATAAAAGGGTGGAGACAAAGTGAACCCTAAACTAGAAATCCACGGTACAATTAAAGCACCAGTTACCGTTATTAAAATAAGGCCGACCATATAGTACAAGAAACGGGGGAAAATGAAATCAAAAGAACTAAGCAATTGACAAGAATTTAGAAAAAAATATTCTAAATAAAGGAAATGGTAAGAAGAAAGTAGAAAAGCAGAAATTAATGAATTGATGAAACAGGAAGGACGGTAGAAAAGTCAACAAATTCAGAACGTGGTTCTGCGAAGGGGAAACTAAATGACTGGCTCATCTCAACAGGGGACAATGTCCTAAGTGCCCGATGTCAGAAATAAAATTGGGAAATACCTGTAAACCTCGTTATAAAGAAAATCAAGGGCATTTTACACAGCTGTGTCCAGGGGCCACTGTCCCTTCAGCAGGGGGCCTGCAGCTGTTCCCAGGGCCCAGGGAAGGTGGGGCAGTAGACTCCTGGCTGGCGAGTTGCCTCTGGACTGGGAGGGGCCGTGGACCCTCCACAAACACCCGATGGAGAGACGTTGCTACGGGCTCCCCTGGGCACCGTGACTCGTGTGACCACAGGCTCCCCTGGTAGGGTGAGAGGTTCAGTCCAGACGCGTGGAGACAGTGCCTGGGGACCCTCTGTGAGACATGCTGGCTCCTGTGGGCGCTGAGGCTTGCAGGCCGGGGACTCGGCAGCTGCCCTGTGACTCTCCTGACCGTGAACCTGCGCTGCCACCTGGGCGCCATGGAGAGCTGAGGGCCGCTGCCCAGGCAGCTGCGGGGACTGCTCCCGGGCAGGGGAGCCCCTTCCAGCCGCCCTTCTCCCCGTATCCGAGCACACGCGTGGGATGTGGCCGTCTGAATGTTTCATTGAACCTGGGAAGTCCTCTTGTCCCCCAGGCAGCGTGGCAGACGGGTTTGAAGGACGTCCATCATTTCCGCTGTAGTGGAGACTCCTACCAACGGGGGGGTGAAGTCTGGGACGTGAGACGCATTAGAGCCAAAGTTTCAATGCCAGGCTGAGGAAAACAGATCGCAATCTAAGTTTGGGAGGAGAGGAGGCAACTTTTGAGTGGAGAGTTAACGCAGTCAGACTCCTTTTTAAATCATCCACTTCTGTCCTTCTGCTCACGGACAAGCCCCCCTTGCCTTTGGTGACTCCTAGGGTTTAATGGTTTAAAACTTTCAGCTGGAGCAGTATTCACTTTTCCAGGTGCTCCTCTACCTTGAAACTCCTTTCATCTTTGGCTCCTCGGGAACTGAAAGATGCTCGAATTACAGGAAATGCCCCTGAAGTGTTAGGAGCAGTGGCTGTTTCCTCAGCTCCTCCGCAGACGCGCACCTCGAAACTCGAGGCGCCACGGAAAACGCGCCCCGAGGAGTGCGCCGTTTCTAAGCTCCTTGACGCCAGGCTCTCGCGGACTGGCTGTCCCCTCCACGTCCTTGTACGTCGGAACCTCCTGAGGATGAAGCCCTCGCTGTTACTGAAACAGCAGCACGGAAACCCCCTCTCCCAGGTAAACCAGCAGTCGGAACAGAATGCGCGTTTTTGTACCTGTCCTTGCTCAGAAAGATGAGCCTAATTGGCATGAAGCAAACGGGCACAGCCCAGGAACCCGAACAGAGGGAGCCGGCCGGACCAGACTCTTAGGGGTCTGTCCAGCCAAGTGCTGAGGGACAGCTTGGTGCCTTCCATTAAAACAGTGATAATAAGATGACATTTCTCTTCCGTTAGTCTCTTCAGGAAATCAATGTCTAATAACAGCAGGTCCTACGTGTACTCGGACCAGATGTTTCTTGCAGGTGGTCAACACTACCGTGGGCTTTGCGAACCATACGGTTTTCACAACAGTTCTTACCCAGAATAAAGAAGGCCGTGTCTGTTTTTGCTTTTGAGGATGATCATTTCTTCCCGCAGGTTCCTGTTTACTAATCACCTGCATGCTAGGTGTTGGACATGCAGAGACACGAGAGGGCTCCCTTCTTATCGCCAGGCATTCATGTGATAAGGATTGTAACCCACCTGTGTATGAGGTATCCACTGTGAGGTTTCAGGTGACATGAGTAACAGGATGGGTGGAGAAAAAGGTGTTGAGGATGGTGAGAGACAAGGGAGAGAGGCCAGGAGAGTCTTTGTGGAGGTGACAGCCCCTGGGCAGAACTTTGAAGAACTGGACTGATTGCACCAGGCAGAGCTGTGCAGAATCCTGAGACACAAGTCAGAGATGACAGAAGAAGACTTGCAAGTTTCCAGGGAAAAACTATGTAAGTGACTCAAAAAGCTCAACTGCTTGGTGTGTCTGAGAGCCTGAGGTTCAGAGCAAGGAGACAGGGCTGAAAGGAAGCTGGCAGATGAGAAACCTGTTCTCTGACCCAAACCAAGAGTGCCGGAGTAGCCGACGTGCAAAATGCAAGCCATGCAGAGACGTGGTGGATGCAACCGGTGGCATGTGCGGGCACCTCTGGGTGCTGGGGAAGGAGGAGACAGGTGCCGCTGACTGTTGTTATGAAAAGAGGGGATTCATGACGTGGAAGTTCTATGAAGAGTCTCCACCCCTGGACGGCTCTGTGAACCTCAGGAGGAAACCTCAGCCTCACTATCCTTAGCTGTAAACTGGACAGTGTTGTATTAGTTTCCTGCAGCTGTGGTGGCAAATGACCACAAGCCTCCCGGCTTAAATCAACACAGATGCATCGTCTTACAGTCCCGGAGTCAGAAATCCAAACCGAACCGGGTCTCACTGGGCTAGAATGGGGTTGTCAGCAGGGCTAATTCCCTCTGGAAGGCTCTGGGGGACAATTCACATCTGTGCCTTTTCCAGCCTCTAGGGGCGCCCCAATTCTTTGGCTTGTGATCCCCCTTCCACCTTCAAAGCCAGAAGCAGCCAGTGGACCTGTGTCACCCGCGCCACTCTGACTCGCACGCCTCCACTTCCACAGAGAAGGAAGGACCTGTGAGTCCGCTGGAATGGGGGACCCTCTCTCCAGTTCATGTGATTGGCAGTCTACACCTCCCGCCACGCAACACAGTGTATCCACAGGTTTGGGGACCAGGACAGGGAGGTCACTGGGGGCCATATTCTCCTACCACAGACCTCCAATGTCCTCATGAGTAACAGGTGAAACGACCACAGGGAGCCAAATGCTTACACAGCACCTGCGGAAGGTCCTGGATGAACATCCCTCACTGGTAAATGTATGCACAAGGTAGGCCTGGCACCCTAAATGTAACCTAGGTAACCTCATCCCAAGTAAACGGGATGTGACCAATGGCTGGATGTTTTTAAGATCCTTAGCTGCACCTGCCGATTTACACGCAGTGCATATGAATCACCCAGACTGATCCCTCCTTTTTTTTTTTTAATTTATCGATCCCTCCTTTATAATGCTGGTCCAGTCATATTCCAGATCGAAAGCATCCTCACTATGCTGTCCTGGACTTGTCTCAGCAGGGACCATCGGGGTTTGCTGAGGGAAACGGCCGACTTGCTGGAACGAGCACAAAGACACAGTTACTAAGCAAGCAGGACACGTCTCCAAAGAGAAGCCACAGACAGAACATCAAGGAGGAGCTGCTCCAGGGGCCGCCGGGGGCTCGCTGCTTCCATTACGCTCTGTTCAGCTCTGAGATCTAAATTGGCCCTGATTTTTCATCTTTTAATCACTTCACACACGTTGAGTGTCCTTGGGAGGCACTACAGAGGGTAGCTCGTATCTCATCCCAGGGATTCTAAATTAATTTGATCTTTTAACTCCCAGCTACTGCACTTCCTGTGCTAAAAAAAAAATAAAATAAAAAAAGCCTGAGGGTGACTTTTTTTTCTTTTTCACAAATAAAACCTGTATACTAGGAGCTGTGGTTTTGGGCAAAATTACATGTAATACTTACTTCAACTCACATTGAAATATAAAACATTGACTATGTGCAAAAAAGTTTTCACAATAATAAAAACATAAAATAAGTAACATAGGTAGAAATTAATTTCCTTTAACATAAGAACTTTGTCTAACACTGTTCAAAACATAAGTACACCTCTTCGGGTTCTCAAATGCTGCCCGTGACACCTTTTTACCTGGAGACTACGACCATTAATGTAAAAATATATGTAGCCAGCTGGTGTGGCTCAGTGGTTGAGCATCAACCTAGGACCCAGGAGGTCCCGGTTCGATTCCCGGTCAGGGTACAAGCCTGGGTTTCAGGCTACATCCCCAGTAGGGGACGTGCAGGAGGCAGCCGATCAATGATTCTCATCATTGATGTTTCTATCCCTCTCTCCCTCTCCCTTCCCCTCTCTGAAATCAATCAATCAATAAATATATATATATTTAGTGGAGTGAACTCTCACAGGAAGATAAAAGAACCGATGGGTTACCTTCTTCAATCAACACTATAGACTCACCCCACTATTACAGTAGTAGACACGCTCCGTAGAATAATACTAAACAAAGTAAACGCTTTATCTCATTCAACATGAATTCACTTATTCATTTATTTCATATTCAATAAAATAAATGCTTTTTTTTATTGGGGTCACAATTGTTAGCTTTGTTGCCTAAAAAATGTTTTTAAATCTCCACTGTCACTAGTACTGTTACATATAATTAATCTAGTCTCTTGGTAACCGAGTAACAGGTCAGTGAATCTGAGGGCTCTGCAGGAAGACTTGAGAAAAATGGTCTGGGTTTGAACTGACTAGAAAACAAGAAAGTACTGTCAATTGTATAAACTTCAAGATAGTTAACTTTAGATTTATAACTCCTATGATGTTGTTGATCAACGAGTACAAAATAAAATGAAATGGGAATACATTTCAGAGCAAGAATAACGGGAATTGTCTTTTCTTTTCTCTTGAAAATTTTAAATGAGAATTCTCCCAGTGAAATTAAGTGTTAATTAGCTCCAGAGAACAGTAAGACTGAGTCCGGGTAGTCCCTAGAAGACCTGCCAATAACAAGGGGACATGTGTGACCTAAGCCCTTGTGTCCTACCCTCTTTAAAAGTATTTGTTATTGGAAGCCCTGGGAGTTTCCACAGAGCCTCATTTTACAAAGTAGGAGACTTGGGGCCTCTGGAGGAGAGAGCAGAATTCACGCATCGATGTTTTTTCCACTCCACTAAGAAACTGTCGATAAGATTCCCAATGTCCCTACCAACCACCCGAGACCTGAGACGCCCCATTTCTCATATCTGGGGCAGGGTCCTGCTGGAGACACTGGTAGGCCTGAGCGGACCCGCTCACCTGGCACACTGCGGGGCAGGGGAACAGACACGTTCTTGATGGCTATCATGTGGGACAGGATGGCCGAAGAGAGAGAAGACACAGGCATCTTGGCAGCTCAGAGGCAGCAGAGCAGAGGCTCCCTGACGGGCACGGGGTGCCCTCTCCTTGTGGCCTCACAGAGCAGAACCCTGAGGGTGCCCCCTGATAGGCTGGGCACTTCAGAACCTTCCCTCAGGGTTCTCAAGTGAGTGCGGTTTCCACGAGGGAGGCCAGGTCCAGGGACTGCGTGAAGGGGGCTCTGGGAGCCACAGGGAGTGGTAGGAATGAAGGATGTCATAGCCCACAGGGCACACAGAAGAGAATCAGCAGCACACAAGATCATAAAGGGCAGGGCAGCTCTTTCTTTTAACCCTGAGCAAAAGTACCAGAGAGGCTGGACCTCTCAAGGGAATTTTCGGAGTTCTTGAAAGAACAAGCGGGTTTAGGAAAAGATGAAACATGGGGTACCTGCCCCTCTCCTCCCTCACAATGATGGAACTACGTAACCATGAGTCCCAACAACTGTCTTCTCTGTCAATATCCTTCAGGAAATACCTATAAAATTTGGGGATCTAATGTATAAATAAGATGTCATTTTATTTTATTTTATTTTAAAAATATCTTTATTGATTTCAGAGAAAGGAAAGGAGAGGGAGAGAGAGAGAAACATCAATGATGAGAGAGTCATTGATCAAGCCCACAACCCAGGCATGTGCCCCGACCGGGAATCGAACCCCGATCGCCTGGATCCTAGGTGGACGCTCAACCGCTGAGCCATGCCCGGCTGGGCAAGGATGTCATTTTAAACAGGAATAAATTACTATGAAGACAGACAAGCCCAGAAGCAATTTGATTTTTAAAAATTGAGACTAGTTCTCAAAAGATATAATAATACCAGACAAATGCCATCTTAAAAACATACAAATAAGCCCTGGCTGGTGTGGGTCAGTTGGTTGGGCATCATCCCATGCACCTAGCGGTCACTGGTTCGATTTCCGGTCAGGGCACATGCCCGGGTTGCCAGCTTTACCCCAGTAAGGGGCGTGCAGGAGGCAGCCGATCGATGTCTCTCTTTAACATCAATGTTTCTTTCCCTCTCTCACTCTCCCTTCCTCTCTCTCTAAAAATCAATAAAAACATTTTTAAAGAACATACACATAACCTATTTTTCTTAAATAACCCATTATAGTCTTAACCAACAAATCAAAGTTAAGACTTCATCCAGCCCTTTTTATAACGAATATAAATATTCAGCAGGATGACTGTTCAAAACGAGCACGATGTCATCAACTGTTGGTGATTGTAAACGAAACACATCTTCGGTGGAATCAACTGTTCAAGGAAATAATTCAACGCTGTAACAGCTACGCAGTCAGGAGAGCCACTGAGGTCAGAACCCTTGTCAGAGGGGATGGCATTAGCCATGCCCAGGGCAGCTCAGATGGAATATTCAAAGCCTAGCCCAGCACAGAACGTAAAAATGCGTCCTCTCGCTGACTTCAGCATTCTTCTCCGTCACAGGCCATGACAGGCAGATGGGGTCTCCTACGGAGGATGGATTTTTCCTAAATAAAACAGAGAAAGAACAAAATGTTTGCATGACTGAGAACTGCAACCAGGGAGGCGTACTGAGCCTTCGTTTTATCAGATTACGACGTGTGTAAGCTCTGTGCAGTCGACTCTGAGAATCGCAAACCCATCCGTGCCCAAGCTCTCTGCGTACCTGACCAAGGTCTCCCTCATTACCGTGGGGAGGGCAGGTGACTCACCTGCAACACTCCTGTTCTCAGAGGAGTAACGACTGAGTGACCCCGTGCCTGTGGACTGCATTCCAGTTGCTAAGCTGAGTGGAGTTCGTGCATTACTCTTGTTTATTTTGATCTTTGTAAAGGTTTATAGGGCAGAAACTAGCATGTTCCCATTTGACTGATTTAGAAATAAAGTCTTGGTGATGGTCAATTTCCCAGGTCTCCCAGCCATTGAAATGCACCTCCAGGATTCAAATTCTGGCTGACTCTTCAGCCTGTCGGTTCCGCATCCATCCAAGCGAAGGAAAATATACTCAACAGCCATTTCCCCAGACTTTTAAAAATGTAAACACATCTGTGAGAAGGGAGTCCCTCTAAATTTAAGCGAGTGATCTTAACACAGACATGCACTACCCCACTGCTCTTGCTTGCTGTGGATACTGGCCGGCATGTGTTTTTCAGATACACAATCTATACTCTTTCTTGACTTTTCTCCAGATGTTTCTTTGAATTCACCACGTTTCACTCTGCAGATGCTCAAAATTCATTTAAATTTAAAAGTGCAATATCCACTTTAAACCCAGGAGGGCATGAACCATGTCTCCCTGACCTAAAAGGGAAAAATAATATCCCTTTCTCTTTCTCCCTCTCTGGCATTTTCTTTCATGACTTAGATATTCTCAAAGGTTCGCCTGGCTGCATTCACAAATACCTAGAGAAGCCACTAGAGGGGCCACGCATGTGTGCATGGACATGGGTCTTGGTCCAGTCCAGTCCTGGGCACATCGTGACTTCCTAGCTGGTGGGATCACGTGGTCGGAGAAGTAAAGACAGACAGGGCAGCAGTCTCAGAGTCTGAACAGCATGAGGCATTTCCTCCTCCTTGGGCTGGACCTACTATGCTCCTTCTGTTTCCTAAACATGGGAGTCTCCTTTCCACATGTGCAGCAGACAGAACTGGGCTTAAACCACACCCAGTCCAGGCTCACCTTTCTGAAGGTCATATAATGCATAGGGAACAGAGTCGCCACTGAAGCCTAGAGGGCAAACTCTTTGCCTGGCCAAGTTCTGCCTCCTGGTCGGAGTCCCTTCCCTCACATGTTGAGGGAGTGACTGTCATTTCCCTCTTTACCTGATAACTTGCACGGCTCCCCAGTTCACTATGTCACCGTAAGCAACGCTCATGGAGGTGCCATTCACCACATCTCATGAGCTCCTCATCCTCTCATGTGTCTTTCCTAATGTAACCTGGTGGTCATTTAGGTTTGACATTTCAGAGACTTGAACTTGAAGGCAGTGCCCTGTTCCAAGCTGCCCGGGGACACGTGCTGAGCTGTGTGTTTCCCCGGTGATTCCAGGAGCAACAGCACTCTCCCTTCTCCACGGCTCTGTCTTCCACAATGCGCTTCCACAAATCACCGTAATCTGCACCCGCGCAGCACACGATTGGCACGAGGTGTCCTGTAGCAACTTCCGAAATGGCCTGTAATGTTATAAATCAATGTGCTATGCTGGCCTATAATATGACTTAGGGAAATACCCTTGGTTGTGCACTTTCTTCTCTGGAGAACTATCAGTCACATTTTATTGTACAGAATGAAAGCCCGTTCAGCCATATTTTCCCAGGCTGTTCATTGCTGGGTGGCTGCTGTTGTTTAAAACTGCACTTTAGTGCTTGCAAGCTAGCATGTCTTTGAACAAAACACACACACGTGTCCATACATTAGAAAATGGTAGGTCGAGTATAAGAGAGCTGATGTCCATTTGAATATTTTCATTAAACGTTATTTGGTTGCACGGTATTTGCAGCAAACATGGGACAGATTTATAGGCACTGACATGGCTCAGTGGAAACAAAACCCGGGCTTTATGAGGTCAAGTACAAGACAGAACAACCACCCAGCCATGGCCGGCTGAAGCACAGCCTTGGAGCCATCCATCCTGACGCTTTCTCTATTTTCTGTGATGCATCAAATTGTCCTTCAAAATGGTGCATCACTCACTTTTTTGATGGGTTGGATCTAAAAATAAAAATTATCCCAGCTGTTTTTCAGAGCTGGAACTGCTGCTCCCTCCATCAACCGCGCCAGCCAGGGTCAGATCAGAGAAACAGAGCCACTGGGTGACGCACGGATTACAGGATTGATGACAGGGCCTGGAGCTCACACGGCGACACGAGGCAAATCCGCCTCATCCACTCATCGCTCATCTTTTAACCAACCTCATTTCCATTTTTCCTCTAAACAGTCTCCTAAAAATATTCAGAGAAACTACTGAGTCGCCACGCAAGACCTGTTCGAGAGAACGGGGCAGCAAGGTGGCTCAGAATGGGTCTGAGTACCGACTCCAGGGTCATTCTTCCAAGCTGTCAAATAGTCATAAAAATGCCATCAAACACAAAGGGTATAACTGCGGAAATTAAGAGTGATGAATGTAATAAGCCTCCAAAAATACCTACTTTACCTGTAAAGGGATGCTTACTGAAAGATTCAGAAAGCTGAATGACTAACTGTTCCTACTTCCTAACAACCAGTCAGTCAGTCACCAGATCCTTCAGTGGGATGTCACTGGGTATTTAATGTGCTGTGGGCATTGCGCTTTGCCTTGCAGACACAAGGGTAAGTCAGTAACACGTGATGGGGACACAGCTCCTGTCCTGGGGAGGGCGCAGGCTGGTAGTGAGGGAAGAGTAGTGAGCTGTTTATTTTGCTGTTGGGGTTTTGAGCACTTGTGCTCAATATTGAAAGAGGGGAGAGGTTTCTACAGGTGGAAGGACAAGGGGTCAGGGGATAAAGCTGACTAGTCCTAAGGGGTGCATCACCGACAATGGGCACGTCATTGATACAAATGCGTAAGTGTGTTAACACGAGTATTGCTCATCAGGTGAGTGTATCGATGAATTAGTGTGCAGGTTATCCTGACATTTTGAATAAACTGTGCTTTTAAGGATTCTTACTCTCCTTTTTCTTAGTCGAATTCCTACCCACTGGGCGAGGTAGAAGAACCCTGTAACTGGTGAGAGAGGTGGGCCACAGAAGAATGGAGGTCCAGACAAGAGGGTGCAGTGAGGATTCGAGCAAGTCACAGAGAATTATTAGCCAGTACAAGGCTTCACAAGGGGATGGAGGGAGAGACCTGGCTCCACCACTACTGTCCATGTTTTGAAATAACCTGCACCATAATATCTTCCTTAGATTGTCAACTGCTCAAAATAAAAGACATCACATGCTTTTAAAAGTTCTACATATAACTAAATGTAATTAGGTCTTAAAGTTTCTTGAGCATGAGGGTGATGCTAATGATGGTCATAAGTATTCTGAGAGAGCAACATGGCAAGGAGAAAATGCGTGGGGCCACGTTCCCATCCGTCGTTGCTAAGGATGCATCAGCAGCATGTGAATCATTTAAAAGGTGTAAAAAGATCCTTGATGTTATACTATTTCATATCAAATTATACGTATTGAACTGAAATCAAGTCTAAGACATGTTTTGAGGATCCAACTTAGAATGCCAGATCTATTTTTAAGTCTTAAAAGCAGGTGCTCTAGGGAAAACAGCATAAAGATTCTGAACGTTGAAAAAGACTGTCAAGAGGAACAGCTGACTGACGGTGACCCTGGTTGAGATGTCTGTTCTTAGCGACACTTTCAGAGGCATCAAAGTCATCCCGCAGTCTCCTGGTAAGTTGTCAAATCCGTCTGGAATTGCTGTTGGATTCCTGTCATATCTTTCTGTTCACAGAAAGTTAAAAAAAAAAAAAAAACTACCAATAAACTTTGGCCTTTGCATTTGAGTTCTCAGCAAAGAGAAGTCACATATTTTTTTCTTTCCTAAGAGCATGTACCCTTTTAGTGAATTGCCTGAATTATACTCTCTACAAAAAAAGAAAATTTCAGGATGAGTTGAAAACGTTGTAACAGAGATCTAAAACGACAAAAAATTCAACCAATATGCAATTTTAAGTTAAAAGAGATCATTTCCTACGAATTACAGTTTTAGAATTACTACTAATGGACCAACTGATTTAAGAGGTACTGCGATGCACTTCAGCACTAAAATATCACGACAATAAAGATGGATCTAAGATGGACCTAACTGAGGATGGAAACTGAGGGGGGAAAGATTACTAACCCTGGTCAGTCATTTTCTTTCCCTCAGTTCAGTTTAGGGAGCATTACAGCATGAGAGTCCCAGAGAGAGGAGCAGAGTAGTCATTCAAATTCCTACCCATTGGGTGAGGTAGAGGAACCCAGTGACGCACCAGAGGAATGGAGGCCCAGACAAGAGGGTGCAACAAGGACTCGAGCAAGGCAAAGAGCATTATTAACCACGACAAGGCACCAACCGCAAGCAAGGAACCCAGGACTCCTGCAGGAACTGACTGCCCCCAAGTCTGTGTGGTCTCTGGGTGCCCATGTTCCAGCCGAACAGGGACTGACCCAGACCTGGCGTGACTGCTGATCTTGTAAATGCAAGACTGGAAAGCATTTGATCTTATGACACCATCTGTGGCTACTGTCGGAATAAATGAAAAGATCCGAGAGGCTGATAGTCTTAATTGCCTCCGAGTACGAGCTATGGTCCCTCTGACAAGGTGCCTCTTTCTCCTTTTGTGTCTCTGACAGTGTTTGCTTCATGCAGTTCTGATCTTCGGAGATGAAGTGGCCTCCCCCAATGCCACACGACCTTCATGTAGGGGTAAAGGTCGGGAATAAAGTTAAGATGAAGAAGCTATTATTGCTCACTGATGGCTAGGTACAGCCCCAGAGAATCTCATAAGGGAAGTGTTTCTTGGCCAAATACTGCATGATTTTTCTCCAAAGGCAAATACAAACTAGGGAGACATGAGTAAGCTAATAATCACCAGAGTTTTCAGAACGATAACTGAATAAAAAAGAAATAACATCACTCTTTCCCATCAATAATCCTGCTTCCTATTAATATGGGCGCCTTTTAAAATCTTAACTATGCAACTTCTGTACAGCCAGAGGGGGAAGATCAGATTGTGATGGAGTACTCATGGGTACTCAACACCTCCTCCTGAATACAGTGTGCGCCAGCCCACAGGTACAGTTGTTCCCTAGGTGATCTGATGCTTTAGGTCAAAAGTTGAGCTGCTGAAAGAAATGCCCCCAGGGAAGAGGTGACAGGGAATCTACAATCCTCTCATTACTATAAAATTGGGAACAAGGCTAGGTCCTTGGACTCGCTGGGATGGGGCATGGCTCAGAAATTCACGTGTGGGAGGCAACCAATCGATGTGTCTCCAATCCATGCATCTCTCACTCATCAATGTTCTTCTCTCTCTCTCCCTCCCTTCCACTCTCTGAAAAACAATGGAAAAAACGTCCTCAGGCAAGGATAAAAATTTTTTGAAAACTTAAAGTAGTAAGTGATTTTGGCAAAACAAAAACTACCCCATCATAGATACAACACAGAACGGAACATAGATAAAGCAGGTGTACGGCTGCGTACTTACAAAGGGTGTCACCAGAGTCCTTGTCTGACCCAGACTGAGTAAGAGGAGAGAGACACTGCGACCGCACTGGACGGGACCACCAGCAGCAGCGAGTTAGCCAGTCCTTCCCAGTCCCCCGCCCACACTCCAAAGTGCCATACACTCAGGGCTGAGTCCACATATTCCAGCCACACTTCATTTTAAACGTCACCTCTATGGTTCAACTATGCTGGGCACAAATGCGGAAAGCATGTAAAACTGATAATTTAGCTCACCTAATACCTGGAGGTATGGGGCGTGTGCCTTTCCCGATTTAAAAAAGAAAAGAAAGAGTGTAATATAGTTAGGGTTTAAATTCAGTTTTGTTCATAGCAGGCAATTCCATTTTCAGATTAAGTAAAATTTTGAGTTTCTGCTGAAAATCTGCAGAAATATCAGGATTTGTGATTTGTTTGCATAGCTCTCATATAGCATGGCCAGGGAAATTCCTCAGTTTAAATTCATAATTCAGCTACGTGGACTAAGGAAAAGGAGTGTAAGAATCCTTAAAACCATAGTTTATTCAAAATGTCAGGATAACCTGCACACTAATTCATCGATACACTCACCTGATGAGCAATACTCATGTTAACACACTCACGCGTTTGTATCAATGATGTGCCCATTGTCGGTGATGCACCCCTTAGGACTAGTCAGCTTTATCCCCTGACCCCTTGTCCTTCCACCTGTAGAAACCTCTCCCCTCTTTCAATATTGAGCACAAGTGTCCTTCCCAGACACAGGTGTTCAAAACCCCAACAGCAAAATAAACAGCTCACTACTCTTCCCTCACTACCAGCCTGTGCCCTCCCCAGGACAGGAGCCGTGTCCCCATCACGTGTTACTGACTTACCCTTGTGTCTGCAAGGCAAAGCGCAATGCCCATGGCACATTAAATACCCCGTAACAGCCCACTGAAGGACCTGGTGACTGACTGACGGATAGACTGAATGTTAGGACTCAGGAACAGCGTTAGTCATTCGTCTGTTCTGACTCACATCTAATCCTTCCCTTGTCCATTCCCAGCTGACTGAAATAAGCAGGAAAAAAAATCATTCTTCAACCTATCTGAGTAATAGACTGTTCCTCTAAAATCATGCTATCAGGATTGATGTACAGGTAAATTAGGTATTTCGGGAGGCTTATTAGATAATCAGTATTTCCTTCACTTTCATAGAATCTGGTTTACTTATTTAGTTATTGATGACTCATGAATATTAGTCATTGAGTAAAACAAAAATTTTCCTAGCAGTGGGGCTCCTGGTTATAAGCAATAGAAATAAATTCTAATTTAAAACAAAGAGGTTGATGGGAAGTGTATCAGGAGGAGGCCCACAGGAGGGCTGGGGCTCACTGGGGAGGTGGGCAGGAGCCCAGGTGCAACAGAGAAGCAGCCAGCAGGGACCGAAGCAGCACCTGAGCACACACATTCGGGTGATGGCCCCTTTGCTGCTTCTCCCCGCCCCCCCGGCACTACTCCCTGTGTAAGCCTGTCCATCGCTCACCTGACCCAGCTTAGGTTCAGGGGGCTCTACCTCACGGGGAGGGGGACCCAGTACTTCTGCGCTGACAGGGGAGGCTGTCACCAGCACTGCCTCCCACCAAGGCTGCACACAATGGAAGGGAGGCAATTCCACAGCACGATGCTCACCAGCCAGGAAAATCAGATACTCCCCCGTAAGTTTGTATTGATTTATATACAAAGCTATCCTCAAAAACTGTAGGGGCGTCGGAGGTGCACAGAGGTGAATCCTATCGGTTAAGAAACAGTCTCAGAGGAACTAGTTCCTTTGGAATCACACTGTGTCACAACACCCAGAAAAAACGAGGACAGTATATTAGGTTGAACCATATGGAATTGCTAATATTCCATCTTTTTTAAACTCATGAAAATGGCAATTTCATACAGTTCAACCTAAAATTTAGGCTAAACGGGTAATGACCCGTTCAATTATCAAATTCTGGGCGTGGATGAGCAGTTTATGTTTGGCTTCCTAACCGTTCTCCCCAGGTCTGTAACAGCTCCCACGAGCGCGGGCGCACCGAGGGCGTCACACGGCCCTCCATCCACCCAGGCATTCAGGGGTTTCGGGGCAACTGCAGACTCCCGAAGCAAAACAGCTCTGCGGCGTGTTTTATACCTGAGGTTTTTAAAATGAGTACACGCTAATGGGTGAAAATAAATGGAGACTAGAAAGTAGACCGTGTGGCCAATGGGAATTCGCCCAAGAGAAAATTTCTCTAGGACGGCTGCACAGGTGCGGGGACCGGCTTCCCAGGCCGCTGTCACACTAGGGTTGCGCCCGGCGCTCCAGGTAAGGTGCCACTTCCAGAACAGTGGCGGGGACACTCCTTTCAATGAAAGTACAGGGCTGCAAGTAGGCGGGAAAAGGCGAACCCGAATCAGAAAAGCGCCGCCCAAACCGCAAGCCCTGTCTCCTAGCTCTTGAAGACCCAGAAGGCGGTTGCCAGGCCAACGCGCCGCAGCAATGTTTCCGCCAACCCCGGGAGCGGGCAAGGGTGTCACTTCTCCAGCGCCCTCCTCCCAGCGAGCCTCAGCCCAGCGCCCCACAGCGCCCCCCTCCGACGGACTCGGATGCGGGGGGCGCTTACCCGACGCTGCGCAACTCGGACGCCACTCGGTGTGCGAGTGGCTCAGCTACAGGGTGCCCGTGGCTCGGAAGAGTCCACGCAGCTTCTCGCGTACCCAGTTTATTCTCAGAAACTTTAACGGGGGAGGAAGGCGCCCTTTCAGAACACTTTATTTACGCATTTGTCGTGAGTACTGTACGGTACTAAATTTCTTCAATATTTTAAGGATGGCATTTGGGTCTGTGTCAGGAGTCTCCAAGGCTCAATAATTCACTAGAGAGATCACCACGCTCAGAAAAACCCTTAAACTCGCATTTCTGGTTTATCGCAGCGAAAAGATACCGACTGAAATAGCAAAGGGCAAAGACTCATGGGGCCGACCCCAGGAGGAACCAGACACGAGTCTCCGCGTGTCTTCTCTCCGCGGGGTTTCACGGAGGAATTTAACTCTCCCAGCAACCATGCGTGACAGCGCCACGTGCCGCCCACGGAGACGCTCTCCTGGCCCCCGACGCCCCCGCGTTTGGTGGAGAGTCGGTAACACAGGCCCGGGGCGCTGGCTTGCACGGCGGACCTCAGCCCCCCACCCCCAGCCCCCCGCAGGGCAGAACGTGTCCGCCGAAGCCGCATGCGCCCCATCAAGTGCGCTTCTGGTTGACGCGGATCGCGAGCACGCAGGCTCCTCCCTGTTCTGCAGCCCGGGGCACCGTCAGGCGGGCGCTCAGCGTCCAGGCGGCGTCCACCCGAGACCAGTGAGCGCGGCACACCCCGCACAGCCACCGCGCCACGGACAGGGCCCCGAACCGTCCCGGCGATCTTGCTCAAGGCACTGGGAACCCTGGACCTCGGTCTCCCACTGGCGGGGGCTAGAGGGTATCCCAGGGCACTTCTCTGGGACAAAGGAGAAGCGACTGCAACGTGGTAGCTGCGTTACTCGAATGGCTTTAGAATCTTTATGAAAATAACGTTTCTGTGTTAAAAATGGGACGTCATCCTCATGAGTCATGTTTGTCTGTTTCCTCTCCTTCTTTCCCCTGCATGGACTCTGCAGTCCAGCTGTTCAGCTGACCACAGCGGACCCACGGCAAATATTCCCCCAAACAAAAATATACATCCCTGGGCAGGAGGAGAAACGCGATTTACTTTTTGTTTGCTTTCACCCACTTCGAAATAGCCCTCTATCAGAGCTGATTATATGAGTTGATTATAATTATTTTCTAATCAAAAGATATTCAATTTCTAAATAGATTTTTTCTACGAAAATTAAGGAAAGCCAAAGGCTGGTTAGAGTTTCTCGTTGCACTTCTATCACAGGCTCTGGCTTCACGTACCTGGACGTGATGCTCTTTAAGAACTGTTCCCGTTTGTGGGGAAGCAGTCAAAGTAATAAATGGAAGTAGTCAAAGTAATAAATATAAGGGTAGGAACCTCATGTGTGCCAATTGAATGTCTAAGTTATGACTTAGTGAGGCTCAGCATTCTCAAGACTACTCCATGTTTAGCACCTCTATAAAGAAAAGTACAGTTTAAAGCTGACAAGCATCTGCCAATACTTTTCACTCCATAATTCAATATACAGTGGGGTGTTCCAAGAGATTAATCGTTCCTATTTAATTTTATTTATGTAATTTTTTCTTTATGACTGTGTTCAATTATTTCATGGCAGCAAGTAAATATACCTCAGTTCAAAAAAACCATCAAAAGGTTGCCAAAATTAGATGGTTTTAATATGAACAATTATATTTTCCCACCCTCTTCCTGAATTCTAAACTGTACAAGTTGAACATGTCCTTATGGGATGTAAAAGCCTTCTCCCAACTTCAGTGATGCAGAGAGCAGCACACATCCTAGTTCAGAGCAGGAGTTTAAAAACAGTGCATTAAACTGGATCCATGGCTTGAGTGAAAATAACTAAATCACATATGAATTAACTCTATCTGTGCCATATTCTAAAACCACAACTTTAGAATCATTTTTCAGCTTGAAAATTCTCCACTGGGAGTGTTCCTCGCCTCACCTCATCAATGAATTAGTAGTAGGAAGCAAATAAATTCTAGATGTTTCAAAGGCTCAAACATAAAAAAATGAAGTCACTGGAGTTCAAGAAAAAATGTAAGCATATGTATTTGCAACTTTGATGAGAAGATAAGGGTAAGACAAAACCCAAGTACTAAAACATATAAGATTAATCTGTTCAATTGTGGATTTTTTTTTTAAATGTATAGCCAATAAATACCTTAAGCAAATGACAAAATTGACCCAAGTATGTAATTTTTATGACAAAAAGCTAATTTTCAGTATTCAAAAGACTCATATTAATAAGAACAGGTAATCACCTCCTCCCACCCTCAAACACAAAGTTTAAAAGGCCAATAAGCTCAGGGGAAAATGCTCAGCCTCACTCACATATAAAGAAATTGAAATAAAAATAACCCGATACTATTTTTCACCTATCAGGTTGGCAAAAGTGTTAAGGATGTATGATACCAAGTACAGACCAGGATGTGGGCATAAGGCACTTTCACTCACTATTGGTGAGGGTGTAAATCAGCAGGGCCTTGGAGAGGAAATTTGGCTCCATCTAGGCCAGCTTAAAAGCGCACATGCTTGGGCTCACCGATTCCATTTCAAAGAATTTACTCCAAGGACAATCTTGCAAAAGCCCAGGAACACACCTAAAAGGACACTCATCACAACATGGTTTTCTAGCAGCAAATAAATTGGAATGACCTATGATTCCATGAGTATGACAGTAATTTTAGCAGTAACGGTCGATCCACGCAATGGCATGCCCTGAGGTCGCTAGAAGGCGTGTGTATGGGCCAAAGGGTTAACATGCGAGAGAGCTCCAAGGTCAAACATTGAAGGAAAGAAGCATAAGGCACGGCGCTGTCCCTTCGGGAAGGTGATGAGAGGGTATGTGGCTGGAACGCTGGTTGCCCCTGGTGGCCGATTGTATTTAAAGTTTTTAGCAATACCTTGCACCCCAATTCTTATTCTGACACGTGGGCCCCATAGCGACTTGCTGGTGATTCACAGCATGCAGCCGAGCCCACTGTGCCTTCTGAGGCCGCTGGGGAAGATCAGGACGCTGCCACCTGCGCCCTGGGCGTCCCTGCTCTGCTGCGATCCTTCCCGTGATGTTTCCTGTCTGTCTGTCTCTTTCTTTGTATCTATGCCTGTCACCTGCCTCTATGTTTATCTCTGTCTGCACCGTCGGTCTCCCTCCGCCTCCTCTGTCCCAGTCTCTGTCGTGCTGACCTGTTTTCTGTCCTCTCTCTATTGTCACCTGCCTCTATGTTTATCTCTGCACCGCCGGTCTCCCTCTGCCTCTGCCTGTCTCCGTCCTGCTTACCTGTTATCTGTCGCTCTGTCTGTCTCCAGGCAGGACCGTCTGCTCCGGGTGTGCCGCAGGGAGAAAGCGAGCGGCTCAGACCCCAGCCGGAGCCTGAGGGTGACTCTTGAGACACCTGCGTGGGGCCCGCGGACGCGCAGGACCCCAGCCCCGGCACGAGCGGCAGGCGTGGGGCCTGTTCTGCTCCGAGGCCGCCGCTGGACTAGGCGGAAGGCTCCGAGCAGCCTGGGCGCCCGGGGAGAGCCAGCAGGCCCGGCGGGCCCCACGCCCTGCGCCCCGGCGGTCCCGGCCCGGGCCTTGGACGCCCGCACCCTCCCGGCACCCTGCGCACGGGGCGCGGGTCCCCCACCCGCGTGGCGGTCCCACGCCCGGGACTCACCCGCGGTGCCCTGAGGCCCACCCTGAGCGAAAGCGGTCCGAAGAACAGTCCCTCCCGCGACACAGGTCAGTTATCGCGAGCCCCGCGGCTCTCGCGACAGGACGGGCTCTCGCGACAGGACGAGCTCTCGCGACAGGACGGGCTCTCGCGACAGGATGGGCTCTCGCGACAGGACGTCGAGGGCCTCACGCACCCCGCGGCCTGAGGAGCGGGAGCGCAGGCGGCTGTCCCCTCGGCTCTTGCTCGGGGTCCCCGCCCCGCTGGGACCTGGCCCCTGCCCCGGGGAGCAGGTGAGACCTGGCCGCTGCCCTGGGGACCAGCATGTGACGCGACGCCGAAGAGCAGGTGTGAGGCCTTGAGGAGACGCCACGTCCACTTCCAAAAGGTTCTTTCTCTTCTTCTTTCTCTGCTAAATCCGGGCGAGGGCGCTTTCCTGGGTGTTTTCATGAGGGACGTTGAATTCGTGACGTTTGTGACCGAGGCGCTCCACCGCGGGCGCCTGCGGGGGGCTGGCCTCCTCCCAGAGCACCTCAGGCGGTCAGGGGACACCCCCTGCCCCCTAGGTACCTGTCCCCTGGTCATACCTGTTGCCCGGGTAACACCTGCCACCACTCCCAGATCACACACTTGTGCCCCCACCCACACCTATTCCCTGGGTCGCACCTGTACAGCCCTCCCTAGTCACACCTGTCCCCGGGTCGCACCTGTACAGCCCTCCCTAGTCACACCTGTCCCCAGGTCACACCTGTACAGCCCTCCCTAGTCACACCTGTCCCCCAGGTCGCACCTGTACAGCCCTCCCTAGTCACACCTGTCCCCCAGGTCACACCTGTACAGCCCTCCCTAGTCACACCTGTCCCCGGGTCGCACCTGTACAGCCCTCCCTAGTCACACCTGTCCCCGGGTCGCACCTGTCCAGCCCTCCCTAGTCACACCTGTCCCCGGGTCGCACCTGTCCAGCCCTCCCTAGTCACACCTGTCCCCGGGTCGCACCTGTACAGCCCTCCCTAGTCACACCTGTCCCCGGGTCGCACCTGTACAGCCCTCCCTAGTCACACCTGTCCCCAGGTCACACCTGTACAGCCCTCCCTAGTCACACCTGTCCCCGGGTCGCACCTGTACAGCCCTCCCTAGTCACACCTGTCCCCAGGTCACACCTGTACAGCCCTCCCTAGTCACACCTGTCCCCAGGTCGCACCTGTACAGCCCTCCCTAGTCACACCTGTCCCCAGGTCGCACCTGTACAGCCCTCCCTAGTCACACCTGTCCCCAGGTCACACCTGTACAGCCCTCCCTAGTCACACCTGTCCCCGGGTCGCACCTGTACAGCCCTCCCTAGTCACACCTGTCCCCCAGGTCACACCTGTACAGCCCTCCCTAGTCACACCTGTCCCCGGGTTGCACCTGTACAGCCCTCCCTAGTCACACCTGTCCCCGGGTTGCACCTGTACAGCCCTCCCTAGTCACACCTGTCCCCGGGTTGCACCTGTACAGCCCTCCCTAGTCACACCTGTCCCCAGGTCACACCTGTACAGCCCTCCCTAGTCACACCTGTCCCCGGGTTGCACCTGTACAGCCCTCCCTAGTCACACCTGTCCCCAGGTCACACCTGTACAGCCCTCCCTAGTCACACCTGTCCCCAGGTCACACCTGTACAGCCCTCCCTAGTCACACCTGTCCCCCAGGTCACACCCGTCCCCCGGGTCACACCTGCTCCACCCCACCCTCCCCTCAGGAACTGTGCCTCACTGGGCTTTCAGAGCATGTCCAAAGCCTTGGAAAACTTCAGTTACCTGTGTTTGTAAACATTAGGTTACTTTTTTCCCTCTTCCAAATCGCGACCTTTCTGTTCATTCTTTTTTTCCCATTCCCAGCGCCTTTATTTTTTTATTGAGGTATAACTGACTTAGGACATTACATGAGTTTCAGGTGCACAGCATACTGATCACTATTTATACATATTGCGGGCTCATCACAGCAGCCCAGTTAACATCTGTCACCAGACAGTTACAACTTTTTCCTTCTTGTGATGAGAACTTTCAAGACCCACTCTCCCATGTCAATGCAAAAGAGACCTGAACCTTGTAAATTTAAGAAAGGGTTTTTACTTGAGCACCGTGCCCGGGTCACACCTGCTTCCCCCAGGCCACACCTGTACCCTGATTAATGATGTTGAGCATCTTTTCATGCACCTGCTGTCCATGTGTATGTCTTCTTTGGAAAAGTATCTATTCAGATCCTATGCCCATTTTTTAATCAGATTTTGGGGTTTTTTTTGCTCTTGAGTTGTATGTTTTCCATATATTTTAGATATTAATCACTTTTCAGATACATGATTTGCAAATATATTCCTCCATTCTGTAGGTTGCCTTTTCATTTTGTTGAAGGTTTTGTTTGCTGTGCAGAGGCTTTTTAATTTGATGTAGTCCCATTTGTTGATTTTTGCTTTCGATGTCAGATCCAAAAACTCACTGCCAATGTATATGCCAGGGAGCTCACTGCCTGTGCTTTCTTCTAGGACTTTTATGCTTTCAGGCCTTAAATTCAGGCCTTTAATCCATTTTGAGTGAATTTTTGTGTATGGAGTAAAATAGTGGTCAGTTTCATCCTTTGGCATATGGCTCTCCAGTTTCCCCAGCGCCATTTGTTGAAGAGACAGCCCTTTCCCTATTATATGTTCCTGGTTTCTTTGTCTCCAGCCCTCCGTGATTCCCTGTCTATGGGATGGGGTCACAGGACAAACAGTATCCATAATGCCTTCTCTCAGGCTGTCCTCCTGTCACAGGGCAAGTCCATGTTTCCCTAAACAATTTCCCTCGATCATATTCTAGGCTCCCCTCCCTAAAAAAGATTATTATTCTACTCCACTCTCTGATGTCTTGATTATACTGAAAAAATGCACTTAAAGTAGTTTATTAGCATGTGCCATACACAGTAATGTTCCTGCTCTAATTGATACTGCAGGGATTTTTCTTTTCCATTCATTTAAAATACGACTTCTTAAACAGAGATAGTCTTCCTGTGACTCTAGGCAGAAAAACTGTGTTCTTTCTCTTCTGAAGGAGCATCCAGAGTGTACCCTAATTCCCACCCAAGTCCTTGAAAGAGGCAAGGGCTTTGTTATCTTATTAAGTATTAATACTTTGTTTCATAAAAACATCTTCCTATAGTTGGTGATAATTAATTGCTCCCTCACATAAGCACTGTGGGTGGTTTGCACAGTACCCGGGAGTCCTGCACAGATCCATAAAGCCCAACCACATGCGAAACTGACTTTAATATACTGACTGATTTACTGGCCTAATTCCGACTCACCACATGTCATTGTTTGCGTCAGAGTCCATCAGTCTTGCCTTGTTTTGAAAAAGATGATTCATTTTTGAGTCTCAGCTGATTGAGTAAGAACTGAGCTTGTGTACAGTACAGTAGAAAACAACAGTGTGTGGGGTTTTGCTGTACATATTTTTCAATGGTAATAAATTACTACAAATGGATTTTCATGTTTCAACTTAATAAATTCTAGTAGCTCATTGCTGTGTAAAGTAAGACAAGGCCGCTGTGAAATAGCTATTGGAACTATGCTGTGAAATAGCGCCCCCTACATTTGAGACCCAGAACATTGTATGTGTTAAGTTTTAACCCAGTAGTATTTGTCCATCTTTAACCTTGAAGCCCAGAAAAATTGCACTTAGCTGAGCTTTAGGAAATAAGCCCAATCAATAACAAGAAAATCAAAATCACCTGATATATATTGAGCATGTGCTACAAGAAAGACCCGTACAGAACATCTAATTATGGTCCAACCAGACCGTTAAGACTGGCCAGGTAATTTTTCTCACATGAATAGCCATTATTTCATGCTTTGGTTATGAGTAGATCCCATCTGTTTGACCCTGTCATGTTTCTATTCCCACAGTCCTCTCAATATCCAAAATACTTTCAGTAACAGAATAGCTTGAATTAAATCGAATCTTTCACGGTGAGGAGTACATTATCAGTGTCACGTGTAGAAAATTCTAGTGTTGAATTGATTAAGAAAAATCTAAAACAAAGAATTCTAATTCCATGAAAGTGAGGCAACAAGACTAAGGAAAGAGGAATTTTTGGTGCAGGTATAAACGTGTACTAACACTGGACAGATGTTTAAATGTTACTCTGCTTCCTTGAGCAGATGCATCCACTATTCTATTTCAGGAAGCAGGAAACATTATAATGAAATAAACACATTTGGCAGCAAGAGATCATCATTTTTATGAATTAAATTTTTTGAAGATGGAACATTTTAAAGGATTTTAGTACAGTCTGTCATTGTACTTGGTATAAATTTATAATGTGTCTTTTCAAAATAGACTAAGTAAAGTCAAGTCGAAGCGAGATGAAATGAACTGATGAGAAGCTGTTTCTGAGTCTTTGGAGTGGTTTGGGCTTTTTTCTTAATCAAGGCAAATCTGTCGTGTAGCGTGTTAATGTAAATTGTGGTAGTGAATGTCATTTCTCCATCTGCTCCAACAATCTGCTAAAACCTACAGTTCTTTGTAGAGAAAAGAGTTTATCATCTTTTAGGATGTTGTTATCAGTACCTCTCCTGAATAAACTGTGTCTTGGAAAAAATACATATTCTTCCCCAGTGACCTAATTTCCTGCTCTGGTAGAATTTCTTGGTGATATCCCCAGAAGCTTGTAAATACTTCCTCTGTTCCTAGAAAGGGTTGTATCAGCTCTTGATAACAACCTCTATTCTGTGTGCATCCATCCACGTCAGTGCAGCAGGTACTGCATTTAGAAATCACAGGAGCTGGAGGTTCTCCCCAACAGAATGTTCATGTTGCACAAGAGGGAAGGAAGTCAGAGGGGAAACAGCTCTGTCATGGGCAGGCGGACTTAGAGCATCCTTGGAGTTCAGTTTCCCAAAGTACCAGCATTGGTTTGGTGGAAAGAGCCATCCCCAGAATCAGAGGGTTCGGTGGCTCTGCTGCTTTTTCCAGGGGGAGCTGGGGCAAGTTACTTCATGTTCCAAGTCTCACTTCCCTAGTCTCTAGTAACATGTAAAGTGCTATATACAGGGTGGCCCCCCAAAAATTTATACACAGTTCAACAGCTGATAGCCCAATTTTGAAAATGAAATGCATTTTAATAAACACTGCCTTTACTGTTATTCAAAATGTATGTATCTATAGGGGACACTCTATAGATATATAACGTGAAGCCACCACACTGGTCTGTAAACATTAGAGAAGACAGATCTGTATGTTATTTCCACATGTTGTATTTTTAAGCCCTAACTTAAATTTGACAAAATAAACATAGTAACTAGCATCCTAAAATATTAAATTGGAAGACATCTTAAAAATTGTTTAGTTCAGTGCCCTCATTTTAAAGAGCTTTTTAAAAATTATTATGGGGGAAGTGAAATGGATTGACGTGAATCTTTAGGGTCATTATGTAAAATTGGGTTAAAAGTGGCCTATTATAAAACCATTCAAAGGTCAGAATGTTTTGCTTTTAGCAAAAGGACACTTCATTAAATACACATAATGTAAGTACTTGTTGAGACAGTATGCTAGGGGTGTTCAGGGTAGGACTGAGCTAGATGACTTCAGGACAGGTATTGAGAAAAATTAGCACAGTCTCTGTCCTCAAGGTGCTACAATATATGAGGGAAGCAAAACAGATAAACAAAAAACTGCAGTTTCTTATTTAACTAAACATACTCTTACCATATGATCCAGCAGTCACATTCCTTGGTGTTTATTCAAAGGAGCTGAGCTGAAAACTGATGTTCACGCAAAAACCCCTGCACATGGATGTTTACAGCAGCTTTATTCATAACTGCCAAAACTGGGAAGCAACCATGGTGCTCTTGGGTAGGTGATGGATGAATAGACTGTGGTACAGCCAGACAGCGGAATATTGCTCAGCAACAATGGGAAATGAACTATGAGGCCATGAAAGCACATGGAGGAAACCTAAAAGCTAACTACTAAGCAAAGGAAGTCCATCAGAAAAGGCTACATACTGTATGATTCCAGCGATACCACATTCTGGAAAAGGCAAAACTATGAAGGCAGTAAACAGATCAGTGACGAAGGAACCAAGGAGCCTGAGCATTCGAGTTAGAGGGAGGCGACAAGGGATCGGGAAAATTAAACATGTAGGCATCTTTCCATGGTGACTTAATTTGTCAAGTGTACCTGCCTGTTTTAGCTTGCACAATTGTTCATTGATTGCTCTAAACCAGCAAAACTTTTCATTTATTTCTATACCTAGGCTTATTCAATAATTATTTTTAAAGATCAAAGGTTTTATTTAAAATATTAAAATATATTTTTATTCTCACATTTCCTTTAATACAAAACTTTAAAGAGTATGACATTGGGCCTTGAAAATATGCATTTGGGGAATGTGTTTACTCTTCATTTTAGGGATATTTTAAAGTCTACTTTCCTGCACGTGCATTATACTACAAGAATAAGAGCTAGCATGTAACATAAGTATTAGATATTCAAAAGAATATATTTTACAAGAAAAATTACAATCATTACACATAAGCCACTGCCAGCTGTAACAAGGACATGTATACGGTTTTAGGTTCATTATAGAAGCACAGTTTTATTCAGGAAACACGAAGGATCTTCCTGTGTGGTTGAGACCTAGCACGTCCATGAGCTTTGAAAGACACACTCAGATTTGCTGCACAACAAGGCATGTAAGCAGACGTTCCAGGAGAAAAGCTTTCTGGTAATGAATCATAAATCCTCTCCTAGAGTTCTGCCGTTTTCAGAAATAACACTGCCTTTTCATCTTTACCCTAAAAAACCCACATTTCAGTTCAGTGCCCCCAAACCCACTCAACTTGTATAATAAAACTCATTTATAAAAACCAATGGGAACACAGTCTTTGAGCTCAGAGAAGATATTACCTGCTTTTTCAGTTATTTTGTGTTGTATGTTCTTATATAAACTCTTCAGAAAAATAAATATTAGACTGGATCATTTAAATATGGTATTTAGAACTTTTTTAAAAAACTACATAGCAGGAATTTGTTTAAACTTACTCCAAGACATATCATAATTAAACTTGAATGCAAACTAAATTTTTTGACATTCGCTGATGAAAGGCTCAGGAAAAATTAAAAATCAAAATAAATGATAAAACCTAAATCCCAAATAAATGGGAGGTTTTAACCAACAGTGAGTGTCAATCAGAATGGAAAGGAAAAAAAAAAAAATTGTGTTTTTCTCCATGTCCACTTTAGTTGAGATCAAAAAAAGTTTGAAAGCTCATCTGACCATGGAGAGCCTGTTTTTCAGTTTCCTAAAATGTGAAGCTTCACTGTTACCTGTTGTCAGGTAGGAAATGAGCTCCCTTACTTAAGTACACATGGCACAAGGCATCAATACCTTGAGCAGAACACCATCAAAAAGTCAAAACACCAAGTTAGGGTTAGTGTTGTTTGACCACCACCACCAACAAAGTGCTATTGAAGTTTGGGAAGTTCTGTGGCTTTAGAGCATTCAGAACAGGCTTGAGTTAGTGGTGAAGTGTGAACTGGGCCTTGGAGAACAGATGGATTCTGAGAAGGTAGAAGGGAAGGGCAAGAATAAAGTGGCCTCACCATGAATCTGGATTGCATACCCCAGAAAATGTTCCTAAATGGAGATTTTGAGCTGTCAGGTGTACATCAGATGACTTCAGGTGAGTCTGATGAACTAATGAGTTGTGATTGATCACCTACTGGTGCAGACATCATAAACCCCATTACATTTTGTCAAGTACTGGATATAACTGTGAGAAAAAGTGGCCAAGTGTCCACCCCTGGTATAATGAAGGCTACAGTCTTTATTCAGATACCCACAGATTCATATGAGACTGAGAAAAATTAATAACCTGTCACAGCACTTGTGAACGGAACAGACATCCTATTAATTCAGGACTGGGTGACTCAAAGCTCATGTTCACGACACAGCACAGGAAGGTCTCCCGTGGCAGTGTTTTGAAAAGTGCTTGTGTTAAATGTGACAGCAGGAAAACATTGGTCCCAAGGGTTTAAGTAATAGGGACACAGAGTTTATTCCATTAGGTTTCTGTAACCATTACAAATGTCACAAACTTAGATTGGCCTGTGTTTCGATAGAAATTTAATCGAAGACTCATAGTGAAGTCCCCTCCAACTTGAAGAGCCAGTCACATCATGCTTTTCATCTGTTCGTAATATAATTCCTGAACTAACAAGCATTGACGATCCTGCTACAAAGAGTTGTGCAATGAAGTTTCAGAAAGTGAATAATGTGACCTCTGCTCTAAAATGATTGGATGTCCATCTCACATCCTTGGTCTTTCCACGGACTATGTTGTTTCTAAAGTCTCCCTACCAGCTCTCACCTGAGAGCTCCGTTGTTTAGTGACCCCTTCACCCTTATCAAGTCAAGGGGAAGTTTGAAACATTTGGCTTTCTTAAGCATCGTTTAGATGCTCCACAGTCTATATCAAATTAGTATTCAACATCATTTCTCTAAAACCTTAAATTAAGGCTTGATTTTAATTACTTCTCAATTACATCTTGCCACCACTCCTGTGAGTTAGATATTTTGAAGGAAGTGGAGCTGCCGGGAAGAATTAGGTTTTAAAATGCAGTATGTACGACAGCTTTAGACTCAACTTCTGTGGCAGGTAAGAAGTGGTTCTTCAAAACAAGGCACCTTCATAAAATTTTTCTTTTTTTCATTACATCCCTCTCACTTGTCACCTCAGATTTCCACCTGTATCTATACCTTTTCCAAAACAATAGGTAGACAACATCAAGGAGGCCCCACATGGAACTAGACAACATCCAGAGCACAAGGATTCTCTGCATTATTGGTTCCAAGGGTTTAGTTGTGAAGACCTTGGAATAGTTTGAAAAAGATTCATAAGTGTTAACAGCTTAGAATGCTGTGGATTTATCATTTGATCCCCCGTTAACTTGCTTCAGAAGTTGTTCCAGTGAGCAAGGCTCCCATTAGTGTTTAAACCGTTCCTAATGGAGCAGATACACGTAAACGGTAGTGAAGGTGGTAATGGTGGTGATACAGCTACATGGGTCAAATACCTGCTGTGTTCGAGCTACAGTTACAGGCACTTTATATGTATCAGTTAATTTAGTCCCACAGCCAGTCTTTGAGAAAGATTCCATCCCCCCCCCAATTTTATAGACGAGGAAACTGAGGCACACAGATTTCATGGCAAGTGAGAAACAGGACCCAGATTCTAATCCTTGTAGTGGGGTCCCAAAACTTATGTGTTAAGCCACTGTGTTATTAGTGATATCATTAATTTCTGCCTCTGTCCTAGAAATAAGCAGAGGGCTTTCTCACACCACTTTGCCCTCTTTGAAGAAGTGGACTGATTGCTTTAAAATACAACATTGCGCCAGCCAGTGTTGCTTAGTGGTTGAGCACCGACCCATGGGTCAGGCGGTCACAGTTCCATTCCCAGTCAGTGACAGGCCCAGGTTGCAGGTTCAGTCCGCAGTAGGGGGCATGCTGGAGGCAGGGGATGAGGAGTCTCGGGGTGACTGTGCTTCCAGGGAGCAGTGTGCTGGGGAGACAGCCTGAAAGAAATGGGCAGCACCGTGAACCACCTGGAGCTTCTGATCTCGGACGACTGGGAGGAAGAGAAGACTGTAAGGCCCCTCACACCTGCTCACGTTACAAGATCCGCTGCCCGCGAGAAGACTGACGGCCCTGGTTGGCCCAGCTCTCCTCTGAACTAGAAAAAATGTCGTCCAGGTGGAACCCACCTCTTCAAACAAAGTAATGAGGTGCAGGGACTTTGTGGAGACCTCCTGACTTCCCCGAGGAAAGCAGGCAGGAGAGGCACGAGCGGCTCGCCAAAAGTACTGATCGGGAGCAAATGCAAGTAGAGGCCGTCAGTGTTGCCACAAATTTTTTTAATGTAATGAATAAATTGTTCCAAAAAATAAAAACTCAAAACAGAGAAACATGCGCTCTGGAGAGAAATGGTAGGAAAACGGGATAAGGTGAAGCCGGCTGAACTTGGGAAAGAAGTCGGGGGCAGACAAGGCCGTCACAGGAACGAGGCCTTGGGGAGCAGACTGCGGGGCGCACACAGTGGCAGGCTTGGTGGAAAAGGTGGGAGACAGAGGAAGCAAAATGAGATGGACATGAGCAAGTGCCTGGAGAGACTCACGTACGGAGGAGAATAGGACTGCAACGTGTGCGAAATAGATGCTGATAAAAAGAAACTCAGCATGGTGGTAGGAGGAGAGACGGTTTAAGAAAATGACCCAGAAATTAAGCAATACTTAAATCTGTGGGTTCACGGGACACTGGATATCTCAGGTAAAAATGCACATACAATGTGCCCCACAGGAGCATTGCTTAGTTAAGCTGGGGGTGGGGAAGCAGGGTTACTCACAGCTCAGTGCTAGCAGCTGAAGCCTGAAAGTAATGGAGGGGTAAATATAAGGTCTAGGGAAGGGGCACGGCTGGGTGGAGGTGGGAAGATTTCGAGGGGAAGTGGGAGACATCTGCAGTAGTGTCAACAATAAAAAAATTAACTTAAGAACTAAGGGAATCTCTGCTATTAATGAAAACCAGGTATGGGAAGGAAAGGGCTGAGGGGGAACCTAGAAAATACAGTCATTTTATTAATGACAGTAACCAATCAATGGACCCTCTATTAAGAAATAATGGAGTACATTGTATAAACTTAAAGTTAGAAATATAATCATTAGGGGAAAAAAATCACAATTATTACAAATAAAGTATAAATTACACAAAAGAGGAAAACAGGACAAATAGAAACCATATTGTAAGTTTCAAAAAAAAACACAAAAATATATCTTTTCTCCTCTAAGTCCCCCTCTGTCAAAGGTGAAATAAAAATACATCATTAGTCACTGAATAGCCTTACTGAGGAATATTAAGTGAGGTTCTTGATTTAGAAAATATCCCTAAAAATAAACGACTCAAACAGAAATATGTAAAGGCTAGTGGGGATCATTTACTTGGCACAGAGAAAGAGCTGAAGTTTGATTATAAAAGATCTTACAGACCCAGTTTCATTTCCCTTCTAAAACAGCTAGACTTGCCTTATTTTCTGCACAGCATTTATATATTTTAAATTATTCCAAATCTGTATGCGAAAATATCTTTTATCTTGGGCTAAGAATATTTTTATGTAAATCTACCTCCTCTTTTATTGTGTTAAAAGGGAAATTGGATTCTCTCTACACGAATTCTCTGAGAGTCTGTTCCTCCAAGAAGGGTATCCCTGTATAGAGCATACAGTTTCCCCTCATCGAATGTGAGATAGGTAGGCAAAGCAATGTAATACTTACTTTCTCACTTGTATTTACATTTTAATTTAGGTTTTCCAAATCAGCCTCTGGCAGCAGGGTGTCGTCAATGTGTTATAGGTAATTTCTGCTTCCATGTAATAGTCTTAACAGATGGAGCGGCTGCTGTTAATCCAAGCTCAGTTATCCAAGCTAGTACACAGGGTGTCCCAAAAAGTGTGTACACACTTTGAATAATTATTACTTCCAATGGGTTAAATCTGAAAAGAAAGAAACATCAGTTGAGCTGTCGGATATTAAGTATGTATACATTTTTGGGGGACACCCTATATTTCTAGAACAAGGAGAGTCAACTTCGGGCTGAAGAGTTAAATCCAGGTTTTTCCTGCTGTGTCTAAAAGTTAAACAAAGAGAGATCACTTTCATTTTCACTGACAACTCTTCAGTCATGGAGTGTCTTTGCCCTCATGAAGGGGTCGAACTCTCTTTTATTTGAAGGTGCTCTTTGCTGGTCAGTGACAGTCCCTGCCCACGGGTGACTCACACACAAGATCAGACACGCAAAGCAGAGAGAGGGCTGCATAGAAGCTGGTGTCTCCAAAGCCACCTGACCCCCTAGCTCATTATTTATGGGAGGCTGTGTCTCTGTGGGACTCTCTGACCATGTAAACATGGCGTGAGCAGGCCTGAAGTGCCACAAGGAAGCGTGCTCGCTGCATAAGGACGTCCTTCCCAAAATGCAGTCCATGCCCCTCCCCTTGGTGCACTCGTACCAGAAGCTGGTCTCCCCGTCTGAGCCATCACTCACGTGGGACCGTTCAGGAGCAGTTATAAAGAAGGACAGTCCAATCGGTCTAATAGTATTATTAACAATTAATAAAGCAGAATTTCAGGGTTTACTAGCATCTCCCAAAGTCACTAAAGAAATGCAAATCATATCCCCCACCAATCCTTTGTGTTCCCTATTTTCACTCTCCCACAGAGACTGCTGTCTGTCAGCCCCTCTCCCTCCCAAGCACGTCCTGCTCTGTCTCTACCTAAACCACCTCTGTAACGTTCAAGAATATCTTCTCCCTACCCTGTTACTGACAGTTATAGGGTCAGCACGGGTAAGTCAACACACTTCATCCTATCACACCTGCAAAAGTGCAGTTTCCCCTCTATGAGCAACAGTGGAAAGATACTGTGCTATGTCTCTCCCTGTTTATGGGTGGCTGTTTTCCACACGGGCAGTCTGTCATCGTGTGCGCGCACGCATGACTCTCCCTAAATCCATTAGGAAGTGACATCTTCTCTGGGAAATAAAATGTTTAACTTCTAGGTGTTGGTAGCTTTGAAATTTGTAAGTTGTTAAATAGTATTATTTCTGTAAAAGGAACTTTTATTTTCCCTCCAGTATTGGCAGCTCCTTGTCTCCTTAAAGGTTTCGCGGTATGTGTCCTATTCAGGAACTAGCATTGGTACAAGCAGAGGAAAATCATACTTCTGTTGGTTGTTTCAAACTTCCAGTCCCAAAGTTACCGTCACTCCCAAAAGCCAGCAGAGGGGTTTAAAAAATGATCTTCACTCACCATACTTTCCTTTCAAACATAAAACACTTTCGAGCCTCAGGTGGGTCGTTGTCAGAGTGCAGCCACACCATTTCTTTATTTGAAAATTTATTTCAATGGCCCCAATACCGTGTTCTCCCCTACAGGATAGTCTGAAGGATAATTTCTCGAACTATGCTTTCTGGCAAAGTCAGAACTCTGGGATGCATGTATGAGTTACATGCTCAAATCACCAGGTGAATAAATTATGACACCCAGGAGACTATTTTTTAATTAACGCAACCTAAAGTAATTGGTGATGCAGCAGAATTAAAAGCTATGGAAATTGTTGCATGCTGGATCTTCTTTAGGATCCCGGCACCATTTCTCCCACCTGTCCCGGGCCCTGGGGTGTTGCAGGAGCTGGAGCCTGGAGGCTACATCCCTCAGAACCTGTCAGCAGGCTCAGGTGAGAATGTGCCAGCCAGAAGCGCTTGCATGAGATCCGGGAGGCTGAAGACAAACAGCATAGGGTTGTTTCTCGCTGGAGGCGGACAGAGCTAGGGGTTGATGGGCCTCAGAGGAGGGGTTCTCTTCTCTGCCTCTGGGCATTTTCCTGGGAGTCACCCTGCTGGGTTCTGCAGGCAGCTGGGAACAGCACCAGTAGCTCCCTATGGCTCCAGGGACTCTCTGAAGACTGCGGCAGCAGAGAGTAAAGGGCACTGCTCCAACTTTCATCCTTCCGGCCCTGCCTGCCAGTGTTTCTAAGACCCTAGTGACCTTTATCATCGAACTTCATGTATCTAATTTATCTAATTCTTTTCTGCCTGAGATACCCTGACTGGTTTTGGTTTTCCCTACCAAACTTTGGACAGTATATGCTATAACTTTCTGAGGCAGTGTATGGCTTGTTAGCAGACTTGAAGAGCTTGAAGAAAAACTGGTGGAAACATGTCCTCAGCCTTACAGCCCGGCGAGGTGGTGGAGCCCCACTGAGCTGCGCGGCTGCCCTGGGTGCTGCTGAGTCCCAGACGCTTACTCCGATGTACTCATACGGACCCCGTGTTTGTCCAGCTCTCGTTTTTCTGCCAAATAAGCAAAGAAGGGAGAAAATGGCTTGGCCCTCGCCCTCCAGACACCCTGCAAGTCGTCATTTACATAAACAGCCTGATCCAGACCAGATGGAGCCTCACCTGCCCCTTCACTGTCTGTCCTCTCATCCCATGCGTCCGCTAGGAAAACATCTAGGTGGCCATCTCTAAGGGGAGCATGGGGAGGGTGGCAGGTCCTCTAAAGGCAAAGAGGGACCAGCCACAGCAGGAGGAGTGAGGGATAGGGAAGGTCAAGGGAAGTTCGAAGGAAGGGGTGCTGGGCAGAGTAACATCTCATTGCTCATCTTGCTTGTATGAAAAGCCAGATGTGGGGCTTGACTCTTACCCTGAAGTCCACAGGAGTCCAGAGATGGCACAGGATCAGCTGTGGCATTAGTCTGGGACTCGGGAAGCCTGGATTTTGATCTCATTTCTGCTGCTAAATCTGACTTTTTAATCACTCCACCTCTGAGCCTTCACCTCGCTGTCAGAACAATGATCACTGGGACCTGAGTTGCATGGAGTCCATCTTAGCTCCAACAACGGGGCATCAGAAAGCAGCCCATCGGGGGTGAGGTCTTCCCGCCCTCCTTCCGGGGCTCCCCAGAAGGTTCCATAACTCCCCAGGCACCAGCACAGTTCCATTCGTCTCCGTGTGCATGTTTTTAATACACAGGCAAATTTTCAGAATTGAGATAATACTTGAGGAATCGTGCCCAGTCAAGAGGAATTAAAAAATTATTTTTGTGCATTGGAGGCAACATCAACCTGATCCATTTCACTCAGGAGGAAAACGCCTCACTGCTGCTCACTGAAGGCAAGAGGCCTCCCCAGCTTTCCCAGAGCTCCACCGCGAGGCCAGGACTAACCGTATCCCTCATGAGAAATAGAAGCACACCTTATCTTCAGACACTCAGCCATCTAAATTTGGAGACTTTTCTCATGAATATTTAAGTAATCAGTAAGTAGTAATCATTCTCATTTTATAAAGTAAACGGATCTCATTTTTAATTTAGGGTGGGTGTTTTCCTCTCTACTAGGCAATCACAATTCCTGATGAACGTGTGCTTTGTTGGGTGAGAAACCAAAATAAGTACTCTGCTTTGGGGAGAAATAGTGGATTAAATCAAGCAAAATGTTTTACTGGAATAATTGAGATGTATAATTTTTTTAAACTTCCTTTCTATGGCTTTGCAAGCCAAACGATGTAATATTAGCATGCACACCTATATGAATTCAATTCAGTGCAAAACAGAAATGTGAAATTCCACTGCATTCATGAAGGAACCCCATTCTTGAGTCCAAGTGCACCTCCACTTGAACGACAATTTCCACTCACTCAGTGCCCGTTCTTAGGTACTGCACCTGCAAATTAGAAATTCACAGGAACAGACACACTTTTTATATGTGTCCATCTGGCCCGAATCAGGAGGGACAGAAAGATTGACACTGGTTTATCTTTACCTTAAAAGGAAGTTGGACAGATGAGTTAGTGAAGCTTTTTATCAGTGTGTGGAACAGTTAGTTCTAAACAACTGTTGTAACTGGTCTCTGGGGCGGGCAGTGCTTTACACCGGGACGCAGGTAATGTGGAGGCAGCACCGCTTCCTACTTCCTGCCCCGGGCGCCCCCAGCTCAGTCACTTGCTTTGTCTTCATTATGAAGAAGACACAGTAACAAAAAGAGAAGGGTCAGGAGGAAGGACAGGCGGCGTCTCTAAAGAGAAAGCATTTTATATACATACACATACTCATACATACATACACCGATTTTAGAAAGAACCATCCTGCACCTCTTGCAAACAACCCCCCCCAACACGGATGTAACAGATTAGATGTAACTAATCTTCCAGTTCACTCCCACTAGCCTGGCTCCGCAGGCTCACCTCATGAATTATATTTTCTTGTGGTTTTACTGAGAGGAAATAGAATTTCCTCATACCAGTACAAACATTCTGCTTTACCTGAAAGCTAGATATTTGAAATGATGAGCTAATATGTAAGAACTGTGGGCAACACACCAGTCTCTTAGGAGTCTGATTTGGTGAGAAAGCCCAGAGGATATCACCCAGGGGCAAGCTTGAAAAATTAATTTCCGGGCCTGCAGAGCTGAGGACCAGACCCAGTGACACGATGACCTTATCAAATAACGATGCAGCCCTGTCTGTGCCTCCAGCTGGCTTCCCAGGTGTTTACTTTCCTAACTGCAGCAATTACCACAACTCACACAATAGCAAAAAACGTCAGAACAGCAACAGGAGGCTAGACTTGATACACCACGTTTTAGCGCCTCACTTACTCCCTCCAGGTATTTTCTTAATCAAAAGCTACTCTGTTTTCCTACATCTGAGGTTTATTAACCAAAACACTGTCGGGCTATTGGTAGATGATAAATTATTCATAATTTCCGTGAGTTTTATCGAGGGAAAGTGCAGCATGGAGCTTTGTATGCAGTCTCTAGTTTTCTCTCTCGTGAGATGGGAGCTCAGGGAGAGCTTGACTGGGCCGCAGGACACATTGCCAAAGTCACCCGCATGTCTGTGGGCAGGAGGCTTCAGTTCCTCATCACGGGCCTCCCCAGAGGAAATGACCCGAGAGAGAGCAAGGGCATGTGGAGAGGAGCCAGCACCCAGTCTCATGGCCTAGTGTTACTCCTGTGGGTTCTGTTGGCTGCACAAACCAACCCTGGTAGGTGGGGCGGGGCCCCCAGGAGCCATCTGGAAGGGAGTCTGTCACAGGCACGAAACCATATTCAAGATGCCCGGCAAACCTCTTAAAGATAAATAAAGTGTACATGCAGGCACCTCATGATGAAGCTGCAGAATACCAGTAGGAGATAGATCTTCAAAGCAGAGAAAAAAGATTATCTTCCAAAGAGAAAGTGTTAGAGTGAGTAGCTGACTTCTCAGCATTGGAAACCAGAGACAACCTGTCAATCTGGTGAAAGATGATACCTAGGGAAAAAAACATTTCCCAGGAATCAAGGAGAAATGAAAACATTTTCAAACATACACAAAAAAGCGAGAATTTGCTTCCAGCAAACTTTCGCAAAAGAAACTTGAATGAATACACTTCAGGCAAACAGAAAAGTATGTCAGATGGAAGGTGTAAGATGCAGTAAGAAATTAAGTCAAAAAGAACTTTGACTATATAAAATAACAATGTAAATGCTACTTCATTGGCCTTAAACAAGAGCATGAGAGATGAAACAACATCACGTGTCATGAAGAGAGTCATTGGAGTTAAATGGTCGAAGGTCCTGGTATTGTCTGGAGAGGAGTGAAGGTATTGGGTACCCAAGTTTGATAGACTGGAGATAAATACAGGAATTTGTAGGGTAACCACAAAATGATGGAAACAGAGTGGATATCATCCGAACCATTAGTGGAAAAATAAAAGAGGAAGTAATTTTAAAAGTCAGAACTAAAGAAGATAAGAGGTTTACGGTGACCTAGGAGGGGGGAGTGTTGAGAGCAGTCAGCCTCTTGTAAGTAACAAGACAGGTGCATCGCCTTTAGGTGATTAAAAGGCAGATTAAAATTTACAGTGCTAAATAATAACCTGCAGATACAATGCTAAATAATAATCCTCAAAAAAACACTTTAGCCCGGCCAGGTGTGGCTCAGCGGTTGAGCGTCAACCTAGGATCCAGGCGATCGGGGTTCGATTTCCGGTCAGGGCACGTGCCCAGGTTGCAGGCTCGATCCCCAGTTGGGGGCGTGCAGGAGGCAGCCGATCAATGACTCTCTCATCATTGATGTTTCTCTCTCTCTCTCTCTCCCTTTCCTTTCCTCTCTCTGAAATCAATAAAGATATATTTAAAAAAAAACAAAACTCCAGTGTCATGCATCTATCAGTTGTCTGTTCCTTTTGACTGCCTCAGGTATTCCTTTGTACGAATAGGCCACAGTTTTAACTATTTTCTTAATAATGGACATTTGGGTTATTTACAGTTTGGAGCTAATTATGAATAAAGCTGCTCAACATTACAAGCCTTTACGTGGACATAAGCACGCACTTCCCTCCTGATCCATAGAGTAGATATGTGTTTAACTACGTTACAAACTGACCCAAGCTTTCTAAAGCGGTCGTAACATTTACAGCCCATCAGTAGTATAGGGGTGTCCACTGCTCCGTAGCAATTCTGACGAGCAGGTGGTGATATCTCACCGTGGTCTCCATGTGTTTGTAGAAAAACTACTGGTCCTCTGCAGTGGATACTAAGCAAATCTTGATGAGAATGAAGTTTAAATAAGTATACTGATGTGTTACATCAACAAGAGTTAACACTGTTATCAGTTAACCGGTTAGCTCGCTGTATGTACTAATGAACCAGAATAACCATCTTTAGCATTCCTGCTACAAGGTGCTCAGTATGCGCTAATTTTTATTTTTAACCTGGTGTTTATAACTATAATGGAAAGTTCTGTTGTCAAACATTTTCAAAGCCGTAGATCACTATGACAAACGTAGCATTTAATTAAAAATCAAAGCATTTAATTATGGAGGGGATACGATAAAGGAGGCTGCTTATCTCCTTTGAGGAGAAAGCTGTGGTTCCTGTAAGTTGTGTGTTATTGGAATCCACACAGTAAGTGCTGGGCTGGCTCTTCAGTCCCCATCCTCTAGTTTCAAAGATTGTTTTCTCTGCTGGGTCAAGTTGCCTCTTTCTAGCGACTCGTGAGGATGTTTCAACTTTGTTCAAATAATAAATGCATTAAACACCAAAATGTTAAGAAAGCTCATTACTACAAATTTCCATAAATGATACAAGCAACTTTTTTTCTGGGACGCTGCCTGGGGACAAAGGAATAGACTAGTTGACATTCATAAACCCTCTAGTTACAGTTATTCTATGAGATCAGAAATGGGCATAACAGAAGCTTTACGTAACGTTACGCAACAGGAATTACATAGCTGGGAGTTCTCCACAGAAACAGTGAGATGGAAAATTTAGGAAGTATGTTATGAAATAAATGCAATAATTTAACACAGGTACTGTAGAACCCCACAGGAAAATTCACTTCAGAATTTATTAGATTTACTAATAATGATTGAAATCCGCTATATTGGTCTAGCAGTGTAGAGACAGTTTGCAACCGCTCGTAACAGTGTCAATTGTTGTAAAAGCACATATAGTTTTAAATGTAGGCTATTTTCACTGAATATTCTAATCAAAATATACTTCAGGGTAATACATTTGCAAATCTTAGGTATAATTAACTAACGAGGGTGTTTTTAACTCCCTCCCATTAATGCATTATTTATTTGATAGGACACATTGGATGCCTGCGTGCTGTAGGCACGCGGGGCTCAGAGTGGGGGCCGCTGTTCCCCTGCAGACCCGTGTCCCCCACGCAGCTTCCAGTCCTCGGAACACGGTGTCTCCACTTCTACGTCTCCAGTGCACAGGGGACCGGTCCTCAAATCAGTGTAGCTTTGGGGGTCACAGTCCCAGCTTTGCTGTTTATTAACTATGTAACTTTGGGCAAATTACTTGACTCCTTTAAATTTCAACTTTTTAATCTGAATATTGGGGCAACAGTTAAACCCCTGATAAGGTATAATGAGCATTAAGTGAAATAACAGACGTAATGTGACTGACCCTCAGTGTCTCTGAGCGTTATGTTTATCGGATCATTTAATAACTGAATAAATGAGCCCATGAATCAATAAATGGACAAACACAGCGTATCTGTGGCAGTAACTATGCATGACCTATGAGTCACGAAAGACTTCCACTTTTACTGTGAGCAGAGCAAGCCAGTGTAGGGTTTGGATTTGAACCGTCTGAGAGGTTTGATTAAACGTTTCAGAAATATTAATTTGACAAAGATGTATAAAATAGATGCTGTGATCCTGTAGACAGACAGGCTGGTACTTTTGTGTTTTAGGTTTTTTGTTAATCCTTACCTGAGGATATTTTTTTGCCATTGCTTTTCAGGGAGAGGGGGGAAGGAGGGAGAGAGGGGGAGAGAGAGGGAGTGAGGGAGAGGAACACTCACTGATGGGAGAGAGACCACAGCTCAATTGGTTGCCTCCCGCACAGGCCCCGACCGGGGCAGGGAGGACCTGCAACCCAGGTACGTGCCTTTGACCAGGAACCAAACCCGTGACCCTTCGGTCTGAGGGCCAACACTCTAACCACTGAGCCAAACTAGCCAGGGTAAGGCTGGGACTTTTTAAAATTGCCAAGGTTTTGGGAGACGGGACTTACTTCAGAAGAGACTGAAGAGTTATGACAAATCCGTGGCCTGAAATTAAAAAAAAAAAAGGGGGGGGGGGAATTCAGCAGAGTCTGTGGATTGGGTGCAGTGTTATATCAGGGTTGAGTCCCTGACCTGGAGGATTGATCGGCGGTCGTGTAGGAGAGTGTCCTTGTTTGGAAAAGGTGGAACGATGGGACAGCATGTGCACAGCCTGCTCTCAGGTGGTTCGGGAAGAGACTAATGATATCTGTACACAGAGAGACAGTGAGACAGAGAGGGAATCAGTGTAGCAAAATGCAAACTGGGGGATCCAACTGGGGGACCTTAATGACGCAGACACTGATTTCTCTGTAGCGTTCTTGTGACTTCTATAAGTTTTAAATTACTTCAAAATAAGTTTTTTTTTTAATTTCTAACAAGTGCATAGGGAGATTCAACATGAGAGAGATTTATAAATCAATTCAGAACTTATGCTCAATGAACCCAGTGACTTCTTTGATATTACAGAAGAACATGGACACGAGCGCTCCGCTGTGCTCCTCACTGCCTCATGGGCCCCACACACACTTGAACTAGCCACTTGGGCTCCGGATGCAGCTCACAGCTCCTCCGGCCAACCCCGGACTTGCTACCCCAGTGAAGCCTGCGCCAGGGGCTCAGGTGTGCGGGTGAGAGGGGAGGGCGAGCAGAGACGGGGCAGGAAGAACCAAAGACACGGTAACGACTTCGAGTGCTGAGCCCCAGGGGCAGGTTAAAGCAGTGGAAGTGCCCTAGTGAGCCGGGAAGCGTGAAGGAGCCTCTGGATTGGTGGGTGATGAAGATACATTTGTTTTTATGCAGATTGATGGAAAAGTGGTTATAAAACCTCCCCAGTTCAGCACCCAGTGGACTGTAGGAACCATGAGGCTCAACCCCACAGGCGCAGTGGATTCTGCTCCTAATTAAAGAGCTGATACCATCCTCAGAAGAGTCTCAGGCTGCTCTGTTTCACGTGCCTCCCTCAGACCTAAAGGCCAATAACGTTTGCACCATTGGTCAGTGTGAGTGTTGAAAAGTAGGAACGTCCTCACGTTGGGTCAGGGTTGATATGTTTGCTTCATATGCATCCACTTTTTTATTGAGATAACCAACAGCCATTGTCGTAAACCTACAACCCCTTTCATTAGCAGTTTTTAACCAGGTCTAAGAACATCCTGGTATCGCTCAGATCACTGATAAATTTAGAATATGGGGGGAAATCCAGGGAAAAGCAGCTTAGCTGGGAGCTAATTGTGTTTAGATAATCTCCTCTGAGAGATGCATTTGTAATCTCCTTACCTAACAATAGATCAAGATGCTCAGTTAACCGGAGTGCTTTCAGTTCGCTCACTGATGATGCAGGCCCATCCACTCAGTAAAGAAATGTGAGTGAATGAAGACACGGCCATAGCTACCACCCATCTCCACGCAGCAGACCCATCACGACTGGATTACTGTTTATGAAATTCTAACATAAGGACTTTTTCAAAACATTTATTCTATTAGTCACAGTCTAAGCCAATATAGCATTCATTAGTCACAGCTGCCACTAGTTATTAACAGCCTCCTGACAGCAGTTTTACCCTTAATATCTGTTACGTTCTCTGCTCATACATTTTAATTATAAGTTGAAAGTGGTGCGAACATTGTGATCAGAGACAGAGAGCATTTCTACCTGCTGAAATGCTATATTTAAAGTCACTTTAGTTTCAGAAACCCTTCACGTCAGCTGAGTTGCATTACATCTAATCGCATTACACCTGCAGGTGACTGAAAAAAAAGTCTAAATACTCTAAATTTGTCATCACATAAAATCATGCTGGCAAATAATTCTAAATAGTGTGTGGTACATAGTTTATGATGGAAATGTCATCTAAATATAAGTTGTTATAAATCGACTTTGTAAGATTGTTAAATATTCAATGTCATCAACTCAAGAAAAATAAATGTATTTGGAAGTTTTCTTTGGATATTTATTTTTGGAATTTAGTGTTTTTGCTACCCCCATAAAAATGAAAAGAACATTAAATCAGTGTCTTTGGTTCCTTTTGGGAATGATATGGACCACAAAGGTCTCACATTGGAGTCTCTGCATCTGGTAGACACGTCAGTCCCTGGCACTGCTCGGGGCTGTGATCCACCTTCCTCCACTCCTCCTGCCCTGAAGGGAAAGGTGACTCTTCCCTGGAACTCATAGTCCATGTACACTTTGGCGACTTGGTCCTTTTACAAGGTTTTGGGTTTCTCAGAAAGTAATTGATTGATAGTTGAATTGTGAAAGAAATATTAGAATATCCTCTATATCTGGTTAAAACAGTATAGATGACGGGAGAGGCAGCTGGTGAGGTGGCAGCTCCACCAGGAGAAGGGGTCCAGCACAGGGCTCTGATGCTAAAGACCTTCTCAGCTGTTCGGGGAGAGGACACGGAGGCAGGAAAATGTTAATGAACGAAGCGGCATGTTGTGGTGCCAAGTATTGAAGAAATGCATACATTTAAAATGTATGTAATCAGTTCAGTCTGAATTAAAGTAGACGTATAAACACTGGAGTTGTCAGATCTTATAAAGGGCTTTCAATCAAATTCTATTCAGTGAAGGTGGAAGCTTGAGTTTCTGGTCTATGTAAAGGCACCGTGGGGACGAAAGACGTGGAGTTCAGGGCCCTCCTCTAAGGAGTTTTGCCTTATATTTAGATTGTGAATCAGAGGGGGAAAATCCATGCTGGGGTAAGAATACATATGTATTTTTACAATTTATGAAATTAATAATCCAATGGAATTATAAGTTAAAATGTGCTCATGGAGGTGGGCCCTGATCCAGTGTAACTGTCCTTATCAGGAGAGGGATTTGGATGTGTACGTGACCAGAGTGGAGACAGGGAGGACACGGAGAAGACAACATCTCCAAGCTGAAGAGACAGACCTGGGACAGTCCCTTCCCTCACGGCCTCAGGAGAAACCAGCCCCGCTGACACCTTGATCTCGGACATCCAGCCTCCAGAGCTGTGAAAAAGTAAATATCTGTTGTTTGAGCCCCTGGTCCCTGGTACTTGTTCAGCACGCCCTTGGCTTAATTCTGATGTCGTCATCTATCTGTGGTGGGCACTTAGGCTTCTAGGAGTGGGAAGCAATAGGTCTCACTTTTCATTATATTTTCAGAGAAGTCCATCAATCTAATCAAACAATAAAATGCTGACACCTGGTGTAAAAGAGAAGCCACGAGCAGCCAGACCAGAAAAAGGAGACGATAGTTACTTCATAGTGTTGGACTGTGGACAGGGCCTTCAGGGAGTGAGTGGCTTGTTACTTTATAGTATAGGACTTTGTGCACATTTTATTTTTTAATCGTTTGCCTGTGTTACTTTGATTAAAATGAGGTAGAGGTGGGTAATTAGAAAGAAAAAATAAACCATTGGGCAGTTTGATCATATTTAATCAGATCAACGATAGAGTTTTGTTTACTCCTCTACTTAAAAGTATTCTCAGGGCAGCTTGACTCTCTCGTGTTCGGGAACACGCTTCAGGTTCCTGAGTGGAAGTGACCTGCTGCTCTGAAGCCAGAGCCTGAGAGCTAGAGAGCTGCCTCCAGGAATTACCCAGAACAAAATCCCGATTAAACCACTAATTGGCTTGTCGACTAATGAAAAGAAAAACAGAGGACGTTTCTCTACCATAAGACACAGAGTCAGAAACATAGAAGTTTCCAGAACCACGTCTGGGAAGATGCTCAAGTCGCTGATGAGATTCAACAAGGTGCAGCCGGGAGGAGGGGACGGTGAGAGTGAAGGGGGCCGTGGTCCCTGCAGCCAGTCTCCGTGGCCCAGGTGGCAGGTAGGCTCTTCACGTTCCCAGGCGAGCTTTACTCCAGCATCTCCCACCTGCTGATGGATCTGACAGACACCGTGACACGTGGGACTGCCCCACACTGTACTCACCGCCATCTGGGTCACGTACTGTCTGTCTTTGGGACTCAGTCCCCTTGTTTTATGTACTGTATCTGCTCTTCTCCGCACAGGAACACTCCCAGGCATACACTGGGAAACGTACTGACATCAAGGGGCAGCTTAGATGGTTAGACAAACGATGAGAGAGGGGCTTGTGAAATCACGCAGGGAAGAGATAGCAGAGCTATGAGTAGAGACTCTAACCTGCTCTCTTCTCTCCATCATTTTATGTTTTTGCCATAAAGCCTCAGTCCAGGACTGGCACTCGGGGCTGTGAGACACGAGGACCCGAGTTGGGAGGAAGGTGTTCCTGGGAGAGGCAGCAGCCACCTGAGAAGACGGGGGAGCCTGTGAGCAGCCGCTGGGGGAGCCAGGCCTCTCATTCATTAACGTGCCAGATGATGACCCTCAGTATTGCATAGACAAGGGATCGAGTCTAGGGATTGGCTCGATGATGGAATGAAAAACACATTCTGTTTTACCTTCAACTTCGTGTCTTTGTGACTTAATCACATTGAGTCTCTGTTTTTCTTCTTGAAGGGAGAAGACCACAGTAGAAGGACGTCTCTCAGAACCTCGGTGACTCCCGTCCTGTCTGAAGAGGTGCTCGCCAGGATACCAGGTCAGAGCCCAGGTCTGTAGGGAAAACTGAAAAGGGACAGACGCACATTTCTCTGAACTGCATTGTCTGATGCAGCACCTGTCCTCGGCCGGGTAAATTACAGAGTCATGCTTGAGGCTGTCTGAGACCTGAATATTCACGAAAACATTATTTCTTCATTCAGTCACTGATTCAGTAGATGCTTTTTAAATTAAATGTATCACGGTAACATTGGTTAATAACATTATTTTCAGGTGTGCAGCATTGTAAGTCTACGTCTGTACGTTCCATTGCATGCTCAGCACCCAAAGTCTAGCTTCCTAATGTCAACATACATGTGACCCCTGTTCCCCAATTCACCCTCCCCTCTGGTAACCATCAGTCATTCCAGTGTATGGATTTTCTTTGCTTATTTTGAAGATCTCTAGGTTTTCATTTGGATTAGAATGTATGGAAGACTTGCCTGTTTCTGTACAGATAGCTGTTTTCACTGCTGTCTTTCTTACACGCTTTCATCTCAGCCCAGGTGGCAACAGTGTCTCCCAAATAGCCGTCACCTATCTGAGGAGAGGGAGAAAATAGTAAATATTCTGCAATGAGTTTGTCTCATGAAAGCAGTTTAATATTATGTCCTAATGGCGAGCAAAGCCTGGCTGCTCAGCTGCTGGATTATCAGGTTCCGAATGTTCTGTGTGATTTGTCATTGAAAGAGGAAACATCTAATATCATAAGGCTGGTTCCTGACGGAAGTGCATTGGTGTGAACTTCCCAAATAGTGAGATCCATGCACCGAGAGGATCTAATAAAAAATGTGGTCCTGACATTTTCATCAACAATTAAAAAGCATTTTTAATCTTCAAACTTTTTCGGAAGGAGAGGAAGGTCCTCCTGTGGACCCCGTAAGGACCATTGTGCTCATTGGAACATGGGTGACAAAGGGAGGCACTGAGGCGGAGAGGAGGACCCTGCAGGACAAGTCACGCCTGCGCAGGCAAGGGAGGCACACAGCAAGCCCTGCCCAGAAACCCCGAGTCGTCCAGATAAGTCAGGCTACAGTTCTGCTTTACGATGAGTTACTCTGTAGTACTGACAGTTTCAAATCTGCAGTTCTTCTCGTGTGAAAATACGAGCTGATGGTGTGAACCCGGGATCACATCTTTGGTTTGATGCATTCATCCCTCTCCTTGTTATGCTCGTTTCAGTCTGTTTGTTGCCTGGTTCTCCATCGCTGGCAGAGAAGACTCCTCTGTGGGGGTTTCATCTAACAGAGGAGCTACTTGAGTGGCAGGGAGGACAATCGTTCCCTTAGATCTGCAGATTAAGCGCATCCTCAAGGGCTGTAGCAGGAATAACAGTTACATTTAAGATACTTTGTTTTGAAAAAGCGGAAGTGTTTGTATTTAAACATAGCCTCTTGTATGGGCCTGGTGGTTGTAAGATTTCATTTCAGGGTGGCCGGGTGCATGTCACAGCATCTGCGGGTGTGATTTCTGATCATGGGACTCGTATCTTCTGCAGAACATGGTTTGGTTTATATTTCCATGGATATGAAGGGTGCGGTCCATTCTGGAATCGAGTAAAGATAACTTTCTTAAGTCCTCTTTAGGCTTCCATGTCACTTATGTTACTTTATTTTTTTAATGTATCTTTATTGTTGAAAGTATCACAGATGTTCTCTTTTCCCCCCCATTGATTCCCTCCACCCCACACCCATATCCTCTCCCAGGCCTTCACCACACTGTTGTCTGTGTTCGTGGGTTATGCATGTAAGTTTTTTAGTTAATCTCTAAATGCTTCTCTAAACAGTGTCTGGTAACAGAAGGTGTGTGCCTGACCTCCCTAGCTGTTGAGGATGCTATAAGGTACCCGTAGCTGGTGGGTGTGGCAGGTTGAACAATGGCCCCTCAAAGACATCTCCATCCTAATCCCCCAAACCTAAGGGCGTGTTACATGGGAGGACACTGCTGATGATGTTAAGGATAAATATGCTGTACTTTATAGTTGGATGTGATGACGAAAATTTGTCACCATGCTGGTTTGGCAAGGGACAAAGACCTCAGGGCATCACCAGTGGCAAGGGCTCATGGTAAGGAAACCTGTGGGTAACTGAGCTGGAAAGTATTGGGGGACAGAGGCAGCCCAAGGCCACTGGTATTCTCTCTGCCCCCCACTCGCCATCCACACGGCTTCGCATCTCAGGACTGCGGTGTTCTCTGCACCCCCACTCTGGACTAGCTCTCACTCCCGTCTTCCCATTTCCTGGCCCAAACTCCAGAGAGCAGCCTGCTGACTTAGACAGTGGCTGTCGTTCCACCCGGCAGGGTCCTTCACAGCACCATGCGGGTCACCGGCCAGCTGCACGTAGACAGGGAGGCGGGAAGCTACGTCAGCCGGTCGGAGAAGTAGGCCCAGAACTCACTGTGGTTTCTTTCTCTTTCTTTCTTTTTTAGATTTTTTTATTGATTTTTAGTGAGAGCGGAAGGGAGAGGGAGAGAGAAGCATTGATGTGAGCAAAACATTGATCGACTGCCTCCTGCACGCCCCCTACTGGGGATCAAGCCCACAACCATGTGCCCTGACCCGGAATCAAACCGGCCACCTTTTTGTGCACAGGACGGCACTCAGCAGCACTGGCAGGGCTCACTGTTTCCAATAACAAATACAACACCAGGCTCTGACTGAGAAAATGCCTCAGTTTCCACTTGTTTTTAAAACTTAAGAGAATCTAACTAATGTGGATGAAGTGGGTGGGGTTTTTTTGTTTCCTTTCTCTTTTTTTTGGATACGATGCCATATTTTTTGTAGTCTGCATAATTCAAATATATTTACATAATTCGATCAAACCTGTGCTATTAGGCTCCTTCCTGCTGAGCAACAAGGCTGATTTGTGGGAAACCGCTTTCTGCCTCCTGACCCGAGACCCTCCGTAGGAACACAGGCTCCGTGCGACCCCAGGGTCAGCGCCCTGCAGACCCGAGCCTTCCTGTACTGAGATGATTTACCCGTCTGCTGGCGGAGCATCTCGTGTTTACAGTGCACTTTTCTTGAGTGAAGCCTTTATCTAATTCTCACAGAAATCCCCCTGACAAAAGCATTTCTCATTTTATGGATGAGGAAGTTGTTATAGAAAGTGACTTATCCAGACGCCCTGGGAATTAGTGATGTCGGGATGCGCGCTCTCTGTTTGGTACCCAGCACCCAGTAACTCTCCGCACTCCTTAATACCTGTGCATAAAATGTGTTTTCTAGAGGAATTAACCCCAATAAAAGCGCCCCTGAAACCAAGCGTGACACTGAGAGAGGACAGGGTTTTTGATCCTCACGCAAACCAAAGCTCGCTTAGAGGGATCTGCGTTCCTGTTTGTGGATTTGTTCATTTCTTTGCTGTATCTTGGGTGTGTGTTTTTTTAAATCCCTCCAGGACATTTTAGCAGGTTAAGGCTGACTAGAGGACCTTTAACCTCTGTGCCTCCCTACCTGAGCGCAGGCACAGCTCCTGCCTGTGTCCCCCGAGCAACGGTTGTCAGTGCCCCCCCAAAGCCATGCGTCTTGCTGTTAGACCAGTTTTGTTAGAATATTTGGGGTTTTGTTTGTTTGTTTGTTCTTTGAATCCCATGGATGGATCCTTCTGCTGCCTTCTGGAACCTGTGAGATAAATCTCCTTTTCTGAGTACCAGCCCTTCGAAGAATTGGCAATAACTGTAGCTCACTAATATGTCTTCAGCATGTTCGCTTGTGAACCTAAGCTCCTCAACCCCCCTCCCGTGGGTGACCCTCGAGCCCTCACCTGCTCTTATTCCATCTCCACAGGCATTTCCTAACTCGAAGAATTCACTTCCTGTCCCATGATGTCTCGGGGCGCCCTGCCTGAGTTACATTTTATGTGCGTTGCTATAATGTTTGTCAACTTCCTCTGTGCCATTTGACAGTCTACCAAGATATAATAAAATTTCAAGTGTGATCAAAGTGTTATAATTAACATCATTCTAAGAACATTCTGGCAACTACAGAATTAACCACAAGCTGAGTCAGAAATACAACCTTGGGTGCCAGAAAATAGTCATTAATCATACACTTCTAAAAAGGGTGTTATTCACTGCTTTAACTCCAAATGTTCATTCACTAAGAGGAAAAGAGTGTATCATGTATGCACCTAAGCGAAGTCCTCAGACTCAGTCTCTACTAATTCATCTAATATCTGTTTACTCGGGTATTGCTGGTGTCTGATACAAGATTCCTGTTTGACACAAAGTCCACAGTGAATTTGGTGTTTTAAGAATTAGAAAGTCAGCAGGTGATAGCATTGCCCACACCAAATATTCCAACCATTGAAGCCTTTCAGCCTTTTCTCTTTTTAAATGCATCCCCCCAAAAAGCCAGGTGACTCCATGTCTGTCTAATTCTCAACCTTGTCCCCAAAGTAGGTTCCTTCTCTGACTCCCTCCCTTTCCAGCAGTTACTTAGTGCCACTGATAGGATGTGGGGGGCATAGGCTTCCACTCGCTTCCTTCCTCTCATGAGGAGGGGGGCAGGTGTTTCACATCTGCATGAGTCTCCACCCCCCCCAGGGTGGAAGTGGATCCCAGAGGCCAGAGTGAAATGCTGCCAGGCCCAGGACAGCATCAGCCAGGTGTGTGGAGGCAAACTCAGAGCACTGTGGTCCCCGATGTCACTGTCCACCACAGGCAGAGCACTGTGGTTCCAGATTTTAGTGGATCCTAGAAATTTTCATATTATAGGACTTGTATGGTGAAAACGTGTGAACTGGATTGGCTTAACTTTTCAAAGTTATAATGTATTACCATAAATAAGAGTTACAATTTGGGCCTCGAGCTCCACTTTCTAAGCATGGTCATCCGGTTAGAGGAAGCGAGGAGCTTGTGGGGGATGCAGAGCCGTTATGTTGTGTTCATTGCGTTTCTTTCCTGCTTCTGTAGTTTCCTTTTGTCTTAGTAATTTACTTTCATTAAAATTTTCTCTACAATCTGAATATTTACCAGTGAGTTGATTATGCTCTGGGTGAAATGCAATTTGAACGATATTAATTGGGAGTTATATTTGGAGACTTGAAGGGAAAATTTAATTTTTTGGACTGAAATTGAAGCCAAAGCACATTAGTGTGTGTTGTTGCTTCCTCAGAAAAGATGTCATAGCTAAAGATCAAAGCAAAAGCAAGGATTTGGTGGCATTAAAAGTAACCCAAAATTCTAAAGCAATAATGACATCGTTTCTGCCTATCTTATTTTTCTGAATTTTCTGACATATCAATTTCAGCCCTAAGTTACGAATAGTTTAGCAGAGCCCAGAATGGCTTTTGTATGATGACTCCTCAGCTTTACTAGTTTCAAAAAGAATATACATTGTGAACTTATTACAAACACAGCAACTTTAGGGCTATTTGTCATCTGCCCCGAGGCGGCTGTCTGCAGGTTAGCTCCTCCCACTTGGTTCAGCGGGAATCCTGGGGGGGGCCTTGGTCACTGCAAAGCCTCTTCTGGGAAAAGGAGCTGGTCGCTGGAGCTCACACTGTGGAGCAGCTGTGTCGGGAGAGGCCTATATTCTGTGTCTGTGTCGTTTCCTTTCCACAGGTAAAATCTCAGAGGCACACGTGCTCAGAGATCCGACCACAAACCCTCACTCTCAAAATGCACCAGAGTTGACGGGAACGATGGGTGAGCAGGAGAAGGCTGGGACCGAGGACAAAGGACTGGTCAGGTGAGAACTCAGTGAAACCTGTAACACATGCCAGCTGTGCTGCTCAGCCTGCCCTGGAAAATCCCCGTAACCCCCACGGAGGGGAACAGAGAGCAGAATGATGGGGCCATGACTGGCCGGGACCGAAGGCGGCTTCTGTCCCGCTCGTTGCCGATGACCAGCCCCTTGAGGCCTCTGATCAGGATGTAGGCAGCAGCTGACTGTGGGCAGGTCTCACCCACAGAAGCGTGGCCGCCCTGTGTCTGAGTCATTAGGTCCTAGGGGAGCTGCCCATGTGCTCCCTGGGCACGGATTCAGAAGAGGGATTGAGGGGACATATGGCTCTCCTCCACGTTCACAAAGTGGCTGCTCCAGTTCTGTAAGCATTTCATTTTCCCAGAAGATTGACTGTTATTTCCTTTCATCTGCCAAGGCCAGTGTGGCCCAATAACCAAGTATAATTATGGAAATGGGCGACCTCGGTGCCACTGAAGGAGTACAGCCTCATAAGTACTTCCCACCAAACCACTGGGACTATCACAAGAGACAGCAGCTTTGACGTGAGCCGGCGAGTTCACAGTAAAATGCAGGATTAAAAAAAAAGTAGTAGTATGTATATATAGATATCTATAGATATAGACATCTATAGATATCTATATATACAGGGATGGGCAAAAGTAGGTTTACAGTTATAAGTACCTGAAACAGTTCATCCTTGTGTTATTACGTATTGATTCCTGTTTTATTTATTTGTATTACACTGTAACCTACTCTTGTCCACCCTGTGTATATTTATGTTATATGCAGCATAATAGTCATGTATTATGTATAGATTATTCATCTGTGTGTGTCTTTGGTGGTAAACTTCCTGCTAGAGCCTCCCCCTGTGTCTCCTCTTCCTAATCGCCAGAAGTCAGATGCAGACGCCAGGGCGAACCGGGTGGGGTGAGCGCCGTGGGAATGCTCCCGGTGGGCGGTGAGACATGAGTCAGCAGATGAGCGAGCCCATGGCCCTGAGGGAGGAACCAGCCCACAGGCTCAGTTTGTGGTCCCCTTGTAATCGCTTCGCTATTTATCAGGAGAGATGACAGATCCGTTGCCTGTTGCCATAGAAAACAGGGCAGGCAGCTTGTGTCTGCCGCCTCTCCCCTGGCACAGAAGCAGGGAAATCAGACAACTTTCGTATTGTTCTGCAGCACCTAAATGGTGACGTTCAGACCTGGTCTTCTCGTGTCCTTAGCCAAGCAGTGGAAGCACGGGCTGACTGATGGATGATTGACAGGGTTTCTGAGGCAGGCAGGTGACACCCATGGGTGAAGCACACTGAGGACGAGCAAGCAGGAGCAGAGGCGGGCCAGGGTCAGCGTGGGTGCACCCAGAGCCTCCTGCCACAGAGAGCCAGTCTGTCTCAGAGCTGCCCTGTGGAATTTGGGTCCCTAGTGACACCAATATCATTTGATTTTTCAAGAAAACCCCGAAATCTGGAAGTCCATATTTTGGGTACCACTGGATACATTAAAATTCTTTTAAACTACAGGCCAAACAGAACAGCTGTCAATCACCAGTTTACCGTCTGCCGAGGTCACAGTTACAAAGGTAGAGACCCGGTTGGTCCACAGGGAAAGCCTTCGTGGACGCCTTCCCAGTGTCGGCTTGTCCGGAGGACAGAGTCGGTATGAGAACAGTCTGTGCACTTCAAGTAATAACTCTGTTCTGTTTCCTTTAAGTGTAATTTTTGTTATTTTTAGTATCTGGATTTATAGTGTAGTATATTTTTAGATATTGTATTTTAGGTATCTTTTGTCTCATGTTGTTTAATAAGCGTCTTCCATGTTAACCGCATGTTTTTGCGGCCAGTCTCTCTCTGCATTCATGAGTCCACGTGTGTGTCAACAGCAGACTTCCTCCTAGAGGGACGGTCTCTGCCACGGGAGGTGTGGCATGTGGTTGGCAGCCCGTGGATTTTCAAGAAGCAGCACAAAGGCTGTACAGACAAATTGAGGGAAGCAGCCCCATTAGCAGCTGAAAACAAGCTGGCCTGTGGGGCCATTGCTGGAGAGGAGCCACCAGGGCCCTGCTGTGGTTCCCACTGCCCTCCAGCGGGGGGGGGGGGGGGGGCACGCTGCAGGCTCTCAAGGAGAGGAGCTCCATGGGGCAGAACTCCCCACCCAGGCAGCCTCAAAGGCCTGGTTTCCGGGACTGACATTTCTCTCTGCCTCTCCCTGGTTCCATCAATGGACAGCTGAATGTTCAGCATCCCAGGTAGTAACATAGGAAAACGCAGCCTCATGGATTTTCCCTCCCCACCCCACCCCCCGTCTGTCCCTGTGGTAAGCTCAGTTCCATTAATGATTTGCAGTAAATTCTGACCATGAGAAATAATAAGAAATGTTCATCCTAAAGCATTTATTCCCTCTCATTACATATTTTGCATATGTCCACTGTGGGAAATTTGAAAAATTGCACAGAACAAAAGTAGAAACCACTCATAATCCCAACACTCAGCTATAGCACCATCGCTACTCTGTTGAAAAGTACGAATGAATAAATGCATGGGTGGACAGGTTCATGGTGTGAAACGGAAACAAGGCTGTCCTTGGTTGTACGGTCTCCCTGACCCCATACACGGCCTGCCCAGCACTGGCTCCCTGCGGTGGCAGCTGAACCCAGCTGGATTCAGGTAGTTAACCGGAGCAGCTGCCTCTCTCCGGGCAAAGCTGGAGCCTCTGAGCAGCATGGCGTTTGCACCACAAACGTGCCTACACTGCCCCCTGGTGCCCGCCCCTCGAAGTAACGCGGCTGCCAACATGACTGGAATAATCGCAAAGCTGAGAGGAGATCAAAGGAAAAGAGTAACTAAGGGATGGAAGGAAACGATTAGAAAATAAATTGAGTTGTGTGCACTCAGTGGATTCCTGTTATGGAAAATAAATTACCAAAGCCTCATTTTCTTCTCTCCTCCCCACCCCACCCGTCTTTACTGACACCCCACCCCACGCTTTCCCATCCTGACCGGGCCTGAAAGGAGGGGGGAGCCCTGGAGTAAATCTGTGAATGAAGAAGTATGTGCTGTTGTGCGCACTTGGACTTGGATGCGTGCGGCAGATCAATTAGCCTTGTTTGAAATAGGAATTTGATTGATAGACGAAAAATAATACAGGAAAGGGAAATGTGACATCAAAAATCACAAGAATATCAAAGATGGTTCAAAGAATTGTGTTAGGTGCTGAGCTGCTGGGGGAAAGGACGTGTATTTATGGGCCCAGCACGCTTCCGCTGTGCAAGGACGTGTATTTAGATCCTCGCTGCAGACCAAGGAGCCAAACAGATATCAGATGAATGAAATTTAAAACAAAATCAGCTTTCAACAATTATGAGAAGACTGAAGTGAATCTTTATCAAATATGTGGAGGACTTTCTAAGCTGGAAGACAGGACGTGGGTAATTCGACTAAATCAAAATAAAAACTTCTCTGTGTTAAAAACAACATAGGCAGGGACACAATAAACAAAGAAAATGTTTGCGCTTATATAATATATGAAAAGCTCATACAAAAAGATAAAAAGGCCCTGGACGGTTTGTTCAGTGGTTAGAGCATCAGCCCGTAGACTGAAGGGTCCCGGGTTCGATTCCGGCCAAGGGCAGGTACCTGGGTTGCAGGCTCGATCCCCAGCCCTTGCTGGGGCATATGCGGGAGGCAACCAATCAATGTGTCTCTCTCATATCCATGTTTCTCTCTCTCTCTCCCTTCCACTCTCTCTGAAAAGCAATGGAAAAAGTATCCTTGGGTGCGGATTAAAATAAATAAATAAATAAAAATAAAATCGGCCTATAAATTGTATGTATATGGCACCACAGAACTTGGGATTTCCCTGCACCCAAGCACATGAGAATACCTGCGGATCCTGAGCACAACACACTTGTCTCCAGCGACGGTGGTGGCTCTTTCGCCTCCAATGTCACCAAACTTACACTTCAAGCCTTTATGACAAATACCCCATCCCCAGAGGAAGTTTGGGGACTTAGTGCTCCACGTGACTGGCAGGAGCCATGCTGATCCCAGGCTGCTGCCCCACTGCGACCCTGAGCTATTGCTAAACATAAATTTCTGTTCCCCAAAGGCCGCAAACATAATTCTGCTGACAGTTCCCCCTTCTCAAACAGGAAATTAGAAAGAACAGAGCCGTCAGCGGGCGTCCGTGGTGTTTTAAAGCTGTGATCTCTTCTACGTGGCTTTATAGTCTGCATGGGGCCACTAGGATGGTTCTGTCGCACCCACTGAGAGGAACGAAGCTGCTGCATGTGCGAGTCCGTATGTCTGAGCCCCGATCCCGCAAGAGCCTGTGATGCACATGCAGGGCCCGGGCTGACTGCGGACAGACCGGGTGGGGCCCTCGGTCGCGCCCACGGGTGCTGTGTGCACTTCGGAAACTGGGTCATTGGACTGAACAGTCAGTGTCTTGCAGCCTGTGCCAGACGACACCCATTATTTGCCCATTTTTACCATAAAATCTGATGACTGTTTATCGGGAGAGCGGCCTGCCCCTCTGCAAAGCCTCGGAAATGTTCGCTCTCGCTCCGTGTGGTGCACTCGGCCTCCCACGTCTTCCCCCATCGTTCTTCGTGTTACCCTCCTCTGAGGAGTCTCAGCTCACCTCGCAGAAGAAACTAAGTTTAAGTGACTGTCGCTCAGTTTCAGCAGATCCGCCTCCCAGCACCTGTTGCTAAAATAGGAGCCCAGAGGCTGGATGCTCCCTCAGCCCTGCTTCATGGACCAGGTGCTCCCTGTTAGGTAAGAGAAGTAGTTCACCCTAAGACCACCTAAGGGTGGCCTCTTAAAACCAAAACGCCCCTTTCAAAGACCGGCAGTGTCGTGCTCTAATGATGTGCACCCTCCAGCAGCTCTGTCTGCCTTCTGTGGCCTGTTTTCCACACGTGCTCTTCCGTCCGACAGCCACCCGCCGCCTTGCAGAGGCTCCTCTCCGGCCTCTGCACCCTCTCCCGCGAAACATGGGATCCCGGCTCTGGCTCACTTCATGATTGGTTGTTGCCATGTTTTACTGTAGCTTCGAGATTCCTTGCTGTTTCCTAGGCCTTCGTGGGTACACAGCTCTCACACGCTTTTCTTTCGTCTTTTCATCCCCACAGGATCTCTCACAGGGAAGTTTCTAGTATAGATTAGGTGCAATTTACAGTTTTTCCTCTTATGGCCGGTGCTCTTGGTGTCAGATGTAGGAACGCTTCTCCCAGCCCCAGATCCAGAAGCTTTTTCGTTTTCTTTTTTTCTGAAAGCCTTACAGTTTTACTTTTCACACTTAAGTTTGTGATCCATATTGAATTAGTCTTTGGATCGTGTGCCGTTTGGGCCAGAGTTCACTTCTTTGCCTTGATGTCCTGTTGCCCCAGCACCGCTTGTCGCCATAGCTTGTCCCCCCCCCCCACTTCAATGGCTTTTGCGCCTTTTGTCAAACTCCAGTTGGTGTCTTTTTAGAGGCATGAAGGTCCCGAAGGTCTGTCCCCAGTGGCAGGTGACTGACCATAGTGGAGACCTGGCGGCAACCCCGTCAGGTCAGATTCTTCCTGAGGATGTGACCACGCACAGAGAAGGGTCCCTCGCGCACCAGGGAGCGTTTCACCGCAGAGCCAGACGACCCGCACGGCTCTCACTCTGGCTCCCAGGATTTGTCAGCAGCTGCTCGAATTCAATCTTCCTCTTTAATAATCTGCTCTGACAGGCACTTCATTTTTCCTTTAGTGGCTCAGAGGTAAAGACTCGTTTATCTCTCATCCACACGCCTGCTCCTTCTTGAGGGGTTATCTCCCAGGCAGTAGTCTATCTGCGCAAAGCCCCCCCACACGGGTCCTCGCCCTAATGACCGACAGCGCCTCTGCTGGCCTTGAACCCAGGCTGTCCGAGGGCAGAACACTCTCGGGACCGGCTCCCCCAGCAGCAGACCTCCCGTGAGGGCTCCAGGCCGAGGTTTTCCTCACTGACAGCGAGGGCAGCGCTGTGCTAAGCACATCACGGCTCTGAGACTGAAATGAGTGCACATGAATCATGCACCTTCTATCTTCAAGAAACTTCTCAAATTTCCTGTTTTCCAGACAGCAATTTCCTGTTTTCCGGCACTGTCCGTTTTTTAAATCTTCTCTCTGTCATTTCAAGAGATTTATGGTGTCAGCTTATTATCTTTATCCAGTTTCTCGTCTGCTGCTTCAACCAGGCCCACCTGGTTTTTCTAGGCACCAGGCCTTCCTAATAGTCCGCTCGGTCGGCCGAAACATACTGCAGATGGGGGCTAAACAACAGAAATTTACTTCTCACAGTTCTGGAGGCTGGAAGTCCAGACCTAAGACCTCTCTCCCTGGCTCTCAGGTGGCGGCTGCTTGCTGTGACTCCTCCTGGCCTTTCTCCTGTGCAGGGGGGGAGAAGGGGGAGAGCCATGAACGTGCTGCAGTGTGCTCTGGACAGACCTGGGGTGATCGAGGTCGGGAGATTGCCCCTCATAAAGCCCGTATGTACGTGACCATATGTACACACCACTGTGTACAAGCAGTGCCGTGTGCACAGGGAAATGTGACAGACCACCCAGACGCTCGGTGTTTGAGGTGAGCGTGGGCAGGGCGTGACATGAGGGCTGGCCCGGTCCTATCTGCCGGACCTGAGTTGGCTTCAGATTCGTAGCTTGTATGGTGGACCAGCACATGCGTCGGTGAGAATCAGATTTTGCAGTCATTTCAAGTATTTCAGTCAGAAATGTGCTCCTGTAAAAACTGTTTACTTGTTCAAAGCAGGCTTTTCTTCAAATGTGACTTTTGAGGACAACTGTCCGAGTTTATCATTAATTATTATGAAAAAACAATGAAAGAAAAAAGACCTGCTCCTCTCTTCCCCCGGAAATTCCGAGTGGACTCTAATATCCTCTGCCTGACTCCTGTCTGTCGTTCAACAAGACAGAAACAGCAGGACACAGGAAGGAGAAAAGACGTCACCCGTCCCTGTGCATATGTCCTCATGAACTCATCTCTGTTGACGTTCTTTCCGAAAAGCAAACTGCCTGGAGCCCCGGTGACAAGCGCGTGGGCCGACGCCCGGCTGCGTGACGTGGCGAGGAGGCTGCGGCACCGGACAGCCCTGTACAGGACGCGGCTGGCAGAGGGAGACCTGTCCTCCCCCGAGTGCAGCCCCCAGGCTGGTGAGCACTGCTCCTCAGGGCGACGGGAGGAGATCATGAGGGACGTGCATTTTGCAAATGTCTTAGTCTGGGTCCCTCCAAAAGCAGATGCCAGGACAGTGATTTAGATTGAAACAGTTGATATCCAGGGTGGTCCAGGGAGGCGAGAGCAGGCAGGAGACGCATGCCTGCAGCAACCCTCAATCGATGCAGGAGAGGAGTCTGGGCTGAGACCCCAGCTCCATCCTGCTCAGGGTCAGTCTCCTGAGTGAACCACAAGTTTTCAGAGGGCCCGGCCTGGTGACCCAGAGTAACCCTCCATGAACTCACCTTATTGCACCTTTTCATCTTAGCTCCTCTACCTGGATTGAGAGGGGGGAAGATTCTGGAATGTTCCAACTTCAAGAAACCCAAGCTTTTAGCTCACTAAGTGGACGTAACCTCTTAAAAACATCTTTTTTCCCTACGAAGCCAAGCCCACAGCTGTGTCGTCAGCCCAGGAGAGCACTGCTCAGCTCAGAGAGGAGCACTGGGGTGCGGCCTGTTGTGAACTCCAGACAGTGCCTCTGATGGAGCAGGTGAAGCGAATCAGACACCCAAGAAGCATCGACTCATACACAGGTACTGTACATCCCAGGTGGACCATCCCAGCAGGACGGCTGGCTGTGACCAGAGACCTGGAAACCCAGGCACAGATGCTCTGTTTCCCTGCCCACCTGTCCTTGCCCATCTTTAAAAGACAGTGCGGGCTCTGTCCTGCCCTATGACCTTTGAAAAGAAAGCCCAGAGCTCTCAGCAGCATGTGCACTGACACCCCGCCCCCCAGATCATTCTGAAGTGTCCTTCTGCTTCCACGGCTGCACATGGTTAGTTATGGTCATGGAACCAGTCCCTCTGCAGCACCTGTGGGCAGAGGAAAGCGATGTGTGAAGGGGCTCGGACGTGAACAGCCTTCTGGGCTGATTCCACCCTCCCCACGCCAGCCTGCCCTCGAGGTGAGAGGTGGCCAGTGGGCACCTGCCCGGGGGGACACCCCTTTCCTGATTCTTAGAGCACCCCACCTGTGGGCACAACTCAGGGGCCACTTCTCCAGGAGACAGAGAACATGCTCTGGCTCCGACGTTGGAAGAGTTGAGATCTCTGAACACCACTCCCGAGGGGCATTGTTCTACTGTTAACAGGGCCTCTCACATCCCCCAGCTACCTCCGAGGAACCCACCCCAGCTCTACAGACAGAGAGGACGGAGCGAGGACAATGTGATGCTGTCACAAGCCCTACAGTCACCCCCTCTGCTCCTCCTCCAGATCCTTGCTACCTCCTGTGGCTCCTGCTCCTCACCTCCGCCTACGCCTGGAACTGCTGGCTGATCCCCGTGCGCCTGGCCTTCCCCTATCAGACTCCAGACAACGCGTACTGCTGGCTGGCGGTGGACATTGTGTGTGACACCATCTACCTGGGTGACATGCTGTTCGTCCAGCCCAGGATCCAGTTCCTAAGAGGAGGAGACCTCATAGTAAGTGGCCTGGGAGAGGCAGACACTGGGCTTGAGGATCAGATCTGACTGCAAAAAGTAAATTCACAACATTGTTTCATTTGAAGCTGACTGTGGATCTGTAACCACTGGAAACCCCTGTATAATAGTGACGATAGTAACAGTAACCACAGGAGCAAAACAGCCACTGAGCAGCTCTGTGCCTCAGTTTGCATGACTTCGAAATGAGAGTAGCAGTATCGTGCGTGTGACCTGCCCGGGCTGAGTGGCTGAGTGGGTGCATGTGAGATGTGAGTCTCCTTACCGTTCCCGTTAATTTATGCGCCAGGACCCTGCAGCCTTTCACTCACTGCCCTCTCAGGAAGGTGTTGCGGCCAGAGCAGACCCCAGCATCACAGTAGGGAGAGCAATGACCAGGGAGCCGCACCTTGAGTTTGTCTGTATTTTGGGGAGAAGAGAGGTAGGTTCCTTAATCTCCACATTCTCTTCTGAGTCTCCAGTTGGCCTCAAAGTGTCAAAAAGCTGGGAGGACTAGTTTTGGTGATTTTTTAAAATGTTCCTTCCTGTGGAATGCCTCTTATATTTGAAATCTTTCCTAGAAAGGAATTTTAAAGGCCAGAGCTGGCGCTGCAGCAGAAATCCATTCCCAGCTTTCCTCGTGCAGACGTCAGGGCCCTAGCTAACTCGCCAGCGCGGCCCCAGAGCTCAGCGGCAGCGTGATGAACAGTGATGATGGTGGGCAAATAAGTAAACAGCACACAAGAAAGAGCTAATTTCAACCTCCATTAGGTGCACAAGGGGGAGAAAATCAATGTTTGACAAATGGAAAATGACAGAATCGGTAAGGGGAGATTTTTATTTTCAATTTTCTACGAGGCCTTTGCGCACAATGGAGTGTTAAAACCGAGAAAAATAACCAGTGAAAACACACTCAATGAGCTCTGTTTAAAATGCATTATCACCAACTACAAATACAGAACAGGGACGAATTGCTTTGTCCGTTAGGAAGAAGTGTAATGGTCTCTTTAGTTTGGAGTAGGTCGCGGCAGCCCTGCAGACATGATTACACCCTGGGAAGCAGCCTCCGCAGTCCAGGGCCCCGCCTGAGGCCCCGGCCTGGTGCCGTCTGCGCTGCCTTTGGCCGACAGGGCCACCCACTCATCCACTCACTCGTCCCTCCTTCCTTCCTCCCTTCCTCCCTTCCTTCCTTCCTCCCTCCCTCCCTCCCTCCCTCCCTCCCTCCCTCCCTCCCTCCCTCCCTCCCTTCCTTCCTTCCTTCCTTCCTTCCTTCCTTCCCTCCCTCCCTCCCTCCCTCCCTCCCTCCCTCCTTCCTTCCTTCCTTCTTCCCTTCCTTCCTTCCTTCCTTCTTCCCTTCCTTCCTTCCTTCCTTCCTTCCTTCCTTCCTTCCTTCCTTCCTTCCTTCCTTCCTTCTTCCCTTCCTTCCTTCCTTCCTTCTTCCCTTCCTTCCTTCCTTCCTTCTTCCCTTCCTTCTTCCCTTCCTTCCTCCCTCCCTTCCTTCCTTCCTTCCTTCCTTCCTTCCTTCCTTCCTTCTTCCCTTCCTTCCTTCCTTCCTTCTTCCCTTCCTTCCTTCCTTCTTCCCTTCCTTCCTTCCTTCCTTCCTTCCTTCCTTCCTTCCTTCCTTCCTTCCTTCCTTCTTCCCTTCCTTCCTTCCTTCCTTCTTCCCTTCCTTCTTCCCTTCCTTCCTCCCTCCCTTCCTTCCTTCCTTCCTTCCTTCCTTCCTTCCTTCCTTCCTTCCTTCTTCCCTTCCTTCCTTCCTTCCTTCTTCCCTTCCTTCCTTCCTTCTTCCCTTCCTTCCTTCCTTCCTTCCTTCCTTCCTTCCTTCCTTCCTTCCTTCCTTCTTCCCTTCCTTCCTTCCTTCCTTCCTTCCTTCCTTCCTTCCTTCCTTCCTTCTTTCCTTCTTCCCTTCCTTCCTTCCTTCCTTCCTTCCTTCCTTCCTTCCTTCCTTCCTTCTTCCCTTCCTTCCTTCCTTCCTTCCTTCCTTCCTTCTTCCCTTCCTTCCTTCCTTCCTTCTTCCCTTCCTTCTTCCCTTCCTTCCTCCCTCCCTTCCTTCCTTCCTTCCTTCCTTCCTTCCTTCCTTCCTTCCTTCTTCCCTTCCTTCCTTCCTTCCTTCTTCCCTTCCTTCCTTCCTTCTTCCCTTCCTTCCTTCCTTCCTTCCTTCCTTCCTTCCTTCCTTCCTTCCTTCCTTCTTCCCTTCCTTCCTTCCTTCCTTCCTTCCTTCCTTCCTTCCTTCCTTCCTTCCTTCCTTCCTTCCTTCTTTCCTTCTTCCCTTCCTTCCTTCCTTCCTTCCTTCCTTCCTTCCTTCCTTCCTTCCTTCCTTCCTTCCTTCCTTCCTTCCTTCCTGCAGCAAACATTTATTAAACACCCAGTTGCTGGGCATTCCAGGGCTGGATCATGGAAATATTAATTCCCCAAGACCCGGAGGGGAACAGAAAAGTAACAGGCAACAGACTGAGATGCTGATGCCCCCACTCGAGGGAGCTGGGAGGGTTTACAGTTTTCCATGTATGTGGAGTGTCTTCTAAAGGGCGGTGCACATGGCCTGGCCGGTGTGGCTCAGCTGGTTGGGCGTTGTCCGGTGCACCCAAAGGTTGCTGGTTTGACTCCCAGTCAGGGCACATGCCCAGGTTGCAGGCTCGATTCCCAGTAGGGGGCGTGCAGGAGGCAGCTGATCAATGTTCTGCTCTCACATCAATGCTTCTCTCTCTCCCTCTCCCTTCCTCTCTCTCTAAAAATCAGTAAAAAAAAAAAAAAGTTTTTTTAAAATGTGGTGCACAAATAGAGAGCAGGAGACTAAGGAGGGACCAGCATAATCATGAAGGAAAGGACACCTGGGCCAGATCTCGATGAATTTCAGTTATCTACACACCTTCACCCCCCACCCCACCCAAAAAAGGGGGGAAATGTGTTCCAAGCTCTGGGCACAGCTTGGGCAGAGGCATCAAGGTGAGAAACTGTACTGGGGGGCTGCTGACAGAGCGGGTGCGAGATGCTGCAGCAGGCGCGAGACAGGGAGTAGGGCCTGTATACTAGGAAAAGGAGCTGGATTTCTTAAAGTCGTGTGGAGTCATAGGGTTTGACATATGTGAGGACTGTTAAATGATGTGAGCTAGAGAGATTATCTGGCTGCCATTGTAGAATGGATCGAGGGGAGCAAGACTAAAGAAAGGCAAGGAGACCAGGGCCAGAAGGAGAGCGGGCGTGGGCTAGGATCACCGACGGTGTGGACAGGATGCTCACAGGTACCCGATAGGGGGAGGGGGAGGAGAGCTCGCTTAGGCTGGAGTTGACAGTGCTTCGGGGTTTGGTGCAGGCAAGAGGCAGTTGCTTGTACAAGTCGACAGCTCCAGAAGGTGGATCTCTGAAACTGTGAGGGTGGATGAGAGCTGAATCCTAGGGAGTAGTGACTTAAACCGCTCGCCCAAGGAACTTAAGGACACGAAACACTGGAACTGAAGAAGCTCCGTCAGCCAAGAACTGCATTGCAGGCTCCTCAGAAAGAAGCGTTTCAAGGACAGTCATTGTCCCCTCAAAATATCAAACACTGCAAAAAGTTTCATTCACCTCTTCATTCCTTTATCTAGTCACCCACTCAGCAGATACTTATTTGGCTCCTCGTATATTCTAGCAACTAATTATATATAGTTGCTCAACAAAGTCAACACTGTTTGAGATAGATCACCATGGAGGGAATAACTGGTTTTAAATAGATGGACTAAGAGATACATATGTGGTTTTAAAACACGGTGGGAGCCCTACAGGAATGCTAAGCATCTGAAAGGCCCCTGGCGCAATCGCTGGGCGCTCCCTGGGGTTTCCTGCGCCAGTCCCGATGGAAGTGCATGGTCCTGCTGCACCACGTGGCCATGGGTGAGAGTCAGACATAAGCGAAGGACCTGGGGCAAAGCAGTGATGGCAACTCAGTTACAAAGAGCGAGAGTGACAATGGCAGTAACCACAATGCTGAGGGCACGTTATTCTTGTTTTACTATCTGAGAGGGTAGAGCCTGTTTACAGGCAGAAGCTGGAAGGAACCAGTAGAGGGAAAAGCTATCGTCGGCTTTAAAGTGAGAAAATAAGTGATGAAATTGGGTAAAATTAATATAAAATATTAATATGTTTCAGGTGGATTCCGGTGAGCTCGCAAGGCACTACAGGAGTTCTGTGAAATTTAAGGTGGGTGACTTAAAGTCGTTCAAGCAGCCCACTGCCATTTTAATTTCAAGTCCCAGCTATAAATTTCTACCCGAAAACCTGCCTGAATGATAGCCTTTGTAACAAGTTTGCACAGGTGAAGTTTTATGAGACCGAGGCCAGCCTGAGGTTGGCTTCTCAGTACTTACTCGATGAGTTCAGCATACGGGCCTGTCAGGCAGAATGAAACGTCGGTGCCCACACTGAAATTCCAGCCGAAAGACAGGGAAGGCGTGTGGGCTGTACTTTGTCCTGTCCATACAGAATGTAGCCGGCAGCTCACGCACCATGATGATGTAAAAGCCTATAAAATCATTGCTACTCCTGCTTCTTTCTGTTTGTATGTGAAAAGTAAAAAATAGAAGGGAAACAATTATTCAAGTGGCAGATGTGGCATCTTCCTCTCCTCAAATAGCCGCATAACCTGATGCTTTCCACCTCCAGTTATTTACAACCAAGTATCTGTTACCTTTTATTTGTTCCTCCTGACTCTGAGAAATGGGCAGAGCTTTGGGGGTTACCCGAGGTCCCCCAGTATGTAGGTGGGAACTCCAATCTCCCATCTCAAGGACAACACTTTAGTGGCCTCACATTTTCTTAAAAAAAATACAAATCTGGGTTTAGGTGTCACATTGTCCCAATTGGCAATCTGCAGTGATTAAAATCCCCTTGGGTTTGTTTTTATCTCCAGCTAATTGTCTTTGTAAACAATGTGTATGTGCTCAGACGTGCTGGTAAAACGTCTGCTGCTCTGATGGCCTCCTCCGAGGGCAATATCCTTTCTAAGTGCCCAACTTGCTCCAAACGCTTCCTCACAGTCTTGAGTTTGATGAGGGGAAATTAACTCATGTTTCAGGGCAGGCAGTTTGTGTTAAGGAACAGAATTCCTGGGGGTGCCTGGTCAGCTCTTACCTATGTTGGTGTAAATCAGTCCACGTCCAAGTAGCACGTGAACACGGCATAACCACGTGTGTTCTCCCAGCAGTTGGATGTCGCATCAGTAATGCCACTTGATGTTTTCTGCCTCTTCTTCGGGTTTAATCCAATATTTAGGACAAACAGGATATTGAAGGTAAGACAGCTACATTGTTATTCTTACTTGTAATTGTCTTATTGTAATAACGGGAATCTTGAAGTGATTTCACATATCCTAAGTGTATATAATGTTCTTCATTTTCCCAAACTGCCCTCCGATTTCCTGCCCTTGTCAATGCTACGAATGTTAAAACTTCAATGAAGGAGAAACGTCGTTGCTTCTACTGCAAGTTGCTCTTGGCTGTTTTTATTCTGTCTCTCAGAGCAGGTGCTTTTATAACCTGAGACAGGAACGTGTTGGCGCTTCTAGATACAGCTATAGTTACAAATGAGTCTTATAATTGTATTATTTTCCATTTGCCCTTTTTTATTAGACAGTCACTGAATGCCTGGAAAAGGCATTTACTGGCTGTGAAAGGAGACAGTTTGATTAGACAATCTCTAGGTTATCTTACTCACCTGAAATCCTATAATCTTAGAAAAAGTGCAAATAGAGTTCTGCATAACAAAAATATTTACATACATGGATACAATTCAAATGTCCATTAACAGGGAACTAGTTAAACAAATTATCGTACACCTACACAAGAGAATACACTTTCTAATGCAAAAAAATACATAAAGGGCGTTTTCTGTGGACTGGTATGAGAAGATAAATTGCTAGGTCCAAATCCGTCCATGTCCAGAAGTTGTTTTAAATATAGGACATTCTGCAAATCAACCTTGGTCTTTTTTCCATAGCCCCGCCGTCCAGTCATTTTACAGATACGTGGGTCGTTTTGATGAACATTCTCTAGGAAAAATATCGTTAACCTGTCTCCAGTTGAGAAAACACTAAGAACATGTTTTCAGTGACCACTGAAGCTAAAGTTTAAACCATCCCTTTGTGCAAACGTCTACTATGAGCACCAAAAACAAGTTAGCACCAATTGGAATTATCTTAATCTGAATGTCTGAGGGATTTGTCCTAGTCAGCAATTCTGGGAAAACAAGCCATCTATACATTTTTTAGTTAAAGAGTCATTACTTTTTATGTTGTTTTTTAATTCCAAATGTTGTGCTACAGTCATATATACATTGGATGAAATCCTGAACTAAACGATTTTTGACCTAAACAACCCCTCCCAGTCCCTCCCAGTCCCTCCCAGTCCCTCCCAGTCCCTCCCAGTCCCTCCCAGTCCCCCCAGCTGGAGGGTCCTGTGGTTCTCAGTACCATGAATAATTAAATGTGTTAACTTGGGGATGCTTGCAACCCCTTCAAGAGGCATGGTCTTCCATTGTCCCCATTTTACGGTCGAGGAATCCAAGGCACAGAAATGTTAAGTGACTTTTCCTAGGTCACACGGTTAGCAAAGGGCAGGGGTGAGGTCTCCCTCCTGCGTTCTCCGCCTCAGCTGATGAGGGAGATGGCTTGTGTAGGGAGTGTGAGTGGAGACAGGCGTTGACGCGGGCAGGAGAGGGCCTGGAAGGAAACGGCACTCGGTTTGGAGTCCACGTGTCTAAGCTCAGTGTCTGAACAGTGTCCTGGATTGCTGACCAAAGCTAATGTTCACTGGAGTTTAAATTTCATTGAAATGAAACATGTTTAATGCAACTTGCTCAGAAGCAATGCTGGTTCTGAGCCTCAGGACTCAGCACTGGTTACGACTTTGGTGTGTCACACTTTTCCTCTCTCACTTGGTTTTGGGGGAGTGTGATTTTACTGTAAAACAGAGTTCCGGTCCACGCTTTAAAAAGAAGGAAACGATGCTTTTAAGCCTGGTTTTCATTGAGCATCAGGAATGAGACCAACGAGAGGGAGGAACTGAAGCAGGGAGCCCTGGCACTGGTGCCACACTAAGTGCCGCCAAGAGGAAACACCACTGAACAGCCCCTCGTTTTTTAAAGACGTGTGAATGGAATTATTTTGAATGACCAATAAAATCTATGTTGTGGAGCTTTATTTAAATAGGTGTCTGTAAGACCGACATGCTTTGGGATTTCTCCTGCTTGTTTCCTCACAGTACAGGTCATTCTTTGAGTTTAACCACCACCTGGAGTCGATCATGGACAGGGCCTGTGTCTACAGGTGAGGCGGGGCTCAGTGTGCATCGGGCTGGGAGGGCAGGCAGGGGCTCCTTTCAGATGGAAGGGTGTAACCGCCCTCAGAGAGAAGGGGTCATCTCTGATTTCTGGCTGTAAAAAGTGTATGGTTATGTTCTAAAACTGAATATATTTTGAAGTGAGATGAAAGTATGGAAATCATACTAGATTTTGGAAGCATGCAGGACTGAAAAACAGGCCGAATTACCTGTTTCCATCAGACAGGTGTAAATACATGTGCTCTGTCACCGGTTGGCCCTCCGTCTCTCTCATGACAGTTCATTGTCTTGCTGTCCCGAGCCTCCCTTGCACGGAGACCTCGGTTACACCTAATTGTAGCAAGAAGCCCCTCGAGCTTTCCCGAGATATCCCGTTAAATCGGCATGGCGTATGTCCTGGGGCTTGAGGTGGACAGGTGACCTGGGGGCTCGCTCGTCCCCCAGGGAGCTGATTCATAGTATCTGTGAGAAGAGGGGAAGGATTTTTCACTGTTGGTCCCAGTCGAGACACTGAAGTCAGAACACGTGCCCTGGCTCTGTCCTGTCTCCGTGTCCTCGTGGGAGTTAACAGCCCGCAGATGTGGAGCACGGAGTTTCATTGGAGACAGTCGGGGGAAGGACATGTTCACTGGGCCACCTTCAGGAGCTGCACGGGTCCTCGCTTCGCATTGTCTCTCCCCACAGAGTCGTCCGCACGACGGGCTACCTGCTGTTTGCTCTGCACCTGAATGCCTGCCTCTACTACTGGGCTTCCCACCACGAAGGAATTGGAACCACCAAGTGGGTGTACAGCGGGGAAGGAAACCAGTGAGTTTTCACTTCCGGAAACTTGCATTGAGTCTTGTTAACTTTCCGTTTCACGTCAGTGGGCGGTGAAGACCTTGAGTAGGATGTTTTCAGGGAAAGGGGGTCGAGTAGAGGAGGGCAGGGCAGGGCAGGGCAGGGCAGGAAATGTCAGTCTGTCACAGCCAGTGGGGGTGCGTGTGCGTGCGTGTCTGTGTGTGTGGCATGTGTGCACGTGTGTAGTGTGTGGTGTGTGGTATGTGCTTGTGTGCGGGCGGGTGCAGGTATGTGGCGTGTGTGTGCGTGTGTGCGTGGGGGTTGCTGCTGCAAATACAGCGTCAGAGTGTGGGATGGCGACACCTGACTACGGACTGACCTAGTAACCAAAACAGTAACGATGGAGAAGACTTGAGAACCCTGTCGACAAGTTGGACTCAATGGCTATAAGTAGGGCCTTGACTGGAAGAATTAGAAACCACCTGTTCTTCTTAGTCCCTCACAGAATAAATACAGAGAGTGACCGTTTCCTAGGCCAGAAGGCAGGTTTGGGATTTCCCAGCCCTGGTTTCCTGCCGCCTCCTTCCCTGGCTGGGAAGACGAGCATCACCTGTGGGCTCTGACGCTGCCCCCTTAGGATTCACGCAGAACCAGAGCTTCAGTATCCACTCACCAGCCAGGGACATAGGTGGCTGTCTGTGCAAAGAAAACACCTTTATCAGCAGCTTTTTGCATATTTTAGGACCGTTTGCACAGGGCAGATGTTAACACCACCTGCCCCTCTGTTGCTTCAAGTTCACACGTTGACCTTGTCAGCCTGTGATGGTTTCTATGACCTATAAGTGGAAGGTGCCTCTGAGGCCACTAGACTTGTTGACTTTGCCCTGTGAGAACCAGGCAGCAAACTGTGTGACCTGAGTGGGGCATCGTGGACATTCGAAGTAGAAGTCAGGTTTATTGCTGCCCCTCGAGTCCTCACCAGAATAACACTGTCCATGCGTTTCCATACAAAACAAGGGGTCACTTTCGTGGTACTGAGTGGACAGCCGCCTTCATTAGAAATACGATGAGTGAGGAAAGGGCTTAGCTCAAAAGGAAAACTTAAGTAGGAAGGTTATTTGGTTCCCAGAAATACTCCCATCTATCTTTGTCCAGATACAGGGTTTCCCCCAAAACTGTATACACTTTAACAGCTGATAGCTCAATTTTGAAAATGAAATTTTTTTAATAAACACTGCCTTTATAATTATTCAAAGTGTGTGTATACATTTTGGGGGCACACCCAAATACACTTATTTTCTGATGTAAATTTCCCAGTGTGCCCAGACCTCACAGGGAATCCTGGGCCCTGATCCCAAACACAGATCCTCTAAGGAAGGGGGAGTGAGCAAGGCTGTCGGGAACCGAGGCTGTGGACAGGCGAGGACAGAGTCAGGATTGCTCTACCTGGGGTGACTCACCCCTTCATTTCACTCAGGAAGATGATGAGGCCCTTGTACATGAAGGTATCTACTCTGGGTCGCCTAGATACTTCAGACACTGGCCAAAAAAACAGACCAATCCTTACACCACACGTGAGACTCTCTTCAGATGTAATAAAATCACCAGGCAGCAAAGAGTTTAGTGGAGCAGACGGAGACGGAAGGTGGCTGGGTAATTAAGCTAATCCTAGAAAATCTGTAAGATACCATCTAATTAAATTACACATCTTACCTTTGGTTGTGCATGTCTGGGGATAAGACACGGCTGAGAAAAGAAGCCCAAAGTAAACCTCAAAGCATCAGGGCAGAAAACTTCTGATCGACACGGCCAGCTATTTCACACAAAAATAATAGTGTGGGCCTCACCCTCCAGATCTGGAAAACCAACACCCATGTTCCACTTGTGATTGTCACTTAACACCCATAAGTAAGAACCTGAGAGAGTAACTCATGGGCCTGTTCCTATTGACCCCACACTGCCCCAGGAGGGCACAGGATCCCTACATTTGTGTTGGACGGAGGAGGTGGCACAGGGAGAGGAGCCAGTCCTCTCCCGCTGCTGGGTGGTGTTGGCTTCAGTAATGTGCCTGAGTTTAGAAAGACCCACAGGTCCAGAACCTGTGACCAGAATAGACAGGTAATGGGAAATTGTGCGTTTGAAAGTGAAACGTGAAAGTTAAAATGTGATCCATAGAATGTATTCCACCTTGTTCAGGGTGGTTCTCTCGGACGTCAAGTTCACCGGCACAGAGGTCCCTTCTCTGCTGGGCCTGGCACAGGGTCCCGAGCCACAGAATTAGGAGCCCAATGACATAGCTGTTGGTTTATAGCATTACATCGTACAGTGGTCTGTTTTGCAGCAAGAGAGAAGTGGCACAGCTAGTGGGCACCCCCTCCAGTTTGCTGAGTCATTTCACAGAGTTGATCAAGAAGCTGACGTTAGCCCTGGCCGGTTTGGCTCAGTGGGTAGAGCGTCAGCCCTCGGACTGAGGGGTTCTGGGTTCAGTTCCAGCCAAGGGTGCGTACCTCAGTTGCGGGCTCAGTCCCCAGTGTGTGGGAGGCAACCGATCGATGTCTCTCTCATCGATGTTTCTCTCCCTCCCCCCCTCCCCCTCCCTCCCCCCCTCCCCCTCCCTCCCCTCCCCCTCCCTCCCCTCCCTCCCTCCCCTCCCCCTTCTCTGAAGAGCAATGAAAAAAATACCCTCGGGTGAGGATTTTTAAAAGGCTGACACTGGAACACGTGCTTCCCGATGCTGCCTGTGGAAAGAAATCTCGGTCAGCAGGACGCGTGTTGTCATGTGGTAACCTATGCTCCAGACACAGGGATATTTTAATGTCAGAGTCAGAGCAAAATGTACGTCTCCTCTTTCCCAGGTACCTGAGGTGTTATTACTGGGCCGTTCGAAGTCTGATTACCATCGGGGGCCTCCCAGAACCACAGACTTTATTCGAAATTCTGTTTCAACTGCTGAACTTTTTCTTGGGGGTCTTTGTGTTCTCCAGTCTGATTGGCCAGGTAAATTGAGATGTGAACACTGGGTCCAGGAGGCTGTCCCCTTCGAAAAGCTAGCGAGTCTCTGTCAACTTTGCAGGGGAAGGTCAAAATCTATGAGGGGCTCTTCTCAGACTAGCCTTCAGCTGAGTTCGTGAATTGGGGGAGGAGGTGATGGGCCCACACGCCTTTCCATTTCCAAAGGTCGCGTCCGTGGGAGACCTGTGTGCGGTGAGCGCCGGGTCAGACTCGCAGAGAGAGGCGCTTTCTAAAATAACTTCCCTCCCGGAGCTTCCTGAAAACCTTCCAAAGCTCTCGTATTGACTTAAACTTCGAGTATCGTCTTAGAATCCCGGGCTAAAATCCACTTCAGAGGTCACATGAGACTGAATCCTGGCAAAATCCCTGTGTGGTAGAGAAGACAGGTCTCGCTGTTGGTCGGGTTGGGTCCGAACCTGCCCAGGACCTTACGTCAGTGGTAGAAATCAGACCCAGTATCAGAGTTAAAACCCAGCTGTCAGGGAATTAGGATGCAGGGTGTAGACCAACCGCATTCCCGTTCCAGATGCGCGAGGTCATCGGGGCCGCTCGGGCTGCGCAGAGCGACTTCCGGATGCACCTGGACCACACCCTCGCCTACATGAGCACCTACTCCATTCCCGAGGCTGTGCAGACCCGGGTCCGGACCTGGTACCAGTACACGTGGGACTCTCAAAGGATGCTGGGTAAGCAAGGCAGACTCCCACATCCCCGCCAATGCGTCAGGTGGTGGGTGCTCAGGAGGCAGGAGCCAGACCCCTGGGTTTGAGCAGGAGGTTGAAACACAACTAAATAATCTCAAAGGCATTAATTATATACTGTGGGTTTTTATTTTTCTTAACTCTCCAGCTATACCTACAGATTACACAATCCTGGGAGAGCAAACACTGAGTTTATTCAGCGCCTGTGGGGCAGGTGTTACACACGCTGCCTCATAGAATTGGGAAGTCAAGTGTCTTCAACCCGTTAGGAGAGGGGACGGAGGCCCCAAACTGAAAGCTTCGGCTGAGGGCTCAGAGCTGGCAGGTTCCTAACTGGCCTCAGACCCCTGCCTGCTCTCTGAGGAACCCAGTTCTTCCTGTGACCTCATGTCTTATGCCGAGTGTAGCACCCAGAATAGCGGCTCCAGGCCGGGTGCTGCAGGGCGCCGGCCCCTCCAAGGGACCCCCACCAGCTCACCGCAGCGACTCTTGGTGCCATAAAGCTGCAGTTAAAGTAACTTCCATTAAACGATATAAAGCAAAAGAGAATGGTGATCGTTGGCCATAACCAGACTCAACTCTTGGTTTGTTCCTTCCCGTGTAAAACGGGACTTGGTGCCACAGAGAAGCCAAGAGTACGAATTACGTCACACCGTGGTTCTAAAATCAGAGGTTCTTGAGAGCAGGTAGGAGCCGCTGGTGTCAGAGCAGAACCTCTCTCCACCTTTCTGCCCTCCTGAGAGACTCGGCTGCTGGTAGAGCCTCTTCCTGAACCTAAAGACCAGGACCACAGGCCTCTCTCGAGCTGAGCGAGGAGCACAGGTTTCTGGGCGGCTTCCCTCTCTTCCCAGAGGCACTGCTCACCCCACGTAGGGGGACCAAGACACAAACCCTCCAGAGCAAGGAGCTGTGTGTCTGTAGAAAGGATCTTCATACTTAGAACCAATATTGGAATCAAAATAAGGGTACAGTATAGCCATTCTTCCGTTCTAAATGGACATAAGAAAACCCCCAAAATGATCAGCTGTCAGAAACTGGTGGCCTACCGGACACTAAGAATGGGCAGCTTCGTTTGCGGAGCAGTTTTCCCGCCCAGAGGGCCGTCATTTCATCCACAGGTAGAAAACCGCCCATGTAGGCACAGCCCTCATCCAGCCGACGGGCAAGGAAGTAACAGTAGCTTGAACTCAGCACATTTCCTTGGATCCCACTCCCAGCTGAGCCGCCCACCAGTGATGCGTGAGGAGCAGGTCTCTGAGCACCGTTCTTTTTTTTTCTTCTTTCTGCAAAGCAGGGATGAGACACTTACCCTCAGGGTTGCCACAGGGTCACACAAGACAGTGACAGAGCCCTGAGCTTCCAGATGCCCGGTGGTTGTGGCCATCACCCGCCCGTCCCTGGGCCATCAGGGCTGGAACCTACAGGGCAGATGGCAGGAGCTAGACTATCCCAGCCCCATCTGCCCACTGGCCTCTGTCCCGTGGCCACTAGACTGTACCCAGAGTGTCAGCGGACACCCGCTGACTGTGCCGCCATCAGTAGCTCAAGCCGTAGGCGGCTGGGACAGGTACATGGCGCCAGCAGGAGTCACGAGCGTGGAGTTTGACGCAGCTGTTTACTTATCAAGAGTTGGCATTTCGTTCATTTTTTGTTTTTCCTCACACTCTGGCGATGTTTCTCGTTAATCTTGCTGCCCCGTGAGGGGATGCGTTCGCCTCTACAAAGACGAGTCGGCCCTGCTGGAGGCTCTGCCGGCCGCGATGCAGTCAGCGCTCGCCCTGGACGTGAACTTCAGCATTCTCAGCAAGGTGGACCTGTTCAAGGCAAGTCTCCAAGACCAGGAGAGGGACTCGCGGCCGTTTCTCTGTAAAGTCTGCCTCTGGCTGTGCACGGCGTTTACGATAGGTATTCCCTTATGTTTACCAAAATGAAACTGATCTGGAGTATTTATGTGGAACTAGAGTAAATAGACTGTGGGTCTCCCTTCAGCAGATGACTTACTCTTTAGAAGCCTCTCTCCTGATGGGTCAAAGAGCGAGTTTTTCCTGATTAATGTAAATATCCTCAGACTCTGCCGTCTATCTCTGCTGCTCCCGGCCACCCTGACAAGCAGACCCCACCCCAGGTTACCTCCGGATGGCCTGACATCAGAGAATCCAGAGACTGTCTCCTGTTACAAATGCCCTGGAGCTAAACTTTTTAGGTGGCCCAATTCTAATTTAGAGGCTTTAAAAAAGAAAAAGAAAAAGAGCACAACCAGGAAGTTTTAACTTTGTGGATGTTTTTAAGTTTATCGCCCTCTTCTTAAATGTACACTGGATGTCAGTTTTCCTCGCCTGGCCATTGACTCTGTGTGGGATCCATCTGTTTAATTCATCCACTCACAGATATTTATTAAGTTCCTACTTTGTCTTAGGCACTGTTTCAGCCACTGAGGATAGAAAATTTTAAAGCAGATGCAGGCTCACATGGAGCTTAAATTCCAAAGGAGAGCCCCCCTTACCTGCTCCTACCTCCCACCCCATCCCCTCTGGTAATCATCCTACGTTAACAGTATTTTTAAGTGTTATGAAACAACTCGTACCCTAATGACTAGCTTAACTGAGAATATGTGACTACAAATGGCGCTTTTTTAAAGAAAGAAAAAAACTTTAAATTTTATACCAACAGCTTTTACAGGATTATCCCTGATTTGGGAAGTTATCAACTTTCAGCCTCAGAGTTTTTTCCTTTGTTTTTACGTATATTTTTGGAACTCCATAAAGTCAGCAACATCTGACTGAGAGGAAAGGTTAAATCTTCACATCTTACGAACGCTGTACATGAAGTTAAATCCGTTCTTTCCTGACATTTCCGTTAAAGACGCAGCTTCTCCCAGAAAGAACCATTTCCATTTATATTTCTGTTAAATGGAAAAACTGTGTTTTAGAGCCAAGCGAGGTAGAAAGTACGCAGGTTCGGCATCATTCTATTTCTGTACAGACGATCTTGGCAGTTTATACAGATTTGCTGTTTTCTTCAGGAGAAAATAGGCTGAGTAGTGATCCTACACCCTTATCTCATAAATTATACCTGCTGACCCTGGTGTTCCTGAGCGAGTCACACGTTCCCCAGGACCCCCGAGCTCCGGCGGGTGCACTGAGGGGGCCACGCCAAGCATGTGCGGGAAGGGTGACAGGAAGGGTGCTGGGTGTCTGCGGTGAGCAGCAGAGGCTCCGGGCAGCGGGTCCTCGGTGGTTCTCAGGGGCTCAGACTCGGCCTGTCAGCTAATTTCACGCCCAGACGCTCAGCTCACACACCCTTCTCGCCTTTCCCACTCAGGAAAGACCCTGGAGCTCACGTGGGGGTTTCCCTCTTAATCAGTGTAGGTAGAATTAGAGAGATTTTTTTTACTAAAATTTTGCTTGGAATCAGTTGTGGCCAGTGAGTCGGGCTTGCTGCTCCTGCGGGGGGGCGGTCAGCGGTCCCAAGGCTGGGAGCCGGGGGTCGGGTCCTGAGCTCCCTGCCTTTCGTGAAAGTCGTTCCTGGCCTTGCAGGTTCCGTGTAGTTCCAGCCAGGGCCCAAGTGCAGTTCGGTTCTGTGAGGCTGGGCTGTTCCCCCCTCTGGTGGTTTATTATTTTAATTTTGATTTTTAAATATGTTTCATGAAATGCAGCGCTAGGGAAATCACTCTGCCTCCACCGCGAGATACCGCAAGTGGGAGGGAATGTGAGGAAGGTTTGTTGCGCCACCGCGTGGCCGGAATTGAAACCGCACCCTCGCCCTGAAGCAGGGCCGCTCCTAACGGGGACGGAGCCCGAGGTGCGCGTGGGAAGTGGGCGCCAGCGGTCTGTCCACGGGCGCAGCGTCTCGCTGCCCGATGCCCGGGTGAAAATGCAGAGCCCACCCGGAACAGGACACCACGGGGATCTGTGACTGTTTAGTGGCCCAGGGCCAGGAAAGACCACGTGTGGCAGAGGAGCGACCTCTACCGGCACGTCACCGGCAGTGACACGTCCCATAGCCAGAGGCCCGAAACCAGAGCGTCCGGAGGACTTTCCGCGTTTAATTCTTAGCAACTTTACTTTTACACGATGCTCTCAGTAATAAGTACTGTTGCCAGACTTTTTAAAGTATTTCGAACAATGTGCTACAGCCCAGGTGCCCTCCATCTACCTGCACATCCTGAGCGGGTGCTCTGTCTAGAGCCCTAGAGGGGCGCCTGGTTGTTCACCCGTAGTCCCCGCTCTGCAGCGCCCCCCAGTGCCGGGAGGACTGAATAGATAAGACGACATCCTTGGTTGGCCTAGGATGATTGACTGCAATCACACGAGTTAGGGAACAAAGACGTCAAGCTTGCAAAGTTAAACAATTGTGTTTAATAACAGTACGGAAGACATTATAAGAAAAAAATATTCAGCCAAGATTTTGACATATGTGAGTCTTTAATATACTAATAATTATTGTTATGTTATCACAATCATTAATAGCTATCATCAAGTTTTGCAGGAGTAAAGTTTTACCTTTATGAGATAAGTATTGTTTTTACCCTCATTTAATAGATTAGGAAACGAGAGGTTACATAATAATAGACCCTGGAGACAGGATTGAAACCCAAATCTATCTGACCAGGATCCCAACTCTTGCTATACTGTAGGTTTGGGTTTTTCCCCCCTAAATTGTGGCTCAAGACAAGTATATATCCACTGGCAGCTAATATTTTAGTGTTTACACATTTAGATGACACAGAGCAATAGTGTCACCTGTTGCTCTGTATTTCTGTTGCATTTGAACAGCGTTTGGAATATTGGCCTTTAGCCATGTGTACAAGAACTATATCTCTCCCTTGCTTTTCCCTTCAGGGCTGTGACACACAGATGCTCTGCGACCTGTTGCTCAGGTTGAAATCCACCATCTATTTACCTGGTGACTTCATCTGCAGAAAGGTGAGTGCACCACTTCTCAAATGCAGGACAGGTGAATAGGTACATGTGAGGAGTTCAGACCTAAGTCAGGAGCATCGTTTAAACAAAACTTATCAAGGGCGGATTCCAGAGCACAAGCAATGATTATGGCAGACAAGTCTGTGAAAACAGCAGTGTGCTCTCAGAGCTCAACGTGGAATGAACGAGATGGTATGGATTTCATTACTTACGGGTTACAAAGGGTTGGTCTGAAAAGCTGCTTTTTACAAATGCAAATCCTCAAGCATCACACTCCATGAATCCTAGGTTCTTAAAGTCGAGGAAAGGTTACAGAAATTGAAGGTGGGTCTGCCCTTTGCCCTCCACAGTGATCAGTTACCTCCAGTTAGCTCTCCCAGTTAGGGGATAATTGATGCCACATTTTTAAGATTTCACTGCGCTTCTACGATTACAAAAGGAATCTGTGTTCATTATTTTTAAGAAGGAAAACATAAAAAAAGCACAAAGACAAAAATCCCACCACGCAGAAACAACTGTTACAGGGAAACCCCAGTGGGGTTCGGGCTGCCTGTGTCCAATTCAGAAGAGGCAGGGTTGAATCATATAAGGCATTTATTGAGATGAGCAGCCAATCAAGAAGACAGGGAGCATATGAGCATCCAAAACCTGCTTCAAGGAATAGCCTGGGGGATAGGGCTATATAGGGAAATGGGGTAAACTGAGGCTGGGAACAGAATGCAGCTATTGTGCAGCCCCAGAGGTCCACAGGTGTCAGCTGTTGTTCTTGGTCTTCTGGCGATGTCTCGATAAAATGATATCTTGGTTCCTGGTTGGGCCGGCCTGACCATGTCTGTTCAGGGACACATGGTCCACAGCTGCGCCACCTCCTTAATTGCTTCGTCCTGGGTCAAGGGGAGTGTAGGGGTGCAAAGGCCTAGGAGAAAGAAACTTAAGGAAAAAGAAACTTAAACCCCTGCTCACATGTGTTCTACGGTTTATAAGTAATATGATTATATTTAAGATTAATTCAGGTGCTAAATCTATGGACTTTATAAGTGCCCCTATCACAACCACTATTCGTAAGTGTTGACCTTTTTATGCTGCTTAATGGAGAGTTTTGTACAATTGGCATCATTTTGCACTTACATCTGAAACGTGCTCTGTCGTGAACCTTTTACATATTGTCGAGTAATCTCCCGTGGCCTCATCGTTAAAGCTGCATCATGTTTCAGTCTATGACCATCATAATCAGTTTCCAAGTGTTCGCCAGGATCACTCTAAGGTGAACATTTCCCGCCTCTCTGATGACTAGAGTGAGGGGGAGAGAGGAATGATGACGTTGGGTTTTATGTCTTGAGAGACTAAATCAATAAGTCAATAATCAAAATGAAAATAGAGCAAGGTGAGCAGTTCAGAGAAATGAGAGCCGACCCCAGGCCCTGCGGAGTTCACCTGTGAGCCAGGTGAGGAGCACCTGCCTCGTTACTGAGTCACGGGGGAGAGCTGTGGTGGGAGGAGGCACAAGTGCTGTGGGACCCAGACGGAGGACACTGGTCCCACTGGGCACCAGCAGGATTTCCTGGAGAGCATGGCGCTCAAGCTATGTCTCGAAGGAGGAACTGGTGCAAGCCAGGAGGACACAGGCCTCCCAGACGGAGGAGAAGATGAGAGGACTGGGGAGCTTTTCCCAGAAACAAGCTGCAATCTTGAGTGTTGCGGTGCCCGCCCCCCAGCCCTGGAGACAGCTTCCACCCAGGACCCCTGAACGTGTGAACCGCTCACTTGCTCTCTGAGGGCTGCCACCCTCTACACTGAGCTCTCGCTTTTCCACACGTCCCCCTAATTAGTACACAGCCAACCTCTGGAGCTGGGTCTGATCTCATTTTGTTCACGCCATCAGACCTTGTGCTCTGAGGATCGTCTCCTTCATTCGAATGCTAATTAAACTTGCAGGAAAGGCTTAAATTAGCTTCAGAATATGCAAGAAACAGTAGAAGTTTGCGTTCATTGATTGTGGCAGATCTCCTCGGAAAATTACAGAAATGATCATTAAGAAATAATTAAAATGCGGGACTATATTTAAGCGCCCATTATGCATGTCCACCTCCAGTCGGTTGTAATGTCTGCCTCTGAGAAATCGTCCCAGGTTCTGAAGCATCACGTCATGCAGAATACAGAATGTGACCCTGCTCCCATCACTACCTCCTGGAGCGTCTCCTGGAAAACTAATTTTCCGATACTTCTAAAAACAACCCTTAGCTACTCTGTTGGCTTCTGAGAGATGGCCTTGGTGTCGGAGTCATTGTTAGATGTGGTCTGTCCGTACCTGTTACAGAGTCAGGTGACATGGGGCTGCTACTGCTGAAGCCAGCGTCTGCCAGCCTTGTGAGTTCACTCAACACACACCTGTCCCAGCCTCTACCACTAGTTTTTAAATAACAATAACGAGCTCTCGCCTACGTGGCCTCTCGGGGATTCCTGCAAGAATTAGATGAGTAGCAGAGGGTACAGGGGGGATGAGTGGTGGTGGAAAGAGGCTTGATTTGGGGTGGTGAACGCCCAGCATGGCGCACAGGTGATGTGTTGTGGAATCGTGCACCTGAAACCTGTATGGTTTTGTTAACCAGCGTCACTCTGATAAATTCAGTAAAGGGGGGAAAGAAAGAAATGAGTTAGTATCTATGAAAGTGCTTTGTAATTATAAAGTCGAGGGTCCTGCCCTGGCTGGTGTGGCTCAGTGGCTGGGGCGTCGTCTGTGCACCTAAGGGTCTCAGGGTCGAGTCCTGGTTGGGGCGCGTCCGCTCTCTGGAATCAGTGAAAACACATCCTTGAGTGAGGATTAAAAAATAATAAAATAAAATGTAAAAGAAGGTCTTTGTTTAAAAAAATAAGTGAAGGGGGATGTTCTGAGAGAACAGATGCAGGAATTAGGACAAGGCAGGGTAACCACCAGGCGTTGCTGGGATTTCTAAAGTGCTGAGCGAACGCCAGGTGCTGTCGGCAGGAGGCCATGGAAACAGCCCTGACGAGGTGCCTCCACACTGGAAGTTTCGCGTTGACCTGAGAATGAACACACGCCGAACATCCTGCACAGGGACACACCAGGCCTGCCGCCTGCCTGCTCGGCCAGGGGATGAGCCCTGGGCCTTTTCTGCTGCTGCCAACTCTCCTGGGGCTTTGGCCCGCAGCTGGGCCAACCTGTGCCTGCAGTGTCCTCTCTGTGACATGGAAACAGCGGTGCTCACTCTGCCTCCTCAGGAAGGTAATGGGGGAAGAAATGAGAATCCCAGTTTTACAGAGGCTCCAGAGAGGTAGAGTGTGAGACTTTAAATTCAGCCAACAGTTACAATCCAGCAGTAATTCATGTTCAGGACAATAACCCTGGGGTCACAAGACTTCAGGACTTCCCAGGGATTGTTAAATGCTATCTCCCTCGCTCGCTCGCGAGTGGCCGTGTGACAAGCCCTGACTCGGCTCTGGGACACGGCAGACGTCGTCTCAGCCACCGTAGAGCATCAGCTCTCATCCCCGCCCAGTGTCTGTACCCACCTCAGATCTCGAGATGGTTGCTTTTCCATTGATGGTCCTCCCTCCCTCATCTATATTTATTCCCCTAGAAGAGTTTCTGTTCCTTCGTTTGGGTATAACTGTCAAGAATGAAGTTCCTGTTTGTGTTTGTCACACAGGGAGAAATTGGCAAGGAAATGTACATCGTGAAGCAGGGGGAGGTCCAGGTCCTTGGAGGCGCCGATGGTGCTCAAGTTCTGGTCACTCTGAAAGCCGGGACCGTGTTCGGGGAAATCAGGTATCTGCCCTTAGCTTTTCAGAGAGGGCATTTTTCTTGCCAGCTTTGCACCCACAGGGCTGCCTGGGCCCAGGGAGGCTGTGCTTTCTGTTCTGCACAGACATGGCTCCCAGGGGCCCTGGCACCCACATTCAGTGTGTTGGGCATGAGAGTCCCAGCCCTGGGGACAGTGCCCGACCCGCTTAATGCCTGATGAATGGTTATTGAATAAGTAAGTGAACGCGGGGATCGTCCCGCTTCTGCAGACGTACTGAGCATACTCCCTTTGTCCGGAATCTGCGCACGTGGCCTGGTGCCCTTTGCCAGTTTTCATTACCTCTCGAGAACAGCATGGCGAGTTTATCTCTGTAAAATTACTTTGCTTTTCTTTTTTATTTCTCTGAGGTTTATTCCCCAAAGTGAAATAACTAGGTCAAAAGGTAGAAACATTTCAGTAACTCTTGTGATCTACAGGCAGATTATTGTCCAGAGAAATGGAACCGATTCACAGTTCGGCCTGCCGTGCAGAGCTGGTTTTCCCTGTCGCCCCCGACGTGACTTCATTACCCCCATTGGCTTGCATTTTAATAGGTTGTTTTCATTTTCATGTCTCTAAATAGTGCCCAGGAAATAATAGGCCCTCAAAAAATATTTGCTAAATGAATTCATTTCCTGTGGGCCTGTTTCTTTTCATAAACGTGATCACTTACCGCCTGCATTTCTCCCGTGGCCGGCCTCCCGTCTCATCACACAGAGCCAGTTGTTGAGTAGAATTTAGGCTCTGGTGTGTCCTTGTGTGGTTTTAGATGGTCTGGTTTTCATTTAAAGTATTTAAGTTCTGGCTTTTCACTACTTCTGTTGGTCAAATCACCCATTCCGTGGACTTTTTATATTTACTTTGCGTCATTGTGAAAAGGCCAAATATTTTGAAAAATAATTTTAAACCTCTTTTTTCCTGAAGCCTGTGATCTTTTCAGAAAACCACACCACACCAATAATTCTCCTTCTGCCCAACCTCACTTCACTGTGCTGGACACGTGGCAGGCGCCTAGTGATACACGATTGGAGTGAAATTGAAAAGGTCCTTGAGTTTGTGTCTGAGGTGCTGGCAGACAGGAGGAAGTAGACTTGGAGCAGGTCCCGTGTTTCCTGGATGCTGACCGCCAGCCCCACCTGCTTGCCCCCAGCACATGCCCTTTGGGAATCTCTATCTGGGGTGTGAATATTTAGGGATCTCCTTGCTAAGCTACTTTATGAGTGAGGCTTTCCGTTCATGGAATGCCAGAGAAGGGTTTTGTGGATGGGGGAGGGAAAATGTGCTATTTTAAACTTTGCTAAGAGAGTCTGGGCAAAATCCATCTGGCAGGCACTTTCTTCTGTTCAAACACTCATCAAGCATCCAAATGTGAAACCTGTAGGCAAGTTTAATTAAAGCTTGAGAAATCTCAAAATAGCCTGGCATTTAAATATGTTGTTTCTGTTCTGCTCTCTCAGTCTGACAGCACAGGGACACTCTCAGGCCCAAATTAAGCTCCCACGGTCACCTAGCTCTGCCCAGCCACTAGACTACCCCCATCCATAGCACCAAAATGCGAATGAAGTAGGCTCATCCAACCATCAAGTCTTCAAATATTAACATCCAATCTAGAGAAATGGGTCGGAAGATTCATAGGAAGTTGGGTAGATACATGACTGAAGAGATGATTGTGGTGATAGATGATGATAGGTAGGTACTAGAGAGAGAGACTGATTGATAGATACCTACATAGATAGGTAGACAGACAGACAGATAAAAGTTTATTTTGCTTCCTTAAAAAACGAGGTGAAGGCAGAACAGTTCCTGGGAACTGAGACTCCACGTCCTTAATGGGAGGGGAGTCAGGGTGAACCGTGTGGGAGACTGTGGCTGCCGCGTCCATGACTCTGCACAGTCACCAGCAGGGAGCGACCTCTGCAGCAGAGGGAAGGGTACCGTTTGATATTTATGTTTAAAAGGTCCTGGTGGGGGGAGGGAGACTGGCAACAAGCCCTCCTCTCTCCCACAGTCTCCTGGCAGCGACTGGGGGTAACCGCCGGACGGCCAGTGTGGTGGCCCACGGCTTTGCCAACCTTCTCACTCTGGACAAGAAGGCCCTCCGAGAAATCCTGGTGCATCACCCAGATTCAGAGAAGCTCCTCAGGAAGAAAGCCAGGTACAACCTCCAGAGCCCCATAGAAAGGAGTCACTTTTAATCCGTAACATCTAAGAGGAAGACTGTAGGGTGAGGGTGGTGATCGGTCTCGTCCGTGATCCACATGGAACGACACGTGGTGCGCAGCTGTGGGTGGAAACCCAGAGCAGGAGTGATGCTGGTGTGTCTGGGAGGTGTGCCCACAACCCCCTGAGCTCACATGGCCTCTCTCTGCCCACAGAGTGCTTCTCAAGAGGAAGACTCCAGCCACAAGGGCTACCTCGCCAGTGGAAGGACGCGCCTTCCCATTCCCACCAGGACCACAGACACCCAAACTGTACAGGGCGCTCCTAGGAGGCACAGGTAGAGCCGGCCTTGCTCGACTGCGCAGACTGAGGAGAGAGCAGATGGCTCAGGTGAGCAGGGAGGCCATGGGCAGTGATGGGAGGCGCTGGGCCAGGTACACCGGACTGGCTCCCACTTACTCCATTCAGACCTGGGGTGCTTCGGAGGGTTGTAGAGGAAGAGAAGTGAGTTTCTCCCCAAGGCTCTCCCATGAGCTCACGCAAGGGAAAACCACACTTCCTATAGCATTTTTATGGTATTTGGCTAATACATTTTATTAAAAAAATATTTAAAATGTTATCTTCATAAAATAAGTAAGTAAATATTTTAAAAGTGAAGCAAAGAGTCCTGAGCACCTGATTCAGGGAGAGTTTGGACCATCAGGAAGAGAATCCTAAGGGGGGACAGAAACGCAGCCCAGGCCTCAAAGTGCGAGGCAGATGTGGAGCTGAGCCCTGCTCGCAGGCACATCCCCAGCTCAGCCAAAGGACCTCGCATGCAGGGTGGACGGATCTAACACCTCATTAACTGGGTTCAGACCCCCTCTGCCTGATGGCGATCTTAGCCTTCATATCGTCCGTCACGACTGCATGGTGTGTCGTTATGATTTCAATACCAGTTCTCCACTTCCCAGGAAAACTGTGTGCACTCCGGAGGAGGGGACAGAGGACCGGGATGTGGAGATGCAGGAGGATGGCTGGTAGAGGGACCACGAGACAGATCCGGATGCGCAGCAGGCTCTGTCCTTGCCAAGGAATGGCCCCCGTGGGTCAGAAGGGCAGCGTTGCCCAGAGGAGCTGCCCACCACTCGCTCCTCATCAGCGTGGCTCCTGCCAAGACCGAGGCCGAGGCTAAGGCAGGGGACGAGGTGCTGATGGTTGAAGTCAGGGAACAGGCTCCGCAGTAAACGTCTGAGCACCTTAGAGTCACCTAGCTGGTCCCCAAAGACGTCATCCCCCAGATGCTGGCCTCCATTCACTAGGGGGAAGACCTTCCTGGGACCCTGGGAGGCCACAGGCCAACCCGAGCTTTGTTTCTAGGACTCTGGAGCCTGTGATCTTACCTGGTGGTAACAAGATGAAGGAGAAGCCGTCCCTGTTCTCTGCTGTCAGGGCTGCGTGCAGCTGGTGTTTCTCCTGATTGTATGTGGCAGCTCTCCCTCCCCCCCGTTTTCTTGATGATGTTTTTCCCCTTCACTTGGTTGGCTGGGCCTTGGCTCTGACTCACCAGCCTTTTCTCTTAACAGCATGTTTTGAAGTCTGCCTGGCGCTGCTCGTCTCTGTTACAAGCTCCGTGTACGTGCATATGGCCTCCTGTTTGTAGTGGACTGTGATTGAGTTCTGTGTAATAAGCCTACTTCCAGGTCCCAGAAGACTCTGGTTATTGCAGCAGCTCTTTGCCTAGAGAGCTTTGAAAAACTGTATCAGCCAGAACTCCCACCACACCGATGCACCTGGCCAACTGGGGATAATCAATTGCTGTGATACAATGTAGCATTTGGTAGAGGCCCTGATTTTTAATCCAGTGTTAGAGTATCCTAAAAACCTGGTAAGTTTTACAAAAGGTAGGTTCGTGTTTTCAGGGGTTAAGGGAATGCAAAGAAATTGTTAATAATACTTACCTGATACAGGGAGTTTTGTGTAGAAAGAGTGGTTAGAAAAGCCAGAGGAAAAAACAGGAAAAAACCCTGAGCTTGTGAATCTATGCTGCCCCCTTGCACCCTGTAAAGAAATTAAAAGAGTTGCGATTGTGTGCTCTCCGTCATTATTTCTCCTCCCAGCCCTCCTGTTTCAGATACCGTGACCCCATCTCCAGTCTCTCAGACTCAGACTAGGAGTAATCACGCCTCTTCCTTCGTACAGTGTCCCCAAGTCCGTTTTCTTTCTTAGAGCTTCCTAATTATCCTCCTTTTTTGGTTCCAGTACTGACACCTCACTACATATTTTCTGTTCAAATATACATTTGGTTTTCACCTACAGTCTGTGCTAATCAGGAGTCTGCTGTCTCCACCCTTTGCCTTGGGAAAATCCAGTGAGGAAATAGATCCCTGCTGTTCACGTGGTGCTGGGCTCTGTTACGGAAGCAGCCCCAGCAGGTGAAGGTGCTCAGCTTCATGAATATCAATGGTGGGAACCGCTGCTGGTTGGAGAAACTGGATAGAGGGACCAACAACGGGAAGAGGGGACATGCTGGGGATTCAAGAGGCAGGGGTAAGACAGTCCCAGGAGCAACTGTGAGAGACATTCTGAGTCCCCTAACTGTTCTCAGCGCATTCACCAGGTGTGCCACTAACAGGGAGGCCCCATGCGTCCCCGGGGGGAACATCAGTAGCTGAAATCAGATTTGTGACCTCCATAGACACTGATCACACTCAGCACATCTTAATAAATCCATCCCCAGGTCCCATCCTCTCCTCGCTCCTAACAGGCCCAGGCCCAGAGCCCACTCTTAATACTAATTCCAGCTTTGCTTAAAGATGGGAAGTAAGGGGCGGGAGGGGAGACATGGTAAAACATATATTGAGTCAGACCAAAGGTACTTGACATTCATCTTTTAAGTGCCTTCCCCATACACCATAGTAAAATGTGATGTTTTCCTCTGTGAGCTTTATGACTGGCTGCATTTTTCCTGCTACAACTTTGTGACTAGAAGTGATGGTGCAAAGGTCAAGTAAATGTGCACCATTAAGCAACACGACACATTTCTAGGGGAGCCAACTAAACACTGTGTTCTCTTCTAGGCTCTGGGGACACAGCCGTGAACAAAATAAACAGAACCTCTGGTTTCTGGGCACTTACACGTGAGTGTACCAAGGGGACAAGAGGCCACGTAAGTGACCGGTACACAGGGAATCGGGGCAGAAGGTGCTGGGGGAGGAGGAACAGCTTTACATAGGGGGGCAGGAGTGTGGGGTCAGGCTGCCGAGGAACCTGAGATCCACAGGAGGGGCTGCAAGTGCGCCAGGCACACCCCATGGAAAAATAACAACACCCCCCCCAAACTCTTTAAAAAATACATAACAGGTCATCCAATATACTACATTCGCTTTATTTCCAACTTTTCCACTGGTTTTGACAACATTCAGGGAAGAATAGATTGAATGAAACAAGGCACTGCTGTAGCACATCAAGAAATCGCTTGCTCCAGAGGGACTTCACCTGGAAGGTGTGCTCAAGTCAGCTCATTTATTCCTGACTTACACACTGTTGTCAGGGATGGCGCCCAAACAGCACAAAACAGCTCTTGCAGTCACTCTGACCTCTCGCTACACGTTCTGTTCGTCTGAGACCATCAGCCGCAGGTGGGAGAGACGGACTGAAGACAGCTCTTGGGAGACATGTGGATGAAGGGGTGTGGCCGTCCATGGCTTACTTTGTCTTTCAATGCACTCTGAGAACCAGGGGCGCTCGGAGGGTGGCACAGTGGGCAAAGGGGCCATTTAATATAAAACAATATGAAGTCACATGCGATGAGGTGACATGTAGGAACTGTAAGGACTTTATGAAGTAATTTAGAAACTTTAACTGCTTTTATTCAAACTGAAAAACGATATCCACCACCCTAATGTGCTGGGATCACAGTTCTTATGAGAAACAGCAGCTACTGATGAACCTGGTCAAGAAGGAATAAAATAATTTTAAACAGGAAACATTTCTGGTTAAAACCAGAATATGAACTGTGAGAATCTAGTCAGCTGGGCAGTGGGATCAGGGCTGGGAAGGGGCAATGAAGCTGATGAGCTCAGGCCGGGGCTCCCCAGCGCCCCCCGTAGGCGACACCGGTGCTGCAGGAGCTGGCTGGACTTAAGGAGCAAGGAGGAGCCGGGAGTGCATTTAAAAGAAAACTGAAAACCAGCAACATCTGTGTGCTGCTTCCAAGCACAGCTGAGTCAGAACACAGGAAACAGGGCTCCAAACTGCTGGACGGATGGGTCCCCCCCACACATCAGAGAACGGGACAGGAGCCAAGGGCGGTTCCAGGACTGAGCGCTGTCGGCAGGCCCCAGGCACCCCTGAGGAATGTGACCAGCACACAGGCTCAGCACTGAATTCTTACAGGTGACTGGCCACTGTGTGACACGCGGGACTTGGCACACAGGTCCTCGGCAGGGCACCGCGGAGCTGCGCCGATGGTACAATGTTGCTGAGTCACCTGTGCTAACGGGTGAGTATCGGGAGTTCTCACAAAGAAAGCATGTCACGTCCACTGTATCTTAAGACAGAAGCTGGATTTTTTAAAAGTTACAACAAATTTTATGCTTATACAATACATTCTGGGTTAGGACATAGCACATTATTGAAATGGAAAATGAGTTTGATTGTCAGGAGTTTAAAAATCAGACTGAAAATGCTACTTAAAAAAAAGGAGAAAATGTTTAAATGAAAGTGTCAGATGAGTGTTCGGGGCCTTGAAGCAAAGTGAGGAACTGTCCTCAACGAGTGCAGCCGCTGCTGAGGCCGTGGCGCCCGGCCTGGTCCCGCGGCTCCAGCAGAGAGCAGCCTGAGCCACTCACGAGTGCCAGTGACGACGCTCTAGTCACGGGGATTCCAGGACCTGCTCCCGCTGGCACACGCAGACCCCAGGCTCAGGGACAGCGTCCCACAGGCACAGCGAAGTCGGGGCGCAAACGCGCACACCCACTGGCACGAGGCTTTGGTCACTGACTGTATCGTGAGGCCAGGGTGCGCCTGGCTGCTCAGCGCTCTGCAGGAGGCCCGGCCGTGAACTGTGCTGTGTCTACGCTGCCAGGAAGCCTGGGACGATTGACCCCAAGAAGATCCCATGTCAGTGACTCAGGGCTCGCCACCGAGATGCACCTGGGCTTGTTACACACAGCACGCCAGAAATGGCACCATCCCAGCAGGTCCCGTTCTTTCCACAGAGAAATGTTCAAAACTGCGTTTCCATCCCATGGAAGGAAAAGACCACAACAAAGCCGGCCTTCCTCGCCTGAGTGTCCACTCCAGGCGGCCGTACTGCCATCACCAGAAATCAGGGGTCACCGCTGGGCTGATTGGCAAAGACTCACTTAGCACTTTCCTCCAGGAAGAATAAAAGGGGCATCAAGTAGAGAATCGCAGAGAACTGGGTTACACGGTGAAGGCCGGGGCAAGTCCGTGAGGTGACGGGTCCGGGGCAGGGGCAGGACCTCACTTGGTGGCCTCGCGGTTCTTGGGGGGAAGGAGCTTGTAGGTGTTGAAGTAGCCGACCACCTGCTGGGGGATCTCGGCCAGGACACACTGTGCCAGCGCCTCCTTGGGAGCCTGGAGAAGACAATTAATGGCTTCATTGGTGACCATGTCTCACATGAGGACAGGGCCCCACCCCTGGGCCTGCGCATTGTCTCAGGACCAGCCCGAGAGCTGAGGGAGTCTTGACCGCCCACGACCATATCCAGGCTCTTTCTGGCGCCAGTGTTGTGGTGAGCGATGACTTCTTGCTGTTCTTTAACTTTAAACACAGGTGTTTCATTCACTAGGTATCAATCCTTTAAGCCTTTTATTTTGAAATAATTGTAGATTCCCAGGAAGTTGCAGAAATAACAGAGAGAGAGAGGGAGAGAGAGAGAAGGAGAGGGAGAGAGATAGACGGGGGGGGGGGGGAGAGGGGGGCCCTGTGTACCCTTCAGTTCCCTCAGAGGTGACAGCTCCTGTCACAACAGGACCATGTCCAACCAGGACAGTGACACTGTCCAGTGCACAGCCGTTACTGAGTCACTAGCATCACCTGTGCCCCTGTGTGCGTGCGTGCGTGTATGTGTGCCTGGGTTTATGTGTGTGACTATGTGTATGTGTTCCTGTGTTTATACGCATGTGTGCCTGTGTATCTGTGTGCGTGCATGTGTGTGTGCGGGGGTGTGTCTGTGAGCACACACAGTGACTGTCATGGGCAGACCTGTGTAACCACCACCACAACCAGGACACACACCTGTCTCATCACCACAAAGATCCTCATGTGGCCACTTCTTCTCCCACCTTCCCAGGTCACTGGCGCACAACCTGCAGTGAGCCCACCCACCCACCCACCAGGGCTCTTCACAGGGAAGGTTCCCGCATCTGTGGGCACCTGCTCAGCCTTCTGCTGGACGGGGAGGGTGCCCAGTACTCACGTTCTGGAACTGTCTGAAAGGCACGAACTGCACGATGTCTCTGACCGCCGCCTCGCCTGCCGGGGAGCGCAGGGCCCCACCGTCACCGTCCAGGAACTCCATGGCGCTGAAGTCGGCACCGCCCACCCCGACGATGATAATGGACATGGGCAGCTTGGCGGCACTGACGATGGCCTGCCGGGTCTCGTCCAGGTCTGTGATCACGCCGTCCGTGATGATCAGGAGCACGAAGTATTGCTGCCAAAGAGAGAGCAGGTCCCGTGAGCAGCTGGAGCCCCGACAACACTGGCAGCTTGATGAGTTGCTAGCCTGCCTCTCGTGCAATTTCCTCGCCAGTCCCCACTCAGGACACCCCCTACTCAGGGTCTGGGATCTCTGATGACAAGGGAATTTGCTGACGGAAACGCTGCCGGTTCATTAAAAGTGCAACAGACCACAAAATAGGGGAGCACAAACCCACGGGAGTGAGACGTGGAAATGCAAAGATCAAGCTCCCAGCAGGCACAGGGACAGGACAGTCATGTCACAGACAGATGGCAGCCCAGGGGCAGGACCGCCCGCACCTCCCCGCCCAGCGACCAAGCACTCACAGAAGCTGTCTGCTGCTGTGTGGCTGCGGCAGCAAACCTGGCCACGTGGTTGATGATGGGGGAGAAATTCGTGGGCCCATAGAGTTTTATCTGAGGCAGGCAGGCCCGATATGCCTCCACAATGCCCTGGATCCCTGGACAGAAAGAGCGGCATTGAAAATTCTCAGGTGCACAGGCTGGTTCATTACCCACCACCTGGCTGGTGTAATTACACACATCAGGGGTCAGTGCCTTAAACCGTCAGAGGTCGGTGTTAGGAGCTCCTCCATTTCTACCAGCTCAGCTCACTCTCCAGGTCAGTGTACAAACTACTAATTAAATTCTTCACAAATGTCAAAGCCGTCAGTCCCTGCATTGGAACTGAGTCACGCCCGGTCCTTTGTGTCAAGGGAACGAGTGAGATGTGGTATTTCTGGGCAAATAAATTCGGTGATTAATTAGGAAGAGGGATTTGACTTCCCTGCCTTAAAATAAGGCTGTCTTTCTCCTGCACAGTGTCTTCTTTGTCTGAGACCGACGGGCTCTTTCCCAGTCTGTGGCTAGACCTAGGAAACTTGCCCCGATGGCAGCCAGAGGAGCCTCTTGCTCAGAGGAGGTGCACTTCGAGACGAATTGCCTCTTCAATCATCCACATTCACTGGCAACCCGTGAAAACCAAGCACAGGTTCCAAAACTGCTCCCCTTTTCCAGTAAGCATGAAACGACACCCATGTCCAGTGGCCGGGGATGGAAAGGTCGCCCCAGCCGCTGACATGTACAGGAGCCCCACTCAGTGGGAAGCATGTCCCAGAAAAGGGAGGAAACCCCAAGAGACTCTCCCAGCACCATGTCCACCTGCTTCTACCATGTGGACGAGGTGGGATGGGCTCTGCTGTTAAAACCCACACGTTCCCAGTCAGGAGGCCCCACCACAGAAACTCAGCCTGTGGTCTCCAGTCTGATGCCTCTGCCCCCCCCCCCGGACTTGACACTTCAGGTGAAGGCTCAGTGGGGTGGAGGAAGAGGCACCTGGGTACGTGACGTGTTGGGGAAGCGTGAACCTCAACGTTGGCCCTGCCTTCCCGCCAGAGGGAAGCTGCGCCTGGAGCCACCCCCACCCGAGGGAGACTGCGTCCACGTGCGTTGACGCTGGACACATGCCGTGTGGAGTGCCCACTCCTCCGAGGGGGACTTTGGGAGACCACGGCCTGACTACTCATTTCGCTGAGAGTTCACTCTAAAATCAACTTGTACATGAAAGGGATACGGACCTTCTCATCAACTGAGTCTCAAGGCAGAGAATTCCTTTGTCCTGTTAAAAACCCTTTAAGGCGGAAGATAGAAGCCCAGATCTTCCCTACCACAGGGGTGATGGCACCACACTCCCCACCCGCTGGGAGCCTCTCCCACTCTCTGAGACGGAGGGTAAGTATGTCACAGGGAACCAGAGAGGGATGCAGGCTGTGAGCTGGCGATGCCCATGTGTCACTCACCATTGCAGTGGGGGTTGGATGGGTTGAAGTTCATGGGAAACTCATGCGAGACCTGAAGAGAGGAAACGGGGCAGGTGAGGCTGGTTTGCGTCCCCAGGAGGTGGATCTTTAAGACAGGCCCCTCTTACCTGCCACTGAGGAGGGATCTGTGCTCCAAACCCAAATGCTGGGAACATCTTATCACTACAGAGAAAATTTCAAAGAGTAAAAGGTCATTTCTTTCAAAATGGAGCTTTACCTTTACTCATAATAGGACCAGTATGAGCTTTTTTTTAAAATTTTAAATCTTAAGAAAATATAAAGATAAAAGATTACCCATAATAACCAGAGGAAAAATATGTCACTATATGGCAGTTCTCCTTCTAAATATTTTATGTGCTCGATCCGAGAATTGCTGTGACTTGTTTGGCTTCCATCTGGTGAGCTCCTCCATCTCCTCCTTTGTCAGCCACTCCCGGGGACTGTCTGAGCACCACCCTGCGAGCTCTTACCCTGCGCACAGGCCCCATTAGGACTGTGTGACTGAAATTTTCAATTTACTTCTAGCTGTTTTCAATGGAAACACTTAGACGCTTTGTTATTAAACTTGCCTGTGGGTATATTTTCACTCAGGATTATGTAACCAAGTGTCCTATAAGTGACCTTTTACTGTTTTTATAGGTTCTGCCTTAAACTCGAGGCTGGTCCTGAGGCTGCCACCTTTGCTTCGGGTTTGTTTGCATTTGACCGGAAAAGTCACCTCTTTAAACGCTGTGACAGGTTAATGAAAAGCTGTATCAGTAAGTGAGGGCTTTTATCATCCAGTAACAGGTAAAAGGAAGTGGAATTTTATGCTGGGCCCTAACAGATCCAAACAAAATATTGCAAACTCACTTTTTTCCCTATTGTTTAGCAAACCTCCAAAAGGACTTATTTAAATCTATTTTAAATCTACCCACTGAGAATCCATTCAAAATACATTATAGCAATTGGGTCACGTTATCCTTGAACACTTGTCACAGTCACCATAAGATGATTTTACAATGACTGCCTAGGAAACAGGTGTATTAGAAACAGTGTCCAGGTGTGTACACAAGGTGTCCTCTGGACTCAGCCACAGGTACTCCAGGTAACTTCTCCCCGTGAGCAGACCCCATGGAAACCAGGCCCAAGAACAAGAGCTGCCGGCCACACAGAGCTCGCGGTACAGGGCGCGGAGCACAGAGCACGGCGTCGGTGCCACAGACTGGGGCCGGGCCAAAGGTAAACACTAAGACTGCCCCAAGGAGAAAGACGGGTCAGACAAGACATTTCAGCAGCTTGACCAGAGAACACACAGGAGACAGAACCCGTCCCCTGAGGAGTGAGGAAAACGTGATACGCACGCATCGTAGTCCTGAACGACCAGCCCCACGGACCAGATGGCAGTCAAGTACTCGTTCACGCCATTGGGGCTGATGTAATGAAGGGAGTCGGGGGACCGCGGGTCCCCGTTGGAGCCAGTGAAGTCCACGCCCACCTGCAGGCGACAATCGCAGCCCTTACCCCAGGAGCAGGAGGACGCTACCCTGTTGCCCAGGACAGCGGCAGGAGAAGGGACACGAGCCTTCATCCTGCAGCCTGCCCTAGCTCGCTCTGTGTCCCCACAAATGCCCTAGACCACAAGTGTTTCCAGTCAAATCATCTGAGCCTCAGCAGGAGCTGGCCTGCATCCCATCTACTAGACAGACGCCTAAATTGTGCATCGCTGCACCATGACTTCAGGCCAGGGCTCGCTTCTCTATGTGTGTTTGGTGGATGCTTTTATTACTGAAATTACTACAGGGCAATCGCTGCTTTGTACTCATCTGCTTTCTGCAGAAGGAACAGACCTTACTGACCCGGGACAGCCTCAGGCTGCACACCAGCACCTGTCTAAGGAGACCACACACGGTGTAAACTTCACCCCCACGTCAGCGTTACAGGGAGAGAAGGGCAGCTGCCCATGACATGAAAGCTCAGCGTCACTCACGGTGAAGTTCAGCTGACATCCGCCCATCACGTAGTCGAGGAAGGTGCACTCCACTGTGATCTGAAAGCAAAGGGCGGCGGTTACAGCACAGGCTCTCCCGCTGCTCAGCAGACAGGGCTCCCTGAAAACACGCCCACACTTCATGGCTGAGCAGAACATGAGCTGAACATGCGGAGCCGCCCTGCACCTGCCCACATGCCCCGCGTCTGAAAGATTCTACCCTGAAGTAATTACAGCGACGTTCAGGTTAGAGTAATGATGACCAAAGCTGAAATGCCCTCGCTTCACGTCTTACGAAACTAATAAGGACCCTAACATGCCGAGAGCCTTACTAAGCATCATAATCGAGATTTTTAAAACCCACTTGTTTGTTGTAGGAATCTCCTGGATCTCCCTCCACTTGTGACATCACTCCCACCAGCGCAGTGGGCGATGCCTCAGGGCCTCGCGCCTGGCGCGGTAATGGGAGGTTAACCGTAGGAACCGCCGTCAAGCCTGGAGGCCGAGCTGCTCGAAAGGCTCTGCCATTTCCTACTCTGTGCTTCCCCTAAGGGGCCAGCGCCTGTGGTCCCAGCTGCCCCGACGCAGGCGTGTGCGACGTCTCCGCAGGACAGGGAACTGGGATCCGACCATGTTGCCCGAAAGGCCGCCAGGGCCAGCTGACCTCACACTGCTTCACGCTGACGACACCCGAGTTCTTGTAGCTCTTCTTCCGCTGCCTCTTCTTCTCATTGACGCACTCGAATTCCACCTGCGGGAGAGACAGCCCCTCACTACGCGCTCAGATTCCACCTGTGGGACAGACAGGCCCTCACTACGCCCTCAGATTCCACCTGCGGGACAGACAGCCCCTCACCACGCGCTCAGATTCCACCTGCGGGACAGACAGCCCCTCACCACGCGCTCAGATTCCACCTGCGGGAGGAGATAATGTCCGTCCTCGCTAGTGACACTAGAAATGCCAGTGGGAATTTAAACAGATGACTGTTCTCCTGGAATCAAGCCACACAGTTCAAACCTCGGTGTCTGTCCAGTGCTTTGGACGTTAATTACTATGACCAACGACGTGCCATATGCTTAAAAACAAAGGGTTTTCCGTCAAACCATGAATGTTGTCTGTAGCCAAGAAACCCAAACCTCTGAGTGTTCGTGTAAATTCACTCCCCAAGATGAGTTCTGGATCATCTGGTTACTAAACAAATACTGTCCTCAGGTTTCTGAGTGTTGTGTAGTACAGAGTGAAACCGTGGTGAAGGGAGGAAATGGGAAATCGCTGTGTGGCCAAACTTTGTAGAGTTTTCAGACAGTAGAGCTGCGACTCACAGGTGAGGTCCGGGAGGCCTCGCTCAGCTTCGCCATGGTGGTCTGAAACGTCCCAATGAGGTCATGTGACCCGTCGCTATCGTAGTCGTAGCACTCTACCTAGAACCAAGTATGACAGAAACACAAGAGTCAGCACAACTGTGTTAAAACAGGACTGGCTGAAACCAGTGGGACTTAGCAGGAAGCACCTTTCCATCTGAGTAGGTGAAATGTTTAGTGTGCAGTCCTCCCTGGAGACAGGAGCTGCTTCCTGGAGGAGTGAGGCAGACCCCTCCGACCCACGCCACCCATGGGTGGTGCCAACATGGCAGTGATAAGGCTGGAATGTCCTCAGATACAGTTTGGAGAAGATGATGTAAAGACTGTGTCTCTTTTCAAGAGCTCAAAAACTAGGACTATGGTCTGCTTTGAACAACAGTACCCACAGTGTCACATGCACATATGCACCTGTGCACATGTATGTATGTATGAGAATGCACACACCACACACACATGCACACGTATACATGTGAGAATGCACACACCACACCACACCACAGCACACCCACTAGGCATTCCCATTTGAGGCAGGGGCAGCATGCACGATCATTTCTCATTCGCGGATGTTATGAAAATAATAGTCCATGCCGGAGAGGTCACACTGCACGTTCACACGTTCACATGGCAGAGAAACTGCCGAGGATCAACTCCATCCCCTGCTCTCTAACTCTCAAAACCCCTCTAAGCAATTTCCAAACACCAAGAGAATCACAGATGTATGATGTTCTGATACTGCAGAGAAATACAGTGACGATGTGGCAAAGCAAGTCGTGTGTCATTAAAACAAAATGAGAAACTTTTAAAGATGGAAGGCATTCATCAGAGTAGCTCAGGAAATCAGTTTACTTACTATAGTAAAATAGCCCTGTGTGCAAGCCACTGTGTGCAGGAAAAGTTTAAAAACATTGTTTCATTGTTAACATTATTACAAGCAATCAAACAGCCCTGTGCACAAGCCACTGTGCAGGAAAAGTTTAAAACACGGTTGCATTGTTAACATTATTACAATCGAGCAATTTTGATTTAGGCATGTTTTTCTCAGCCTCTTTTGCTCTCGGGTCTAATGAAGCTTCAACTTACGACTTTCAATGTGAAAAGCAAAAGCTCTAGATTTAGTATAACAATAAAAAGTAAACATTTTTTGAATTTTTATGAATCTATTTGAGCCAAACTGACGACATATGCCAAGGAACAAGATCTTAAATGCTCTCCAAAGTCATTTTTAAAGCTACTTTTCTATGATTTATTTTGTATAGTATGTGCCTCAATGGTATGTGGATTATTTTGCATTAAAGCCAACTGAGACCTGTGGCCTCAAGAAAAACTTACGCTTCCCCTTAACTACCTAGAAGAGTTTAAATGAGGAGCCTCACGCACGGTAAGCGTTATCACCACAAATGAGGTTACCTGTCTCTAGGGCAGGGCAGACCAATGGTCACTCGACACCTGCTCTCCCTGCAAGGACCTTCTGAAGCCCCCACGGGTCTCACGCTGTCCCTGCTCAGAAGGTCTTCTAGACCTCAGTTTCCCTTTGTGTCTCTAACTAGGTCGTGTAGTAGGGGTTCCCTACATAGGTATGTAATTAAATTTGGCCAGTTTCTCTTGTTAAGTTTTCTTGTGTCTATGTGAATGTTAGACAAGCCCAAGGAACCTTGAGGGGAGAGGAAAGCTTGTCCCCCCGGCGCCCAGAACCTGTGTTTTCACTGCTGTGGAATATCACACACTCACAGTGATATTAACTTTAAAGTTCTCCACAAACTAAGGACAAATTGATGGATCTAAGAAATGAAGCGCTTTTCAATAATAGCAACTTTACTGTGTCTAACCTTTATAAGACTTTCCATTTTCACTAATTTAATCCTCACTTTTTTTTGCAGTATAAACATTATTTTCTCTGTTATATAATGAAGGTGACAGATGACGTGCCCAGGGTCCCTTAGCTGCTTAAAGGGCAGAGTCAAGCCCGGACTGTGGTCTGGCTCTAATTCCCACTCTTGTCCCAGGCCATCGACCTCCCTGTGTTCCCCACATTCCTTACAAAAAACAAGACAAGGACCCATCTGTTTGCTGATGTCGGGATATAAGAAAAGGCTTCTACCTGGACTCTTACGTCTAGTGTAAAAATATCTGTATAATAATATATATTTTTGATAAGTTGCTATAAATAAGGACATTTTTAAAAGTTCTTAGACATCTGCTGTGGCTCCCTGGTGCCACTCTGCTCTCTGACCCTCTGCAACTCAGGTCGCCCACAGGTCCTCAGTGACCACGCTCTGCTCTGGAAACAGGTGGCGGACACGCCATCGCCCTTCACTCTGCGCAGTGCTGTGGCAGGAGGAAGCACTGGGCTCTCAGTTAAAGCAACATCTGCCTTTTTCTGCCAGGGACACACCACAGACAAAGGGGAGTTAAAGGTTCCTATTTGCAGAGCAAAAGAATCTTTTTAAAGGAAGAAAAATTTAAATTGGACAGTTTATTTTTAAAAATAAAGAGTAAAATAAAAATCCCAATGTATGATTCAGCATTAGGTGAACCATCGGTCAACCATGGAATCTTCACACTCTTTACCCACCAGGGACACCTCCATGCCAGTCGTCTCCCCAGATGGGAACAGAGTGGGATCCTGTGGGTCCCTGTCATTCCACTCTCCTTACGTACCATCTAATCAATCGATCTTATAAAAGAGGCGCGTCTGTCTGTCTGTATAATTTCACTTACCTTAATAGTCTTATCCATATCTCCGTAGCACAGGGAGTTAAGGGAGATTTTAAAGGGCCTCCAAACAGGATTCAGGTTGTTTTTAATAACCTGTAAAAACGGAGATGCAGAGAGGAGTTAGGAAATCACTGGGTTCATTCGCACTCTGCTCTTGCCCTTCCTAGGTTCTCGTTGTGCTCTGACCGACTGTCCTCCACCGGTCCAGCTGGTCAGCTTTCCCACTGAAAACCAGCTGGTTCAGTACATACAACTGCTACATGAATGTGACAGACTGTCAGCTGTGACACACGCCGAGGAAAGAGAACTACCTGGGAAGTCACCCACCCACTCAAGGCACCCTTAGAAACTAGACTGTTGACTGTGTTGGAAACGAATTTCCAGTGTGGGGCACAGAGGACTCAAATATGGAATAAGGGAGCCTGAGAAGCACCTTGGGGACAGGTGTGCAACTCCGCGCGTGTGAGAGAGGACACGGGCTCAGACCAGATGTATAGCGTGCAGGGCATACACCTCAGTGTTCTTTACAGGGTTTTAAATTCTTCAAACTACAAACTTCACTGACAATCAAGCAGGGCAGCACCTCATTATAAGCAAAAATCAGCAGGTTGCCTCTGGCTACGTATGTCTGAACTCAGATTGATATTTTTATAGAAACATGATTTTTAAAAAAATCAGATCACGACAATCCCAAAGGAAACCCCTACCCGGCTTTCCAAGTTGAGATGCTCACCTCTGTCCGATGGACCATGAGCCAGTTTCCGTCGGACGTCTGCTTGTGGAATTCCAGGTAAGGATCCGACTTTCCAAACAGATCCTACATCAGAGGAGAAGCAGCTGTTCTTGAAACCGTTCGTTCCCTGCCTAGTGTGTGCTGGCAACACCCGAACTTGCCGACACCGCCCAGGAGAGCTGTGCCGACAATCCTGAAAATGCTCCGTGGATCACACCCTCGCTGCTCAGAGAGCAAATGGCTTTAAAACAGTGATCAATGCGACAGTAACCAACAAACACATCCTGGGCTGTGTTCATTACTGACCCTGCTCATTCCCACAGCGCTGGGCAGTTTCATGGAAGCAACATGCCAGCACCCGCCGTGCCAGCTCTCGAGGGAGCAGCGATGGGATGGACTCAGAGGGGTGAAAGGTTTGCTAAGATGGTATGTCTGTCGACGGAGCTGAGTCTTAACTCCATACCTATCCTTCTGAGTCCAATCTCACACGCGAGGGAGCAGAGGTGAGTATGAATTACCTCATGAGTGTAAAGTCCATCTTTTCCTCTGGGATTCCCCAGAGCACTCTACATGGTGCTCAGCACACTGCATGCTCAGAACCGCCCTTCCCGCCACCCTCAACTCAGAGAGCAACTCAGTGCATGCGCGCACACACAGACACACACTCACACAGACGCGCACCCACACAGACACACACACAGACGCACACACACACAGACGCGCACACACACACCCAGACACGCACCCACACAGACGCGCACACCCACACCCACACAGACACACACTCACACAGACGCACACACACACAGACACACACACAGACGCGCACACACACACCCAGACACGCACCCACAGACGCACAAACACACAGACACACACTCACACATACGCACACACACACAGACACACACTCACACATACACTCACACAGACGCGCACCCAGACGCACACACACGCAGACACACACCCACACACACAGACGCGCGCACACACACATACACAGACACTCATAAACAGACGCACACACATAGGAAAGCAGGGTCTGGGAGGCACCATCCCTGCACTGCTGGGTTGGATGAGGGGCCCACATGAACTGTGTTTTTTTCTCAGAGAGAAACGGGGGTGGGGAGGCCAACCAGATGTCCATCGAATCCGCTCCCCACACCTTGTTATCCAGCTTTCTTGCTTCCATTTCGAACAGGACTACTCTGTTGTCCTTAATTTCTTCCGCTGAGATCTACGAGCAGAGAGAAGAGTGTCAGGGATCCCGATTTGCTTGGGAGGCGCCCGTAGTGCCTACGTTCCATGTTCATACACACAAACCCTAATGTGCTTGATAACCACACGGTACAGCTGGGGGATTTGTCATCATAGCTTCACCGCCTACAACAGACATTTCCCCAAAGCTGCTGAATCTGTGTCATGCACCTTCCTTTACAGATGCTGTTGCCCCAACTGGACCCTCCCGATTCCAGAGAAAAGCCAACGCCCTGGAGAGTGTCACGTTGGCTGAAGCTCCCTGAACCCCGAGACATGTAAGTCACACCTAGAGAACACTATGAACTGAAATCACTGGTTCTCCCCCAATTTCACTGAGTTATTCTGCTCACAAACAAACCCCAGGATGTCAGGGCCCCAGGAACAGTAAATGTAACCAGGGGCGGTGTGCTCTGGGCCATGAAAGTCAACCCCCCGACATACAGAACATGCTCGAGCTTTAGGAAGTTTAAACTGGAGAGAAACAGCTGCTTGGGAAGAGAGTTTCACGGCAGCAATGGCCCTGAAAGGAGGCTCCCAGGGGCCCTCCTTCCATCGGCAGCTAAGGTCAGAAACCATTGCTCGGGAGAGACGGCCTGGCACAGCCCAGAAGGTGAGACCATGAAGAGCGTGGCGCTGCGCAAGGTGGGCTCTGTCTACTGCAGGGTGAGGCATATTCGCCGGCCCGGGGCTGGCAGCCAGCGCCGGACGTCCTGCTGGGAGGACAGGCATGGGAGGAGGTCCTGGCCCTGTCACAGTGAGAGACCCACTGGGGAAAAACCGTCCTGGGAAGTGTCTGCCGTGCTGTGGGGACAACTCTGCTTTGCAGAGAGCCCGGTGGACCCATTCGGGTGAGGCCGCTTCCCTCTGGGGGACGCATGCTCCCCAGGGGCAGGGGCATCAGGAGGCCTGACCCTGTGGACAACTCAGAAACGCAAGGGGTTGGGTGTGTGTCCTCCTCGTTGGCACGCACAGCACGCACGTGCCCGGGACCGCTGCCCAGCAGGGTGGGACGCGAGGCGGCTCTGGGCGCCCGGCGGGACAGGCCTGGTGCCCCCGCGGACCCGAGGGGCGGAAGGCGGCGCCTGCTGACCGTGATGCTGCCCTTGCCCGCGGGCCTGCCGTTCTTCAGCACCAGCGGCCGGGTCAGCTTCTTGCTGGAGACGATCTGTTAAAAGCAGAGAGTGATGCAAAGAGCTTTTCCACTTGGTCTTGTGAGTTTTAAACTACATGGTTTTGGAAAAAAAGACTGAGGATAAAGTCCACTTAAAAAGTCATGAGAACTGGAAGCGTCCGTTCTGCAAGGACGTAGTGGCTCTGAAGTGTAGGGCACGTCTGCAGCCCCCTGGAAACCATTCCCAAGGAGCCGGCCCTGGGAGGCGCGGCCTCCCCCACCCCTCGCTCCCTCACAGCTGCTTCAAAGCCAGCTTCCGTGTGGCGGGGAGGGGCCGGGTCTCATGCCGCCGAATCGCGGGCCAGGCCTCGGGACGTGCCACAGACGGGATTCAGTGTCAGCTGACACCTTACGTCAACGTTCGACCCTCACAAGATACCGCTTTGGTTAAATCATACAGTGGACCCCGGCACTCTCTCCCCATCAGCTGTAGTCTCTCAAACCCATCTCAATGTTAGCTATATTGGCTTTTTCCCCAAAAATAAATACTTTAAGTTCCCTTTCATACTATTTATCGAAGTTTTAGAAAACTGACCAGTTCCACATTGCCACTGAGACACAGAAGCACCGTGATCTCCAAATATTTCAGCGCCGAGAAATGAACTGAAAGGACAGACCTGAGCAATTGTGTCACCCACCGAGAAAACGGCTCCTCCCAAGAGCTGCCCGTTCTGTACACACGGTCGTGACCTCTCCTGAGCAGTCAGACTGAGCCCACGGACACACCCCCACCCTGACCAGACTTGCCCTGCACCGGAAAGACAGACGTAACTAGGCAACGATGATAAAGAGGTGAAGGCCCAGGGGGCCGCAGGAGAGCACCCAGGGGGCACAGGAGGGGCCCCACAGACTAAATTTAAAAAAACAAAACAAAGGCCCAATCCTTGGGTGTCAGTTCAGACCCAGCCCAGCCAGCCGCGCCCACTCACCTGTCCGAGGGTGCACTCGCACTCCCCCAGGAAGTCGTCGTCACTCAGCTCGAGGGTTTTGTTGTCGATGTCATAAACCCCAAATCTCAGTTTCTGAACCACTTCGAAGTAGTAATCGATAATAAAGGTCTTTGAGAAGGAGGGACTCAGGCAGTTCTTAATCCTCTCGGTGCGCTCCACCTGCACCCACCCCCAAAACAAAGGCTTCTTCAGGTCAAGGGCGGGCCTGCCCCGCCTCCCGTGTGCTGCAGCGCACTCCGCCTGGGCCCGGCCGCTAAGGAAGGTCCCGTGTGTGAAAGCCTCCAGCCAAGGGCAAGCCTGCCCCAAACTGTGCCGAGGCGAGGGCTTTACTATTTGGGACATTTTAAAACTCTTCAGGTCCTCAAAGAACAACCCAGCCCGCTTCCGACCTACAGGGTCAGCATTACCTCGTACCACTGCTGGCCGCTCGTGCTCAGAAACAGCACGCACAGGGGGTCCGACTTGGATCCGATGTCCTTGTCCAGGAGGTTGGCGCAGGAAACGTTCAGCTCCACCTTGGTCACGCACTGGGCGGCCATCTCTCCAGCTGCGAGGAAACCAGGGAGGTGAGAGCGGGGCCACCGAGACGGGGCCTCGAGAAGCCCATGGCCCCCAACGAGGGCGCGGAGCTCCCAGGACAGCCGTGGGAACAGAGCCGCGAGGGACCATGAGGACCTCGTGGAGCAGGACTGGCCCTCCGGCAGGCGGCGGTGCTGCCACCCAGTCTTCAGTTGTCACTCGTGTGAGGACGGAGCTCACTCACTGGGTGGTGGTGTCTAAGGCGGCAACTGAGACGCATTCACCGTCTTTCATGTCACTAACTGCTACCACTCAGGAAAAGCCCAAGTAGCACTGACTACAAGACAAAACACGTTAAACTACAACCCAGAACAGGGGCCGCAGGAGTCGCTGCAGAAGTGCTGGTGCCCGATTGCTCCTGATTTTAACGCTGAGAAGTGTGTCCGGCTCCACCCGTCCTTATCGCCACAAAGTGAGCCATGAACCAAGGCCCTTCCTTGGTTTCTCCAGAAAAACCCTAAATACATGGATCTGCTCTGACTCACAGCAGGCCACTGAGTTCACTTCACAAGCGCTTCAGGTGGCTCTGCCTCTCCAGTCCCCAGCTACCGTGTGCACGGCAGGAGCCTCCCAGCTGTTTCCCAGCCTGTCGAATGAGTTCACCGGGGGCACCGCGGGCGCTGGTAGCAGGGTCAGGTGCCGTGACAGCATCTCAGGACTGCCTCCCCTTATTGCCACGCTTCTGGCAAAGTCAGCTACCAGGGACCCACCTGCCCAGTGAGTCATCTTTTACCAGAACCTGCCTTGATGAAAATCAGAGCTGCATCCTCCAGAAGAAAATTCTGGCTGTTCAGCTGAAAAATGTTAAAACGACAAGGCCTCGGTAGAGCTGCAGCCAGCTGTCCCTCAGGCAGGCTGGACGTGGGTCACAGGAAGGCCCGTCTGCCTGGGACACGAGCCCCTTGGGCTCATCATTCCTGTCCCCAGCACTGGAAGGATTTCTCTCCTTCTGGAATCTCCCAGAGATTGGACCAGAAATCAGATTTTCTCACCCGCCTGTTACCGGGCTTTGCCCAACTTGAACGCCTGGCTCCTTCCTCTTCTTGGCAGCCCATGTATTTAACTGGGCAAGACGGCATTTCCCATTTGTCACTACCTGCCTCTCTCTAGTCCTGATGAGCAACGAATTGAAAATTCTCTCACCTCAAAGCTGCGGCAGCTATGACAACTTTGCTCTCAAGGCTCAGAGGTGTCTGCATTGCCCGAGATGTTTATACGTTTCCCGATTTCAGGAATATTCCTTGTTTGGGTGTGTGGCCCTCCATCTCAGCTGTCTGTGACATCTGGCTAACCCCTGGGTGCTTCCTGGTCAAGAGCAGCTGACTAGGACTATTCATCCACCCGGCGTTCTACATGTACCCACAGACGGCCTACTGTGCCAGGCAATCTGCTGAGGTTCTGGGGGCAGGGAACCAACCAGACAGACATCCCTGCCCTCATGTGGCCACACTGCAGGGAGACAGTCAGTAAAAGTAGCATGTATGCAGGTGGCAGGACATGCTAAAGAGGAAAATACAGCCGGGAGGGGAGCATGACGTCCTGAAGGCTCGTGGGCAATTTTAAACATTTATCAACTTATTTTGACAATAGCATCAGGAAGTACAGGACTTGTTTTGATTTTCGCTTCCTGACCCCTAAAGAGATGAAAATGTGCGTGGACAAGTTCCTCTCTAGGGTGGCAAGGATCTATTTGAACATGTGCTATCAATCACCTGAGTCCAGAGGCCTGGTCAGCTAACCTCAGAAAACAGCAGGGGCCGATGACAGTGCATCTTACAGCCACCCTGTTGCTTCGGTAATTGTCACAGGAACCAGACACAATATATCCGCTTGGTAAGCGGACATTTCAAAATGATTTGCGAAAGTGAACATGCAGTGTTTCCTTCTATTTTTCATGGGGAAACTGCATTCACATGCTGTCCAGCTAAATTATATTGGTAACTTTGACCATTACGCTGGCTAAGTTTAATGTCTTTTTTCAAATTATGACTGCATACTGGTAAGCTGTGTGTGTTAAAAGAATGAACAGACTCTCAGCCCCTCCAGGAGAATCCCAACACCACCCTCCACGCCTGCCAGCTTCTTTAGATACATTTAAACAGGATAATCATTATCAGAACGTTATCAAAATGGCCCGGCCGGCCGTGGCTCAGCGGCTGAGTGTCAACCTAGGACCCAGGAGATAGAGGTTCAATTCCCAGTCAGGGCACATGCCTGGGTTGGGGCCCGATCTCCAATGATTCTCTCATCATTGGTGTTTCTGTCTCTCTCTCCCCCTCTCCTTTTTTCTCTCTGAAATCAATATAGATTAAAAAAAAAATTATCGAAATGTGTACGTGATGTCTGCTTTTGGTGATCATGCCAGAAACAGACACTGCAGTGAAACGGACTCTGCGGTGCTTTCCTTTTAGGGGCTAATTTGAATCGCCTCAGCCAGTCTCTCAACAAACCTGTCAGCACGTGTCTTTGGGCTGGTTTGGACTTTGACCCGATTAGCAGTCCTTCCCAGACAGGTAAGGAGGAGAAGGGAAGACAGGTGGCAGGAAGCTGGCTGCAGGGGAGGCCACAGCGGGCGCGCTGACCGAACCCCACGCTTGGGGGCGGCTCCAAAGATCCGCCTGAAAGTTCCTGCCTCCACGCGCGGGTGGCTCACTGCCAGCCCTTGAAGGTCAGAAGGCTGGTTGGTTGTATTTTACATCCAACGTTCACCTTCTTCGTTTTGCTGACTTTCTAGCATCAGAAATCTAGACTGAAGGGAGTTTTGCAACAGAAAACTCTTCGCTGCAGCAGAGCGCACAGCGGGTCTGAAGCTGCGGGACCGGGCCGGTGGGCGCCGCGCGGGGGAGCTGGGCTCCCGGGCTCCGACCCGCCGCCGGCTCGGAGGGAGGGAGGGGCGGGACCCTCGGGCTTCCCGGCTGGACGTTAGGGGCTGAGGGGCACTGTCTGCAGTGGTCAGTCACGGGTGAAATCAGGAGGCGCGTCCAGTCATGAAGCAGCCGTGGAAAAGCGAAGGCCCCACGTGTCCGCGCCCTGGTGCCTCCCGTCCCGGTCCCCGACCCCGTCCCCGCCTTGGGGGTGGATCTGGGAAACCCCGGAACAGCAGGCCCCGCGCCCGCCGGGCGCCTCGGCGTGTCCAGCCCCGGAGACCGGCCCCTGGACTGTTTCAGGCCCGAGTGAAATGTTTCCAATTCACCAGCCAGAAGCAACTGTCTTTTAAAAAATTCTCCAAAAGGCAAAATCGCGGCCCTGGGCACCACCGACGGCTGGTGCGGGGGCGGTGACCGCCCTTCCTCTCCGTGCCCGCGGGCTGCGCGCTGCCGTCGCGCCCCGGGTCTTCCCGGCCACCCCGCGGCCCACGAGCGCTCGGGCCCCGTTACCGGGGGGAGCGGCCCCCAGAGGCGACCGGCCCGCCAAGGGCGCAGCCAGCGCGCCCGGCACAGGCCGAGGCCTCGCCGCCCGTCCCGTCCCGTCCCGTCCGGGGAGCGGTTCTCCGGAGCCCGCCGTCCCGCAGGCCGCCTCCCACCACGTCGGCGACGGCATCGCGCCCCTCGGGGGGCACCGGGGCGGCCGCGCGGGAGACGGCCCGGCCGCGGATCGAGGGCGCGCGGGAGGGAGCGGTGCGGGCCCGGGGCCGGGGGGGCCGCGCTTCCTCCCCGCCCAGCGCGCAGGCCCCGCACCGCCCGCGTCCCCCGGCGCCCCCAGCCGCGCGGCCCGGGCCCTCCCAGCGCCGGGCGCCCGCCCTGCGCCCCCCGCCCCCCGCCCCGGGGCCGCCGCGGCGCGCAGGCCGCGCTCACCTGGTCTCGGCGTCCGCGCGGGGCGGCGGGTCCGCAGTCGGCGGCCGCGGCGTCACCGGAACCAGGCAGGTGGGGCCGGGCGGGGCGGGGCCTGGCTGATGGAGGGGCGGGGCCTGCTGTGGGGGCGGGGCGGGGCCTGGCTGATGGGCGGGGCGGGGCCTGGCTGATGGCGGGGCGGGGCCTGCTGTGGGGGCGGGGGGCTGGACCCGGGGGTTCACGCCCAGGGCCCTCGGCGCAGGCGCGGGAGGCCTGCTAAGCCCCGCCCGCTCGGGCAGCCCCGCCCACCGGAAGCCGTGTGTGAGCCGGGCCCTTGCACCGGAAGTTGCGCACAGAAACTGCGCCGGAAGACACGCGGGCAGGAAGCGGGAGGACGCGCTTCCGTCCCGCCGGGCGTCGGCCCTCAGGAGGTCATGGCGCTCGCTGCGCGGCTCCTGCGCGGTTTCCCCGCGAGGCGCGGCGGGGCCCCGGGGCCGCGGCTTCCGACGGGCGCAGCCAACGGGCGCGGCGCGTGCGGGCCCCGGCGGCTCCACGGCTCCCAGGTAGCGCCTGGGCGCGGGCCCCGCGTCCCGCGCGTCCCCCTCCCCGCGCGGACTCCGCCCCCCGGGAAAGCGGCGCCGGGGTTTGCGGCGACTCCAGCGGCCGGGTCACGCGCGTCGCGGGGGGCGGGGGCGGGGTCCGGGCCGGCTGGTGCCTGGAGGACGGGGGCCTGGTGCTCGCGACGCGGCGTCGGGACTCGCGCTTCCCTGGAGGCGGCTCCGGGCCGCGGTCTGCGCGGCGCTCAGCGGGGCGCCCCTGGGGGGAAAGGGCTCGGCCCTCCCTCCGGGAGCTCGCGGGCAGGGCCCGGTGCCCAGGGGGCCGGTGAGCGGTGGGCAGGTTCCCAGGGGGCAGGTGAGCCGTGGGCCGGTGCCCAGGGGGGCATGGGGGCAGGTGAGCGGTGGGCCGGTGCCCAGGGGGCCGGTGAGCGGTGGGCCGGTGCCCAGGGGGGCAGGTGAGCGGTGGGCCGGTGCCCAGGGGACCGGTGAGCGGTGGGCCGGTGCCCAGGTGAGCGGTGGGCAGGTGCCCAGGGGACCGGTGAGCGGTGGGCCGGTGCCCAGGTGAGCGGTGGGCAGGTGCCCAGGGGGGCAGGTGAGCGGTGGGTCGGTGCCCACGGGGGCAGGTGGGCAGGTGCCCAGGGGGCAGGTGAGCGGTGGGCAGGTGCCCGGGGGACAGGTGAACGGTGGGCAGGTGCCCAGGGGGCAGGTGAGCGGTGGGCAGGTGCCCAGGGGGGGCCGGTGCGCGGCCACCTGCGCGGAGGGGGGAGGGAGGAGCTGTGCTGAGCGCGGACCGGCCCAGCCGCAGGTGTCCGCCGAGCACTGAAGTTAAAGCCTCTTCGTGGAACCTGACGTCTATTGAGGGTTTGCGTTGTGTTTGGCGTCGCTTTTTTAATCTTCATTCCCACCCTTTGGGTGAGAACTCATATTAACCACTTTTTAAAAGAGGAAGCTGAGGTGCGGTGAATAGGGTGCCCCTGTCTCAGCAGGAAAGATGTTGGGTTTGGTGGCAGGTAGACCGTCTCCGGAGCCTGTGTAGCCGCCAGTGCCCTGAAACCCTGGACGCTGGAGAAGCAGCAGAGCGAGGGTCAGGCTCTGAAAGCACAGAGCAGAACGTGCTGGGTCCTGCAGAGCCCCAGACATCACGGGCTGGGCTCCAGGTCACCGCCGTCAGTCGAGGCCTGGTCTTTTCACTGGTGCAGGGTCTCGCCTTCAGTTTGTTGAAATCAAAACACCTGTGAAGCGGGATGGCCTGAGGTCCACCTGTGTCAGATACCTGCTTCCCCAGGCGCATCCACAGAAACAAGAGCTAAGTCCCTGTTGCATCTCATCAGCCTCCTAATGAGAGGATGTTATTCCAGGATCCGATGTAGTAAAACTCCTCCGCTCTAAGCCACAGGCAGTAACAAAAGTTCCCTCTTCCTTCCAGGTGTGTTGGATTTTCAGGGAGTTGGGACTTTGTAACAATGACCATTCTTCTAGTTGTTCGTGTGTTTCAGGCCTTGATCGTTTCCGTTTTTCTTTTAACAAGTTTTTCTCTAAGCGTGATGCCAATACATTGAGTTGGAGGTATTTATTCCCAGGAGCTTGCAGAGAGTGGAGGCTACTTCTGAGGGGCGGAGAAGACATTTCATTTGTCTTTTCTATTTGTCATCTATTGTACAAAACACCCATCTCAGAATGTTTAATTTTCGACAAATTTGTGCTGAGTATTGACTCTGAGCATGGGTCTGTTCTGAGCCGAGGATATAGGAAATGTAAGAAACAGACCTCTCTCTAAAATCAGTCCGTTAAAAAAATTAGTTTTAAAAAAAGGACTGATATTATTATATGTTGGTGTTTTGGTTTTTATTTTATACAATTTAGCATATCCATGCCTCTTCAGTCAGCACTTACCGGCATGATTAAGGGTGATAAGCTACTACCCTTGGCCTTGGTTATGAATCTTAAAAGAATATGCACTCCCTATAAAATAATAACGTGAAATAGTTTTACTGAGGAATTTGATGAGGCAAATTTTAAGCTTCCAGTATGCTTAAGATTGACTGCTTTGGGGGTGGGAGGAAAGTGAGGTAATTCTTGCTTGCCGTAGCAGTTGCTTCATATTTTCTGTTTGATGACCTCTGGCCATATTGTTTCTACAGGTGATGGGAAACCCAGGAGCTTTCAAAAGGAGCCTTATGTTCTCAGCCTTGTCCTACTTGGGATTTGAAACTTACCAGCTCCTTTCTCCAGCTGCTGTGGTTCATGCTGCAGCCAAAGGTGAGTCAGCTGCCCGTTGGAGCACTGAGGTGGTTTGTGTGTGTCGTGTTTGGGTTAGTAACTTACTTATTTTTTAATAGATACTAAAACTGACATTATTATAGGCTAGAGTATTTTCTTCTTTCCTCTACACATCAGTCTGACATATATTCTTCTAATAACTACATCTCCTTCAGTGAGAAATACTCTATTAATATGTTATAATTTTATAGGACCCTTGGGCTAAGAGTGTTTGATACATTTTTAAAGGATTGAGGGGTTGTGGAGGGAAACAAGAATATCCCACAGAGACCACATCTGACCCACATACAGTACTTACTGTCTGGGTCTGTATAGAAAAACTTTGCCAATCCCTGCTACGTAACGATATGATTGGTTTCCTTATTGCTAACATGTTACACTCTTGATACAGTTAAGAAATGCCAGTTACTGTGAGATAGAAATATTTATAAACAATGTGGTTTGGTACTAAATATCAACTGGTTGAAAAGTGGAAAAATTACATTTGTTATTTGGCATACTACAGATAAACATATATTCAGAGCTGCCATATTTTAAAAATTAAATTTAAACAAGTTGCATATGTAGCCAGAGCCAAAATTTCAGCGTATTAGAAAAAGTCTCTTAATTGCCAGGTTAGGCCCTTTCCCAGCCCCACTTTGTAATCATGAAGGAGGTGGGGAAAGAAGCAGAGATTTTATTTAAAGTTCTGGTAGATGAATTTCAGAATATTAGCTAAAAATGACTAGTTCCTGATTGTATTTATCTGTGACTGTTCTTTAAAAAAACAGGTAATGAGAACTCCGTTTTTTACCTTTCTTGTAAGTGCCATTTTCACGAAGGACAAAATAGAAGGACTTGGTATTGTCACTGGCTCGTGACATTTCGGCAATAGAACCACTGGGCTTAAAGCTCCTGAACTTTTCACCACAGCTTTCAGTATTCACAGCAGCTTGTGGAGCTGTTAGGGAGAGCGTATTATCTCACTAGAGTATTAGGTGTTAAAAAAGGTATCCTTGAGAGTTGTGCTCAGTGGGTGTACTTTTAAGGGGGGCGGGGGGTGTACGCACGCGCGCGTGCCAGTGTGCCATTAGAAGACTAATTTTACAAAAGACTCACCAAGTTAAATATTTTCAGTGTCAGTGTGAGAGCAGAGATTAGAACTTTCATCTCTTTCTGCATCTCACCCTGAGTGGTGTGCATTAGTGCCACCTCATGGCAGAAATGAGTGCAAAGCGTAGGTGCTCCTGAGCAGCAAACAGCACTTGGAAGCAAAGCCCAGATTACTTCCAGCCAGGAGACCATCGCAGTGAGAGCTCCATCATGGGAGCTGGGTCGTGTGGCCTGGCTGTGCCTTCAGCACCTTATGAAATGCTTGAGTGATAGACAATGGTCTCTTATGTCAGTAACATAGCTTATTTTTAACTATTTTCAGGAGAAGTGCAGAGCATTAAACCAGTAAACACACAGCTGGTTGGCAGAGATGAGCGTGGTCTGCACGCTCCACCCCAGTGCTGTGTGGGTCTGTAGTATCAGAGTAAGTGCCTCTTGCCTTGTAAACCACACAGAACTGTATCAAAGAAGTTGGAGATAAGTGGTTTAGAAGCTATAGAAAAATAATGCTAGCAAAAAGTTGAACTTTTATCATTTTTAAAAAATATATCTGTTGATTTCAGAGAGAGGAAGGGAGAGGGAGAGAGGGATAGAAACATCAGTGATGAGAGAGAGTCATTGATCGGCTGCCTCCTGCACGCCGCCGACTGGGGATCGAGCCCGAAACCTGGGCATGTGCCCTGACCGGGAATCAAACCTGGATCTCCTGGATCCTAGGTTAATGCTCAACTGCTGAGCCACGCTGGCCGGGAAACATGTTTTTTTTAATTACCTAGGTGGTGACTGTGGAGTTCCTGGGTCATATTAGGGACAGGGATCTCTGTCAGGCTCCTCGGGGAATGGGAGAGCAATCAGTGAGTAGACTTAAATGTCACTCTGCTGCTCACACATGCCACACGCGCACACAGATGTATTTAAATACACAGATCAGTGTATTTAACATTGTATAGGTTTCTCTCACCTCTAACACGTTTTCACAAACTTAGTGACTTAAAACAACACAGATGTATTATCTTCCAGTTCATAGGTCAGAATTCTGTAATGGGTTCTAGGAGCCATCAGGGCTGCGTGGTGAGCACCCTTACATAAGACAGAATTCAGTGTCTGCCCCTTAGTAGTAACAGGAATATCTGAAGCTCAGTACCCAGCCAGCTCAGAGCATTCCACTGTGGGTAGGGTTAGGTGTGCAGGGTAATGTCTAAACCAGTTGATGGGTTAGTTGAAGCAGCTTCAGTGACGTATGTCTCACATTCTCTGTCGTTAATTTTATCTAAGTTCTGATGATAGATTTGCCTCTTTTCCGTAAAGTGTCTGTATAAGTGGGGTCATGAAGAGAATCTAGTAGACAGTGTGGTGCAGTCCATGCAAGTTCATAATTTTCAGCACTGTGGGTGTTCTGTTATCGCTTTCCACAGTGGCTGCTACTTAGCAAGTTTTGAATCTGATTACCTTTGCTCATCTATGAAAGTGTTTCTTAGAACTGTTGCCACCTGGCTTGGGTAGACCTTACTGTGTTTTTTTCTCTTATAGCCTTTAGAGTTGAAGAAATCCTCCAACAGGCAGATTACCTCTATGAGAGTGGAGAGACGGAGAAACTCTATCAGTTGCTGGCCCAGTACAAGGAAAGGTAAGCAGCGTGCAGTGGGCCTGGGCCTGTGGTCTCCTGAATAGTCTTGTGTTAAATTCAACACTTAACATGGGTCTTGGTGCTGGACGTTTTCATAGTTCTTTAAAGGTTTTTTACTCCAAAGTAATATTTCTTAAGGTTTTGGTTATAGGTATTTCTTATGTTACTCAGAAATGCTACATAGTTTATTTAGAAGGTTGTTCTACTTACTCTGTTGGAATGTTGAAATACTTTGTTCATTTTGTTACTGTTTTGGACCATACAAGGTAAGTCTCTGAGTACCTGTTTATGTCATTTATATTGTATCTCTCTCCTTTAAATAAGTATTTTAATGATGTAAGGTTTAAATGCTCTGGGATAGTTGTGTACCTTCCCTGGAGAGCCTGTGTGTTGCTTTGGAAGCAGTTTTTTAGAGAAACTACAAATACCTCCTTTTCAAAAAATACGAGGACATGTCCTGGCCAGTGTGGGTCAGTTGGTTGAGCATTGTCCCTGCACCAAAAGGTCACCAGTTTGATTCCTGGTCAGGGCACATACCCAAGTTTCGGGTTCCATTCCTAGTCAGGGAGCATATGGGAGGCATGTTTCTCTCTCCCTTCCTCTCTAAAAATCAATAAAAATATTTTAAGAAGGAGAAGGAACACTGGTGGACCAAATGTGGGTTTACAGTTGTTCATACAGGTGGCAGAGTTTATTCTTGTATTCTTTTTCCATACAAACAACTGTAAAGCTACTCTTGCTCCTTCCTGTATATAGCTTAGTAGGCTTAAAGGCAGACATTTAATAAAGAGGAATTTAAGGTTAATTTTAAAACTATTTCTGCCTTTTAATTGCGGTTACTATTTTACTTATTAACCTTTGCTTATTTTATATAATTCTGTTTAAGTGACGTGGATGGCTCATTCAGGCAGGGGTTGGTTTGGAGTGGCACTGTGCTCAGTCACTGACTGACACGAGTGTATCGCATGCCTGTGTGTGCAGGGACAGTGTTGAGGGGGGGACTGAGGCACAGCAGTTTGTGCTTTAGATCAGATGCTGTCTGCCAGGCCACCGTTTCTGCTGCTCTGTCTGAGGTCCGTGCGTGCAGTCTCGTGTTATATGCCACATTCCAGAGGGCTGGTGTTCAGAGAATTCAAACACAGAGATTTAAGGAAGGTGGTATTTTAGATATTTCAGGCAGGTTAATATTTATGGGTAATACTGGGTGTTTTGTAGGAAATTTTAGCAAATAAAGTCGTGTGAGAAGAATAAACTTCTGTGAACAATGGCGTTTGGTACCGTGTTTCCGGCTGTGCCCTTGCTGGCCTGAAAGACCAGTGTATTCCTTAGTGATGTGACCTTTTACGGTGTTTAAACCGCAAGCTTCAGTGGTGGTTTTAGCCCAGGCCCGGTGGCTCAGTTGGATGAGCATCGTCCTGTACACCAAAAGGTTGCCGTTTGATTCCTGGTCAGGGCATGTAGGTTGCGGGTTCAGTCCCAGGTTGGGGCGCATATGGGAGGCAACCTGTGGATGTTTTTCTCTCTCTCTCTCCCTTCCTCTGCAAAATCAATAAAATGGTGCTTTTATATTTACCTCAAATTAGTGAAGATGCAGAGCTGCTGTGGCGTCTGGCTCGGGCATCGCGGGATGTTGCTCAGCTTAGCGGAACCTCAGCAGAGAAGAAAAAGGCCCTGGTGTACGAGGCCCTGAAGTACGCAGAGAGGGCGCTAGAGGAAAACGCAGCCAGCTTTGCGGCTCACAAGGTGAGGTGCCTGAAGTAACAACGGGGACCACATCCTGAGGGTGCACTGTCTTCGCTCGTCTGCTGTCCCTGATCGACATACGAAGGAACATTCTCTACTTTCAAGTAGGGAAGAGGCATTTTAGGAACTTTTTTCCTTTGCGTCTTGAACACTTGACCTTCGTTTGTGTGTCTGATAAGTTCCTCCCGTGAGTGCCCACCTCGACACAGGTGTGTTACTGGCTCGGGAATCCTGTCCCTTGACCCCAGGGTACAAGCGCTCGACAGGTGCCTTCTCATTTTCCTCGCCTTCCGTTTCTGGTCTGAGACCACATGTCACTTTCCACCTGGGACTCCCTGGTTCCTGGATTTCCTGACTGGTTTAGCGCTGTGGTTCCCAGTGGACACTGGGGAGAGCGCAGGGCCTTATTGGCACTGGGTGAGGACATCACTTGACCATGTTGGACGGTCCTCAGTAGAGCCGCTGGCCATTGAGGTACATTTCCGAGGGCGCCCTTTAGGGGCTGCCCCCCTAACTGCTCCCCCATGCACACTGGTGTATATTAAGGATAAAACAGATACAAATCATTTAAATGTGTTGAGACTTCTTTTGTGGCCCAGAGTACGGTCCATTCATGTTACTGATATGGTTTCATTCTTCCTGTGGCTGAGTCGCCTTCCGTTGTACTTGTGTTCCACCTCTCCTGTACCCACCTTACGTGCACACCACCTCTCCTGCACCCATTTTTCTGTTGACAGACATAGGTTCCTTTTGTATCTTGTGGTGCTATTGTCATTGGAATTGTTTTCTGAATTTTGTTTTCAGGCTGTTGGTTGCTCGTGTATAGGGATGCAGCTGACTTTTGCATATTGACTTCACGTCCTGTAGCTTTGCAAAACGTATGAATTGTGGATTGCTTAGGGTTTTCTGTATAAGACCATGTCATCTATAGAGAGTTAGCTTTGTTCTTTCCTTCCTTTCTTTTGCTGGGTTTCACTGGCTGGAGCTCCCGGCACGGGGTTGGAGTGGGATTGTCCTCTGGCTCCCGCTGTAGGGGAGGCTGGTGGACTCACCCCGTCTTAGGAATCTCTCGCCTGCTGTGTGGTATCTTGAGAGTCTTTATTTCTCATGTTTTGTCTGTTTTTAGTGTTTCAGGCAGGAAGGTGAGTGTAGTGTCTGTAGCCCCTTCCTGGCTGGAACATCTGCTTAAAAGTTTCCTTTAAAAGTGATGTGAACTCAGTATAGACGTAGACATTGTAGAAATTGAAGGAAGAGCACAAATATGGAAATAAAACCACCCATGGTCACTGCTCCTGCCATCAGCTCTGGCTGGTCCATAATTTTCTGTAAGTCACGAAATGCAGCCTCATCAGGAGAGTGCTTGCTCTGCACGTAGGTGACAGGTACGTGAGAGAAGGTGGCTTGATCCAGTCCTGAGATGAGGGAGCAGCTCAGAGCATCAGGTGTGAGACCCTGTGCGACCCTTCCAGTCACCTGGATTAGGGTCTGTCTATAGTCTATAGAGGGGTGTGTGTGTGTTTTAAATAGTTTTTCTTATTTTTAATAAACATTGAAAGGTAACAAAATATTTTGGTGGAGAACAGATTTAAACAGAAGTTTGAGTTAAAATTTTTCTGATTAAAGTTATTAAAATCACAGAGAAAAAAGCTCTAATAGGAAAGAGGGATGTTTATTGTGGGAAACTGTTGTAGTTCACAGAACCTGAGGACTCGGGTGGGGGCGTTTAGGCTCCAGGAAGTACTAGCTCATGGCTGCAAGGCTGCCAGCTCCCCTGCTGTCCCCCCGTCTACCTCATTCACTGTGAACTCTCTCACCCTGAGCCCCAGGCTCCCTGCAGCAGCTGGGGTGTGGATCGGGGGTGTTGTGGATCCTTCCTAGGGAAGCAGCTCAGGTGTGGGTCTGTCGTCCCATCTGGCTGTGGGGACAAGGTCACCGTCAGCAGGCGTGGCTGCTGTTACTATAACAATGCAGATGTGGGAGGAGGCGGGTCCTAGAAAGGACAGGAAATAAAATGGTAGGTAGGGAGTCGTGGTTTTTCTAAATTTATAACCAGACCCTTGACATGAATCACTCCGCATAGTGTTGACGACTTTCTTAGAGATTTGTTGCTCCCTGCGTGTCCTCTTGTGTGTGACGTGTGATTTCCTCGAGTCCTCTCCTCTTCTCTCTGCTCCAGTGCATTTGATACAGTGTTTAGTTACTTAGTATTACCTTGTATTGAACGGACATTGTTATCCTTGTGCCTTTTTCTTCTGTTTTCAGTGGTTTGCCATCTGTATTAGTGATGTCGGGGATTACGAAGGCATCAAGGCTAAAATCGCAAATGCCTATGTCATCAAGGAGCACTTTGAGGTACTGGTGAGCTGAGCAAGTGTGGCTTTCTCGTAGGTTTGTTTCACTCACCCCTTGCAGTTTAGCAGACCCCTCAGACTTGCGGGCTCAGCAGTGGCGGGTTCTCTCTCGGTCCGTGGTCGACAGCACCCATGTTCCTGCTCTGCATGGTGCGGCGGAGCTCCCTGGGGCTGCACTCTCCTGCCCCTCAGGGCAGGTGCATGGACAGCTCCTGGTCTCCAGTGGCTTCTGTCCCTTTACTACATGGTCGCTGGCCTCCAAGAGTAAGCGTCCAGGGGGAAAGTCTGTGTGCAAACCTGCCTCACACTTGTCACACAGGTCATATGGCCAAAGCTCAGTCTGTGGGAGGGGACTGGACGGGGTCTATAGAAGGAGGTGTGGTCCTTTTTTTTTTTTTTTTTTTAATTTAGAAGAAGCAGTGAGACCTATAGATTCTTACTGTTTTTAAATTAGTTTCACTTAAAATTTTATGTTTTTGTCATCTTGAGAATCTCTGTTATCAGTTTCTTAACCCTGTGAAATAGTAGCCTCAGAATGAGTTGTGCACCAAAGCAAATCTGACCAGTTACAGGATCAGGGAGAAACTGGTGTGGTTATCGGGGAAGACGCAAAAAATGTTCACATCCTGCTTCCTCAGTAAACAGTTCTCACTGCTGTTTAGAAAACATGATTTGACTTTCTCATTTTTTCTTAGAAAGCAATTGAATTGAACCCTAAAGATGCTACCTCGATTCACCTAATGGGTGTTTGGTAAGAAAACTTCTTTGAATAACTATTTCAGTGGTACTTAGTATGATCTTATTTTGTAGTGTTTAAAAAAACATGTAAGCTGTTTTAAAATATCTCTTGGCACTCGGGAGTGCTTAATCCATTAAATTAACCAGCAGCTGTGCATGTGTTGTTAGAAAATACTAAATTTGATTGTGATCATGTTAGACATTGTTACTGAATCCATTCAGAAACGAGTACAGTCACCCCCCCCTTATCCACGGGGCATATGTCCACAACCCCGGTGGCTGCCTGAAACCGCAGGGGGTACCCAGCCCTGACTGTTCTCTCCGGGAGACACCTTCTCACCTGAGGAAGCTCCATGGCTTCTCTGAGGTGGGTCTGGCTGGCCAGCATTGCCACTCTCGTGCTTTGGGGCTGTTAGAAGTAAAATCGGGGGCCTGAGCACAACTCTGCGATTCCTCCACGGTCAGTGTGAGCACTGAGACGGCTGCTGAGTGACTCATAGTGGATCGTCGGCAGTGTGGGGACACTGAACACAGGACGGTTCACGTCTAGAGTGTGACTCTGCCAGTCACCTTCGGTCTCATCACGCTGATTGGAAGGGTGTGCAGCTTAAAATCATGAATTATCTCTAGAATTTTCCATTTCGTAGTTTTGGTCCGAGGTGGACCATGGTAACTGAAGCTGTGGCAAGTGAACCCGTGGATACAGGAGGATGACTGTTTAGTGCTGAGACTAAACAGGCATTAGAACTTCATGGCAGACTCCATTCTCTCTGTTGGGAATGACTGTTCTGTACCAGGAGAAGTGAAATGGGGGGAGCTCAGGGAGCCTCGGCCTCTGCTTCCCACATTCAGGTGCATCTGACAATCTGAGAGTGAGTCACCTGGCTCTCGGTGTCTCCTGGTTTCCTATAGCCTGTCCAGTGTGCTCTGTGGTGACCTGCTGGGTTAAGAGTCTTTCTGGACACAGGCTCACCTCTGTTGAGCTAAATACTGTCTCCTAAGAGGTCACAGTTAAGCAGGCCTGTGTCAAACTGTTCTCAGGGGTCTTCTGCAGGACAAAGGACATAAACTAATCAGACACCTGCGGTCACTGAGTCAGAGGCCAGTGAACAAAGGTGGGCTCAGACCTCACCAAAGGTCTTGCACTTTTCCTGCTCCAGAGAGGGGTCAGGGTCCTCAGGTGGCAGCTGTTTGCCTCGCGCTTTTAAACATACGCCCTTAACGCTGTTGGTTGCCGTTTTTTATGCATCTCATGTTCAGTTTTGTCTTTTTTCTTAATCTTTTTTTAACTTCTCTGAGTTTTTCTGTTGTAGAAACTTGGGTTGTTGTGAGGAGAGGAGACAAAGAGGAGAGAAGAGGAGAGGGACTCGGGGAGCTCAGCACCTGGGACAGCGTGGGCATCAGGGCCAGTGATGGCACTGCTGTTACCACTGCTGTCCTGCCTGTTCACGCTGACCACAAGGCCGACCTGGTGGATAGAGCAGTGTAGTCAGTCTTTGTGTAATTCAGTATGAGTGTTAACCCCTAAATATTGTGTCCAGAACACATTGTTTAAACAGACAACAGAGGACTCCCTGTATATCTGTTAAGGTGGCTGATTCTCTGAGCGAGAAAGTGTAGTTGGACATGTGGCCTTCCTTTATTCCAGGTGTTACACGTTTGCCGAGATGCCATGGTATCAGAGAAGAATTGCCAATGTGCTGTTTGCAGCCCCTCCCAGCTCCACCTACGAGGAGGTGTGTGATGTGGGCACTTGCAGGGCTCTGTGGGGACTGGTCAGTGTGGCTGCCCAATCTTCACTGTGTCCGTGGCTCAGGGTCCATCTCTCTGTGGAGGCTCTGATGCCCACAGCGAACAGCTGCCTGCATTTTCCACTTGAAACTTGGGCCACATGAAAGTCACAACAGGACAGGAAGTACAGCCCCTGCTCCTCAGTGTGCTCCAGGGGCACATTCTGCATAGCTCGTCCTTTACCTGCCAGAGAGACCACGACTTTGAGAGGGATTCCTGGGCAAACGTTTTGGGTTTACTCATCAGAAAATGTTGAGAGTGAGGAAATGGGCAGTGGAAGTGGCTTTCCCAGTCCTCGTTCATGATGAGGAGCCGCTGCTCCCTGGAGAGCTTGGGGAGGAGTCTCACGTGGCTCCTGTTGAGAGGTGGTGGCCGCACGCAGCTGGGGATTCTTATCGTTACTGGAAAGAAAGCATTCTCAGAGAAAAGGCAGCTCCACTGTAACAAATGAGGTGTGTTTTTAAGAAACCAGAGTCAGTCAGTGTGTTACAAACAGTTTGAGTCAGAGAGAATCAGCCCCTTCTGACTCAGTCACGTTAATGTAGGAATTTCAGTGATGAAGGATTTTAACTCCCGGGTGCGACCATGCGTCACTGAGGAGATGCAGCTTTGGCTCTGTCTAGTTTTCTCAGGTGGTCACTGTTGGGACTTGAAAGAGATCAGAGCAGCCGAGCTGCACATGACGCTCCGCCCCTGCCCCAGCCGCAAGGCTGTGCTGGGAGTTACGGCTGGAAGGGCCCTGCGTGGCCTGTTAGCTGGTGCTATGAGTGGACCATAATGTCAAGGGGTTTCCTTGACTTCTTGGCTTGTATGTAACGTAGGAATAGATTCTGAGAAAATGTTCTGTAATATTGAGTGTTTTAACCATTTTCATGATGTTTGGGTTCTCTGTTTTACAGGCCTTAGGCTACTTTCAAAGGGCAGAACAAGGTAAAATATTTTTATTTCAGATACTAATACGGTTAAAATTGTGTGAACGCTTTATATGTAATAGGAATTTTAAAACAAAGATACTTTATTCCAACACAGCTTTGCACTGGGCACTGTCACAGTCTTTAAGGTTTTGTTCAGTAACGATCACTTGAGTAAGAAGTAGGCCCGCTGGGCTGGGCTGGGCTGGGCCAGGCCAGGCCGGGCCGCCACTCTGGATAGTCGCACTGGACAAAAATTGCAGACATATTTTTTCCTTTTTTAAATAGTGACTTTATTTATCTTTTTAATATATTTTATTGATTTCCTTAAACGTGGTCTTGCTCTCCTGGAGCTAAAGTAATCCTCAGTCACTGACCCTTCTCTGGGGGTTACCTTGAAGGTCATGTGCAAGGCAGCCCTCCTTATGGCCCTCGTCTGGTTTAGGGGTCCCGCCTCTGCCCTTAGCACCTGCAACTTCCTCCTCGGGGCGCTCTCACCACCGTGGGAACGCGTGTCCACGTGTCTGAGGCTAAACGCAGGGGAGGTGGGACTGTTTCGCCTGGTCCTGGGCAGACTTGCTGACTGGGATGAGTGGATGAACACACTTCCCTCGAGGAAACCTGAGCATCACGCGACGTCTTGCAGATACGGTCCCAGGAAGGAAGTAGAGCAGGTTTGGGTTAGGGAGCAGTGGAGGCGAACTACCCAGACAGAAGTAGGATTGGCAGGGAGATAGGCGGAGTCTGTAAGAGTAAACGAGGGTGTGAGAGCAGCCGCACTTTCCTCCGTAGACTTGGCGCTGGCAGTGCCCTCGGCCAGCCGTGCTCTGCACCTGCTCCCCTCCGCGCAGCCCAGATGTAACCCCCTGGAGTTGGCTGCTGCTCTGGTTTCTCATCACACTTTAGAACTTGGACACCTGTTGACTCTTTTCTACATCACATTCCACTGTGCTCATGTTTCTCTCTCCTATTCAGTATAAATTCCAAGAGAGCAGAGATTTTGTTTGATATGTGCCTGCAGGCAGCCCCACTCAGCGCACGCAGGTCCAGCGTGTAGCGTGTGGTGTCTCGATTTCTCTCACTCAGGAGGTGTGTTGAGGGCATGTGCTGTTCTCAGCCCGTAGGGTGCAGCCGGGGCACAGGTGGTGAGGGGCAGTCCCCTCGCACCCCACCTGCCACAGATGAGAGGTGCGCAGCAGAGCCTCGCGCCCTGTAGGTGCTCCGTGACCTTGACTGCTACACATCCTGGAGAGAGGAACAGCTGAACAAGAGTGTCCCCGTTAGCTGGTCAGTTACCACAAGAATCATGGGGATTTAGACCAGAAAAAAATGAAGCTTTTAAAAATAAGAGCAGTGCTGTTTCATCTGAGATAAATTTTTCTTTCTTATGAACAGTGGATCCAAACTTCTATAGCAAAAACTTGCTTCTGTTAGGAAAGACGTACCTGAAGCTACACAACAGAAAGCTCGCTGCCTTCTGGCTGCTGAAGGCCAAGGACTACCCGGCCCGCACCGAGGAGGACAAGCAGGTACCGTCCGCAGCGATGGAGGGAGGGGTTCCCGTGGGGCTCCGCTCGGCGAAGAGCCTTCCGTGGAAACGTGAGGTGTCCGAGTGCGCGGTTGAAAACAGCAGCGTGGCCCAGGCATGAATTACGGGTGTTGCGGAGCCCCTGCTGCAGCACCACCGTAGTCCTGTGACATGCAGCTGATCACCTGAGGCTTCAAAAACGCCAGGGACGGCAATGGTCCTGGGGTGGAGTCTCTCAGAGCCCCCCAAGGCACTGCTGGGAGATTCTGCTCCTATGATGTGTTTCCCTGGGTTTTGGAAACTTGGGAACTGCAGTCCACCTAGGACCTTACCTTTCACAAGCTGACCTCTGCTGTGCTGTGTGTGTTTCTGTTTTAGATACAGACAGAAGCCGCTCAGTTGCTCACAGGTCTTGGCAAGAACTGAGGCTGGTTCCGAGAAGCGGGCGAGCTGGGAAACCTGCCCTTTGTCAATTATACGTGTGTGACCGTGACTGCTCTCGCTGGTCTCTCAGTGCCCCTGATGCTGTGACCATGTAACAACTCAATACATGGGATTCTCCACAAACAGAAATAATGCCGTGAGGTGGTGGAGGTGCCGCGTGGCTTGGAACACCAGCAGTCCCAGGCCGTCTGGCATTGAGGGCCGGTCACGTGGGGTGGAGGGCATGTGGGGTGCACTTTCAAGCTGGACTGGTTTCCAGTTGAGACCTTGCAGAGAGGGGCCAGTGGGAGTCAGGAGGGTGGGAGTTGGGGTTCTGGGTGTAAAGCAGTTAAATGATGCATCTGGGAGCCAGGCTGCCTGGGGGGAGCCCGTCAGGAGGATGGGAAACAAGTGGTCTCACAAGTTGGGGGTCTGTGATTGGACAGAGCCCAGGTTCTGTTCCCTGATGGGGGAACAGGAACCCAGAACTGGAGGGAGAAGTGGGATGAAAGGTGTTTAAATAGAAGGACAGTGCCTCCTGCAAAGTCTGACCTTTGCGAAAAGGAGCACCCTGACTGTGAGTGTCCGGGTGGCAGACTCCCCAGGTTAGGGAGGTGTGGTGTCCCCGTGACCCTGGGGCACGTACTGTTTCTCTGCTGCTCTCCACACGTGTGCGCCTGCGTGTTTGGTCACATGTAGATTCTGCCTGTGTGTGTGTGGTCACGTGTTCCTGAACCTTGATGTTAACTACAGACGACATAGTCAAGTCCTGACCCCTCGTCGTCTGGGTGCACAGACCCCTTATAGTCCATCATCACAACTGGAGAACTCACCTGACTTCTCGTGGTTTGATACGCAGGCCTTTCAATTCCTCCAGTGACCCGTAACACCTTACGCTGATTAAAACCAGGGTGCAGACATCACACGTTGCATTTGATCTGCCTTTGTTTTGTGATCTGAAACACTCCCCGTCTTTTTCCTCAAAAGTGACTGAACTGGCCAGCCCAGTGGTCTGCGATTGCTCTCCTTGGCGGCCTTACAGAACCACCTGAAAACCACTGGTGCCCCTGCTCTCAAGGCCCCGGGTGGTTGTGTGTGTGCTGGGCCTTCTCTGCTTTCATGTAGAGTGACCCTGAGGGGTTCTGTGGAGATGAGAACTGTGAGCTAAGCAGCAGGACTGGCAGGTAAGCAGGGAGGTGAGGGGTGTGGGTAGAATTCTCTCTGCAGGCCTTTGTGGAGGTGCCTCCGTGAAAAGCTTTTTGAGAGGCCGTCTGCTGCTGCTTCAGAGCTTCCAGGTGCTTTTTCACTTTGAAATGCAGATTCAGAAGTTGCACCGACGAGTCAGTGGCTGTAACCACAGCAGCCAGACCCTGTCACGTCAGCCTCGAGTGCTCATGTGTGGTGTGCGGTTCTGTCTCACGTGGAGACTGCCTGCCGTGGCCTCGGCATCACAGAGCCCCCTTGGTTGTCCGAGTCACCCCCACCCCCGTCCTGACCGTTTTCTAGCTTTGTCACTTTTAGTTCTGTACGTGGAATTGGACAGTGAGTGACCTCAGAGATCGTTTCACTGTATTTCATTGAGTGGATTCCCGCTCGTCTGACCTGACCCAGGAGAGGCAGGTGGGCTGTGGGGATCTTTGGTGCTGTGACCTTAGGGGTATCTCCTGCCTTTTGGGCACCCAGTCGTGCTTTTGCTGGACCTGTGGGGCTGGTCAGCTCCGTCCTCTCCCATACGGGGCTCGGTCCTGTGCGCGTCGTTTCTTCTGACTCCTAGGAGTCTGATGCCCCAGGTCTTCCCTTGGCTTAGACCTGCACCTGCTCCCTAACCCTGACTGTCCTTCCTGCCCGGCCCACCTCCAGGCCCCTTCTCGTGCATGCACAGAAATGTGTTCTGTCTGGGAAATGGTGGACAGCCGGGTGGTCACACTGACCCCCCTGTGGACATGCTCCCTTCTGAGGCTGTGACAAGAGGGCCTTGCAGAGGGGCTGGTGACCTGTAAGAACCCAGAAGAGTCAGCTTCTTGTTGGCAGAGTTTTGATCTGTGGACTTTGTAAGAAAGGCTCTTTCCAGACTCTCTTCTCTAAAGCAAGTGTCATGACAACGGGAAACCCAGAAACACCCAGCTCATGGAGCTGGATGGAGGAGTCACCGAGCATCAGCAAGCACTTAACTGCCATTGTCACCTGGTTGTGCTCCCCTGTGCTGAGCTGGGATGCAGGAGACACCCCTTGGGGGCTTGTCTTTGTTGTTGGAACATCAGTTTGGTGGCATTTTTTGCTTTCCTGCGGTGCTCACTCTGGGTCCTGCGTTGGCCTGTGTGCCTGGGCGTCACTGTGATGACTTTGGTGAGGGCCATGGGGTCATGTGACAGATGCCCTGCACTCAGGCTGGGAACTGTGACTGAGGGTGCAGTTCCTACACAGGAGCCTCATGGAGGTGGAGGGAGGCCTGATGGGTCCGTGTACAGACACCTCCAGGGGACTGAGTTGGATGGATGAAAAGTAGTGGAGGGAGCCCGGCCAGTCTGGCTCCGTGGTTAGAGCATCAGCCCAAGGACTGAGGGTCTCGGGTTCGATTTTGGTCAAGGGCACATACCTGGGTTGCAGGCAGCAACCAGTTGATGTCTCGTGTTTCTGTCTCTCCAAAAACCAATGGAGAAAGTATTCTTGAGTGATTAAAAAAGTAGGAGTCATGACGTCATTGTGGCTGACACCTGGCACCCCATCTGCTTTGAGGATGAGAGCTGGGTGAACCCCGGCTATGGGGGAGCCATTTCCTCAGCCCTCTCAGCTCTAACCAAGGAAGGACTGAGAACAGAGCTGCTGTCCAGGGCCGGCCGGCAGGGACCTGGTGGAGGAGGTGCACTGTGCCTGGGGCCCGGCCCATGCTGGTGCTCGCGTCTCAGCCTCCCTCTCGGGAGCTGTCCGCCGGAACAGGTCAGGACAAGGGGCCCTGCCTGCAGGTCTGCATTTCTGTTGTCAGATGGGGGGGGGGGGGGGCGACTGACAAGGATCCAGAAAGCTGGTCATGGTGGTTTCTTACCTGCAGTGGGGAGGGGACAGCCCTTGGAAGCTCCTGGGGCCCCTGGGTCTCACTGAGCTCTGGGCGGGGCCCCTGAAGCAGCACTTTTGAGGACTGGGCATCACCCTCTGTCATACACATTAGATTTTTTATTTTTTAATTCTTAAGGCGTGAATAAGAACCAGTGTGTCACTGCTTAGGGTTTGGGAAGGAGTCACTCAGCCGAGTGGATCGCTGCCTTTATTGCATCTTCACTGTGAGTTTTGAAAAAAATGCAGAACATAATCTAATATATAGAAAAATAAAATTTTGGCAAAACAAACTTTAGGGAATTTAAAGTTTACACTAATTTTTCATGTGTGCTCAGCAGTGAAACATTAACATTCTAAGGTGCCACTTCCGTGGTTATAAAAAGTTTTAAGTTAATGGAGTTTACAGTGCATCCTGAAGTGATACAAATTTAAAGTTCTGTATTAATAAGGAAGCCCGTTCGCTAAAGTAGCATCAGTCATTCATGTCAGAGTTTGTTATACGTGTTTGTAGTCCAGCAAATGCCCTCGATAATGAGAAAGTGTCACTTAGGACAAAAATAACCTGTATAGAAGGGGAATGACAGATTTTTTTATATGCTTATTCAGATACCCAGAATTTTCATGAAATTAAAACTAATAGAAAATCATTAGACTCATTACTTCGAGTTCAAATGCTATGAACTCTTCATCCGACCAAACTGAACACCAGCAAAAGTGGAAAAGTTCTCACCACCTTTCGTGTGTCCCTATCAAATTGCATCCATTTATTATGAATTAAATGTAAAGACCACCTCATTTTTAGAAGATGTGCCTGACTCTCGAACCCCACAGACCCCCAGCATCTGGAGGCGCGTGTACACACACCTGCGCTCCCATCCCGGACTAGGCAGTGCGGGTCTGGTTGGGACGGGACTCCAGCTAAGTGGTTTCACCCATCACTTTGCATTACCATAGTGGTAGCACAGAGGACATTTCAACTATTGTGTTTATTTAGAGCAGAGGGACAGGTCCACCTGCCTGTCTTCAGGAAGAGCCAGCAGCATTAGTAACCACCTCAGTCGGGTTTGGCCCAGGCCCCCATTACCGTCCTGAAAACCCCATGTGGGGGCAGAGAAGCGTCCAGACCCTCGCAGGAGCAGGGGCGCTGTCCTGGTGACGGCTGAGCAGCTCTATAAAACTAGAGCTGTGGGCTCTCCAACGTAGATGCTCATTCCTAAGTCTGTCGCTTCAGAGTTTAGGGAGATCTTTTTCCCGGTCCGTTCGAGGGAACAATAAATAAAGTAGAAAGGAGCAGTTCTCTTGCATATTCTGAGTAAGAATGGAAACCACTTATATTTGAGACGCTCGGGAAGTTCCTGGTCAGGAGCCGCCGCTCACTACACCCGTCGGCGCAACTTCACGGCTGCAGGGCAGGCGCCAGGGCTGCTCTGACAAGGGCGGCCTTCATTCCTGTCCAAACCCCTCTGTCTCTTCTATCGCAAACAGGAGCTTCTCCTTCAGCTGCTCGTAGCTCTTGTACGGCGGTAGATCCAAGCGATTAAAGCTGGACAGACAGAATCAGATGTGTCTTCAACCAAGTGAACCCAAAAGGCTTCTGGGACAGTGTGTGTAAAGCACGTCTGAGGAACTACGCGGACAGGCAGTGTTGCTACACGACCACTTCGGTGTCGGCACAGACTCCTCAGCAGCCTGACAGCTGCCTGCACGCCCACAGCCCACAGCCCACCTCCCCTCCCCTCCGTTCCAACCACACCTGTCACCTGTTTCTGCAATTGCTTTAGAGTCTTTGCAAACAGCTCTGTATAAACTGTGCTTCCCCCAGCTCCACAGCCTGCTGTCCGTCAAACTCCGACCCAGCCCGTCCCCCCCACTGGCGGCCTCTACCAGCCCAGCTCCCCTTCCTTCAGGGCTCCCCAGCACTGCTTGCTGGCCGTCCCCTGCGTGCCCTTCCCCAAGGAGTGCGAACTCGGGGAGGCAGGAGCACTCCCGTCCGTCTCGTTAACAGTGGTGACTAAGCACCGGCTCAGGTGCCCAGGAGGCCCAACTAGGGACGAGCTGGGGCTCAGCTGTAGGACCGGCCTTGGTCGTCCTGTTCTCAAAACAAGTCTGGCTGCTCTTCAAGAACAGGTCAGGGCGTCTCATTAAAACCAAACACCGGCTTTCACCTTCCATTTAGGATTCAACTTACCACGTGTGGCTTCTTGGTAACCAGGTGTCTTTCCCAACTTTTTCAACGCAAAATTTCTGAGGCCCGTTACTTCCTAAAGCAGGGAAATAGACAAAGTTTATCTGGTCCTTCAAACTTCTGGGTCCTGACTAGTTGTATAACAACATGTCACATGTTCCGCGGGTGATGGCATGAACTGCAGTGGACCGGCAGAGACCAGTTCCTGCAGAAGCCTGCCCCCCACCCCGAGGAGCAGAGCAGCAGGCACCCAGGTGGCTTTCCCCCGTCTCATCCTAAGTGGACACTAGGAGTGAGCCTCAGGCCTGAGGCCACAGTGACCCGCAGGGGTGGCACTCACCACTCACCCATGAGCTCGGCGAAGCCTCCCAGGGGCAGGCGGCAGGTCCCCGTGACGAACTGGAGCAGACGCATCCTCACCTCATTGTCTGTCTCCTTCACGAACTAACAAGGGCAACAATGTAAAGTAGCATCTCCGGTAATGGAAACAGACACTTGAATTACTAAATTCCAGGAAATTAAGAGTGACCTTGAGTTTAACACTGAAACTGGTTCAAAAGACAAGTGACAATGTGGCTGCAGCATCAACCACTTACCAGGCTGGTGCTGTGCCCAGAACCCTACGGAGAAGGGGGCAGCAGCTCAGAAATGTCACATGTCCAAGGTCATCGCACTGACGGAGCCAGGACAGGCGTCACAGCTGTCGCCTCTGAGGGTCCAGCCTGCAAGGGCCACGTGCTGCCCGGGGAGCAGCCCTCACAGTCTGCGAGGCAGGACCCGCCATTAGCATCCCCGCTGCACACGTGAGGAGACGCGGCCCAAAGGCACAGTAACGTGTCTGCCCCACGCGGCTGGTAGGGGGCAGGGTAACCTTGGAACCGCTGTCCTGACCTGAGCACTTGCCCTTTTCCTCTGAGGGACCTGGAGCACAAGTCCACTTCCTCCCACTCAACGCGGCCTCCCAGCGTGGCCCCTCCCCAAGTGACTTCGTTCCCTGACTTCACAGAGGGAAGGACACAGCGGGAGACCTGCAGAAACACCACGGAGCCGGTCTTGTCGGAGGCAGGGCGCAGACATGTCTCAGAGGTGAGGCTGAGCATAGGGAAGGACCGGACGGCACCGCCAGTGCACAGCTGGAGTGGGTCTGGTGTAAACCTCACCACTGTCCCTGAATCAGCCCCATCCTGCAGACAGCTGGTCGTGAGGACTCACGTGGCCTAAGCTCAGCTCCTCAGATTTAGACACGTCCACACGCGTGGCTGAGAATGAGCGAAAGCGGGTGGGGAACGCCTGGCCCGCGGGCTGAGATCATTTGGCCCGGCTCTGCCAAGGCAGCCACAAGCAGGACTCAAAATTCAATGAATCTAGGAGCCTTTTTCATAGCTAATTTTTAAGTTGATAATTTTGTGTGGCCCTCAAATGATGTTATATCCAAATGGCCCTCAGCAGAAAAAAGTTCCCCACCCCTGGCATAAAGGGAGGGTGACTGACCCCTCTTGCCTCCAGTGGCTTGGCTCCCACCCCTCAGAGGCTCCTCTACCCAAATCACCCTTTGAACTAGATGGCGGTCACAGAAACACCTTCCTTCCCCAAACCTCTGACCACCCTACTCCCCAGTGTCTGTTAATTTAGTAAGAGCGGCTCCAGGGCAGTGTGTGCAGAATGGAAGTGTTAGTTTACTCAGCCCCTCCAGACACATCAGGTGTGTCACCTGTTGGTGCACCAATAACGTGGCAATCAATGCTCGGGGATGGGTGGGTTTGCATGTGAAACTGCATCTCCAAGGTAAATTTCTAGAAATGTCCGTGTCTGCAAAGTATGAAGCAATAAACACACAACTCTCCTTAGGAAAGGACGCGACTTCTGGACAGTCCTCTAGCAATATAAACACCAGACTGACTCCACCTGAGACAGCAGGAAACCAGCCCAGTCCCTAAGGTGAGCCTCGTCACTGGGCTCCCGTGACGTCAGGCCTCAGCCCAGACATTTTACATTTTCAAACAAACACAAAACAGAAAGTCCATCATGAAGATTAGTAGGCAGCACGTAGATGCCCAGAGACCACCCGATGCAGCTTCAGCCAAAACAGAGGACAGAGGAGGGGGAGGGGCTGCTGCCCTGTGGGTGTCCAAGTCCCCAGCCCCGGGTCACCCTCCCATGGAAACACCTCCTCCACCGCTAGCACTTGCAGAACCTGTAGCACCCTCGGCTGTTGCTAGAAGCCGCCGCTGTACCTGTGACTTACCCCCATCAAACTCTCACTTCCATCAGCAGAAGCAACCTATTCACATTACTCACTTCTGACTGAGAATTCAAAGGCCAAAACCATGACCAAAAGCAGCCCAAATGAGCTGTAGTTTAAACCACTGTCTCACTAGAAAACATCCTGAGGACTCTGTTTCAAAAAAATAAAAGCAAGTACCTGCCAAAACCAGATGATCTGCTTGCTGTTCCTGGTGTAGTGTCTGTACACGGTGTTTCTCTGCCAGTCGGCCAGGTCCACCTCCTGCATGCCACACAGCATCACCTGGGGGCGGGGCACAGCCGTGGTCACCAGGGCTCGGGAACCACAGGACCCACGTCCACGACAAACGAGGCCACAGTGACAAACCCCAGCGCCAGTGGCAGTTTATCCTGCAGGAACCTGAACTTCCTTAGCGGTGCTTACTGAAGGCAGCGACCACAGAGTAGCTTCAAGAGAAACCTCAGGTGTGCCAGCAGGGACGTCGCCTTCACTAAAATACACCCTCAGGGGCCCAGATTACTGATGAGTTTCAATCATACTTCTTCCTTTTTAAAGTTTATGCTAAATCTTGTCTACTTAGAAACATACTGTTATTCATTGATCCAGGCAAGAGTTGTCAGAGACAAAGTAGAACGGAGGTGCCAGGGGCTGGGGGACTTACTGTTTAAAGGGCAGTTTGTTTCTCACGACGGAAAAGTTCTGGAGATGGGCTGCACAGTAATGCGGTGACGTTTACCATTACTCACCCGACACCCACAAATGGTTAACGTGGCAAATTACACGGCATGTGTATTTTACCACCAAAAGAAAGAAAGTTGTGATAGGCTTCCAACAAGTCTAACAGTTGAAACCACTAGGACCTCAGGACTTTGCCCGGCCGGGCGTGGCTCAGCGGCTGAGCGTCGGCCTGGGGTCCAGGCGAGACTTTAGAATCTGAGCTTAGAAGCAACTCACTGCTGACCCCGGGCTTCAGAAAGGTCCCCGGCCAATCAGGGGCTCGCCCTGTCGAGGACCCGGGAGTGGACCTGGCTGCCGACTGCGCCCAGGGCAGCCCCCAGGGGCGGGCTCCGGGCTGTGCCACAGGGTTGAGGCCTGCGTGGACGTCCTCCCGTGAGCACCAGCAGACCCTCGACCTCCGGGCCACGGCCTCACCTCCAGCTCCTTTTCGTCGAAGTACTGCAGCCACTGCAGGGGCACCACCTCGTTGAAGCCGTCCAGGAAGGCCTTGGTCTGCTCCTGCACGCCGCGCGAGAAGCGCCACTCCGTCATCAGGCTGAAATGAGGCGGGTTTCAGACGGCCGCTGGCGTGGGGCGGCTCAGACAGCCACGTGCTTCTAGAGCCGTTTCCCACCCCCCGCCTCCGCTCCTCACGCGCATCTGCTCCGGCGCACGCAGCGGAGAAGGGGCTTTCCCGTCAGAAACAGACGGGGTTCCTGTCGGGCGGCACCCAGCGTGAGAGGAAGGGAGCAGCCGCCCCGAACCGCTCCGCTTCCTCCTGACCCGGCCCTCCACGGGCCGTCAGGGACCACGCAGGGAGGAGTGAGGGCCGGGACGGACAGCCACAGGCGGGTGGGGCGGCACCACTGAGAAAGTGAAGCCGTGGTGGGCTGTGGGGTCATGGATTTGAGGACAGTTTGAAAATGGTGTGGGGCACCTGCTACCAGGCAGTGGGAGGGCAGGAGAGGAGCCCTGCTGGTCAGTCGGGGCCGGGGTCCACGTCACATGCCCACAGAGCGCCTCCCTGTCCTGTGGGGAAAGAGGGAGGCGGCTGCGGGCTCAGCACCTGGGCCTCGCCCTGTGACCGGCAGGTGGGGCTGGGGCCTGGCTCTGACTTTGGGACCCAGGCGACATGGGAGCTTCCCCAGTGCTGGGGACCTGCGTGCACAGAGCACACGTGCGGGTGGAGCAGGGAGAGTGATGAAAAGGTGGGTGGGGATGACTGGACCCCCTGGGCAGCAGCGGGGGGGCTGGGTGCCAACCCCTCACCCGATGTATTCGTCCTTGTTGTCCTCGGTCACCAGGATGTTGGCCCCACCCAGCTTCAGGTCGTGAGAGGTCACTTTCCCCAATATCTCCATGTCCACAGAAAAGTACATTTCTAGGCCACATTCCTCAATGTTGTTGTCCCTGGGGGATAAAACAGACACACTAACAAGACTCATCTGGTTTCAGGAAATGCCTTAGTTATGGAAGATAAATCCTCAAACCTTATCCAGATGAGGGAGTTGTAAAACTCAGTATCAATGGACTCCAAATCCTTAATCGTCAGTTTTTTACTCAGCATGCGCTTGTAGAACGGTAGAGAGAAACCAGTATCAATAAACTTTCCGTGGAAAAGAGCCTGCCAAGAAAAGCAAAACGTTTACTTAAAAACTTACAAAATAACTTGCCTACTGAGCGCACAGTGGTAACAGAAGTCACGAGGCCTGACCTGTTCCGCTGGGGCCACTCAGCTCCATCACGTCCGGCGAGAGTCAGGGGCCGGGTGACAGCAGCCTCCCGCCCCCACCCCAGTGCGCTTTCTACAGCAAGTTCACCTAACCGGGTGCAGAAGCCCAAAGGGCCTGGGCGCGGGCCTCCGGCTGTCCCCACCGTGCTGGGTGGTCCGGGCTCCCACCGTCCCACCTTCGCTGCTCTGGCAGCCCTGCCCCTCAGTCCCGCCTGCGCCCGGGGGCCCTGGGCCTGCTGCCCCGCCTCCCGGATGTTCGTCTACGAGACGCTCGTGTGGCCACCAACAGACACAACCAAGGACTGCGCAGGTCCTTTTGCTCTTGAATGAAGCCAGGCCCCAGCGAGGGCGGCCGGGCGCCGGGCTCACCATGGCGATGAAGCGGCCGATGAAGCAGAAGTAGGAGAGGTGGTCGGGGTTGATGGTGGAGGCCGGGTTGATCTGCAGGCAGTAGTTGCTCTTGCCCGCGTACTCGAACAGGCAGTACATGGGGTTCAGGACTTCGTGCGAGAGCAAGAAAAACCATTCCCTAGAGAAAACGAGGCTAGGTCACTGCCAGCACACGGCCCTGAGGACGCATCGGGGGCGGTCTGCCCACCCCCCCCAGAGCCAGCGTGGCCCCGCCTGCCCGCTCCGGCCCTGCAGGCCGCAAGCTGTGTCCCTTCACATTCACGGGGGTGGAGGGAGCAGCAGGACCGGCTCGCCCTGCACAGACCAGCTTCCCTCCAAGTCCTGCTTAGACCACACACCTCAGCAGCTTGTGAAGTCAGCGTCCACGTGTGGCCTGTATTGGTAACTGGGGACAAGCTCACAGTGGTGGTCACCTTCCTGCAGGTGACCTGCCCACCTACCACTGTAAGCGCCTCCACAGAAAAGCCACGTGGTCATACAGCTCCTGGGACCTAGGCTCTCCGTGTGGGACAGTGCACAGCAGGCTAGTCACTGCTGGTGATGCCGAGACACAAGCAGGGCTGCGTGGACACGTCTGTCACTGCCGGTGTTAGAGATAGGACGAAAACTAAAAAGGCTAAATCTTTAGCCCAGCTGGTGTGGCTCAGTAGCTGAACATCGACCTAGGATCCAGGTGCTCACAGTTTGATTCCCGGTCGGCACAGGCCTGGGTTCCAGGCGTGATCCCCAGTAGGGGGCGTGCAGGAGGCAGCCCGTGGGTGTTTCTCATCAGTATTTCTCTCCCTCTCCCTTCCTCTCTAAAAATCAATAAAACATACTAAAAAATTTTTTAATCGTTAAATTTGACAAGCATTCCCTAACTTACTACCACCTATTCTACCTCAGTTATAGACGTCTAACACGTGGAACACAACTCAATGAGATTTATACGACAATGCGTTGATGTCTCCTGAAGCAGCAGGACACCCGCAGTGACTGGGGGGACAAGGGGCCTCCATTCGCCCCTTACCCACAATCCTCACTCCTTCCCGGTCCCTGATCAAAGTCACATCAGGTTAAAGGGCAATGATTTCTGGGCATAATCTGTCCTCCGACGGGCAGGGTGGGCACAGGAGATAGTGTGTCTACCACCCCTCGGGACAGTGCCTCTGATTCAGCCAAGTGACACCATATGAGAAGGTGGGAACGCGGGTCTAGTATTTTTAAAGAGCCAGAAATCTTGCTTCTTAAGCATAATATAGTAATGTTGTCAAGTAATTTTTTTAAATTTAAAATAAAAATGGGGGCCACCCCTATGCAGGCTAGACCTGGCCTGGAAGCCTGTCTACAAATGTTTTTCCAAAGATTTTAAAATACAGTCTTGGAAATGCCTGAAGGGAAGAGAAGGGGGTCCCCAAACCAAATCAACTGGGAAATGACAGAAACCAATTCCTGGAACTAAATCCAGTCCCAACACAGGAGCTGAGCGGTCGACTCCCTGCTGAGACAGTGAAGTGAGGCCGCCGGGAAGACTGAACGAGCTGCTGAGGAGGAGCCCAGACCCAGAGACTAGGAACAGGTTTCCTGCTGCTGCAGGGACCAGCAGCAAAGCAGCCAGAAAACCGAATCCACCCAGGAGAGGGCTGTCACGTGGCACCTGCCCAGACAGCAGGAGGAAGGGGCCTAACTCGTGAGAGGAGGGTCGCAGGCCGCACAGCGCTCTGCACACGCCCAACGACTAAGGACACGGAGGCTGGAAACCACGAGACAGCAGGTGAGCGAGCAGGGCCCAGAGGAAATGGACGTCTCGCAGCAGAAGCAGCAGAGGGCAGGCAGCACTGAACAGGGCCCTGGGCAGGTGTGAGAAAACCAGGACGAGCGGAAAAAGCACAAAGAGAAACACCAGGGGCAAGAGGACAGACACGTTCAGCCGACAGGAGGCTCCACATACCCATGACTGACGTTCCTGAAGGAAAGGGAACACGGAACAGAAAAAGTGCTCGAGGACGTAATAGAAGAAAATAAGATCTTAGTATGTTCCTAAAAACGACATAAAACCAACAACAACAAAGTCGCTAAACTTCAACCACAAGGACTGAGCCGTCCCCTGCGGGGCGGGGCCCCCACTGGTCGCGCTCATGCTCACGCCAGGGGACAGGAGCAGTGCCCAGAGCCCTCGCAGGAAGCCTGAGTCTGGCTGGGCTGCCATCTGTATACAAAAGCAACAGAACACACATCCTGGAAACTGCAGGAACAGATCACCCTTGTGAGGGCTGAACCCCTGAATGAGCGAAAACCAACACGCGACTCAGAACAAGGAACCTGGACGAGAAGAGTGTGGTGCAGAGGGACCGGCACGTGTAGAAAGCCGCCGAACTGTAAAACTAAACCCAAGTGGCTGAGGCAAACAGGGGTTCAGACAAGGATGTGGATGTCACCAGTCAGACGCTACAAACAAGGCAGTGTTTCATCTAAGACGTACCTGCCTTTCTAACATCTGAGCGTTCCCGACGGTGAGATACAGCACAACAGGCGTAATACAGACATTTATTGGGACGGGTGGTGTTTCTTTTCTGAAAAACCTCCTTAATGAGAAAATATGCCATCACAGCCCAAGCTGATACCCCACATCCAAGCCCCGAAGCCGCGGGCACCCAGTCCCACATCTCATTCTGTGTCTCTGTGGCTCTGTGTTTCTGGGATTCTATGACTCTGTTAATTCTTTGGAAAAATTTAATGAAAGTGTTTTTTGCTAAAAAAACAAATTATTGTCAAATTAGGCGTGGGGAAACAATTGAGGGGAAAAACATTAACAGGATTTCCCAATCACTGTTTCCTGAGTGTTAGCAGGACACTGAGAGAACGTGGAAAACTTTATTTGCAGTAGGACTCAGATGGAATTAACACGAACAGCACCAGCACACACTGTCACAACAGCGAAAACTATGAACGAGCTTGCATGCTGGCCACAAATTCTCTTGATAGGAGGGAATGTCACGCGGCCACTAATGAAGACAGCATGGGCTCTATCTACGGTGACGTGGAGGGATGTCCACAGTACATACACTGAGGGCACTGCACCATCAAGTCTGTTCAAAAAACCAGCAGACGTGTACACAGCACACTCATGTAGACACAAACCTACATACATGCAGAGGACACAGAGGGTCACCAGAGTAGTAAGAGTGGTTACCTCTAGAATTGTGTATTTTTAATTTTTTAAAAAAATAAATCCTGATTGCTATTAAAAATACACCTTTTCACAAACATGCCCCTGCGCGGTGGAGACGCGCTGAGGCAGGGGGTCGGGCTCACCTGGCCAGGCCACCATAGTCCAGTCCTTCTTCCCCTCGGAAGATCACATAGAGTCGCCGCCTCAGGTCATAGGGTTTCAATGCCATGATCTAGTTAAAAACAAAAAGAGGGACATTTAAAAACACAAATAGCACAAGTCTCTTCCAAAAACAATTCAACTTAAATTTCATCTGTATTTTCAAATCACACGTTCCTAAGGTCAGCAGCAATGCCTGAACCCCAAACATCAGGCCCCACAGTGAGCCTCAGCTTTCCTCCTCTCACGTCAGCCCCTCACACTGAGGAGCCTCTGCTGTGGGCCAGGGGCCGGAGGGGACAGTACCCCAAGAGCATTAAGGCTGGCAAACAGTCCCTCCCCGGCGCTGCCCAGATTTTACCACAGCCCTGTGAAAGGTGCCTCAGTGAGAAGCAGAGCCCTGCTCTGGGTCCTGCTCACACCACTTCTCAGTGGGAAAGGAGCTTGGCTGAAGCCAAGAACGAGCTGAGAGACGGTGCGTCACACGTAAGAAAGTATAACCAGCTTCATTCTCTTAATGGCTAACTGAGATTACCAGTGACTAGGCGTCACTTTTGGAAAGCAACAAATGCCTTCCCCACGTGTTGGAACCTGAGCCCAGGCTGGCACGCGTGGTCTGGCCCCGGCACAGGCGAGCATGGGCTCCTCTTGCATATCACACAGACCCCGACTGTCCCAGGCGGAGCACAGAGCAAACCAAGCCCCTGAATGTGGAGGCTCATCCCTGAGATACTCGCTGAACCTAAGTCAGACAGAGCCTGGAGCAGGGGACCCTTCTGACACTCGGCTCGAGCTACTAACTCCAACCAAAGCCAAGCCTGGGCAGAGCTGCAGCGAGTTCCTGCCCCAAGCAGCAGCTGGTCAGAGCGAGTGACGAGGTGCCTTGACTGCAGACTGCTCTGTGAGCCCCGTGAGCCCCGTGTGTCTGCACGCACAGGCCTTGGGGTCCTCACAGAAGTGCTTGTAGGGACGGAAGACTTGGATGAAGAGTCCACCTCACTGCAGAAAAGGAGCTGTCAAGATGTTGACTTTTATCTTTAAATGTTCTGTGGAGGACTCAGGCAAGTAGACACCTTACACTCACTTATCCATAAGTTCACCATGTGTTTGCTGAGCACCTGCTGTGTGCAGGCTGTTCCAGGTTCTGCACAACCATGGTTGGCAAACAGCCTATGCTCTGGCAAGTGACAGTCCCACCCTCCCGGCGACGCCGAGTCAGCAGAAAGAACCCAGCACCGTCAAGGCTGGAAAGGGCCTGGCGGGAAGCGAGCAGGACAACCGGCATCAGCAGCGAGGTCACGGGTCTCTTGGGTCACACCCAGGAACCGTGGAGGGTTCCACGTCTACTCAATTTCAATTTGGTGGTGTTACTAAGACTTTGAGTCAGTAAAGTCTTAGCAGAGTAAGTGCCAAAATGCGTCACTTGTCCCAGAAGCTGTGTGGGCTTTGCTTAGCAACCCCAATGTGGTGGTGACTTAGCCCTGGGCTCACCTTGAGGTGCAGGGAAGTGTGGGGAGCAGTTAAGGACCAGTGCCCAGATCATGGCAATGGCCCAAGTTTGTTACAATGCCGACCACGTGGGCCCTCGGCAGGTCGTCCCTGCTCGGGCTGCATTCTGAGGGTCCCAGTGCGCAAAGCCCTCCTGCCTCTCACGACACGCCGTGCAGGTGGCTCTAACAAACCTCCTCACCTGCTGGAAGGAGTCCTCGAACAGTGTCTGCCTGGACACGTTGATCTTGACGTGACTGGGTAGTGCGTTCGACTAAAAAATATAACATTGTAGTGTCATGTAAGCTCAGCAGGCGCACTGTGCAGACGTGACTAAATGCTGTGGCACAAGACTCACTGAGCGCAGAGTACCTGGCACAGGTAACGGAAGTGAGCAAGCTTCCACCTGAAGCTGCGTTCGTAAGCGATCTGTGGCCCACCTTTAGCTCTGAAGAGAAAAGAACAGGCAGAATTAGCACGTGGCCAAGTCGGATCTTTGGCACTCAGCCTGACACTGGAGCTTCCAGAGGCCACAGTGACCACAGGATGGTCCCCAGCTGGGAGAAGTGAGGGTGTGTTGCTGGGCCAGAAGGGGCTCGAGCCACCAGGACCCGTGACACCACACACAGGCGGGGCTGCTCTGTGGGCGGGGCTCTGCACGGGCTGAGTGATATAACATGAACGTCCACTACAGACGGTTCCAAAGAAAACCTCTGGTAACCCTGCACCTGAGGGACAGGATCTGGACGGAGGAACATGGAGGCAACTCAGTGGGAAGGAGGGACAAGACCCCGGCACCAGCAGAGAGCCAGGCCTCTGACAGTAGCAAGGACAGGTCACCTGCAGGATAGGGAGGGAAGACAGATGCTGGCAGGTGCGCAGACCTGATGGCAGGAATTTGCAAAGGCCTTTCCTGACGCTTCTGCTCTCAGTGAAGCAGAGACCTTGCCCCAGGACTGAGGACAGAGGAGATGCCTTCACCTGCAGAGCCCAGTCCTGGCCCGAGGCTGCAGCACTGTGATGTGCAGCCAGGGCAGACGGCAGGCAGGTGCCTGGGTCTGCAAACAGCCCCAGGACCTGCGTGACTGCACAGGCCAGTGAGGCTCCCTCAGCCTCCGCTGCTGCACTTGGAAGGGGGACACAGCGCCTCCCTGCAGGTGGTAACCCCTGTGCAAGAGTCCCCGATGCTGGGACTGAGGAGACGGAAGCCCTTCTGTGACAGGAACAGCAAAGACAAGTGTACCCGGTGGGGCACTACTCAGGTTTCCTTGACCCAAAGGTAAAACCGGAGGCCGAGTCAGTGGCTAACTTATGTCCTGAGGACCCAGCATGACCCCCCGGCTGGCACTCACACGGATGACCTCCCGTTGCGCGGGTCTCTGAAAGTGGTCGTCCTGGTGTTGTGGTCGACGAAGTACCGCACACCCTCCCGTGTGTACCTGATCTCCCAGCCCTCGGGCAGCGGCTCCTCGTTCTGTAAGCTGAGGGCACAGGAACGGTCAGAGGGGACCTCTGCCCAGACAGAGGCCGCCTGGGCCAGGCTCACCGATCCTAGCTGCAGGCGTGCAGGATGGTGTAGGGAAGGCCTGACTGGCACATACGTACCCCTGAGTTCTTGGATCTTCCCACTGGGTGGTTTTTGTGTTATGGTTCACGAAGTAAACTCTGTCTGTCGAATCTACTCTTTTTTCTAAAAAGCAGAGTGAATATAGCTTTTAATAGCCATTTCTAGAGACACCATCCAGATGTTTTTACCGACCACACGCTAGCTTACCCCAGCCTGGTGGCAGAGGCCCATACGGGTCACTTTCTGCAGCTAACACTGAGGCCTGAGGGAGAGAAGACAACAGGCTCTCAGCACAGGAGCACTGATACGAGATAATCAGCTGTCGACTGGCAGACTTTCAGGTGCACGAGAGTTTCTGGACAACAGTGTCCCCAGTCCTAGGAATCGCTCTGGCAGCCCAGAGAGCGCAAAACGCTGCTTCAGAAGCCGGGGGGGCGGGAGGAGCTCGTGCGGCAAGGCTGGCCTGGGGCAAATCAGAGCCAACTGCTTTTATGCAAAGCCAGCAAAATGACTGCAATTAAAGGCAGGAGACTGGAAATTCATAAAGACATCGTATTTTAGAAAAAAATTGCAAATATGATGCTACCGTTAACAAGGACAAACGCTGATGAGTTACGTTAGTAAACTAGACTTTTTCTAAACAGCACAAAGTGCTTAGCGTAGCAGCAACAGTGCTGGTTGTCAAAGGTCAAGCCCCACGTGCCCCGGGCACAGCGGCGGGCGCTCACCGGGTAGAGGTAGCGCTGGTTGAACTGCTGCAGGGCGCCCTGGAGCTGGCTGCGCTGCGACTGCCACTGCTCGAAGTCCCGCACCGACTCCAGCGTTGGCCGCTGCCACGTGGTCGTCCGGGTGTTGTGGTCCACGTAGTACACCCGGCCACGGTCGTCCACTCTCCTCTCCCAGCTGCCTCAGGACAGTGACAGTCAGAACAGGCCCTCGGGGGAAGTGCTGCCTGCGCTCCTGCGTTCTGCCCCGGCCACGCACACCAGGAGGTGGGCTCTGCCCAGCGTCCTGCGTGACCTGAGCTGCAGTCACAGTCACAGTCACGCTGTCCCGCCTGCCACAGCTCTCGGCTGCAGCTCAGAAAGAACCTGTCCCAATTCCAGCCTCAGTGCCAGACACCCCAATGCTCCTTCCAGGGACCCACTTGGAGCCACATGCACGCCCTCCTAGTCGCTCAGCCCAGAATGCCCTTCCCTGTCTCTGCACACTCGTCCACCAGGGGACAGTCACCTCAAAACTTCTGTCATCATTAATTTATAGGACGACCTCGGAATCCTCTCAGCAACCAATCTCACACAAATAGCAACTCTTGCCTTGGATTTTTGGGACATGGAATGTGTTCTGTGCTGGTGGACAGAGCTCCCAAGTGGCAAAGATGCCTGGAAAGTGCCAGGTGCGGGGGGGGGGCGTGCCTGTGAGCAGTGACTGAGCTGGCCATCAGGCTATGTGCTCACACGGTGAAGACAGGACACCAAGGACAAGGGCCATCTGTGTGAATGGCCTTCAGGGACGGGGTGATGTCTATGACGTCAGCCACACAGGATGCAGTTCACTGGGAGGATCTCTGTGGGCTGTCACTGTGAGCTACTCCTCTACCTGCCAGTAAACCCCACAGAGCAACGGGGTTCAGATTACTATCTATGAGAACCATTCCTTAAAAATGTAAAGGGACTGACACTGGAACAAAATTCTACACAACCTCCAGGAACTCATGCCAGGGTTGACCATCTCTTAGGAAGCCCTTTGAGGCAATGTAAGGAAATAATAAGCAGAGTGAAAAAGTCACGTCTGTGTCACGTGTCTGGTGAAACCACTGAGGACAGTAAAGCTGCTGCCTTACCCCGGGGGTAAGGGCTGTGGCCTCTCCCACGTGGTCGTTCGAGTGTTATGATCCACATAATAGGTTCTCCCGTGAGGGTCTTTCCTCTGCTCCCACCTTTAAAAGAAGGCAAATACATAAATAAAGACAACAAATAAAACAACCTGAAACATGACTCCTCATCCCCAGGAAAAGCACAGATAAGTTTCACTTTAAAGCCTACATATATGTTGTAACATTGTTTCTTCTCTCAGTTATCAGCGCTTTTTAAGTTCTTAAGTATTTCCCTTCTCAGTAACACTGTTGGAAACTCAGTAAGTACAGTTAGCAGAGGAAGACAGAATGATACGTAAAGTTCTTAAAGGATACTAACTGACAGAGCTCCAATCACAAGAAAGAGAAATGTAACCTGGGCAGAGGAGCTTCCTGTCCAACATCAAGCCCAAGGAGTAGTCAGTACAGCAGTAACACCTGACTGCCTGCAGTTTCAAAACCACAGGCCCTTTGGAGTGGGTGCTCCTGTGCCCTGACAGCCAGCCAGCCCCCCCCCCCGGTGTGCAACCGGGGTTGCCTCTCTGCACAGGACTGTCCTCTCTGGTTTAGGGGAGCCTGCAAATCCGCAGACACCCACCACTGTATCTTCTCGGTTCCACTCCAAGACTCCTTTACTCCCCCCTCATGCTTTCCTGTGTGACCCTGTGTCTTCCCTCCATTCTTCCCGTGATGACACAGACAAACGTCTTACACAAAACAAACACCTGGTCTTCTCAAGTTTAACATTCTTGTTTCAATTTGAAAGTAGAATAAATAGAAAATATTTTCCTCCTAAACACAGGGATCAACTGAATTTGATTTCTTTCTGAGTAGCAAGGCCTGTGATGGTTTTCCCTCTGCGGTGACCCCATAGGTACAGCTGCTCCGTGAACCAGTGCACAGAGGAAGCTGCCAGTCTCTCCCGCAGGCACAGACGCACGTGTATATGCACACACTCTAACACTCACCCTCTTCCCAACTGTCCCAAACACACGCTCCGGGCCTTCCTTACATGACTAAGGAGACGCTCCTGACAGCTGAGCCAGGACCAGGCAGGAGTGCTGCCCCACCCCACCCTCTGCCTCCTCCCTGCTCCATCCAGTCAGTCGCCATCATCACTAACTGCAGGGACTTGTCTGTCGCTATGGGCAGACTCCAGACCCCCTTCCACACATCAGACCCACCTCCCCATCTGTGCCTTTCCCTTTCTCTGCCTGGTTTTGGAGAACAGGGTCCTGGTAGCTGCCGAGGAAGGACACCCGGCAGGAAACTCAGATGAGCCCAGGCGTCTGTGCTCACACTCCGCACTTGCTGACACAGACCATAATGTCCCAGACCACACCCCTCAGTGGGAGAGGCACTGGCCACTGTCTCTCAGCTTCTTGAGTGGATGCTGAGAAGTCTGATGCAATTCTGAGCAGAATGAGCCCGCCTGTTCCTTTTGAATAACCTCTGGAAATGCTTAAGGTTTTTTCTTCAGCCCCAATGTACTAACATTTCCGCAAAAGCAGAGAAGACTCATTAATGTTAGTATCTTAGAGCCAAGCACCCTGTAAACAGCCTGTGAGTGACCACAGGAGAAACGACCAGGTGAAAGGCACACAGAATATGCTTCATGACCAGGGGAAATGCAGAGGGACTGAGAATCACTGAGCGGACACGAAACCGCAAGTCTAGAACAGTCCATGGTCAGGGCTGGGTGGCCCCCCACTCAGGATTCAGAGGAAAAGGCAGTTTGTTCTCATGCTACGGTGTGGGGAGCAGAGCTCAGAGGACACGAGAGCTGAGGCTATGCTGGGTAGAGCCCTGACTGGACAATCTCAGCAAAAGGAAGAGCAGAATGAAGGGCCCTGCAAGGTAACAGCAGTTCCCTCTCCCTTGGACCCCAGGCTCTTCGGGGAGAGGAAGGGAGTACTCTCAGCTCCATGGGCACTGGCTCTGCAGCAAAGCATGAGTCAGACTCCAAGCCCAGTCCCTGGAGAGTCTGACACTCAGTCAACATCAATCACCACCACACACTGAAAGGGAACGTACCCCGAGGGCAGGCTCTCCGTGCTGGTGTTCCTCCCAGACTCCATACTCCCGCCTGGCTGCCGGGACTTGGCAGCTTCGAAGGCAGGACTGCTTCCAGAGGTGGAGGCCACAGGGTCGAGGTCCCCGCCGGCCCCAGCCCCAAGTGCAGTGCTGTCAGAGAGGATGTCGCTGTGCTCCAAGGCCGCTGGCGCTTCTGGACCCAGGGCCTCCTCTCCAGAAGTTCCAGTGCAAGCTGACGACGGGGCACTGTCCTCAGGGACCCCCCCAGAGGGAGCACTGTCAGCCGGTGTAGGTGAGGATGAGTCTCCATTAACTGCAGAGGACAAATGAACAGGCTATCCCGGTCGACACAGCAGCCAGTCCCTGCACAGTTGCACCCACACTCACACCCACCCACACACTTGCACTCAGCAGAGCCCGGCGCACGTGCAGTGACACCTCAGGTACTGATGAACACATTGTTGCTCACATTTTAGAGATGAACGTGTGGGAAAAAAACTAAAAAAAGAAACATTTATATACAAAGAACCTTAAGGAAAGCAAAACCAACATTAGGATAACAAATGTTTTTTCTCCAAATTATCGATTCTGAAAGTCTGCATGGGTTATAAAAACTTTAAGACGGCGCTTTTCTGCATGCAGACAGGAGCTGGACATGCAGCAGTGGGGACACTGTGGCACTGACTGAGCCAGCAGTGCAGGGCGCAAAGCACTCCAGGACCCCGCCCTACACGTTCTGGAGAAACAGCCCAGCACTGCGTCTGTTGTAAACGTGATGGATCCACTTCACCTACAGTCACTGTAAGAGTGGGTGTAATAAAAACTAGAGCAAGACGACAACTGAACAAAACCAACGAGAAGGTTACACAGCACAGCTCTGAATGAAACAGGAAGAGCCATCAACAAGAGCGCTGGGGTTGCCAGGCAGGTCTGCACAGACTGAGGGAGGGACAGCAGGGGTCAGGCAAAACTGCACAGCGAGGTGGACCCAGTGGTCCTGCACCAAGTGTGGGAGGTCTGGGGTCAGGACCTCTCGTCTCACCCTCAGGTGGCCTGTGTGTCCAGCTCCCTGACCCTGCGCTAGTCGTGCAAGACGACTACATGGGGGAGGCGGAGGGAGTGTGAGACCTTCCCATGCATTCTGCAACTTCCTGTGACTCTATAGTTATTTCAAAACAAAACACTAAAAACAAAAGTCCAATAAACTTGTGAACTATTCAACTACGGTCTATTTTATTAATAAAATAATTATTATATATTAGAAAGTGTCATTTTACACTACAGGTGAGAGAGGGAAGTGGGAAAGAAAAAAATATTTCTCTTACATTCTTACCCGTCTAAGGACTATGTCATGTTAGACTACTGAGTGTGGACGGCGCCTGAGACAGTCCTGGGAGGTAGTTACCTGAGTACCACCCTCTTTCATAAAAGGAGTCGCTGGGTTTGAGGAGTTAACTTGTCCAAGGTCACATACTGGTTACTGTGTTAAGCAGCAGAGCTGGGATTTGAACTGCGTCCTCTGAGAAGCCAGGTCTCATCCTTCTCTGCATCATGACTCCTACTACTCAGCTTAAAACAAGACCAATATTCACAGCAACTGAGCTCATGAAGCGATCCCCTAAGCAAGACTCGGAAGACTGGGGGAGCCGTCAGGTCCCTTTCGTCTCTGTAGAAATCCTTGTCTCAAGGTCCTCATTTAGCTCAGGCCCAGTCCCTTGGCATCCACACCTCACGACTCTGTGGACTCAGGACGGTGACAGGACACACACACATGCACCACACTAACCCCGAGCAGGTCTGGGGCCCAGTCACTAAACACAGTGATGTTCCTGCAGCAAAGGTAGGTGCTCGTCCTAAGCACGGTGAACTCAAAACACCTCCAATCAGTTCTACTCATTCTGCCAGCAAATGAGTTTACAAAAGAACACCTTTCAGCTTTAATGATTTTAGGATTGTGGTTGTTGGGGGTAAGGGACTAAAAACCTGTCACGTGTCAGACACAGCATGCACGTTCCCACTCCCACCCCAACAAAGAAATAGATTTTAAAGTCCTTAATTCAAAAGAACAACACCATCTTTACACCAACACCGCGAGAGGCCCATTCCCTGAAACTATACCTGCATCCATCCTTCCACTACAGGGTGACAGACACTATGCAAGTCACTGGCCAGTGGCTGCTACCAGCACACAGGTTCCGGAAGCCGTGCGGACCGGCCAATGGAAGGACAGCAGGCGATTGTTTCATCAGATGTCACCAACAGTAATCAGGAGGTGAAAACAACCACTATGCTGGTTGGGGGGAAGTTATTTGAGGCTATAGCAGCATAAAAGACAAACCCCACAACTCTGACACTGAAAACCCACACACAGCGGTGCGGGGACAGCGGAGGGCGGACCAAAGGCAGAGCTGGGTGGCAACCATGTACCAACCCCCCCCCCCCCCAGCGGTGTGCTCCAGCCTCAGCTCCTCCAGTACTATATCCTACTGTCCGGTTCAATTGGGAAATGGAGGCACAGCACCCAAAACAGGGACATTCTGTTGGCCTTGGGTCTCCATTAGTTACTGTGAACATCGCAGGAGTGATTTACTGTAAAGCTAGAGCCTTCGTTTCCAGTTCTTCACGTGTTTTATTTCCTCCCTGGGATTTTAGGCAAGGACAATAAAGGGACTTTATGCCCAATGGGAAAAACCTCTAAAGTACCTGACACACTGTGGGATGTAAGAAAGAGTCTCCCTTTTGCATCAACCCAAACGTAAAACATTCCATTGACCGGTGGTCAGGGGGTCCTTGCAGCGACTGACTCAAACAGCCAAGTACTTCAGCAAGAACAGTGCAGCCTCCAACTTAACCCCCTTTGGGACAGGAACAATGGTGTCGGCATAGCCTTTCCAGTGAGCACTCGGCACTCCACCACGTTTCACGAAGCAGAAGACGATTTAGTTAATTACTGGCCCTGCCATCTAATGACTTCCAGGAAGAACGGAAGTGGATCTGGGGTTCTCAATCCAGCAATAAGCCCACAGAACAAGTCACCCATTCATTTGGTCACATAAGGTATTATTTTAATTTTTTACAACCTCTTTGGAGAGCTTGCAAGAGAGTTACATTGTTTTAAACATAATTTTTTTAATGGTGGATAAGCCGTTTTTTTCATTGTGGTTTGGGTATGGACACCTAACTCAAAAACCCCTCTTGCCAAAAAGCACTGGATTCATGCTTTACTGTGAAGGATTCTGGTACTCAAGATAAACCATTTTTCTTTGTGTTGCTCAGTGGTTAGAGCATCAGCCTGCGCACCAAAGGGTCAAGGGTTTGATTCCCAGTCAACGGCCTGCACCTCGGTTGCAGGTTCCATCCCTGGCCCCAGTCAGGGCAAGTGCGGGAGGCAACCAATCAATGTGTCTCTCACATTGATGTTTCTCTTTCTCTCTCTCCCCCCCTCTGGCCCTCCCTCCCTTCCACTCTCTCTAAAAATCAATGGAAAAAATATCCTTGAGTGAGGATTAGCAAAAACAAAAAACAAACAAAACCTCCCTGTAATATGTGACTTAAGGTGGATTACACAGGGTGGAGTCTAGGACACTCACTGCTGTGTTTACCGAGGATGCTGCTGCTCCCACTGGGTATCTCTTCATTCAGATCCACAGCTGGAATCTCAGGAGCAGCAGCTGCTTTAACTGATCTGTTCTTAATTTAGAGACAAGTCTGGATAATCTAAGATGATGTTTCCTTTCCTCCTTTGCTAACAGAAATCTGAGACAAATATTCTTTCTAGTTGGCCAGAATCAGAAAAATAAATGCATTTGCTCACTACCTTTACCCTGGTTATATATTTTTTTTCTTCATTTTCCATCCTCCTTAAATTAATGACTAAAAAGCTCTACCTATTCTGGTATTTAGGATCTTTAAGTTCATTCATTCATATATGTATTTTAAATCCTCACCCGAGGGTGTTTTTATTGATTTTAGAGAGACAGGAAGGGAGAAGGGGAGAGAGAGAAACACTGGTCATTTGCCTCTCAATTCTCACCCCGACCAGGGGTCAAACCTGCAAACTTCTGGTGGATGCGATGATGCTCCAACCGACTGAGCCCCCAGCCAGGGCAAATTCATAAATTTTTTTAATGGGGATGCATTAATAAGACAATTAAATTTTTAAAAAATTCTTATCAGTTCCCATGTTTGCAAGAACTTTCAGAATAACACATGGCAAACACCCCCAACCTTGAGTATAAATGCAAACTCTTATCTGCAAACGCATCTTTTCCGTTTAATCACTGAGCTGCTTCTCTAGATGCTTCCACTTTTGAATACTTTGCCATGGACAGAAAACAGAGGCAAGAACACAGGCTCTGGAACCAAGAGACAGGACTCTAGCCCAGCACATGAGGGTCATCTAAGCAAGTCCTAAAACGTTCCAGTTTCAAGAGATTTATCTGGAAGAAGTACTATACAAAGATCAAACAAAAAATAACTTGTGAAATTTACAGTTGATTCCACTGAAAAACAGGATCAGAAAAATCTTCCTTCTGTAACAGAGAATCCTCTTGGAAAAATAAAACTCTCTGAGCTAGGCCAGCTCATAGTGTATTTCCTACTGAGTGACATGTCAAGAAACAAATATTTGTATACTACAAGACAGGATACAGGAGCCATTCATATCTGACAAATCCATGAATTCACTTAGGTTCTTCTAGAAATGTAGTCCCTGTGAATTAAATAGTATTTTGGGGGGCATAAAGCTTAAAAACCTAGCTATCGTATAGTTCCTGCTTAGTAAATGTGTTATGATCTCTAAACTAATGTATTTTTGGCATATTTCCCTAATTTTAAGAAAATTCAGGCACTGTAGCTTTTAAATTCCTGCCGTAGAGCTGAGGGTTAAGAAACATAACAGTGATAAGAATGCTGGTGCAGATCCAATGTCCTGAGCCTCCCACCCTGTCAGAGCAGCCAGGCTTACCTGTGTCGCCGCTGGGCTCCAGGGTGCGTGGTTTGGGAGCCGGTGTGTTTCGAGGTCTGGCCTCACCCTGAGACGGAGACGGAGGCGCACTGTCTCCGTTCACTACGCGCGAACAGCAGTTTTGCGCCGCAGTATGGGCGGGAACGTGGTTATCTACTCCACCCAGGCCTTCAGCAGCCAGCCTGTAAGACAGATGCTGACTTCAGTGAGCTTGGCACAAGCCAACAACTTCCCATCAGAACGTTCATATGAAACAGTGACTGAGATCCTAACATTCAAACTCAAGGACAGATATAGAGAGAGGAATGAACACATACACAGCAGATAAATCTATACTGAGAAATACAACTATACTAAATCAAAATGAATTCAGCCCCTCAAAATAATGTTCAAATTGTACATTTTAAATATTTAAGTCTAAGAATATTAATCTTTATTTTCAATGCTCTGGAAGTATCTTCAAAGTGCTTGTGAAACATAAACATCAATTTCAAACTATTGTACTTGTATTGAACACTGGAAAGGTCTTCAAATGTTAACTCTAAACTGTTATAACTAACCTCTAGAATTATGAACTTTTTCTAATCACGTACTCACAATTTTAGTGCTTAATAATAATAGTTTATAATCAGTATTTGAAGACGGCAAATAAACAGAAACTACAAATAAACGGAAACTGCAAATAAAAAGAAACTGCAACCACAAAAGCAGGCACTTTAAACCACCATCAGTGGACAGAGTGCTGGGTGACACTGTGAGAATGACCCGGAGAGAGAGGGCGCCTCCAAACACACAGGCCACTCCATCTGCTCTCCACAGAACAGCCTCAGTTTGGTTTTCTTTTTAAATATAAGTATCAGATCCTGTCCCTCCCTGCTTAACAGCCACTGTACCTGGAACAAGACCCAGATTTCTCACCAAAACCAACAGACAACTTTTCAGAACCAGCCCCTCCCCACGTCTGTCCCGCCAATCGGCACCGCCTCACAGCAGATACACTGTATCAACTTTACTAAACATAAAAAGCATGCTGAAGTCTTCGAATGCTATCACAAATTACAGTATGTAGGCAGTAAAGTAGTAACTGCTACAAGGTTACCAAACAGGGAACTGTTATATTCTGGAGTGGAAAGAACTGTGGAGCAGAAATGAACCAGAAACGAGCGAGCGTGGGGCCCAGCACTGCCATCTCCTCTGCCTGCTGAGCTTCCCACAGACCTCGTGTCAGTGCTTCAGTTTTAGCTCGAATGGCACTTCCTCGGAGATGACTTCCGGACCTCTCTCTTTAAAACAGGCTCCCTTCCATCCTGTGACCTTGTCCTGTGTTAGTGACCTCACAGCTCTTGCCATCTCTGACGAGCTTTTGTTCCAACTTAAATTATTTTAAACAGAATGCCTCTTTCGTTGTCATCAACGTAATGCAAGTGCATTTTGAAATCAGGACAGTTCCTGAGGAAAGACCTTACAGTCCAGGGATCTACAGGGAGCTTCAATTCCTATAGCAAGACGACCCCCATTTCCCCTCATGATCCACCTGTTTACTGATAACTACACCTACATGGAGACGTAAAAGCCCACTTGCAGAAGGAATGAAGCAGGACAGACAACGAAATAGGCGAGCCCCATCTCAGTGAGAGCCAGGCTGAGGTCACGTACTGTGCAGTTACAATGATATAAAACATCCCCATCAGGAGAGCCTCCTGGGATGGGAGGCAGAGCAGTGGTGCTAGGGCTGGGGGGGACCGAGTTTCGTGGTGAGAGTGACCAGGTAATGAAGTCAGGTGGCAGGAAGGACACCCAGCTGTGATCACACTGGACATCTCCGAAGGGTCCCCCTGAAAAGGGGGATACTATGGGAGGTATATTATGTCTCAACAGAGACATAAGCTTTTTTTTTTTTCCCCCAAACTACTTTCTCAGGAATTCAATCAAATGACCTGGTTTAAATTCTATGGCAAATGCTAACATTACAATGAAAATGTCACGTGGGGGGACATCATGCTACTTCGGCGCAGACACTGACACAGGACATTCTACCTGGCTGCTGTCCTGGTGGAAGGCTCTCCATGTCCGTGTAAGGCATCACCATTTTGCTGAATTTCTACTGAACAAGAGAAAGAAACTAGGTTTTTATACACTTCCTGCTGATGTTTTTCCTAAATTTTGCACACACACAGTAAGCTTACTGGCTGGGGGTGGGCTGCAGCTCCTCGGATTATCTGGCTCAATTGCCAACCCGTCCAGCACCACCGTCAGCTCTCCCGTCTGCACCACGCCGCTCTTGCTCTCCAGGGAGAGTTTCAAATGTTCTTTCACTCTCTCCACTGGAAAAAAAATCCTAATTTAAAAGCTTCTGCCACATATAAGAATGTTTTAGAAATCGAACTACCCATGAAGGGAGACTAACCCCGCCCCTGGCTACAGGGGAAGGTACTCTGCTGCCCCAGGGGAAGAAGATGCACCCTGACCGCCTGGCCTGGGCTCAGCCCTTCACTCTCTTCATTTCTTCCCAGGACTGACCACCAGACCTGGGGGAGGCAGGTCCAGGCCCTCAACTATTCCGCAGCCTCCAACAGAGCAGAGACCCTGTCCCTCAGTCAGGGGCAGCCTCAGTCTCCGGCAGGACAAGGCCTGGTAAGCAATGACAGTAACTATGAAGACGCGCTGTCCACGGAGCTGAGGAGGAGCCACTTCCTCCGCACTCCCTGACCCTCCCGTTTCACAGAGGGAACCAGAGTCTGTCTGGATGCCGCACTCACAGGCGGTGGCTGACCTTCCCTCAGATACACAAACCAGTCTTCTTCAGGCTCCTACGGCAGCAGAGGCTAGAGCGAAACGTACACTTTCTGTTGTGTGTTGACAGAGCCTGCTTCAGGTCCACGGCCGCCCTTCCCAGCAGGGCATCTGCTCTCAGCGTGTGGTGGCTCCACACCCGGAACTCCAGCATGCTCTGCGCGGTCACACTTCTGCAGGGAAGGGCGAAGCACAGGACACGCGTTACCCAGTGCCAGCCTCATATGCCGTTCACCTCAGTCACTTTAAAGTTGTGGTTCAGTTTAGGTGAGGAAACATTGCAGAAAACAGTCAAAGACTTGAATTAGAAACAGTACTACTTTCAAGTACACTAGGACCTCATAGCTAGGTAAGAATTTCTGTACTTATTGAACCAAACACTCAGTACGTCGAGAGTCTGAGGCTTCACGACGATTTCTAAACATTTGAGACAACCGATGGCATTGGCTATAATACACAAATTTATAACACTGTCTTTCAGAAATGCCAAAATTAAGAATAACTAATTTTCTGCCCTCTTTATTTTTGTGAGTCAAAGAGAAACATGGCTACATAGAAATACTTTCCTTTATAAAGCAAGAGCAAAGATTATTAGGCCTCTTCTGTGAGGAAAGGAAGTAAACCCGCAATCTTTTCACTTCTAATTTTGCCTGTTCATACAGCAGCTATTACTATAAGTTTTCCTACAAAATGACAACTTAAAAAACTCCAAGCACACATCCCCCTGAACACTTTGCACCCATTTTAGGTGGTACTTACACAGTCAGCTGCTCGTCCCACTTGGGGTTAGAAGAACTGTTGGATTTCGCTGTTTTCTTAATTTCTCCGTCTACAACTACTTCTGTGTATATTGCTGTTCCAAACCAGTTCTTTTTCCTCTTTAGTTTGGCACCAGAAACTAACAGAAACATGACAATCACTAGTAAATGTGTGTAGCCAGAAAGCAGAACTTATGCTAATAAGTCCATAAAAATAAAGAGCGCTGCTTGTGCAACTCAAGCTCTTTCCATTGAGAATGAAAAAAACACAACAAGAATATGACAATACCTTAGAACCATGGGAATTTTAATAGTACTATTGAAATATAATTCACACACCATACAGGTCACTCATTGCAACTATGTAATTCAATGGTGGTTGTGCAATTAATTTTTAAAAATAGTCACCACTCCCAAAAAAACACCCCATTCCATTAAGCACACACCCTCTCCCTTCCTTCCAATACCTCCCAATTCCCCCCCGCCAGCCCTAAGCAACTACAGTGACCCTTGAACACAGGTTTAAGTAAACCGTGACGTTCACTTACACACAGCTTTCTCAGTGTTGTAAATGTAACTCTCTCCCTTAGAATTTTAATTCTTTTCTCTAGCTGACTTTACTGTAAGAAGATAGTATGTAATACAAATAACACAAAATATGTGTTGCTATTATCAGGAAGCTTCTGGTCTACAGTCAGCTATTAGTAGTTAAGTTTTAAGGGAGTCAAAAGTTAAACATAGATCATCAACCTGATACACCAAGGTTGCAGGTTCGATCCCCTGTCCAGGCACATGTAAGAATCAACCAATGAATGCGTAAGTGCAACAAAAAATCTGTGCCTCCCTCCCTCCCCTCTCTGTGGAAAAAAAAAAAAAAAAGTTATACCTGGATTTCCAACTACTCAGAAGGCTGGCTCTCCTAACCCTCACATTGCTCAGGATCAACTGCAGTAACATACTTGTTACTACAAAAAATAATTTATTTTCAATTACATCTGACATATATTAGTTTCAGGTGTACAACACAGCGATTACACATTTAAGAAACTTACAAAGTGATCACCTGGTAAGTCTAGTACCCACCTGACACCACACAGTTACTACAGTATTATTTTACATCCCCATGACTCTTTCTATAGCTGGCAATTTGCACATCGTAGTTCCTTCTTCCTTTTTCACCCAGCCCTCAAGGTGCCTCCCTGTGGCAACCATCAGTATAGTCCCCGTATCTGAATTTGTTTTGTTTGTTCATTTACTTTGTTCTTTAGATTCCATGCGTAAGTGAAATCACATGGATTTTGTCTTCCTCTGTCTTATTTCACTCAGCACAGTGCCCTCCAGGCCCATCCATGCTATTGCAGACGGCAAGGTTTCATTCCTTTCTATGGCTGAACCAGGTTCCATTGCATACATGTAGCACCTCCTCTTTATCCACTTACCTACTGATGGGCACTTAAGTTGCTTCCATATCTTGGCTACTGTAAATAATGCAGTGAGCACAGGGGTGCAGAGGTCTTTCTGAATTGTGTTTTGGGTTTCTCCAGATCAGCACCTAGAAGTGGGATTGCTGGATCCTTCATCTCGTTATAGCCTTTGTTTTAAAGTCTATTTTGTCTGATATAAGTATTGCTACCCCAGCTTTTTCTTTGTTCCATTTTCATGAAATGTCTTTTTCCATCTCTTTACTTTGTCTGTGTGTGTCTGGATCTGAAGTGAGTCTCTTGTAGGCAGCATATAGAAGGGTCTTATTTTCTTACCCACTCAGCCAGTTACGTCTTTTGACTGGAGCATTCAATCTTTTTACATTTAAAGCAATTGTTGATAGGTGCGTAGCTACTGCCATTTTATTATTCCTATTTTTTACCTTTTTTCTTCTTAAAGAAGACCCTTCAACATTTCCTGTAGTGCTGGTCTGGGGGTGATGAACTCCTTTAGCTTTTTCTTATCTGAGAAGCTCTTTATCTGACCTTCAATTCTAAATGATAGCTTTGCTGGGTAGAGCAATCTTGGTTGTAGGTTCTTGTTTTTCATCACTTTGAATATTTCTTGCCACTCCCCTTTTTTTTTTTTTTTTTTAAATATATCTTTTTATTGATTTCAGAGAGAGGAAAGGAGAGGGGGAGAGAGAGAGATAGAAACATCAATGATGAGAGAGTCATTGATCGAGCCCACAATTCCCGGGCATGTGCCCTGACCGGGAATCGAACCCCGATCGCCTGGATCCCAGGTCGATGCTCAACCGCTGAGCCACGCCCGGCCGGGCTCACTCCCTTCTGTCCTGCAAGGTTTCTGCTGAGAAATCAGCTGACAGTCGTATGGAGGCTCCTTTGTTAAGTAACCAACTGTTTTTCTCTTGCTGCCTTTAAGATTTTTTGTCTTTCACCTTTGCCATTTTGATCATGATGTGTCTTCATACATGTAACTCCACTTAACAAGCACTTTGCCCAGTGACGGAATGGACAGCTAAATGAGTGAAACAAGGCCTTCGGCTTCCTTCCCCATCCTAATAATCATGTGAGGACCAACTAGATGATGCTAATTCCAGAACCCAAATTCCCCCACCAAAGAGGACAATTCTCCACACCCAGCAAAGGTTCTATAAATACTTAATGAACAAATAAAATACCTTCAGAGGGTGTCTACCATGGAGGCCTGCTGCAACAAATACACTATAGTACGAATCTAAAAGAAAAGATACTTATGGAGTAAATCTGCTAAATTCCGATTAAAAGAAAGTTTCATCTGGAACTAGTTTACATTATTATGAAAGTGACTTACCAGTTACCTGTAACTGTAACCTTCCACTGTGGTTATTACTAGTATCAGCCCTTGGTGAAGCAGTGGCCATGTCCCAAAATTCAGCTTAAACCTGTAAAAAATTCAATGTATTCATGTGTTAAACAAGAGATTATAATTTTCAATATGATTAAAACTAGGCAAGTCCATTAAGAAACCACCCCTGGTACAGTCTTGTCAGCCCATCACACGCTAAGACAGTCAGCTGTCCACCACTTGGAACTGAAACTCGGCACTGTGAGCACTGCAGACAAGCATGGCAAATGCACCATGTCCGAGCACCGTGAGCAGAGAACCCAGGGTCACATGCTCACTTATCTGTTTACGACATATTCTAATATTTACACGTGTATGTACTACCTGAACCACCTCAGTGGTTTCCCCATACCCTTTAAGACTTAGTGTGCCATTGCCCAAGGGAAAAAAACACTCTCCTAAGCACTGAGAGCATAATGATGCAATTCAGGAATTTAGTTCATTACTATCACCTCATATATATTCCATTTCACTAGCTGCCCCAGCAATGCCCTTCACTGTAATTTTCAAGTACAGGGTCTTGTTCAGGTCTAATCGCTGCATCAATTGTCATGTTCCCAGTAAACCTTGCATGCTTCTTTTTATGCTATTTTTTTTCAAGTTCTGCTTCACTTCTCCACACCAATTTTTACTTTTAAAATAAAATACAAAGTGGAGCCACTTTGTCTTTCTTCTGCATGACAAATATTTTAAGACTAAACTTCTACCTACTGTGAACCTGCTGAAGATAAAGGGGAACATTCTGGGCGAGGCTGAGGAACGCCGATGAGTGTTAACGCCCACCTTGGTTTTCCATTTGTAGTCTTTTCTATGGTCCATTCACAGCCCTCTCCAAATTCAGGGAGCCAGTGCCCTAAAATCATTATACCCCCTTCACTCATTCATAATTGCACGTGCTTTGCATCTGTGTGCTTGTGTGTGTAAAGAGACAAGAGAAACAGCTGCTATTTGAGAAACTGATTTAATTAACATAGAGCCAAAGAGGTGAATACTGCTCCCCCACTGCCCACCCCTGGTTCCACCGCAGGCCGCTTCTCCCTCACTGTCACCCAGGTGCCCCCTCGGGAGTGCACACCTCTGGTGACCAGGAGCTGCCATTTTAAACTGCGAAATACGACAGGGTTTCAAAATGGCACTGTCTTCCTCGAAAGGGAGACACAGCAACTAAAATGGTCAGTTTCCACAAACAGTTCCACACCTCATTCAGGACAGGAAGGGTGTGGCCCTTCAAACACAGGTGCTGTCACAGTTGCCCTCTGATCTGAGGCTTCTCCATCTCACCGTGAGGACACCGAGCCTCAGGAGCAGTGCAAGTCCACAGTCCTATTTTTTAAGACAACATTACTACCAGGCCTACACAGGTGCCATCAGTCATCGGTACGTATAAAGTCACTGGCAAACATGGTCCTAGTTTAGAAAGAGCTGTCAGTCACTCACTGTGCAGCAGGAACCGCATGGGATGCTGGGGACCTAGAGATGAGTAGGACACGGCTCCTCCTTTCAAGGGGCTCATAGTCTAGTACGGAGATGAACCTGCAAACAAATGAAGAGCTTTCAGTGTGACAGCTGAACACAAGGCAGCACATGCGGGCACCCATGGGGAGTGATAACCCAGCCCTGAGAAGCCAGACAAATACGGTCACACATCTGTCTGTAAAGGGGATTTGGCAGGAACACAAACATACTGGAGGAGAGAGCCCCAGCTTCAGGCTGAGTCCAGAAGGCAAGGTGAATCCACAGGAAACTTCTCGGGGACAAGACAGGACAGCATGTGTCAGGTGCTGGGGAAGCTTAGCCTAAGGAAAGGTAACCTGGAAGGTTAGGGCCCGCATTTAGGCAAAGCTACTGCATCAACAGCACAAATTAAAACTCAATGAACGCGGCAGAGAGAGAGAGCCGCGTAGGCCCCCTGCCCTAGAACACCCAAGACTCTGCCAACTGAAAGCAGACAGTATGTATTTCACAACAACGTAAACTTAATTTGAACAGCACAGGAGTGTCACTTCTACACACAGGACATGCAAAAAGACTGTGGGTCATGTCAATGACTTTACAAAGCGGGACAGTGCGTCCTGACTCACCCAGACCACAAAGGTTTAGGCCCTGCTCCCTGGGAAACCTCACCGTGCTGGGCACACCAGGGTGGGTATTTGGTAACCTTATAACACAGTGGAATGGCTCTAATTGTGCAGACAGCTTTTGGCATGTATCTCAGAGATTTTTCCAGTGGAATTCTGTTATAATAAAGCATAAGTCTGTTGGATTTTACATTTCTCATGACCTAAATATTCAGAAGGGAGAAACTCCATTTTGGGGGGACTGCTCATCACGAGGCCTGGACGTCACAATGGACGGCAGGTGGGGAGAAGGCAAAGGAAGCAGGATGCCTTTCCCACCAGCCCCCAGCATCTCTTACTTTCACCAAACGCTCAATAACCACCACTGTGGGCTCCTAAGGTCCGCAAGTCGGTCCGGCTCCCTGATTAGCTTCCTGATAACACTTGGACCTATCGTTCTTCCCTAGCCCACACCATCACCCCATGCGAGGCTCCACGCCCCTGCCCACCCCACTATCACGGGCGCACCACCCTGGACTTAGGACCCTCCTTTGCTCACAGTCACCCGACAGCCACCTCACTACTGCACTCTGTCCACCTAACTCCAGACCCTCAGTCCCTCCAGCTCTCCTTGGTCCTGGCAGCTCCTACTGGCAACACCACCACTGTCTGCACGGCACTTCAGTTGCAAAGTCCCACGGGAGTCCCAGGGAGCCGGGAGAAGTGCAGTCCTTTCCAAGGTTAACACCACGCGTTAGCATCCCTCTCGGTGCCCAGCCTGTCTCCACAGGCCTCTCCCTTCTAGCATCTCTCCTCTCCTTGTCTCTCCCCTTCGATTCTAAACGCAGCCTTGCTGGCTGGAGTCGTCTTGGTTGCAGGCCCTTACTTTTCATCACTTTGAATAGGTCCTGACACTCTCTTCTGGCCTGAGAAGTTTCTGTGGAGACATTGGCTGACAGTCTATGGGAGATGCCCTGTAGGTCACTAACTGCTTTTCTCTTGTTTTTAAGATTGTCTTTAACCTTTGCCATTTTAATTACATTTTGATGTGGGCTTTAGGTTCATCTGTTTGGGACTCTGCTTCTGGACTTGTATGTCTATTTCATTCCCCAGTTTAGGGACGTTTTAGGTCATTACTTCTTCCTCTAGGTCCTTGATCCCTTGCCCTCTCCCCTCCTCCCAGTGCCCTCATGATGCGAGTGCTGGTGCCCTGCCTGCTGCCCCAGAGGCATTGGGTTATTCTCCTCCTGCTGCTCTGACTGGGTGCTTTCTGCTGCCTCGTCTTCCAAATTGCTGATATGACCCTCGGCTTCATCTAACACAGTCTTCGTTTTGGTAATTATTGTCTTCATTTCTGACTGGTCCCGTTGCATGTTTTTTCTACTTGGAGGCTTCCCATCTCTTTGTTGAGGTTCTCACTGAGCATCCTTATGACCGGTGTTCTGAATTCTGCATCTGTAGGTTGCTCGTCTCCACCTTGATCAGTTCTTTTTTCAGAATTTTGTTTGTTCTTTCACTTGGAACGTGTGTTGCCTCATTTTGGCTGTTTGTTTCTATGTATTACGAGGATCTGCTACGTCCCCCAGTCTTAGCAGAGTGGCCCTTATGCATTAGGTGTCCTGGGGCCCAATGGGACAGTCTCGCTGGTCACCTGAACAGTGCTCCAGGTGTGTCCCTTGTGTGGGTTGTGTGCCCTCCTGTTGTAGCTGAGCCTTGATTACTGTTGGCACCTCAATGAAAGGGACTGACCCTCAGGCTGACTGGCTGTGAGGGACAGCTGTGACTAGAGCAGAGGAGCTGCTGTGCAGGGGCTGAAGCCAGGAAGCAGAATGTGCTTTGTCCAGGCTCTGGTGCCCGCTGAATCCACCTTTGGGTGAAGGAGTCATCTTTATAATTCCAGCCCCTAGCCCAATTCTCAGTCTTTACTCAATAAATACGTGTTAAATGAAGATTCACAACTAATAAAACAATCCTGTGAAATTAGGGTGGTTTTTAAAAAATGTACGCATATAGCCTAGAACTAAAACTTTAATAAAACTGAAACATTATAAAGGAAATTGGGGACATAAACCACTTATACCCTCTCCCATCTCTGCCCTGCTGATTCCGAGCTCCAAGTCCACGTCCACCTAACCAACATGATTTCATATCTACAACCCCAAATAAATGCTCAATAAAAACGTGCAGTAAAAAAGCAAAAGGTAAATATTACTGAAAATGCTCATTTGACTTATTAAATACTCAAACGGCCAAAGGTATATAAACAAGAGAAAAGCTCATTAAAAACTTGGGACATTCTCTAGCCCTAATTATTCAAAATAATTTAGAAGTCACATACTAATCCCCAAGTTGTACATCAACTAGAATTTTCTAAAAGTCTGGAGGAGCAATAGCTGCTTAGAACACAGCACAAATTTTCCCACAGAAACACTGTAAATGCCGGTGAGCTAATAAACAGAGCTACTGGGTCACATCCCAGGCAAATAGCTTGTGCAGGTCAAGGAAGCCTGTTGTTCACAGACAGGCTTGAGGGCTGCTGCAAATACTCGTGCGTGTGGATGCGCATCTCTCCTGCAACATCAGAGCACAATTCCAAAGATGCTCCTGACACTGAGGAAAAGCACTTGGCATGGTGCCTAGCACATAGTAAACAATAAATTACACCTGTTTTTACCCAGAATCCCCGATTTCCAACTTTTGTGTTCATCAAAATAGCTTTATTTTCCTTACTGGGTACTGTCAATTCCGAAAGGGAGGGACAAATCTCACCACTGCCCCACATGCCTCCCTCGCAGCCTGGTGCCCAAGAGTGTCTCTTCAGGTCTGCAAAAGAAGGGCCCCTGGTGCCAACCAGGTCTCAGCAACAGCAGGCATACACCAGAGAGCCTCATTCTGTTCCAGGTGGTTTGTGAAATGAACCACCATACTTCTCAGATTGACTTTTTTTGTTTAAAACTGTCATCAAAATGAGAGAAAAGTACAGAAACTGATACAGAAAATACTCCCTAAGAGCCACCAGCTTAGGAAACACTGAGCTAGACAAAAGCAGCCCAAGAACTGGCAGGAGAAGAGCATCTGAGCCCTCTGGCCTGGGTAACCTCTTAAAAGAGGGTTGGAGCACAGACACATGACACTTTCCAGCTTAGAGTCACTTATCCAAAGCCACTGCATGTTTCAGCAAAACATGAAATGGCCGCAACCATCTATAACCACACAACCTAACCCACAACTGTTTTCACTTTATGCCATGATTTTTCTCCAATACACATTTTTTCTTACCAAGTTGCAATCCTAGTGTACAATTAATTTTATTTTCTACTTCCTACCCTCCACTTACAGTAAGAGCTGCCCATCACAAACTTGACTGATCCCTTGGTGGACATCAGAGCAGTGTGTGCTCACAGCTGTAAAACACAGCTTTGGCAACAATATTCCAGACGGCCACAAGATGGCGACGCGGCTCAAAACAACACATCTCTAAAAAAATCTAATTAAGTACGTTGTACCAGCTCTCTAAAAAAACAAAACAGTTCTCCTTTATTGAAAATAAGGGTCAAAAATGTTTTTGTACTTTACTAGGAAACTTTAGTGAGGAGGAAAATACTTTCATTAAATTTAGCGGCAACTACTCTAATTTTAAAGCTAAACAGTTATGGTCCCTAGAAACAAAACAAAACACAGGACTTGGCACTGTTTCTGTCTTTTATCAGACTGATCTTTCCTTTACTCCCTGCTCCATCCCTTCCTCCTCAGGTCATAACAAAAAAATGAAATATATTTTTACTTGTTACACTGAACGCCTTTATTATTCGTAATTATTGTTAACTTAGGGATATGACTCCTATTTGCTTCAAAAGGACACTGAAGTTTATTCACATCCACAAAGGAGAGTCAGCAGTCAGAGTCAGGTCATTTCTTTCTCATTTGTTGTAATTTCCTCAATTTCTCATAATACGCAACATTATGTTTACAACGGTAAAATACCAAAACTTTCCCAGGAGATACTGCTGCACCTGGCAGTTTTCGCCAGGCGTGTGTCACAATCGGCAGACAGGTTTCCCACACCCGTGCTGCATGTAGCCAGAAATGAAGTTCCCAGTAACACTGCGCACCTTAAAACCTAGGTTCCCAACGTCCATAACCAACTGAGGCTCATAGGCAGGAGGGCTGTGTAAATACGCCCTGCAGAACGGACAACACAGCGCCCCGCCCCTGCCTGAGCCCACCTGCACGCACGGGCGCACAGGTGACGCAGAAGCACGGCCAGTCCTAACTCGATCGGAGGCAGGGCTCTGACTCCAAAAATAGTACGAGCAACAGCGACCACTACCGGGCGCCTAGTGTTAGTCCACTGGCTCACAAACGCTGTCTTCAGTGCCACCAGTGCCCTCCACGGTCTTTATGTTCCTACTGACCGAGGGGTAAAACTCGGTCTTGGGAACCAAAAGCGCCAGGACCACAAAATTAGTGAGTCAGGGTTCTGAACCCAGGATCCTCGGCTCAGAGCCAACACTCTCTCCACCAAGTCTGCTCTGCAAAAAGAGCCTAAAACGAGAAGCGCTGAGCTCGGTGTGCCTCGGGCTGGGCGTCTGCCACGTCAGTCAGATGCTACTGTTCCCTTCCTTTTCACTTAGATTCTCAGCAGGGTGATTCTGTGGGGCATTAGAAACGCTTTTTCTTCATGCTGAGAAAGAGCATGTAATCTTAAAAAAGAGTGTGTGCAGAAGCGTGGGCACATTAACCGGGAGGAGCAGGTAGCTGTGGGGACCATTGAAGAAATCAGTCCCATGCTCTGGAAAAACATCTGGGGCAACACAACATCTTTACTTTGCAAACATCACAGTTCACATAATTACTACAACCCCATATTCCAAAATTACTCAAAATTTCCATAAGCAATTGGTTGTTTGTTTCAAAGTGTGGCATTTTAATAAGATAATACTTGCTTACCAAACTTCTCCCCCCTCGAATCCAGAATATTTATTGTTTTGGATTCTTCAGGCACCTGGTACATACACGCTGCCGCTCAGGACGGACAGACAGCAGTCACCAAGAGCCCGGGCTGAGGCTGAGAGGGGGACCCCCGCACAGGGACGCCAGGCCTGGGAGGGAGCTCGCTGTCCCTGCACTGCCCTGGTCACAAGGCTAGCGTGACGTTCGCCCCAGAACACTTCCTCCTGTTTCAAATACATTAAGGATTATAATCTGTCAGCGTTTAAGCAGCCACGGAGACCTGCTAACTCTTCACTTCCGAAGTGCCAGTTCCTAGCCCGAGAGAGAGGACTGGGTGAGGAGATGGGGGGAGAGCTTCCAGAGACCCAGGACCCGCTCCCACCCAGACTCACTTCTTTCATTTTTTTAGTACGTTTTTATTGATTTTTTTTGAGAAGCACGAGAGGGAGAGAGAGAAACATCGATCAGTTGCCTCCCCTACACACCCTGACTGGGGATTAAATGCGCACCTAGGCATGTGCCCTGACGGGGGACGGAACCGGCGACCTTTCAGTGCAGGGATGACGTGAAACCTAAGCTCTTTCGATAGGCAACACTTTAAAGGCAAATTAATCACAAAGAAAGTTTTTAAAAAGTTGTAATTACCAAAACTTGTACCCTAGGAAAACGAAATTCCTGAGCACAACATACGCTTTCCGTCCTGGGCACTCACATCTAAACACCGACGCCACGTTTTACCGCTCACAGAACAGAGCGACAAGTTCATAGTTTTTGTCCCCAAACTACTGGCCATGAAGTCAGTGAAAACACAAAACAATAGGCTCCTCAAACAAATGCCAACTAATCCTTTCCACTCAAATGCAGACAGAATCAGGGGGTTGGCATGTTTTTTGGTTTGTTTTTTTTACCACAAAATGTACTAACACGATAAAAACACGGCTGATATAAACAAACACAGGTTCAGTTTTTCCCGTAACAGCCCCGGTTGGAAGATCTGCTGTTGCAATGACAGCTGTGTCACGGGACTTAAGAGGGTTTAAGTGACACACACAGACTGCCACCGCCACTGTCTAAGCAAGACTTAGAGAAAATAGCTTCACGTTTTGGGGTTTGTTCATTAGCTGATTTACAATTTAAACCGTTTCTCGTGATTCTTCCCACGCTGAGCGCCCCAGGAAGCAATGGAGTTTCCCCACAGCAGACCCATGGCGGCGCCTTGCCTCCTTCCACCCCGAGGACTCCACTCTACACTAGACACCCCTCACTCAGAATATCCTTTTTAAGTTTATCTTAACGTGTGCTTCACAGGCTGTGGCTTAGAAAGTGGTCCTGGGGAGCACCAGAACCCCAAATTAAAGACTCAGTTTCTACCAGCATTTCTCAGACAAACGAGTACCTGAGGTATTTGTTAAATGTGAGATTCTTGAGCCCACTGCCAAGGACCGCACTGCAGACCTCGCGGGTACGCTACAGCCCCCATGCTAAACACCCAAATGACTGTGACGACGGTGTACACACTGCCTCTTCCCAGGCTGCACAGCCAACCTCGGCTCTGCCACGCAGGGTCTTTCTAAGTCACTCAGGCAACTTACTTTTTAAGTCAAGAGGTGAGGTTTAAGATGCAGCGCTGCTCATGCCAAATAGCTGTCCTTGAGAAATGAGCGGCTCCCCAAAAAGTGGACTTAAATTTTTGCCTTATTTATAATACGGAATTATGAGCAATAAAAATGGTCTATGGGCTGCTTATGTCCCAGAGACCATGCTTTCTGCTTTACAGACCATATTTCAATTAATCTTACAAAAGCCCAGCAAGAAACCTGTTCTTTGCATTTTACAAAAGACCCGGAGGCAGCATCACTAGGAGAAGTGCTGACAGACATCAGGCCCACCCGACTTTCAGCTACCACTCTGACCCCACAGCAGTCTGCCTCTAACCCTCCCACTGTAAGAGGAGAGGCCATAGTTTATTTACTTTTAAGGTAAAGTATGTCCTGATTTGCACAGAGTAAGTTCACTGAACTACCCCTCCCTCCCACACTAACCAAACACAAAGGGCAGGATGTCTTGGCCTGTGGGGGTGGCTCCAAGGCCAGGGCACCCATCCTCACGTCAGGACTCAGACTGTTTAATCGTAATCATGGGTGCACCAAACATCTATCAGGAAAGCCTGTTTCCCTAGTGAGTGAAAGGCCATCACACCTACGACTGTCAGTGCTGGACGTTTTTAAACTACTCGAGTAACTTAAAGCAGGGAGGGAAGCCTCCAGAAACACCGTCCCGTAACCCTATCTGCCCCTCTCGGCGCCCAACCCTTCCTATTTACAGGGTTGTGTTTCTCAGCACAGCCAGGCAGCAAACTCCTCCCACAGCAGCCAAGTGTGCCCGGTTCAGAACGTGCAGGCCCGCAAGAGGACGCAGGAGCCCACCGCTGAGGACATGACGTGCTTCAAAGGGGCTCCAGGCTGCACCTACGTTCTTTACATGAGATACGTGGATTCGCTGGTCCACTCAGGAGCTACAATGTAACAAGACACTCGCTTCCTTCATGCCCGTAGCCGTAACATTACTCAGAAAACCTGACCCGGCCCGGCGTGGCTCAGCGGTTGAGCATCCACCTGGGATCCAGGCAACCGGGGTTCAATTCCCAGTCAGGGCACATGCCCGGGTTGCGGGCTCGATCAATGACTCTCTCATCATTGATGTTTCTGTCTCTCTCTCCCTCTCCTGCTCTCTCTCTGAAATCAATAAAGATATATTTTTAAAAAATTAAAATTTAAAAAATTTAAAAAAGAAAAAAGAAAACCTGACCCAAAAAACCCAAAAAGCTGCCACTGAGACTAAAATTAAGTGATAGTGGGGATGGAGAGGAAGGTAGGAGACCCAGCTGCAGTCTAGAAACGTGCCTGTTCCTGGATGGGATGAGCATCACCTCATTCCCTGGGTTCCCTAAGGAGGCCCAGACTCAAAGCACTATAAGTACTAGGCAGCTCAGGCCTCAGCTCCCCAGTTTCACAGGAGCCCCGTTATGTAATACACGTAACGCAGCTGCCAGGTGCAGTCCTGGGATGCGCGCTCCTGTCTGGTCCTGTTCCCCTGAAGCTGGGCTGGCCTGTGACGTGCTGTAACCAACAGAATGTGGCAGAAAGGACGCCGTGCTGGTTCGAAGCCTGTGGTTAAGGAGCCGGCTGCTTCTGCGTTTGCACTCTCGTGAGCCCTTAGCAACCACGTGAGGCCAGCAATCCTCCTGGAAAGGCCACCAGGAGAGCAAGGGGCCCTGAGACAAGACTACATGGTACACACCCTGGCCAGGTGGGTCAGCTGGTTCGGCATCGTCCTGGGTGCCAAAGGCTGTTGGTTTGTTCCTAGTCAGGGCACATGGGGCTCGATCCCTGCTGAGGGGCATGCAGGCAGCAGCTGATGGGTGTTTCACTCTCACACTCATGTTTCTCTCTCTCCCCCTCTCCCTTCCTCTCTAAAAATCAATAAAAAAATGTTTTTTAAAAAAAGACTATATGATATAAGACGCAGAAGAAGAGAAAGAAAGAGGGAGAGACAGAGAGACCATCACCCAGTGAGCTGCCAGCTGAATGTGGCCACTAGAGTGACCACCAGCAAAACGGGCACAACAGCTGAACGAGCCCAGCTGGGCAACCTGGGAAAGCAAAGCCGTGAGCAGGAAAAGGGGGGAAAGCTCGTCTTCAGTCCCTTATTCTTAGGGCTGCCTGTCACCCAGCAGCAGGTACCCGACACAACGCTCCCCTGGTTCCGTTTCTGCATAATCTGCCCGAGAGCCAGAGAAAAGGAGAGTTTACAGCAGCCTCCCTCACTGTGCTCCACAGGTGCTCACAGACTGAGGACAGACCCTCCGCCAGCAAAAGACGTCGACTCGCTTCACTGCGGTGCCTGGAACCAAACCCCCCGTATCTCCAAGCTGTGCCTGTCACTACAATCCCAAACAGTCACCCAATCCCAGAAGACCAAGTCTGTGCCCTTCTGGACAGTGACCCTACTAAACCTGAGTCCCAGGAGGCCAGGCTTTCTGGGTGTCACTGTAGCACCTCGCAGTGTCCGGCCTGCAGTGGGTGCTCCAGCATGTGCTGGGAACCAGCAAGAGGTTTCAGGAGTGAGGAAACAAATGCTAGTCTTCCTTACAAATCAGGAACTACCTGACACAGGGTTTTACATACACTAACAGATTTTAATGGCCAATCTTTTTTTTTTTTTTAATGATTAAACTTTTTATGTAATGGTAAAAATCATGAAATATCATGATACAGACTTTTGGAAATCAGATCTGGGTTTGCCCCAAAAATACAAATTTTCAGGCTTCTATAAAAGAACAAACCTCACCTGTAAAAGAAACTGAATTAATATCCACAAGTTTTGAAAAGGAAACTAATTCCTACATTTCACCAATACAGTATATTTTTCCAGAGAAATCAACTTTTGCTTTTACCTTGACAGGAAGATACCATTTTGTGATAAATTCTTATGAATTTCAAATTTATCTACCAAAAGCCAGGGCAGTGAGATCACCATTGTACCACAGAGGAGACAGGCCCAGACCCACCCAGTAGGAAAGCGTAGCAGGTTCCACACAGGTAACTTCAGACCCTCACCCACAGCCCTGCCACATCTGCACCAAGCGTCGTGGGGAAAGAACACTGACCCAGGAACAGAAACACGGGCTACGGCTCCAGTTCTTTTTTAGCCACTCACTAGCCAACACTGTGGACATTTAATCTTTGTGACTTAATTGAGCCTTAGTGTCGTCGTCTGAAAAGCAATGACTATTTCCTGGCACTCCTACTGCTCAGCGATCATGAGAACCAAACGATAGGGTATGTACATCCCGAGTCATGAAAAAGTGTAAAATGATGTCCTAACATCATACTCTTCCTGATGCCAGTGCAGCAGGAAATCATCTGCGTGGTGCTTGGCAGACGTCCGCCCCCCTGTAAGTTTCAGTGACCAGTTCCTTCAGAATACACACCACTATCAGCACCAATTTACTGTTTTTCCACTGCTTGTTATAATTACATAATTTTATAGAAAGAGTGAAAAAGACCCCAGTCTTTCTAACAATTATGGAATCAAAGTTTCTAGAGCTATAAAAGATGTGAAATACTAGCTTTCTCTGGTTCCCCACCCGGAATATAATCCTAACGCAGCAGAAAAGTCAGATTATGCTGTTGCCATCCTAGGGAGAGTTAGGGACTTAATCCCATGAGAAAAACACACGAGGTCCCAGCACTTCACTTATTCTGTAAAGCTTCCATCTTTACTTGGAAAAGGCTTCCTGAATGGAGGACAAGAGTTATGTAGGACAAACCTGAATAGAGAAAATAGAAGTTCTTAAAGTTTCTCATTTCACTTACCACCCTCCTCACCCTTCACCCCCAAATCCAGACTGAGACACAAAGGAAATAAGGAAATGACTGGCCTGATACCTGCTCTCCATACATCCAATTCATCCCCCAGCCTCACGAGCGCTGCGGCACAGGGAAACAAGGAGGTCCACACAGAGAGTCCGGTGAACACCTAAGAGCCAAGAACCACAAATTGTTAACTGGAAAGAACCTCCAGGACCATCTAGTCCTCACTGATGCGGTCACTCGGACGCAGTAACTACACCCAATGATGGCAAATCAGTTGCAAATATGTTCATCCGAGAAAGAAAGCAACTCCTGATTCCATCTTACCCTCCTGCTAACTGGTATACTTAGGACAAACATTTAATCTCTTGGGCTAGTTTGTTCTGTAATATAGCAGCAAATAACACACGTTAATCAAACCACAACACAAGGATCCCTAGTTGTGTACACAGCCTGTCTCCAGGGGGTCTTAGCAATAACGGAAAGGATGTGAAGGCTCTATTGTTTAAAGCTATCAGCAGTTCTGAGAGCGGCTTCCAGGCCCACCCACTGGGCCCATGGATGAGCTTCAGGTGGCCCATGGACTCTCTCAAATTATAACCAGAACACAGAGGTGCATGTAGAAATTTTCCAGGCCAGGCTTCTGTATTTCACCAAAGATTACAAATCCCCCAAAGACTAAGAACTGCTGCTGCAAAGTAACCCACATGCCAAAGATAAAGCTTCCGTGGATGTACTCTAAACGGTACCATTCTTCCAATAACCTGAGTTGGAACCTCAGACATTTTCACTCTCTTCATTTTCTCTAACATCAGTTCTGTCTAATCTACTTCCTCCTTTCCTTTCCTATAATTAAGGCCACAGCTCAGCCCCTCACTATGTATGGCCACAGCAATCATGAGGGCTCTGCCTCCCAGTTCTGCCTACTTCAATCCACACTATTCCAATCGCTCCATTCCCAACTCAAAGTTGGCTATAAATCCTCTCCGTCTACCAAATCCCATGCCATTAGCCTGTGCTATAAACAATCACAAACTGGTCCATTTTTACTTCTAGCTTTATCACACTTGCTACTGGTACAAATACTTGATGTTCCACCCAAACATTCACTTGCGTCTTCCCAAAAGTACCAACTCTGTGCTCCCTGGCCCCTCTCTCCACTTGGATGACCTTTCCCAGCCTGACAAGATTCTCAGCCATCCTCAAAACAAAGATTCCAGAAGCCAGGAAACTCCCGCGTCCCGAATGAGATGTGAGCTCTACCCCCTGCGAACGCGAAGTCTGCAGGTCCCGGAACTGTCCGTTAAAGGACAGATGACGCACATGTGTACAGTCCTACCCACCTACCTGGCCGTGAAGGGACGCACGGTCACCACCCTTTACCCAAACACCCCACACAGTCGTGCAGCAGGTGCTCAATAACTGTGCAAAACAGTAAAAGAAATTTCAGACTTTGGGGGGGCGGTGAACGGCAAAGATGATGCTCTTCGAAGGTAGAGACTTGACCTGTGACTCCCTCTGTCACACCAGGCTTCCAAACAGAGCCCTTGCCTTCTGCTTTCCAAGCCCAGGAAGAAGTCTGAAAACGTCAGCGAGCTCCGCCTGAACGGACCAGACCGTACTCACACTGCTCAGCCCAGCGGCTCCCGGCACTTGGACAGAGTTTTGAATTTGAAAAATTAACTATTTATGAAACGCGATCCTTTCCAGCGATAGACAATTTACTACTTTACGGCTAAAAGCAGGTCACACCCACAACAGAGCGCCTTTCCCTTGGGCCCGGGGCGACAGGCAGGGGTTCCCGCCGTGCGCCCCGGGCGCCCACACCACCTGCTCGCGGGGCTCCGGTGGGACCCGAGGGGAGCGCTGCGGGCCTTCCCTCCCGCACCGCCGCCGGCAGCGGGGAAGCACGAACTCCGATCGCCGCGCGGGCGCCGGGGAGACGCAGAACTTCTCCGGCAGGAAGCGGGCGCCGGTCAAGCCCGGAGGGCAGGAGTGTCGGCCACTCGCGGTCCGCGCGGCCGTCCCGGGCGAGGGCAGGTCCGCTCCCTGCCTCGGGGCACACGCTCCCGGGCACCGGGCACAGCGGACCCTCCGCGGCGCAGAGCGACGGCCCGACCCCAAGACTAACGACTCGGACGGAAAGGACAGACGGCAGGACAAGGTCCGACTCGGGGACGAGGGACCGCGAAAACTGCAAGGTCACCGGGAGCCGGCGGGTCACCGGGACGGGGTGGGGTGCGCCGGGCGCCGAGTCGGTGGGGCCGGTGGCACCGGCGGCGCCCGGGCCCGGGGGCGCTGCGGGGGCGCGGGCGGGAAGTGCGCCCCGCGCCGGGGACAAGGTGAGCCGCCGGCGGCGCGCGGCGGAGTCACCGGGACACCCGCTCGGCCTGGGCAGGGCCCCCGCGGCCCCGCGCCCCCGCCCGCAGAGGTCCCCCGGCCGGGCGCGCGCCTCGGGGTCCCGCCCGCCGCCCTCACCGGCTCCGGCCTCGCGCGTCCGCGGCGGCGCTCAGCCCTCGGCGTCCAGCGCCGCCATCTCGCCGCAGGCGCGGTCCCGCACCAGGCCGCCCGCAGCCGCTCGGAAGCGCCGCCGCCGGCCCCTCCCCCGCCCCGCCGGCCGCACCTCCGCCCCGGAGCCCCGCCCCGCCGAGCCGGCCGGGCCCGCGCCCCGCGCATGCGCAGCAGGCGCCGCCGCAGCCGCCGGGACCCGCTCCTCCGGGTCTTCGGGGCGCCGGGGGGACGGGGACGGCCAGCCAATGGGGCGGGGGGGCGGGGCCCGGCCCGGGGGCGGGGCCCGAGGCGCGGAGGGGCGGGGACTGGGAGAGGCTGGAGAGCGGGAGGAGCGCGCGGCTGACGCGACGTTCCGGCCGGGGCGGGACTGGACGGGACGGGGCGTCGCCCGCAGCGGGCCCCGCGCTCGGCGCTCCCGGGGCGCTCCACGCGGAGGTAGGTGGGCTCCGAGCAAACGCCGAGCGGGCCGGGCGCTGAGCCCCGCGGAGGGCCGGCCCCGCGCCCGCCCCAGCACGAGGCAGCCCCGAGGGAGCCCGGGGCCAGGGCCCGGAGCCCCGGGTGCCAAACGGGCGCTGGGGGCTCCTCGTTCCAGGAGACAGGCCGCTCGCAAGCCACGCCCGTGGAGACCACCTGACTCACCAGCCGGCTTGTCAACAAAAGGTCGCCGCCACCCAGCCAGTGCCGTCGGGAGGCCCCAACCTGGGCTGCGCGGCCAGGAGACGTCCGCCAGGTAAACGCTTCGCCAGCGCGGGAGACGCGACCTGCAGAGGAAACCAAAGTTTATTCCTCCAGCCAAGGCGGCGCCCCCCCCCCCCCTTATATAGAGGGAGTCCCTGCCCTGTCCCTGATTGGTCCATTTCCATGCAAATGAGGAATCCAAATCTGAACAGTTTGATTGGTTCAAAGAGCACTCTTCTGATTGGTCAGACTCGTGTGTTCTGATTGGTCGCTGTGGGGCGCTCTGATTGGTTGGTAAGGATGCCAGTGAGGATGTAGCTGTGCAGCTCCGATTGGACGGGACTCTGGTACCAGGAGCCGCTGTACAGGCGTGAGGTCCGCGGGCCCGCGCAGGCTGGGTGCGGGGCTGCGCACTGGCTGTGGGTTTGACCCCGGTTCCGCGCGCGGAGTCCTCGAGGCCCGCAGCCCGCTCTTCCGCTTGCGAGACCTGGCGGGGGCCTGCGCGCGGGTCTCCGCCGTAGCTGCCCCGCCGCCTCGCCCGCGCCCCGCAGGTTACCCGCACTCGCGGAGCTGCCTGGCTGCTGCTGTCCCGAGCCGGTGCCGCTCCTCCCCGGCGACCGACCTCGCTGTGCGCCCCGCCTGCGGCCTGTCCTTGGCACGCCTTTCCGACTGGCTGCGCCCCTCGGCACGGCCTGGGAGCGCCGTGCCTCCGTTTCCCTGCCTGGAAAACCGCTTTCTAGTCTCGCTCTCGTCGTCGTGACTCCGCTCGGGAAGGAACCCTGGACCCGGAGCGGCGGCCCGGCGGCCGCGGGCTCCTGACGCACCTGCGGTCGAGCGGACCGCCCTCCCTCCCCCGCGGGGCGCCCTCGGACACCCCCGGGCCTCGCGCGTGTCCGCGCGGTGGTTCCAAAGCAGGCACCCGGACAGACACGCCCCTGCGCTGCTGAAAACCCGCCGCTGGCCCTCGGAGCTTCAAGGCGGAGATTACCGTGGTTTCAGGCCTCTGTGCGCGCGTGTCCGGTCGCCGCGTTAGGAAGATGCTCAGAGCCCCGCGGTGCGCACGGATCCCCGCTTTCCAAGTGGTTTCCTCTGGCCGCTCCCTCGCCTTCTCCGCACCTGTCCAGTCTCTTTAAAAGTAAGTTCAAGAGCGTGCTCTGCGGACAGCAAAGGAACGTGCCCAGCGAGGTCTGCGGCCCGTCTCCCGGAGGCGCACGGGTCTCCTGCCACAGAGGCCCCGGCCCTGCTCGCCCTCGCGCTCAGCTCCCCCGAGTCCTCAGTTTCCCCTTCTATCCAGCTCCGTTCAGAAGCTCCTAGTACTCACCGAGGCCCCCAAGTTGACAACCAAAATTGAACCAGCCTTTTACTGTTACCTATTTCTTTCTGTTTCAAAAGAACACTGTTATAAATAAACATCTTTTCATGAACCATTGTATATGTTCTCACTGTCACAGTTTAATTCCTTAAAAAGTAATCAAAGGTATGAGCAGTTTTATTGGCAAGCTTCCTCCATAAAATAACCTTGAAAATTATAACTGCATTGAGATAAAGATGAGCATAATTGGTATTATACATTAAAATGTCTTCTTCAGCCTAGCCATTCACTTGTTCTCCTTCTCATATAAAAATAAAATTTTTATGGGCCCCTCAACATACGGTAGCAGTTATTTGAAACAACCTCTGTTGGACATGAAAGAAGGAATTGGCAAAGCAGAGCTGCACTGGAACATCGAGGACACAACAACAAAAACCGTGACTGCAGAGTACACAGCTTTCACATAAACAGTGACGACAGTAAAACTGTTAAATTTGCTGACCTTGGCTTAGTCATCACTTCAAACGGAGACAGCGGGCGAGAAATCACCAGAAGTCTGAGACCGGGAAGGGCAGCGATGGAAGACTTTAGGGAAGGTCACCAAGAGCACAGACGTCACTGGAGACCAAGCTAAGGCCATCCTCGCCCTCGTCTTCCCGGTTACTGAGCGTGGGGGTGGAAGTTGGGCAGTGAAGGAGGCTGAAAGGGGGAAATGGGCTCATTTTCGTGTGGAGTTGGAGCGCGCCATGGATGCCCTGGACCCGGGAAGATGAACAGGCGGGCCCCAGGGTCCATCAAGCCTGAAACGTCACTGGAGGAAAAACACAACGCTGAAGCTGTCCTGCTTTGGGCACCTAATGAGGAGACGAGGTTCTCTGGGAAAGACAGCAGTGCTGGGCAAAAGTAGAAGGCAGAAGGGAAAGGGGAAGACCAACTAGGAGCTGGGGTGACTCCTTGGGAGAAGCCCTAGTGGGAGTCTGTAGGAGCTGAGCAGGGCCGTTGAGGACAGGACACTGTGGACACCCCTCCTTCGTAGGGTCGCCGGGAGCCGGGGACAACAGCACGTAACGTACAGAAGTAGGATGAGCCCCAGGCACTGTGCCTGCTGTGACAACTGGGTTAGTCAACCCTGCTGCCTCCTACGAGCTGTGAGATTTGGACAAATTCCTTAACCCGGCTGTGCCTTGCCCAGAAAATGAGTAGAATGCTACCATATGATGCGGTCGTAAAAAGTGAATGCGTTGCTGCAAGTGAAATACTTAGACTTACGCCGCACATAATAAGTTAGTGGCGTTCTGTTGCTATCATCAAATAATAAGTTCCCATAGCGCTCCACGAGGGGATGTGATTGTCCATCTTCACTGTGCCCAAGTTGTCAAACCAAATGCGAGAAGAATCCAGAGGCTTTGCTAGAAATAAATGATAGAGATTTATTCCAGGGTCTTGGAGTTTGCAACCTGGAAACACAGCGAGGCAAAGACCCAGAAGTGACCCAGGGAAGAGAGAGAAGTTCTTAACGGCAGCCCTGGCCGGTTTCCTGGATGGGGCGGCAGTTATCACCACCCTCACGCTGTGCTCCACCTAAGGAATCTCTCCCCTGACCACAGCCATGGCTGCTATGTCTGTAGAAGGTCCTCAACCCTAGGGACTCACCGCCGCTCACTGAAGAGACGGCCCAGAGAGAAGAACCCAGAGCCCAGCTGGGCCGGTGGATTCCCTTTCCGAGAATCTGAGGTTAAGATGCTCTGAACCCTGGGTGGTAAAGGGCCCAGAATGAGATATGTAAACCCCAGACCTGCTGGTTGGCAGAGAGGGGCTCTATCCCCCAGCACCCAGAGTGCCAGCCGTCTGCGAGGCCTACCTGTGGGCTCAGGTGGGGGAAATGCAGGCAGCATGGGGTCACCTGCCCGAGACGTGATAGGCCAGGGGTCTGGTCTCTCCATCGGAGCTTGAGGCACCCCAAAATAGCTGTGTGACTTCTTGCCCCACAGTCACTTGCCTGTGGAGCCTAGGACTTCCCTGGGAGACCAGGTGTAATGGGGGAATCATTATGGCTACAGGGGAATCTCAGAGAATCCAGCAGCAGACAGCACTAACCAGCCTCAGAAACGCTGGCTACAGTCCGGCCAGCGTTTGAGTATTGACCTAGGATCCAGGAGATTGCGGATCGACCCCCGGTCAGGGCACCTGCCCAGGTTGTGGGCTCGATCCTCAGTAGGGGGCGTGCAGGAGGCAGCCGATCAATGACTCTCATCATTGATGTTTCTCTCTCTCCCTCTCTCTGAAGTCAATAAAGATGGACTTTTTTAAAAAAAAGAAAGAAAAGAAACGCTGACCACATCTGCAGACACTCGACATGTCCTTGCTTCTTCCCGGGCAGCTGCATCCCTCTCCTCTGCACCTCTCCATCCCGTTCTTCACGGGGCCAGGTTCTTTCACAAGGGCCTCCACTGGCTCAGGCTGAGGTTCCAGCTCAGTAACCACTCCTGCTCACCAGGTCAGCTCTTCTGTCCCCTAGTCCGAGTTCTGGCGCCCGCAGGTGTACCTGTTAAACAGGTGGCGGTCTGGGTCCCGATGGACAGAGCATCTCTCTGGCAGCTCCTCTCCCAGCAGGCTGGGAGTTTAGATTTCTGATTCAGGATCCACCAAGAGTTCAGAGCAGAACATTTTAATCTCAGTTGGCAAACTATTCTGGTCAGTACAGTAGCCGGAGCATTTGCAAGAACAGGCATGTGCCCTGGTACAGAGAGAGCAAAGACCAGGTTCTGCCAGGACATCGTCACTATGGGGGTGTGTTAGTAGCATGTGGCAGCCTCGTCACAACTAGACAGAGGCAGGCGAGAGGGGACCGGGCAAGCTTGCCTCGTTGCAGAAGCCAGTGGCATAGTCCAGGTAGGACAGTCGAGGAGGGAGGTGAGCGAGGCTCAAGGTTGAATGGAACGTTAGGCAGTCAGCAACTAAGCAGGCGGCAAACCAGGGCACGTGTGGCCCCAGCGGTTATTTTAGTCCAGGAGCATCGGCTGAAAGGGTCTCTAATTTCAGAGCAGCTTGGAGCCACCGGGCACCAGGTCTGCCTCTGGGTCATAAAGAACCTCTTGGAGCGGAGGTGGGCCTGGAGCCAACAGGGAGCCTCCGGAGCTGCTGTCCAGCAGGGACAAAGGTGCCCTCTGCCGTCTGCAGGCTTGTGTTCTGTGACGCCATCCTGTCTTGGTCGTCTTCAGGTTACTTACTATTTCCTCCTTTCCATCTCCTTGATGATCGAGCCCCCCTCCCTTCCCCGGGCCCACGAGTAGTGTCGATGATCCTCAGGGCTGTATTTTCTTTTCCCCCCTATAAGCCCTTTAAAACTTTAATTCCCTTCCTCCTGGAAGCCCTTTCCTGACGCGTTGGTTTCACGTGTTAACCGCCATTGCCACCCTTCCAGATTAGCCTTGGCTTAAAAACGGGACGTCGAGCCCACACTTCCCGAGAAAACGGAGGGCACCACAGTGCCCCACCCTCATCTCTGCTCTACGAGTTCTCAGCCCCTTTTGCATTTTGTTCTTTCCTCTGGTGGCCGAGATGGGGAAACATCTCTCTCCTGCCAAAGACCACCCGTGTCTCACGCGTCCTCTCCTACGCGAGGGCTTTGCCCTTGGGTCCGCCCTCTCCTTCAGGCTTTCAGTTTCTTTTTGTCTACTCCGCTGTTCCCAGCAGGATGCTAATACAGTCCCGCGTCTCACAGCAACGTCTCAGTCGAGGCTGGACCCGCGTGGACAGCGGAGGTCCCATAGGTTGTAATGGTCACAAGGGAGATCCCGGAGGTTCTGATGCCGCTAGTGACATCGTAGGTTGTGTGAGTGCACCGTGACCTTCGCTGGGTCTTTTTTCTGTCTTATCTCTAAATGCTAGAATTCCCTACAATCCAGTCTGGAACCGTAACCTCTTAGCTACCTGCATGCTCTCCCCAGGTGACCTCAGCCACTTACGCCAACCGTGATTCATTTCTCCATGTTTCCCCTCGAGCCTCCAGATGTGTGCACCCCAGTTCCTTTTTGACATTTTTCCTCGAATACCCCGCGGGCATCCGAAACACAGCAAGTTCGGAACCGAACCGAGCGCATCCCTGTTAGGGCCTTTCTTGTGTTCCTTATTTCAAGACGTGGTTCAGAGCGCAGGGGGAAAAGCGGATGAAAAGCACCGTTTGTGCAACAGCGTTTGTGCTCTTGGAGGTAGGCACACGATAGTCTTTGTGTGTGAAAGAGAGATGGTTAACTAAATGCAGTGGGACAAAGATTTCACTAAAATGTAAGCAGCAGGGACTTACGTCAATTCTGAGCAGAACCATGAAGAGCCATCCTCTGAGTCCACTCTTAGTCTTTCCCCTTGACCTGCCCCAGACAAGGGCAGCTCTTGAGCCTGTATCCTGGAATGAAGGTGGCCTGGTACAGAGAAAACACTGAACTGCAAAGAGCATGTGCCGCTTGCCAGAAATGAGTCTTTGTTGTCCTCCAGCCAGCGGTGGCTGGTGGGAAATGACTGCATGAGGTGATGCCACCTTCGTAGCTTGAAAATGGCCAAGGTGGGAGTGTTGACTATGGAAATTGCCAGATTCTACAAATCAGGGCTTTTTTTTCCAGAGAGCTTTCTGTTAAAAATTTACCAGTACTCCAGTGTTCAGAGTCACTGGTATTTGACTTTAACAATCAGACAGCTTAGCCTAAGCTGCCTGATACACGATTCTCAAGCAATTTACAACCCGTGGTAGATCTTAATGAGCCCAAACAGAACAGCATTATAGTAAGTGCTCCAGTAAGGCGAGACCAGGACTTCACGGTGTCAGGAACTGCGAAGGGACTGAGATGTTTACCCCGCTAGCAAGCTCACGAGTTAGCCTGCCAGTTTCAAGGATGCCAGCAGGAGACACGAGTCTCCCAGGTCAGAGACAAATGATTTTATTACAGCACAAAAAGCAGCACAGGCTTCTTGTGTGTGTCTACTTCCCTCGTTCCCAAAGTCACAGAGGGAGTGGGGTGGCCCAGGTAAAGGCCACACAGGCCATGGATTTGTGTCTCTGCTGGGAACCTCAAGCTCAGGACACCGGAGTCTTTCTTAACGCACTGCGAGCAGAATTCCACAAGTTTGCCCTGGAGAAGTCGTCATGTTTATTGTATTTGACAGTAAACAAACCTGCCTTTTCTTGTAGAGAGAGGCACTGTCTCTATCTTCTAAACCTGTTTGCTACACAAACATTTTAATTTTATTTTTACTAACCCTCACTCAGCCGAGGGTATTTTTTCCATTGCTTTTCAGAGAGAGTGGAAGGGACAGGGAGAAACAGGAGAGAAACATCGATGTGAGAGAGACACATAGATTGGTTGCCTCCCACAGGTGCCCCGACCAGGGCCAGGGATCGAGACTGCAACAGAGGCACATGCCCTTGGCAGGAATTGGACCCACATCGAACCCGGGACCCTTCCAAGGCCGACACTCCAGCCACTGAGCCAAACCAGCCAGAGCTGTCCAAACAGTCTTGAAGATCAGTGCAGGACGTCACGGCTCTGCTCACAAGTGAGGAAATTTGAGAGACCCCTGTAGAATCATCCCCCCAGATGGATGCAGGCCTTGAGGTGCGCCCAGCCTTGACAGGAGCTCACTGTTCCCCCTTTTACCATCTACCTAGAGTCTCTTCCGAACACCTGGCAGAGGTTTCTTTCCTCCCCCTCTCTTCTTCGCTTTTTATGTCCTAGATCTCTGCACTTAACCAACTATGGAACTTAATGAAATAAGAAAGGAGTTGATAGTGGGTGTGGGTTTTGTTGCTCCTCGGGGTGACAGTGACCATGGGAAGTGAGCGCTGAGGCTGCCCAGTCGGTCCTCCCGGGGACACCCCAGACTTTTTACTCCCCAGCTTTTTGGCCTGGGGCAGGTTACGGGAGATAACGCGTGTGCGGGGGAGGAGTCCCTGTGTGGTGTCACAGACACATTGTCTCCTGGGATTTCAGGACCTGCCCTGGGCTCCCACCCTCAGAATCAATGTGGAGCTTAAGGGTTCGGCCTAGAATGAAAGATGCTGCTTATCTTTAAGTTTCCAAATGGAAAGTTAGCGTCTCTAATAGAGTCAATGGCCCGAGTGCCTGAAGGTGGGGCTGGAGAAGCCGTGCTTGAGCAGCAGGGGCAGGTCTTGGGTTGGGCCCATCCTTATTCACCCCCACAACCCCCCACAACCCTCCCCTCGCCTGGGGAAAATGGGAGATCAAGGTGGGGAGGTTGAAAGTTTGCGCCAACTGAGATTAAATTCCGGATTTACTTCTTTTAAAGTGCCTGATGGCACTTTGGGTGAATTTATATCTTATCTCAGTTAGTGGACATAGGTACTCGTGAACTACTTTGTGTTCAGTTCTAGAGAAATGAAGGAAGGCTTAGGACCGGCCGAGAGCCTTTTGCCCGTTGGCACCCTGCCGCAGAGGACATATCCCATCGGCGCTATTTATTGTCACTAACGGTGTTACGTGCAGACGCTGGCGAAGGCAGCCGGGGAGGGTTTGGGCGCCGTCTCAGGCGTACCTGCTCAGTGCTTTTCCTCATTATGGCTTCAGCTCTCTCACGCCCTTATTTAGTAACTAATTCTCTCTAACGTGTTAATTGATAGATTTACTGTTCCCAGGAATATTTTCAGTCGCATAAGACAACCAAGCACAAAAGCCCTTCAAGACCCAGAACAAAAAAAAAAATGCACATCTAATTATGGGGTGCAGACGCCGAGACCAGCTGCGAAGATATCTGGGGTAGAGGCAAGGGCTGGCTTCTCTCAAATTATACGGCAGAAGTGTCTGCCGACTTTGTTTTTTTCCAAGCCGCCCAGTTTAGTGCCGGGTTCTCCAAAGTGCTAAATCAAAGGAGAGCAGAATAGTGGAAATTTATGCATCTCCTGGCTTTAAGGAGAATTAGTTTGACCAAGTTTTCAAGTTCTCTCTGTTTTTTGGGTGACTGACAATAGGCTGGAAACCCTCACTTGTACGTTTCTTCATTGGCGTGTTCCGGTCCCGAGGCCCATCGGGTGACACACACCGATGCTTGTGTGGGCTGCCGGGGAAACCCTGTCAACAGTTCACTCCACAGTGTGGTCAGCAGAATGCTTAGCCACCGCCACCGATCCCAGAGGCACACTGCTTAATCTACCTAGTTAAATGTTAATTTTTAGACCAATATCTTTAAAAAATAACCCATAATGTCTCTGAAAATCAGTCTTAGCTACCAATTTAATATTAGCTCATTTCCCCCCCCCCATTAAGTCGTCTGTTGTTTCCTATATTTCTATAGGAAAGATACATAAACATAGCTGAATATTTATGGATAGCACTTTTCAAAAATGTTTTTATTCTACTGGCCAGGAAGACCTCATCTTCTGCTCAACTTTGATCCCAACCATCAAGCCTCCACAGATACGTTTTAATATATGCTTTTCTGCTTCCCCTCCAGGGGAACTTTCATTAGAATGAACTTGAATGTGCTTTAAATTTGGTTCCATGCAGTTTGAAATAATCACTGAATATTTAGAATTACCTTTGTACATGTCCTTCTCTGAAGGGTCTAGAAATAGATTCTTCAAATTCCGAGTAAAGATAAACCTTGGTAAAACCATCGGTGTGAAACTAGTAATGCATCGTTTTTGTTTTTTAAAGAGTGAGACCATTTATCTGCCTATAGTGTCTAGATATACAGCGTCCAGCATATGGGAGGTAACGGGCACATTTTAAAAACGGCACAGAATTTTTTTGTTGTTGTTAATCCTCACACAAGGATATTTTTTCCATTGATTTTTAGAGATAACGGAAGGGGGGGGCAGAGAGCGAGAGAGAGGGAGAGAGAGAAACATGGATGTGAGAGAGACACCAACTGGTTGCCTCCTGCACAAGCCCTGACCGGGGCCGGGGATCAGATCTGCAACCCAGGTACGTGCCCTTGACCGGGAATCGAACCTGAGACCCTCGGTGCTCAGGCTGACGCTCTAACCACTGAGCCGCAGCAGCCAGGACAAAACTGCACAGAGTTTATAGGTTAGCGGGGCTGGTCCGCCAGCTGACCCCATGAGCTCCGTGCCCCCAGCAGAGGCTGCTTTTCTTTACGGTGGAGACCCTCCCTTTTCTACCCTGGTAAGTTATCCCCTGCACCTCCCACTGGCCCGTCCTTTCTCTTTTAAACCCATACTGCACTCAGAGTTAATGAAAATAAAATCTCCTCTTTCCTGAAACCTGTTTTGGGCCCCAGTTTCAAGTTAAGAGAACTTCGTTTGCTCTGTTGGCTTTTTAAATTTCTCAAAACACCGTCTGAAACTTCCTCAATTTTGTTCTGTGTACATTTCCTGGTATTTTTAAACACCAGAGGAAAGCCTGTTTATGTTTTTATGCATCATAAATAAGGTACATACTTAGGGCTATTTTACCCTTATGGATCATTAACTTGAAGCCCCAAATTATTTTGTATGGTGTAGGTCTCATACTTAACTCCCATTAACTCAGCCTCAGCTTCTGGTCCAGACGTGGAAGCTATTTAAACAGCAAACAAGAAGAGCTGTAGAATTGGGAGGATGCTCACATGTCTGTACCGCGTCTGGCTTGTATGCCCCAGTGACGGGGAACTCTCTGCCTTCAGGAAATTGTGAAAGCCTGTAGCTTTCACAAACTGGTCATACATTGGTGAGGTCCGATAACCCCGTCATTTAAACACTTGGAAGCCACCGTTGACCTCCCCTTAGCCCACATTTCTCTAGGTTAATTAGTGCCAGTTTCTCTGAAAAATGCCTGGTTTTGACTGATTTATCAACCTGGTCAATTTTCTTCACTCTCTGTACTTTCTAACCCTGTCTTGCCCAAGAATAAATGCTGTCCGAGAAAGGAGGTAGTGTGCAGAACTGTATCTTTTCTGACTCCAGATATTGTTTTGACTCAAATCGCCCATTGGTCCCTGGATTTCATAAATCTTTTATACAAGCTAGAGCCTGATTATTACAAAGATAGTAAATAAGGACTCCCAGGGGGCATATTCTTCCAGAAAAGTTAAAAAGAAATTAGATAATGACGTCAGAAAGGAGAAATAGAAAATCTGTCTTGGAGGAAAGTAAAATATGTTTGGGACACGAATTATGTATTGTGTTTTAAAATAAGACCTGATAGAAAATGTGTTCGATGAGCCTGCAGCCTCCGTTGTCCTGTGTACAGATGCTGGGCGCTCATGGGAGCCGTGCGACGCTGAGTGATGTGAGGTTTAGAGCCAGGGATTTAAAGCGTGTATCCCCTCGAGGGCCTAAGGGAAGGGATTTAATCGCTGTACTTTCCAAAATGGGGCTAATGACATTTCCAGCAAGGCCCATATTTGTTGTGTACATTTTCGCACTGACGTGTGTGTACCCCACTTAGCAGATAAGATGTAACAGACACCCAGACTCTGGGGTAAAGAATGGGCAGCCCTTCAATGGCTGGTTTGTCAACCTGTAATAAAAAACGGGTGGCGTCCCGGGAGCTTACTGCTCGGGACTGGTTCAGGACAGCCCAGGGGGAGCAGAACTGGGGTTGCCATTTCCATGTAAAGTCCTCATTTGTTGGGGGGATGGCCTGGTGTTGCACATGCTGGCCCCACAGGCAGGAACTTTCGGACAAAGGTTCCAGGCTCAGACCAGCAAAGGCGTGTGTAGGGCACTGTACCTGTTAGCATGGCCTGGCTACTTTCTGGCCCAGCGGACGTAGCAAAGCCAGCCTGTTGGGAAGGTGTGGGACGTTATTCTAAGGCCTGGGCTGGAGACCGGGTGAGACCCGAGGAGCTCGGACACACCACAGTGGGTTCATGCAGGACCTGTCTGGTCAGGATGCTGGGGACCCCACGGGGTGCAGCCCATTTGTTTTCGGGGTCTCTGGTCCTCTGGTCCAGGTTGTTTGAGTTGGCTTGTTCGTGGGAAGGTAGGGCCCTGATTGCTCCCCTCTACACCCCTGGCTCTCAAGCTCCAGGTCTCAAGAACTCTTCACACTCTTCATGGTTATGGAGGGCGCCCGAGAGCTCTCGTTAATGTGGGTCATGTCCGTTTACCCTTCCCTAGTACGTGCTAAAAGTGAGGCATGTAAAAACATTCCTCTGCTAATTTATTTTAGAATACCAGTGACACATTCATCATACGTTCACGTAGATGGCATACTGTTATGAAAAGCATATTTTTCAAAAACAAAAAAATAGTCCAAGGAGTACAGAGGCCTTGTTGCAAATACCTTTAACATCGGGCCTGATGGTAGACGGACGAATTCTCACACGCACGTCTGCGTTGGGTCTTTGGCAGAATGCTCTTTCGGGTGCAGTATGGGAAGAAAATCTGGCCTCAGATATAGTTGGAAAATAGCCCTGGTCGGTGTGCCCAGTGGTTAGAGCGTCCGCGCAGGCACCGAAGGGTTATGAGTTCAATTTCCGGCCAAGGGCACGTCCCTGGGTTGCAGGTTTGATCCCCGGCCCCGGTTGGGACACGTCGGGGAGGCAGCCGATTGATGTGTCTCTCTCACATCGATGTCTCTCCCTCCCTCTCTCCCTCCTTCCTCTCCCTCTAAAACTCTATGGAAAAAACATCCTCAGGTGAAGATTAACCAAAGAAAAAGAAAAGAGAATGAAAAGCCGATGGTAACAGCTCGGGAAATGCTGGGCAGGCAGGCACCGCCGACACCGGTGGTCGAGGGGAAAAGCCTCTCTCTGGTCTGAGAAGTGCAGCTGTGCCGAGGCCACGGCACTGAAGACCCCGCCCGCCTCTCCCTTCACGCTCCCGGCTCCCCGCGGCCGCACCGAGGCCACTGCGAAAGGCAGACCGGGCTGCACCTGCTGCTCGGCACAGGTCCACAGCGCTGGTATTTTTTTTTAACACATTGGTCGTTTTCTGCAAAACATTGTTATCAGCCTCGCAAACACTTCCACCCTGGAAGGGCTCCACGGGCTGCTGTTGGCACATGAAACAGAACCGTGGTGTAGCTGCCCGCTTGCCCTGCCCGCCCGCCCGCTCCCCCGCCCCCGTTTCCTTCCTTCCTTCCTTCCTTCTTTCATTCTTCTGTCCAACTTTCAGTCTCCCTTTTGCTTGGTGCATTGTGTGGTTCGATGTGGCTGTCTCCCATGTATACGGGTTTTTGGGTTTTTTTCCGGCACCATCTGTCTCTGCACCAGACAGGGATTCGTCTCCTGGACTGAGCTCTGGTCAACAAGCTCCAGAACACATTCGACGGCGGAGACTGCCCAGGCTGTCCACTTTATTTATGTATTTATGTACAATACGTCTTTATTGACTTCAGAGAGGGAGGGAGAGGGAGAGAGAGAGAGAAACATCAATGATGAGAGACTCATTGATCGGCTGCAGCCCACAGCCCGGGCATGTGCCCTGACCCGGGAATCGAACCCCGATCTCCTGGATCCTAGGTTGATCGATGCTCAACCCCTGAGCCACGCCCGGCTGGGCCAGGCTGTCCACTTTTAAAAAATACAAGTTTTTATTGATTTTAGAGAAAGGGGAAGGGAGAGGGAGAGAGAGAAACATCGATGTGAGAGAGAAACTTCCATCAGCTGCTTCCTGCGCACCCCCTACGGGGGATGGAGCCCTAAACCTGGGCATGTGCCCTGACCGGGAATCGAACCAACGACCTCTTGGTGCCTGGGGATGGTGCCCAACCACTGAGCCACACCAGCTGGGCCAGAAGGTCACGGTTAGAGAGAACCAGTCCGGTTCCCCAGAGGGAGGGTTGGCCGGTGAGTCACATGCCACGAGAATTACAGAGGTCCACGTGGGAGGAAGACACGTGTGGGCTGTTTCGGGATTACTGGTGATGTCTGAGAAGGAAGCCACGTTGCGTGGATGACATGGTGGGGAGAGGGAGTTATTTTTGTGGCCTTCGTGATGGAAGAGAGGCCTGGGCGATGGTAATTTGAGGGAGAGCGGAATGAGGAGACCTTGGTAATAACAGTGCATCTCCCCGGCTGCAGGCAGAGCCAGCGTCCCTGTCCGGCTGCTCTGTGGGTGGGGCGAGCTCTACCCCCGGCTTCCCCCCTCCGCTGCCGTTTCAGTGGGAAGGAATCTGACCCAAAGCCTCGGTGGGGAAAATGCCAGCGTTCACTGCGACCCGAGTGGCATTTTTAGCTTGAAATGGAATGTTCCCTGTCCAAGGATCATTTTGATGGCAGTTTGGATTGAGATCCGTAAAAAGCATTGTTCTGTGGTCCCATAGGTCCAAGGACAGAGGATAATGGAATTTTATTACCTTTATGGCACCAATATTGGTAATTACATCCAAAATAAAAAAAAAATAAAATTCTCCTAATCATAGTACCCAGGAAAATATATAGAATTAACTTATAAACATACAAATATATTTCCTTCTAATAATTCTGTTTTTAGTTATATTTATAGATATATATAAAATTAACCCTGGGACATATAGTATGTCCCATTTATTACAAAGTTTAAAAAAATTATTTTAATTTTTTCTCTTATTTTAAATATTTTCGAAACTACTTTCTTACTATATAGTAATAATATCTGTCCTTACATTACGTTTGCCTGTGCAATATCTAATTCAGTATTTGAGTTTGTGGGATATTCAGCTTTCTTTCCAATTTTGCTACAGTAAACTATGTTGAACAATTAAAAATACACTTGTCCGAAGCTATAATAAAAGACAAGATGGAAAAGGCACAAGGTCATTATTTTGAAGGCCTATCTGATGTTCTGACTCCTTGGTCGACTGCAGTCTCCTCGGCCTCTGTGTTGTTAGAAATCTTCATCTATTTCTCACTAGGTTTTGGCTCGGATCCTGCTGTCCCTCAATTTTATCTTTCCCTTTCTGGGGGTCTTTTCTGCCTGATGCCTACAGGATTTATTCTTTTCTGACCTTGCCTTTCCTGTCCCTCTGCCTCTCCCCCTGCTTCTTTCCTCTGCTGGTTTTCTCATCTCGTTGTGAGCTCTTGTTTTATTAACATAGCGGGTCGTCCCCCGGTCCCGTCTCCCCTCACGCTTGTTTGGGTTTATCTTTGCTCTGATGTGTTTAATTCTCGATTCTCTTCCCACGGTGCCTACGAGGAGTTGCCTCTCTTTTCTGTGATGCAACTTACAGGCGTTCCCGGTAGCACAGAGCAGGACAGGCGGAGGGGATCCCCCGAGGACGCGCTGTCTGGCGTTTGCAGCAGCCCCTAGGCCCTGCCCTCCTGCCTGAGGTCCTCTCGGCGTTCCTGCCGGGGTGTCTGTCAGGGCAAGCGGTCTGCTGTGACAGGCAGTTCTCAAACCCTGCAGGTTTTCACGGTGCAAGTTTATTCCGATTCACGTAGGTCCCGGCCAGTGAGGGTGTCCGGGGGGAGGGCCCCTAGTCATTCGGGGACCAGATTCCTTTCCTCTTGCAGGCCTGTCCTCCTTGGCCTGCGGCTTCTGGTCCTGATGGAAAGGGGAGAGGAAAGGGAGGAGCTCGTCCGGGTCTGGAGGTGGCATGTGTAGTTTTGCTCACAGTCCATTGGCAGAAACTCAATGCCCTGGCCCCGGGGTGGGGGGGCGCAGAGAAAATACGTGCTCAGGAGGACACTGGGTGGGTTTGGTGAGCACCACGCAGCGCAGACAGCCCCAGGGGCCCTGCCTCCTGGCCGAGTGCTCCTAAGGGCCGTTTTGCAGCTGGCCCCCGGCCCACACAAGTCCCCTGCCCGCCTGCTGGCGCATCAGCGCCCGGCACTCCTTAGTCACGCCGCACGTCGAGTGCGCTCCTTGCTCCTTGGTGCTCGAGGACTCCTGCCCCCAAATGCCACCCCCTTACAGTTCCCATCTCACCCTCTCATTTGGGCCTGAAAGACGACTTGGTCCTCAGCCCCTCGAAGGTCAGGGAGGGCCTTGAACAGAAAGAGTGAGTGGGCAGCAGTGTTCCTAGTGTGGAGAGTTACGGGCAAAAGGTTCTCGACCTAAAGAAACTGTTTAGGAAATGGGGCTCTCACCAGGGGTGGGGAACCTTTTTTCTGCCAAGGGCCATTTGGATATTTATAACATCGTTCGTGGGCCATACAAAATTATCAACTTAAAAATTAGCTATGACCTGGCCGGCGTGGCTCAGCAGTTGAGCATCGACCTAGGATCCAGGAGACCTTGGTTTGATTCCTGGTCGGGGCACAGGCCCGGACTGCAGGCTCGGTCCCCAGTCGGGGGCGTGCAGGAGGCAGCCGATCAGTGACTCTCATCATGGATGTTTCTCTCTCTCTCTCCCTCTCCCTTCCTCTCTCTGAAATCAATAAAAATATAATGAAAAAAATTAGCTATGGAAAAAGCTCCTAGGTTTATTGAATTTCAAGTTCCACCTGCGGTTACCTTGGCAGGGCCAGACGTCCCCCACCCCTGCAAGTATTATACGCTGTGTCCGGCACCTAATATGATGATGATGATGATGATGATGATGATGATGATGATGGCAGCTAACTTGGATGAAGCAGTTACCAAATATGAGGCTTGTCGCTCAGAATTTAACACGAACCAGCATGTCTAATCCTCACATCAGCAGAATGTTGGATACTTTTAGTTTCTGTGTTTTGCAGATAAAGAAACTGAGGCTGAGAGAAGGTGAGCGAAGGGCCAGGGTCTTACAGCTAACAAGTCGTGGGCCTAAGACGCCCACCTTGGCTTTCTGGCTCTGCTCTCAGAGCTCCTGCCCGGGGCTCTGTGGGTGTCCTGGGCTGCAGGAAAGGACACCTGGGATGGAGACCACGTGGGTGTCTTCGTAAAACCAGGTTCTGTCAGACTCTAACCTAATTGCTCATTTATGCATCGGCCACCAACTTTGGTCTCCAGACTGTGCTCCGCACTATAAAAATGAATGGAAGATAGACCCCCCCTCCCCCCCCCGGGGCAGCTCATGGAACAATTGGACAGTTAGAAAATAGGCAAAGAGTTGTAAATGCAGCCTGGTGTTTAATACCTTAAAGATAAGTGTCATGCCATTGACCCAGTCAACATATTTCCCCTAGAACTTTATTCCTGGGGGGAGGCTGACATAGTGGGGTATTTATCTCTGTTTTTCCCTGCATGCGTTTAGAAAATATTCTCAAATGCCTTTGAGAAATAACATTATTGTGTGTGTATCCAGTTCAAAATAAGACATATCCACTTCCTGCTCAAATACCGTAATTATTCGGCAAACTCTGATTCTTGTGGTTGAAGGTTTGTTGCTATGATCCCCAGTTTTGCAGACTCAGCCTTACCGCTTGACATTCACAATGCCTGGCAGCTGTTTAAATGATACCTGCAGGTGATCATGGAGCAGGACTGTCATCTCTAACGCTAGGTATCAGACTCCCCTTCATTGCTCTGGAGGCCACATCAGCTGTCGAGTTCTGTGTGATGTTGATTTACAAGTAGAGCATGCTAGTCTTTTTTAAAAAAAAATATGTGTTTTCATTAATTTCAGAGAGAGGAAGGGAGAGGGAGAGGGAGAGATAGAAACATCAGTGATGAGAGAGAGTCATCGATCGGCTGCCTCCTGCACGCTCCCTGCTGGGGATCAAGCCCGCAGCCCGGGCCTGTGCCCTGACTGGGAATCGAACCTTGATCTCCCAGATCATAGGTCGATGCTTAACCGCTGAGCCACACTGGCTGGGTGAGCATGCTAGTCCTTTACACAAAATTGTGACCATTGAGCCACAGTTTCTGTTGCAGGCGGTGACAACAGTTCATGGGGCGAATTGCAGTCACCTCGGTGCACAGATATTTATGGGGATTGCTCCGTTGGCGTCTGGCCTACACTTTGAAGGTGACTAGCATCAGGTGTCCAGGCTGTGGAGCTGAGAGCACGTGGGTCCCTCAGGGCTGCCTTGTAAACATGTAATCGGAAGATCTGGTGCTGCCGGAGAATTTAGAGCAGGTTTTAAATAGCTCGCAGGGAGCTAAGCTGGTCTTTCCAGGTCCAAGTTATCAAAAATAGTTTCCGAGTTTGTGTGTCTGACCTTCCCTGGCACTGACCCTGAGCCGTGGAAGCTGGTCTTCTTCGCCTGTCTCCCGCGGCAGAGCAAACCCATGGCCTCGTTCAAATATGAACTGTGATTATACATCTAAAGCACCCCAACCGTGGTGCCGGCACACAGCCCGGTGAGGCCCAGGGTCTCCTTGAACTCGTGGAATCATCTTCCTACCAAACGCCTGTAACGTACGGAGCCCGGGCCTGGGTGGCCGGGTCCTGCCTCCATCCCAACGTTCAGCCAGAGGCAGCCACAGAGAGGAGCCCTCCGGGGACAACCTGAGAGGCCCTGATACGCCGATCAACCTGTTTTACCTGACTTGTCTAATAACTTACTGGTGGCTTTGCTGCTTCCTCTTGGGAGGCCTGGAGGGTAGGTTCCAACATTCCCGAACCGGCCTTATGAGCCTCCCCCGAGGGCAGTCTGACCAACACCTCGGGTGAAGCCAGCGGGAAGCAGGAGACTGGGCGGCTCCTCGGAAATGCTGTGAAACATGGAAGATCCGCTAAACCCATCTAGACGGCAAACACGCGAGGTGCTTAGGCAGCCACAGCTTGGCACCGTTTTCCACTTAAAAAACCTGCTGCTTTGGTCCAGAAAACAGAAACGTTTCGGTGTGTGTTTTTCCGTGAAGGGATTTCTAAGTTCCCACCCGGTAGAACTTATTCTATTCGTGTAAATCATGGGTCCTGACCCCCTAATGCCGTTGTCCATCCCCAAAGGACTCGGTTTCATTTTCTAGGGGAGTCCGTTGCAGTTTAACGCTGTGTTGCTGCTGATTCACGATTGTAAGTCAAGATTTTTTTCCCAAAGAATGTCAGCATTTTATTCTCCTTATTTATAAAATAAATAGATATTTCTCTGAAGTTTGCACTACGATTTTTCTGCTACTTTATTTTTATTATTTTAAAAAATATATCTTTATTGATTTCAGAGAGAGGGAGGGAGAGGGAGAGAGAGAGAAACATCAGTGATGAGAGTCATCGACCGGCTGCCCCCTGCTCGCCTCCTGCTGGGGATCGAGGGGCCGGCACCCGGGCCTGGGCCCCGACCGGGCATCGAACCAGCGACCGTTCGGTGCGCAGACAACACTCAGCCACCCAGCCAGGGCTGACGACAGAACCCTTGAACTTGATCTATTTCATAAGGAGGATCTTAGGGCAAAGAATTAAAAACAGGTTGGTGCCCTGGCCGGTTTTGCTCAGTGGTTAGAACATCGGCCTGAAGGGTCTTGGGTTCGATTCCAGCCAAGGGCACGTACCTTGGTTGCAGGTTTGATCCCCAGCCCGGGTCAGGGCGAGTGCGGGAGGCAACCCATGGATGTGTCTCTCTCACATCAATGTTTCTCTCTCTCTCCCTTCAACTCTCTCTCTGAAAAGCAACAGAAAAAATATCCTCAGGTGAGAGTTAAAGAAAAAAAAAAAAGGTTGGCTGACCCACCAGTTCTTCTGCCCCTCTGGCTGGAGCATCTCCATGAGTTTTCTGGTAAAAGACACATGGGAAGCGGCACCGTCCTCGAGCCCAGGATGCTGGTGCCCTACCTGAGCTCTGGCAGCCGTCTTGCGACCATTAGGCACCTGCCTGAGGGAAGCCGCTGCCCTGAGGGCCACCTCCGTCTCCCTCTGGCTCAAGAAAAAAGGATGACCCTATTTTCAAAAGCCACTGGGAGTTCCTATAACTTGATCTGCATGTGATCCTGACACAGTAAAATAAGGCTGCACCCATTGTCTTTGTGCCAGAGACGCAGGGAACTCGTGATCCTGAAGGCAAACTGGACATGTTCCCGGTTTTCAGTGCAGGGAAAAAGTTCATTTCAAGGCCAATTTCAAAATGGAAAAGTGCATTTGCTGGTTTGCCGTTTCCCCCTGTCGACCGTCTTCCTCTCCATCAGTCTAAGTTTAAGTCCCACCTCAGACGCACCGGCCAGCGTGCTGCTGTGCAAGCCGCGGTCTTTATAAATCGGCCGTTTCCCTCAAAGCAGTCCTGTAAGTCAGCGTAAAAACCTCTCCCTGGGAGAACTGAATCGGATCGTTCAGTTTAATCGACAGCCGGGGTGACTCGGAGCCTCTTTCCTCTCTTCCCGTCTCCCTGTCCCCGACTCTTCCCTTTGTCCATCTGTCTTCTCTCTGTTTCCTCTCTCACTTTGGCTCTGTCCTCAGTGTGACGTGACAAGTCTTCCATAAGTAATAAGATGTTTTTCTTGGTATTTATGCACCTCCGTGGCAGGCGTCTTTTCCTTACGCGTTCCGTGGGGGTCTCGTCAGTATGTGTTACGCGCCCGAACCAGTAACGGAAAAGCTTTCAGATCTTCAGTTTTAAATAATTTCCTCCGTTTTTTTTCTCTGGTGTAAACACACTCCTTGGCTGAAGCACATGCTGAGATGTTACAGCTCTGGATGTTTGATCCAGGCCAAAGTATGAGCTCGCAAATGATCGTTACATTTGATTAGTTACCAATATTTTCCCACTCACATGTATAACTGTGTATTTTATTTTATTTTTTAGAGAGAGTGGATGGGAAGGGCGTAGGGTGGGGGAGAGAGAGAGAAACATCAGTGTGAGAGAGACACATGGACTGCTTTGCCTCCCGCACTCGGTGGGGATCGAGCCTGCAACCGAGGTACGTGCCCTTGACCGGAGACCGAACCCGAGACCCTTCAGTCCACGGGCCGACACTCTAACCACTGAGCCACGCTGGCCAGGGCTAAAACTACCATGTATTTTAGTGTCACTCCTACGAGCTAAATCATATAAAGCCATCAGTGTCTGAGAAATGAGACCGGAGTAGATAACATAATTTGGTACCTAAGCTATAAATGCTTAAAACCGAACAGGGTCAGAAAAAAATGCTTAAAGTTGAGGGAAATATACTGAGCGCCAACCTCCACCATTTCTTGTATGAGAAGGGCCCCTTAGCATGTAACTGAGGGAAACAAAACAAATACTTTCCAGGTTTTATTCAGTTCTAGAAAGTTTAGAATAATGGATCGAAACAAGCTTTCTCAGCCCGTACCAGTGTGAAAATCTGTTCAACCAGAATCCAAAGTTCAGGGGGGGAAGCTTGTCCAAAGATCTCTAACTTTAAAACTGCTGTTTGGAGAAGTGAACCTTTGTTCCCAGTCTGTAAATTATTAAAGTCAGTAAGCGATGAGTTCCTGGGTCTTCTCGTACTAGCCCCGGGCAGCGGGCACCGAGGGCGGTGCTGTACCCGATGCATTCACTGACTGCCAGGCCCGATCCCCGGTCCCCGGGCAGACTGCAGGCCAGCGCTCCTGCCTCACCCCCCAGAGTTCAAGTTTGAGACCCTCAGGGGAGGGCAGAGCTCTTGTTTCAGAAGCTCCTCGAATGCCCACGTGATTATTTTCTGTGTAATTCGCTTTGATTTTTTTTTTGTCTAGAGGTTATTTTGCCCAAGGCCAAAAACGCTGTCTAGTCATTTCTAAGTAAAAATAAGTTCAGTTACTTTTCAGTAATTTGACTTTGAAAAAAATTTTTTAAAAATATGTCTTTATTGATTTCAGAGAGAGGAAGGAGGAGGGAGAGACAGAGAAACATCAGTGATGAGAGTCACTGATCGGCTGCCTCCCGCACGCCCCCTGCTGGGGATCAAGCCTGAAACCCGGGCCTGGGCCCTGACTGGGAATCGAACCGCGACCTCCTGGGTCCTAGGTCAACGCTCCACCGCTGAGCCGCGCCGGCCGGGCTTGAAATTTAATTGTATCCAGGATGCCCCTGCCCCCGCCGTGTTCTTGCTATCCCTTTTCCTGGGTTGGATTTTTACATTTTAGGGGCCGTGTTTGTTTTAGAGACTTGGCCTCATGCGATTGTGGGAGCTGGTTACGTGTCTGTTTAGGTTGCTGTTCCCAAGCCTGATGCTGGGAAGACAGAGTTCAGGCGACTCAGTTCGGGTGTCAAAGTGCTGAGAACAAGGGCCAGCCGGAGCCCAGGGGCCGGAGGTGGAGCCCCCAGGGATGAGCTGAAACCCTGTCGGTCGCGGGGCTGCTAACCTGAGGCTGCGGATGTCTTGCAGGAGCTGGGCCCTCGTCAGGGAGCCGACCACACACCGGGGCAGCGGAAGGAGGAACTGGGTGAGGACGGCCCAGGGGCAGGCTCAGGCTCAGGCCGTGAGGTCAGTGGGCAGCCAGGTGACCGTCACAGCAACCAGGTAAGACGACATGTGTTGTGAAGGAAAAACTGTAAAACCCTTGTGAAAATGGCGAGACGTATTTTATTCGAGCCACACGCAGAACGGGAGAGAGAATTCAGTCCAGAACTGAGCCCGACTCCAAACACAGCAGAGACAGTTGGGGGTTTACAGCCGGAGGCAGGAACGAGGGGCTCGGCGGGTGGGAAGTCACCCAGAGGGACTCGGTTAGACGTCGAGGGTGCGGGCGTTCCGGCCAAACCTGAGCTGAGCAGGCCAAGGACAGGGCCGAGCGGGGAAGAGGGCTCACGGGACCTTGACTGAGGCTTGGTCAAGGTCGGGGGGCTCCCTGTCCGAGTGAACTATTAAAACAAGTCTTGCGTCGTTTCCGCTCCCGAAATCTGATACAACGCTCTTTCTTACGGTCCTTTCCAACTGGGGAATTTGGGAAATGTCATTCATCCCTCCCATCTGGGGGCCGTGGCTCTTCCTCTCGCCTTACGCACCTGCTGTGAGGTCCAGGGCACAGGCCTCCCTCCCTGGGCCTCCTGATGGCAGACAGGTAAGTGCGCGGTTGATCGGGGGGAAAATGTTGGCTAACTCCACCCCGTGTCGACTTGGTTTCTGTTTTTTTTTGAATGAGTTAAATTATATTTCACTGTCTTTTAAGATGTTTTATTGTGATAAGAACAGTAAACGTGAGATCTGTCGTCTTAGCAGATGTTCAGCGTGCGGTGTGGTCGACGACAGGCCCCGGTTGCACAGCCCATCCTTGGGGCTGATGCGTGTTGCTTAGATGAGGCTTGAAGACTGTTGGTTACTGACTTCCCAGGTTCCCCTCCCTCCCAGCTGCTGGTGACCACCATTTACTCTTTGGTGTTGTGAGTCTGACTATTTGAGATGCCTCGTATGAGAGGGATTGTGCAATTCTTGTCTTCCCGTGTCTGGCTTATTTTGCGTTGTTTCTAGCTTCAGGCCAGCTTTCTGGTCGCCCCCGGCTCCCAGGCCCTTGCTGCCGGGGACAGGAGGGGGCTATGGCTTCCTTGGGAAATGTGGACCTGGTCATGTTTCCTGAGATCTATGCAGTATTATCGGTGGATTTTCTTGGATGCGGTCGGCCAGAAAATAGCCCGTTGACGCACAACCGAAGCAAAACTATGAATATTTTTATTTACTCATAGAGGATAGTTTGGGAATAATTTAGTTCCGGGCTGGGATGTGCGCCAAGCTCATGAGGCCATGGAGATCCTCAGAGCAAAGCTTTGCGTTGTGAAGTCATCAGGTGTCAGAGCCCGGCCTTGCTCAGATGCTCAGGACCCTCCCTCCCTGCGTCCCTGGGGTCAGGCCTCTCCTGTCCTCTGTCCAGTCTTTCTGCCTGTGACCCAGGCCACCAGGACAATGAGTGGTTAAGGGACAGGACTTCCACTCCCTTGCCTTGTTCATTGGTTCCAGGAGCTGGGTGAGAGGCAAATACTTTTTTCCTTGAAAGTTTGATGATAGCCGGGCCGGGCGAGGCTCAGCGGTTGAGCGTCGACCTGGGATCCAGGCGATTGGGGTTCGATTCCCGGTCAGGGCACATGCCCGGGTTGCGGGCTCGATCAATGACTCTCTCATCATTGATGTTTCTATCTCTCTCTCCCCCTCTCCCTTCCTCTCTCTGAAATCAATAAAGATATATTTAAAAAAAAAAAAAAGTTTGATAATAAAAAATGGGAGGGCGAGGGGGCAGGGAAAGTGAGAGCAAGTCCACAGCCATCTCCAAAGTCGAGACACTTGAGAATCAGTCTTACGTTCCTTCGGGTTAGGGAAGCAACCATACATGTTAGAACGGGCGTGGGGAGGAGTGAGGTCCGTGTCCCAACACGAGGGTGTAATTCACGCAGGGAAACGCCGGTCAGAGGCCACGGCCTGAGTCCCAGGTCCCTGTGAACTTGGAGCGCCAGAGGCAGGTCGGTCTGCAGGGAGTTAAAAAGGGAGGCATTGAGGAAAGAAAGCCAGAGAGGAGGTTACTCTTTTATGTAGCTTGTGATTAAATGGGCCAGTGGGGTTTGAGAGCCTGGCACCGTTAGCAGATCTCTCTGTCTGGAGGGTGGAGGAGTCCTGCCCGGCTTGTCCGGGTGCCAGCCTCACTGCCAGGGACGCCTCACTGCGGGATCCTGGTCCTGTGCCGAAAATAGATCCACAGAGCTTGCGGATCATCTGGGAAACAAGCGAGCGCAGGCGTGGAACCCACTCTTATTAAGTGGATCAATAACCGAGTGAGTGTCAGTAGTTTCTGGTGACTACGGGCGACGCTAAGTTGTCAGAGGTGGTGACATGACATGTAAATTCTATGAGGGATTTAAGAGCCATAGTTCCCCTGGAGAACCGAGGACAAGTGCGGTGGGAGGAAAATCTGAACTGTCCCCCACGGGACAACGGGTCACCCTGACTACGGACGACAGGTCCGTTACATCCTGGGAATTACCCTGGCGCCCCCTGGGGGAAATCTCCCCGAGCTGCGTTAAGCACAGACTGTCCCTCAGCCTGTTTGAGCATCACACGGGCGAGGCCCCGTCCAGTTTCCATTCCTGTAATGCACTGAGCGTCGTGCCACAGACAGAGCTCATTAAACAGACGGGACCCGCCAGCAGCGTCCCCACAGAACAAGGTGTTCCTCGGGCGGCCGCGGCCCCAGGAGTTCTCCCCCCGGAATCGCTGGGCTGGTTCGGGCTCCACACAGAGCTCCAGCCCGAACTCCATCGGCGTGGGCCCTGGTCTTACCCCAGCAGTGTGCGTTTTACAAAGAAATCCCTACGGAAAAGCGAGAGATGGCGTCATTTTCTTCTGCTCACAGGCAGCACGCACTGTGTGTCTTGCCGAGAAACCTTCTGGCTCACCCGGCGCCTGACGTCGTGCCCGGACTCGAAGCCCATGCTTGTTTTGGGGGATTTTTTTTAAAAGGCGAGTTCTGCAGAGATCACCACTGAAACAAAGAGCTCAGGGCTCCATGATGGGTTTGGTTTTTTAAAAATATATTTTTTAAAATATGTTTTTATTGATTTCAGGAAGAGAGAGAGAGGAAGGAGAGAGAGTCACTGATCGGCTGCCTCCTGCGCGCCCCCCACTGGGGATCGAGCCCGCAACCCGGGCCTGCGCCCTGACCGGGAATCGAACCGTGACCTCCTGGTTCATGGGTTGGCGCTCAACCACTGAGCCACACCGGCCGGGCACTGGTTGGTTCTTGTATGTGCCCTGACCTGACCGGGGGTGGAACCCACAACCGTGGCGTATCGGGAGGACGCTCTAACCAACGAGCTGCCCGGTCAGGCATATTTAGATGCCTTTTAGATGCCACTCTAGAGTAGACAACTATGAACTGAGGAAGTCGGCGTTCAACCTCAGGCGGTCAGACCATCCTGACTGTTATTTTTATAACAAGAGCGTGTGAAAGAGTTTCTGATGGTAAAGGACAGGCACCCAGCGGGCGGGGACTTTCTCAGCCGCCTCAGAGCTGCTCTCCTCCCACCCACCTCCTCCCCTGGCTGCCAAAGTGGTTTTTCTGAAGCCAACCTCGGTCATGTCACTTCCCCAGATCAGAACCCCCGTCCCGACTGAAGGGTCCACTCCAGCCACCTTCACGTTGCACAATCGAAACTCCAGGAACCAGCCCCTCTCCAGACTCATGTTCATCGGTTCTTCCGATGACGAAATCCAGCAGCACCGAGCTACTCACGGCCCCGAGTGGGCCAGGCGTCTCCTCCGCCCACCCTCGGGAGGGAGCGGAGGCGCTGAAGGTGCGCTTTCTGTGGGGTGGGCTCTCTCCCCTGTTATGTGGCCTGCAAGTCTTGACATACGGGTTCCTCTCTCTTTTTTTTAAAATTTATCTTTATTGTTGAAAGTATTACAAATGCCCCTCTTTCTCCTCCACAGGCCCCTCCCCCTGCCCCGCCCCCGCCCCAGGCCTTCCCCACACTATCGGCTGTGTCCGTGGGTTACGCATATAAGTTCTTAGGTTAGTCTCTACCCCCCTTCCCTCCGAGATCCCTCAGTCTGGTCCAAGCCTCTGTGGCTCTGGGTCTGTTCTGTTCATCAGTTTATTGTGTTCTTGACTCTCCACGTGGCCCCGGCCGGACCACCCTCCCTGTCCCTCTCCACCCCTGTCCTTGGCTGCGCGTCAGGGGCAGGCGCTGAAAATGCAGGAAGACGTGATGTGCAGACAGGGGAGGTTCCGGCTGAGTCAGCTGCCCTGAGTGTCCCAGAGCAGGGTCACGAGCGCCACCAGCCCGCGGCTCCCGGACCTGCCCGGATTCCTGTCTTCTTCACCGCCTGGCTCCCTGCCCTCCCTTTGAATTTTCGAGACACACTCTGCTGTGGCATTCGGCTTAGCTGGAGCCGGTTTCCTCCTACTGAAAATAAGCGTCTTAACCAAAGCTCCACGTGGGAAAGGGCAGGAGGTTTGCACACCCGCTGGCAGGGTCTCCGTCCCGTGGTTCATGCCTGGCTCATGAACTCTGCGAGGACAGACTGTATAGCCCCGAGGACATTAGAGTTAGCAGGAGCAGTGCTAGACAGATGCACAGTCATCTCTTCTACAAACCATAGCAACACGGTTTAAGTCAGTTTTTTTAGGTGCCCTATTTTCACATTTTTCATAAAAAGAACATACTACTTTCCCCTTCAAGAAAAAGGCTTTTCACTTGGAGTTTAAAATGCCACGTGCAGCTAGTAAAGGATTTGGGCTTCAATCGTGTCTAGAGATGAGGTCTGCTTTCGCCGGATGCCGTTAGATTGGCAGGGTCCACGCCGTAGCATCGGCCGTTTCCATGGCAGCCCCAGCCAGCAGCGCTCCTGACTAATGAGCCCCTCCCACCTGAAGAGGAGAGCTTAGGAGCTGTGGCCTTTGGGTGAACATCGCCTTATATGTCAGGAAACCCGAAGAGCGACACTTACCCAGACGCGGCAGAGGGGAAGGTGCCCCCAGCGGGGCTGAATGCCAGCCGGGAGCTGGCAGAACGGAGCGAGACCCCCTGCCCGGTGTCCTCGGGGGCGCTGGACGCTTGCTCTGCTCCTGCAGCTTGTCACTGGCTTCTCCGCCTCCCAGGGGCCTTAAGGAGCGTCACAGGCATCATTTCAAACGGACTTGGGGGACCTCGCAGTGGGCTGACTCCGCTCCGGGACCTCCTGTCGCCCAGAAAGCTAATGCTATTGAAGGTCTCGGTGACTGAGAACCACCTCAGCTCTGGGGAAATAGGAAACAAAGCCTCGAGCCCAAGGGCGCTCTGAATCCCGCACTGACGCGGGCCCGCTTTACTCTTTCATGGCCGCGTCCCAGCCTAGGAAAGTTTACTTTTATTGCTCCCGGTGGGTGAGCAACACATCAGACTCCATAGAAGAAAGCTGGGAAAACTTTTCATAAGAATAACATGGAAATTCCTTCTGTTACCCTCGCAGTGAGGGAAGGGGGCAAAAGAATCACAGAGAAAGCAGCCGGAAAGGCACCAAACGTGGACGTGGCTGCATCTTCCCAGAGACGGGCACGTGGGCTCGTTCAGCTTCGCTCCGAGGCAGGGCTGTGTTTTTGTTATTTTTGTCTATTTTTGTGCCTTTTTCTATTCTGAAACGATAATGAAAGGTACTTTTTTAAAAAAAACAACACACCTTTTTTTTTACTTTATTTTATTGTTGACAGGGTTACAGGCGTCTCCCACTTTCTCCCTTTTTGACCCCCTCCACCCACCCCCCCCCCCGCCCCAGGCCGTCCCCACAGGCTTGCCGGTGTCCGTGGGTGGTGCGTGTACAGGTCCTTCCGTTTATCTCGTCCAGCCCCCCCCCCCACCCCGAGACCTGTTACTCTGTTCCATGCACCCATAGCTCTGAAAGATACTTTCTAACAGGAGTATTCCTAGAAAGGCAACTAGAAACTTAACTCCGCAAGGATATACTGTGCACTAAATGTATACACACTTTGACCAATTATTAACTGCAGTGGGTGAAACCTGGAAAGAAAGAATCATCAGTTGAGCCATCAGCTTCCAGTAGCGTGTCTGCTACTGACCGGTTCCTGTGGGAGTTGTCCGGTGGGAACAGTGTTTTGCGCAAAGAAACTCGTGCATTTTATAACACGCCTGTTCCTCTTAGCAGCTCTGCCTTTGAGCCCCAGAACCCGCCAGGCGGAGGATCTGCTCCCTTGTTCGTTAGGCAGACCTATTAAATGCCGCTGGGAGCCAGGCTCCGTGCCAAGCTGAGCGGACGGCAGTGGTCAGAACAATACATCTTGTTCCCTCACAGCGAGACGAACTTAGCTGGGTGGGGAAAACCAACATTACCAAGCAAACAAGCACACTTACGGTCACAAACTGTGGTCAGAATTACGGGGTAAAGCGCAGGGGGCTCTGAGCGACCAGGACAAGGCGCCCCCGTAAGGGGCTGGGGGCCTCTGCGAGGAGCTGAGGCAAAGCGTGAAGGACCCGTAAGAAGAGCTGGGCCTTCTGTTTAGAGAAAGCCTCGGAAGTTCCGAGTCGTAGCCTAAATAACAAATATAACGCCACCTGCGCCCAGGCAATGATTCGAAGCTGGGCGGCGCTCCGAGCCTCCCAGACCGCCGCGTATTAGAAAGGAGACAGCCTTTCCCATCACGCGTGGCCCGTGTGGGCTCCGACACACAGCTCGGGGCTTCTGTGGACCGGCGGAGGGAATGGACAGTTAAACAGTAAAACAGGCCCTGGCCGGTGTGGCTCAGTGGTTAGAGCATCCTCCCGTGCACCGAAGGGCCATGGGTTCGATTCCCGGTCAGCACACATACCCAGGTTGCAGGTCCGATCCCCGGTCAGGGTGCATACAGGAGGCAGCCGATCGCTGTTTCCCTCTCACATTGATGTTTCTCTCTCTCCCGAATCAATGAAAAACATACCCTTGGGTGATTATTAAAAACAAAAGTAAAGCAGACACAGAATTTGGGCCCGTGTTGAACCACGAAGAACAGGGATAAAACACTTTTATTAGACTCGATTTTTAACAGAACAAAACAAGAGCAGGGCAAGTACCAAGGGTTCACTAAGATGAATGCCTGAGGCCCAGGAAAGAGCGAGACATAAACGTGGAAACAGGATTTAAGGCCCCGGAGGGGAAAATTCGAGCTGCGTCTCGGTTGGTTACTGGGCTTGCAGAGGGGCCTGCGATCCTCTCGGGCCGGGCGGCTTCCTCCCGTGCGGCCCAGATAACCTGACGCAGCTCCTCTTACTCCGCTCAGTAGCTGCTTCTTCCCACTCCCGACCCCCCGCCCCACAGGCCTCGGGCTACAGGATCGGGATGTAGCTGTTGATCTTGGTGCGATGTCTCTGCGAGATGCACTCCGCGATCCACACGATGTTCCTCATCTCCTGCTCCCTCAGCTTCGTGTAGGCGTAGAACACGCCGCAGTGGAACTGCCTGGAGAACGCCAGCACGTTCATCTTCACCTGAGCCGGGGGCAGTGTGACCATCAGCTCACCCGGAGCACACTGACTGCCCACAAGCGACAAGCTCCAGGCGGGCTGGGGCCTGAGCAGATACACGCAGACAGACAGCGTAATTTAAAGAGCAAGTGTGGCCGGGCCGGCGTGGCTCAGTGGATGAGCACCGACCCATGAACCAAGAGGTCAAAGGTTCGATTCCCGGTCAGGGCACAGGCCTGGGTTTCGGGCTCGATCCCCGGCAGGGGGTGTGCAGGAGGCAGCCGATCAATGACTCTCATCATTGATGTTTCTATCTCTCTCCGTCTCCCTTGCTCTCTCTCTAAAATCAGTAAAAACATATTAAATAAAAAGTAAGCATGTAGGGACCATAAGGCAATCCCCAGACCTTAGCAGCACTGTGAGCACAGGCTCCTAGGACCTTGGTGTGTGTGTGGGGGGGGGGGGGTAACTCTGGAGTCGTATTTATTTGGCTTCTAGCTCGAGGGCTTGTCTCATTTAGGGAAAGCATTTTTCTTGGCCACAGCTTTTAAAGATTTCAAAAGGTTTGTAGGCTGCCTAACTCCCTCCAGGCAGCATCCCAGGCCCCTGGCATTTAGACTCAGCTTCGATGAGCGTTTCTAGGATGTTCAGCAGCAACCCGACTTACAGTTCAATTGTTTGTGTGTTTTTCTGTCGAGGGAGATAAGTGAAATTTTCAAAAAAGTAATTTTAAACGGGGGCAGAGTCTGAAAGGGAACGATGCCTGTATTCTGCTCTGACGGAAGGAGGAGAGGTTCCGCGTCCCTCCCGCAGCTCTGAAAACCTTGGCGCGGGGGCCAGGGCGCGGAGGCCGCGGCCAGGAGCAGACGCTGGCTCCTGACCACCCGGCTCCCCAGCAGCCTCCTGGCGCCCGAGGGGCAGGGAGCGGGACTGGAACACTCCTGACCACGAGGACCCTTGAGTGGTTTCCACCACTTTTTACGACAGACCCTGGTGAGTGGTGGGAAATGCTCAGCCCCCGGGTCTCCCGGCGAGAGGAGATGCTTAAAACCCGGCGTGAGGAGCCCATGCGAGTGGATGGCGTGTCCGTGTCCTACCTCGTGCTCGTAAAACGCGTCCTCCAGCGACTTCCCCGCGCTCCCGTCACCCACGGCCTCGAACAGGGGCTTGTATGCCTGACGAAAGAGCAGAGACGATTTCTTAACAAATTCTCTTTTCTTGTAAATGGATGTGATGGTATTTTCCTAGCTACACAGGAGCTGCATCTATTTTAAACACCTGTCCCCAGAAGGACGTTCCTGTAAACCTCGGGCCTCCTGAGGAAACACCAGATTTCCCAACGATGCGTGTGGGTGGACGGTAGCCCATTGCATAGCCCCCCACGTGGGCAGACGTGCCCCCCCCACCCTGTGTGAGCTCGTTTCCACACCCCAGTCTCAGGGCGCATGAGCCACGTGTTGGGGGCACAGGGAACACTCCATGGCCTGGGCTCACCGGCTCCGAGACAGGACAACTGATAAAACCCACGCGGAGCTTCCAGGGAGGGGGAGGTGGGCCCTGGGGGCCGCTCACGTTGGGACGTAACATCCAGAGCCTCCCGCAGGGAAAGGAGATGTTACGAGGGTCTGGGCACAGTTTCCTGACTTAGGTCTTTCCCAGGGGCCTCAGGAATCAATCCACAGGGACAGGAGAGGAGGGTCCTGCCCGCTCAGGAAAGTTACCTGCCGGGTCTGCGTGAGGAGGAGGGGAGGGGGTGGGAGGAGGCCAGTAACCTGGGCCCGGAGCTGCCGGCTGGTGCCTCTCTCCACCCGAGTTCCCGGCCAGGGCCCCGGGCACACAGGCCAGTGGACCCACGTCCTTCCTGGTGTTTCAGGTAGACACTGGGCACCTCACCCCAGCACCCACTGGGCGCTTCAAAGGACAGCCGGTGGGGCTGTTTCACCTACTCTGACCAGGAACCCGTCTGTCCGGGAATCAGCTTTATCAAGCCCGGCAAGAGCTGTGCCCCCAGGACACTCCTCAGAGACTCCGACAGCACCTGCTCGGCAGGACGGCCAGACAGACATCCCAGCGGGACTGCTGGGGATAAGGGGTGTCGCCGTGGGGTGTGACTTCTGGGGCCCACGCGATGGGCTCAGGGGCGTGTGTGAATCTGGGGTCACGTACCCCATAGTGGTCGGCCACCCTCTTCATCTGCTCGAAGTCTTCCGCCTGGGCCAGCAGGCGTAGCCCCTCCGGGTGGAGCTGGCCGCAGGTCGGGTAGAGGGCCTCGCGGTCCTCTTTGCTCAGTTCGGTGCCGAAGGAGTTGAGAGTGATGATGAAAGCACGCCTGTCGGCCTCGAACTGAATTCGCAAGAGATGCAACCAGTGAGAGTCTAAGCATCTGCTCCAGGTTATACACACGGCCCTAAAGAGACAGTCACTTTTTGCCCGGCTGGTGTGGCTCAGTGGTTGAGTGTCATCCCATGAACCGAGGTCACGGGTTCGATTCCCGGTCAGGGCACAAGCCCAGGTTGTGGGCTCCATCCCAGTCGGGGGCGTGCAGGAGGCAGCCGATCAGGGATGCTTCTCTCTCCCTCTCCCTTCCTCTCTCTCTAAAAAAATGAACAAAAACATTAAAAAAAGACGATGCCTTTCTAAGCGATTTGCTTTCAAACTCTCTGGGGGCTTTGAGTGTCTGCGTCTGTGCTCTTGGTGAGAACTGGAATGGGGACTGTAAACAGGCCTCACAGGACGACACTCCAGCCAACGGAGCCACCCGGCCAGGGCCAGAAAATACCACTTTTGTTAACTGAGGACATCAAAGGACATGCATATAACAAAATATATCGCTTATTTTATTTTAGATAAAGGAGTGACTAAGATAAAGCACCGTCAGCCAGATGATATCAATGAGACGTGCGGAAGCCCGTTATCTGGCCTGACATCGTCAAGGACTCTTCTTACCTGGAGGATGGGACACATGATTTCTGCCGTGACGTCACCATGGTCCTTACAGAATTTATAGAAGGCCTCCAGGTAGGACTGAAAAAAGAGAGGTCACAAAACAGTGAGACGACTGTGTGCTCCTCGTGAACTTTTCTAGACCAGCTTTTCATGGCTTAGTAAACACTTTAACGGAAGAGATGCTGCTTCTCCCATCGGGAGATATTTCATGATAAATTCGGGAGAAATCGTCATATTCAAGCATGTCGCGGTCTGAAAAAAACAACCCGTGAAAGAGCCGAATTGTGCTGATCACACCTCATAATTGCTTGCAGCCGCTTTTCTGCGTGGATCGTGGATGATCTCACACGGTCAGTTCTGGCGACTCTAAGGACAGTGCCAAACGCTTCTGCGAGCTCCGCAGACACTCTCGACGGTCCTGTGCCGACATCTCCTCCCTTAGGAGCCACACTCGGGTGGCTCTGAGATGGCGGGCACAGCGGGAGGCACCTGCCGAGTCCCCCCGTTGTTACTAGTGAACCGACTCCGGCCACGTGACCTCCCCTCCCGGCCTCCTCGTCTGATCCAGGAATGGAGCCCGCACGGTTTTGCTGGATAAAGTGAGTTACAGCCTATAAACTGTTTAAGCAGTGCTTTCCGTTAGCTGTATGCAGGGGTCCCTCCCGTAAGCCCATAAGCCTCTTTATAACAGACAGTTGCCCACGATGCAGGTGCAGTGCTTTCCGCAGGCCCCGCGTCTCAGCGTGGCACGTATAGGCGGCTGGCGGCCTGCGCTCATTCGGCTGCCCTGTGAGCGTGTCCGCGGGCGCTGTGGCCATCGGAGTGAAAGGACAGGGTTCACTCAGCGCCCGTTACACAGGGGTCCTGGGGCGGGGGCCACACCGGTCAGTCACTCAGATTGTGCCAAGTGGCACCTGGGACATCGTGTGCCCGGCTGGTCATCTTGGCGTGTTGTCCATGGTCGGTAAGTTAAAGTTGTGTGGACAGATGAACTGTGGCACTCGGGGACACTAACAGGACAGAGGACAGAGAGGGACGCTAACAGGAGGCTCCCTGTAAATGCGGCTGTTTCCAAACCCATCAGCAGCTTTTACATTCCAGGCAAAGAGCTGGGGGTACAGAGGAGAACTGGGTGTCACCCCCTCTCAGCCACCCTCAGGCCGGGGAAGCCGAGACGGCGCAGGTAAGCCCCAAATACGCCTCGCGTCCCAGCTGCAGGGGCCGGCGACAGGCAGTCGCTCCTAACAGAGAACTCAATCGGGACGCAGGGCGCAGTAAAGAGAAACGTTACCTTGTACAGCTTGTTGCGCAGAATTTCAATATTCAGTTCGTCCAGCGTGTTCTCAGACATGCAGTCTTGGAAGAAGGGAGCTGAGGACGGAAGTCATCACACAGGATGAGACCACCGAGAGCTTGGTTATGAACCGTGGCAAGTGTGCCCTGAGCCCCCCGCCCAGGAGGCGCTCGCCCGTGGGGACGCCGGGGTTTCGGCCCACAGGCCCCTGCAACCTGAGGGCGAGGACCGCAGCCGAAGCGGCGGATTATTTAGCGTTTACCCTGCGCCCCGCGGCGCACACGGACACACCCTCGCTCAGTCCCCACAGCCTGGGAAACGTGCGCTCAGGCCCTGCTCTGGGAACGGAGGGGCCGGGCCGTCCCCTTCGAGTCCCTCCACTTCCAGCCGTGTTCACGGGACAACTGCGACTGGGACGGACTTTCCTAAGGACAGTGAGACACACGGGCAGGTGCGGAATCACGACCGCGCTACCTAAGGGCGTCTCCACCAGGACGGCCTGGAAGAGGTCGGAGGGCGTCTCGGCGATGTTGACGGCCTCCATCTCCGTGAAGCGGCCCAGCGGGTGGCACTTGCCCAGGATGTCCCCCACCGACTTCTTCTGCAGGGCCCCGTTCATCAGCAGGATCACGTTGTCGATCATGTAGCTGCACCTGGAGCGGGGAGGCTCGGCTGTCAGAAAACAGCCGCACCTGAGCGGGGCCCACCCACGGGCGAAACCGCCTCCGGCCGCAGGTGCTTCCTTCCCTCGGGGAGGGAGGCGAGTCCCTTCGTCCTGAGCTCTGGGCTTTGAGAGGTGTGGGTGCTAAGTACCCGACTCCTGGGGGAGCCGGAGTTGGAAAAGGCGATAGGATAACTAACACCCCGAGGGGACGCCCCCTCGGGCAACTGTCGCGGGGGGTGGGTGGGGGTGCGGGTGTCAGGTGTCCCCTTCATCAGGATGGATGGACGGTGGGCTCAAGAGGTTGAGAAACCCAGACCCAGGGCGGTTCATTCTACTTTGAACACGCGGCGTGTTTACCGTCAGCGGCTCTGCGCCCCGTCGAGAACAGTGGGGGGCAGACCTCACTTGTTTCACACGCAAGACACCGGACGGGACAGGGTTTAGAAAATTGTGTTTCTTACAGCAAGGGAAGGAAAAACAGCTGAGCGGACAGGAGAGAAACAAGTGTGAGGGGGCATCCGCTCGTATCTATCAAAATCTAAAATCCCATGTCTGCCGACAAAGCAGTTTCCCTCTGGGAATCCGTCCTGGAGAAGCTCTGGCAGGAGAAACCCCATCCGCGTACGAGGAACCTGTAAATGGAACAGCAGAGAAGAGACACCACCGAGGCAGGCGGGTGGGGGGGGGGGTCTAAATAAATCACGGCGCCCGGCCGGGCGTGGCTCAGCGGTTGAGCGTCGACCTAGGATCCAGGCGATCAGGGTTCAATTCCCGGTCAGGGCACATGCCCGGTTGTGGGCTCGATCAATGACTCTCATCATTGATGTTTCTGTCTCTATCCCTCTCCTGCTCTCTCTGAAATCAATAAAGATATAGTAAAAAAAAAAAAAAAAGAAATATCAAGCGGGGAAAGAGCGGGAGGTGTTCGACTTCCTTCGTAAACATCTAAAATGCAACGGGCGGGGTGAGCGCGGATCGACGTAAATACACAAACGTAACTATTTTTCTGGAAAAGTGCGTAAGAAAGTGAGCCGCGGTTACTGCCGGGAGAGAAGCTGAGCGGGGAAGCGGGGGCCGGTGGCATCGAGGAATATTTCCGTTTTATGCCCTTGTGAACCCGCCTAGGGCCTGGGCCCCGGCTCCCTAACTTTGTACATTGTATCTACAGCGCAGGTTCATGGCTCGGCTCAGCTACAGTTTCCAGCAGTAGGTGTAATAATGTAATAACTGGATCGATGGCGGTGCCCTTTACTGCTGAGCGCAGGCTCAGCCTTTTTTCGAATGAAGGGTCCTGACACCGAAAGGCCGCAGCCGCCGGCGACAGAAGGGTACACACGGGACGCCCCAAGTGACCGGGCCGGGGGTTCCTTACCCCGCCCCAGGGGGGCCAGGAAAGGCCGACGGGGCCGGAAGAGCATCTCCGGACGTGTCAGCCCCACCCGACAAGGGCTGCGAAGGCCCCGGGGCATCGCCCTCCGTCCCAGCCGCCCAGACCCTTCCCCCGTCCGCTCCACGGGATGAAAACGGAAAACGCTGCTCATCCCGAGGCCACCGCCACCTCGCAATCGGGCTGCTAAAGAAGCAAATTCCGTTGTCTCAGGTGTTCAGGGTGCGAGGCCTGAATTCAGACACGCCAACCAGAGAGGGTCTTAAACTGGGACCCAGCCCGGGCCCCCCGCACTCACGTCATGTAGATGAGGAACGTGCTCAGCGGCTCCAGGGAATGGTTCCGGAAATACTCGAACTCCCCGCACAGCTTCTTCCTCATTTCGGTGTCGATTTTGGAAACGGTGAGGGGGCTCGTTTCATTGGCCAGGAAGTTGCCGTAATCCGTGGTCTGCAGGTGAACCTTCAGGTCTGAAACCGAGCAGGACCCCACAGCAGTTAGACGCGAGCTCGAATGAAGGCCTCTCCAGCAGCCACTGAATTCACGCGGACTCTGCGGTAAACGCGCGTTTCACTGTCGTGACCTTCGTAGACCTTAACCTAAGTTCCGTGTGTGATTTGGGTGAGTGTGTTTCTCTAAAGCAATAAACAATTCAATATCGATACGGATATTCTGGCACAATACACATATTTTCAATTACCCAAAAAAAAAAAAAAAACCAGAATTTTTTTTAAATTTTTTTTGCCGTATCTCGCTTGTCTTTTATTTCAGATTTTCATATCATTCGACAGTTTGCATTCTCAGTGCTGAGGACTATTTGCCAACAGAAGGGACACAAATGGGATTTCTTTCGAAACCATGGTATTTAGACATATGTTTCTTTTAAGCAAAACATCTTCCAAACCTCTCAGCTGCCAGGGAGATCCTGAAATTAAATGTCTCCTGGGGCTTGGACCTCGCAGGAACCTTGTACTCGGCGGGCAGGCGGGCAGACCCGATGGAAGAGACCTTCCGTCCGGCACCAAACGACCCGGGGACACTTGCGTTCGGATCCTAAGAACATATTAGGATCCGAAATGCTTGCTCCCGGACCACCGCGGCCCGCCGGTGACAACAGCGATGCCTAAAGGTAGAGCCACCGCTTTCAAAACGGGGCCGGTGTTCCCCCAAGCGCTCGTCTAAGCAGGCGGGTGACGGATCGGGCCCTGAGGCCCAGCCAGTTTGGGAGGAACAGGCCTCCTACCTGCAGCGGCGGAAAGCCCTTGCCGGTTAACGTGGGTGATTGCACAGAACCTCCCCAGTCCCTAGAAACGACCAGCCCCCCCAGAGCGCTTGGGAAGCTGCTCCTTTTTCTCCCTGCGGGGCTGTGCCGCCAGGGGTAGGTTTTCCCCTTTTATTCCAGTGAGAGCGTGAAATGTTTTCCAAACTGTGGGGTCCCTACCCACTAAGTCGGATCATTAGGCCCCCAAAGGCACTAGAAGAAAGGCCTCGGTTAGGCTCTTATCGCAGATATCAGAGCCTAGCACAGAGTGCGCACGTGTGTGCAGGTGCGTGCACAGGTGTGTGCCGGGGGTGTCCACACGCGTGTGCAGCGGTGCTCACAGGGCCACAGTGGAAAGTGTGTCTCCCGCAGGCTCAGGTCCTGGGGCCGGGGAATCACCCCGTCACCAGTGAGACCGGACAGGATGGGACCTCGTGTGGCCTCGGGGAGGGAACCTGCCGGCCTCCCGCCCCCAGGCGTCCGGTGCCGCCTCCCCCTGCGGTTCGCTCGTCCACACGGGTACAGACCCCGCGCTTCGGGCCGCGTGGGGGTCACGCGAGAGGTGGATGCCACCGTGAGACTCATTCCCTTTTCTTCTCACTTTGACCCGTCTGCCCCCCAAAGTAACTCCATCCCGTTGGCTAAGCCCTGAGGCCTGGACTCTAAACCAGGATTTTTTTCAACCAGCACATTGGAATTGACCATCAGGCCTCATCATTTCTCCGACTTTGATAAGCGCGGGGACGTCTGTAGCACTGACTTCCTCCCCGGGTTTGCCCCGTCGCCACCGCCTCACGGAGACGGACCCTCGTCCTCCCTGGTCCTTCAGCTCCCACATCACCTGCGTTTCCCGCGAGGGCCCCCGAGTCCCACCCCTCGCACCCCCGGCTGCAGCCGCCTCCCCACCGACTCCACAGACGGGTCAGTTTTCATGGAATCGTCTCTTAACAGTGACCCCATTTCATAGACGGAGAAGCGGAGGCCCAGAGAATAACCGTCAGGTTTCCTAGCAGGTGTCTGCTGAGGACCAGACCCGCCTCTCTTCTCATTCAGTTTCCCGAAGCCCCGAGCTCGGACTTCAAGGTCCTTCCAGCCTAAATTCCAGCCTTATCTGCAGGGATTCTAGTCCAGCAGCCAAACCGGCTCCCGCCCCACCCACAGGGCTCCCGCCCCACCCACATCCTTCACTTCCTCATCGGTAATTCATTACCTTTCCTGTGAGCCCCGAATGTCTCCCCAGCTCACCCCCCACCCCCATCTCGCTGGCGTCTCCCAACCTGCTGTCCTCCGGGATTTGGGGTCACACCCCAAACACCTGGAACCCTAACCGTGAAACAGGAAGAATTATTTCAGGAATGCAGGAGTCCAGCAGGGAGAGGGGGGAACTAACTCTTGCAGATCCACCGTAGCTCAGGGGTCCTTGGCGTTCCCCGAAATCCTTACATTCACAGTTTACAAAACATCCTCAGAATCCCCCCGTCTTCCTGGAAGCTGGGCGTAGGCCCGGGGGACGGCACCTGGGGGTGTTAGCTTTCTTCTCTAGCCTGCAAGCTCTTTTAGGGCAGGGACTGTACCTTTTTAAAAAAATAAAAATTACTGATTTTAGAGAGGGAAGAAGGGGCGGGGAGAGAGTGAGATCTGTTGCTCCACCCACTCACGCGTCACCGGCTGATTCTTGCATGTGCCTTGACTGGGGATCGAACCCACAACCTTGGCGCAGTGGGAAGTAGCTCTGACCAGTGGAGCTCCCCAGGGGCGGGGACCGTACCTTTTTTCAACTACATGTCCTTGGCTGAAGCCAGAAAGTTTTTACCAGGGCTGTTGAATTTTACCTCCCACAGGCAGGCACAGTTGGAAAGGAAGGAAAGTCGCGTCCCTTCAGGGGACGTCCTTGTTCGTGAGATAAAACCTGCTCCTCTCTGTCCGTTCCAGACGAGGGTGGCCCAGAACACGGTGAATAAAGGCCGGTCCCCCAGTCCTCTCACCACACCCGAGAGCCAGGCCCGCCCACCGATTATTCTGAAAAGGCTGTTATTGCTAAATCCTGGAGCTCTGGTCTTGTTTCGGGGGGGGGAGAAACGTCAAGGAAGACGAAAGAATATTTACAAGTCTAATTTGTAATTTTAAAAGTCTGATGAAAACAGCAGCGTGGCCCTGAAAAGGCAGGAGGAACCTCATGTGGGTCCTAGTCGTGGGGGCGGCGGCTCTGAAAGGCCTCGGCCGGCCAGTCCAGGGCTCTGGCCTGGAAAAGGCGGTGCTGGGGAGACAGCAGAGACCCGGGGCCTGGGCTGGGGCTGGGAGAAGTAGCGTCTTAGCACCAGCAGGGCCGTGCTCCGTCTTTGACACAACACTTTGTGCCCCTTCACCGCTATCATTCTGGTTCAAGTCCCTCGTGAGGAAGTTGAACGGTTCTCTGTGGACACAGGCAGGAGTCCAGCTTCCCTCTCGGGCCCCCGGAGGGGCTGAGTCAGAGGGTCCCCGGGACGGCTCAGCTCACGGCCTCCGAGGGGAGGGAACAGATGAGCCTTCTGACCACAGGCGCACGGTCCGCTCACGTGTGAGGACCAGGGCTTTGCAAAGCTTGTCTGACAATCTTTGTTTTCTCTCTTCCGAATCCACCGAAAACTGACGGGGTCCTTGCAAGTGGCTCTAAAACAATATGCCGATATCAGGACACCTTTCTTTTAAAGACTGGAGGCCTGGCCAGCGTGGCTCAGTGGTTGAATGTCGACCCATGAACCTGGAGATCAGGGTTCGATTCCTGGTCAGGACGCATGCCCGGGTTTTGGCTCGATCCCCAGCAAGGGGCGTGCAGGAGGCAGCTGATCAAGGACATGAAGCCCTTTTGCATTTGGGCTGATTTTCTCAGCAGACGTTATAACCCACAGTTTCCTGATCCACACCGACATGCCTGGGGGTCCCCGTTTGCAGAGTGTTTCCCAGTTCTGACAACATCCTCCACGTATAACCTCATTTATTTCTCCAAGCAACTGGACAAAGCACGTGTGACCATCACATTTTACAGGTGAGAGCTCGGGGCTCAGCCTGGAGCCCCAGGTCACCTACCTACACCTGGCAGAGGTCATGGTCAGGGCCTGGCCTCACCCCAGGCCCCTCGGTGGATGTTTTTAAAGCTTCAGTTAAAGACAAACCTCAAATAAACTCTCCTGTCAATAGATGCTGGGAAAGTGGGGAGGAAATAAAATTCTCTGGACTGAGGTTTTTAGCAAGTTTTTTTGTTGTTGTTGACCATAGATCCCTGGGCAATTTGGTGGCTTCTTTCTCCAAATACTATTTATAAATATGCAGAAAGAGAATAGATAGGGTTTCAAAGGAAACCAAATATATTACAATACATGCAGGGTGTCCCCCCAAAAATGTATACACACTTTAACAGCTGATAACTCAATTTTGAAATTGAAATGTATTTTAATAAACACTGCCTTTATAATTATTCAAAGCGTGTATACATTTTGGGGGGACACCCTATAGTTATCAAGATATTTTAAAATGTATGACACTGTGCTCCTTTATTGACATTAAATATCAGGAGTAGAGTTTCTACCATGATTTTTAAATAGTGAAAACAAACATGATATTGCAAAGCACCTACCAGAACTGTATCAGGATCTGAAAATACTGACTTTCTATTGGTGACAAAGTACCTACCTTCACAATGAGAGGAAATGCAAATTTCCCTTAGAGAATCCTGAACACAGAGATGTTACTGTTTTCTGATCCAAGTTCATGGACCCCTGAGGCCCCGGCCTTGGAATAAGAACCTGCTCTGGGCGCTCAGGCCCTGGGACCGGGTCCTCAGCCTGCATCCCGGGGGAGGGGGCATCACTTCCCATCCGGCCCGCGGCCTGCGAGGTCAGCTTACCCTCCAGGGTCTCGCACTGGACCAGGTTGAGGTAGTCCTGCTGGGTCAGGAGGCCGGCCTTGCACCCCCGCACCAGGCCCTCCAGGTAGCCGTGGTCCACATTGAAGCACAGCTCCGCACTCTCCAGCATGGGGACAGGTGAGGGCGGTCGGGCCGGGACAGCGGTGTCCTGGGAGCCCTGGGAGCCTTGCACTGGTCTGGAAGAGCTCAGCCGGCTCAGGAGTCACCAGGAGGCTGCCTGTCAGCTGACAGTCAGGGTTTAGTGACTAGTTCTCTCTAGTTCAGTGGCTTTGACCACAGAGGCTCAGCGGTGTTGACGGCAACAATGAATGACCTGGATGACCCACCAGCCCAAGAAGCCACCACCACGGGGGGAGGGCCGGGTGGGCGGTCAGTCCGGCTCTGCTATTGTGCAGGAGAAACACCAGAATGTTTTGTAAACATTCCTCCCCCCTGCTGAGCTTTCAAATGTAAACTACATTTGTCCTCAACAGTCTTCAGGACTATTAATGTGAAGAAAGAAATGGCCTTAAAAAAAAATCAAGTTATGTAAATACATCAATTGAAGAAGCCTGAGAAACTAATCCAGCATTTTTTGTTTTAAATTTTAACACACTTTAAAAATATATGTTTTTATTGATTTTTAGAGAGAGAGAAAGGGAGAGGGAGAGAGAGAAACAGCAATGAGAGAGAAACACTGATGGGCTGCCTCCTGCACCCCCCTCCTGGGGATGGAGCACAAAACCCAGGCCTGTGCCCTGACCAGGAATCCAAACCTGACCTCCTGGATCACGGACGCTCAACCCCTGAGCCACACCGGCCAGGGGCTCTTTGCACCTTGTTGATTTGGGAGAATTCAGCGTTTTAAGGGCGTCTTAATATTTTCTTCCGAAAGAGAAGAGTGAGTATTTCAGGTGCTGGCTGTGAACTCTGAGCCGACAGTGACTGGCAACACGCTGTTTGCCCTAATGGTTCACATTTTGTACTTTAACAAAAGGATATTTTGTTTTAATGTGGTATTAATTAAACCTGGGCCCGGTACAGTGTGTGTCCCCTTGTTCTTTGGGGACCCTCTTTCATTTCTAGTAACAGAACCTGCTCGAATAGCTAGTGTTTTTAATCCCATTAGGAAAGAACCAAGCATTGCTCTTAATGTTTAGACACAAGATCTACATGGGTATCCCTATAAAGCAAAGGCAAAAAGTTCGAAATCCTGGAGTGACTGCTCCTTTCAAAAGCGTAAGGTCATTAACTAGTACTTGCATCCAAATTTCATATTCTGAATTGCAGAGAAATGCATAATTGCCTGAGCAAGATGGGTCCTTTCCTCTGTGTTATATTTTGTTCTGTCTTTATTGTTTCCTTTCCTGCTCGCCAGAGCAACACATACTTTTTGCAAAAATCCAACCATTGCAGACATACCTGAGCTGGGAGTTCCTCTAATACCCGCCCGGAGAGGGAGCACTCGTCGCAGTTGGGGTGAACCCTGCAAGAGGTTATTTAAGCTCCAAAATGCTCGCCCTGGTGGTGTCAGCGTGAATTTTTCAAAGGGTCACTTTGATTCCCAGCCACCAGAGGTCGCCGCAGCACCGCAGCGAGCGTGGCCGGCCGCCTCCCTCACCTGCGCACCTTCCCCGTGGGAAGCGCCCAGGGGAGTTTAAACGTGGCTTCCAGGTGCTCAGGCTAAGAGACCTTTTTAGACGTCAGGAGCCCTGCTGTCCCCGGACCCCAGACGGCACTGCTCTCGTCTCAAACTCAAGCAAGCCCCTCTTCCCTGCCTCCCAAACAGCTAATTACTTAAATCGTTTCACCTGTTGTTTCACCGGCTGGGTTCATTTACCGTATTTATTCACAGACTTGTCACGTCCCGAGATGTTCTGTGAAATGGGGTCGGGGGTGGAAAGCCCTGTGAACAAAGAGGTTTGAGAAACGCAGCAGACGGTGGGTCCCAGCCTGGAGCACCCACGGGTTGGCGCAGTGAAGGCCCTGAGAAGCCCTTTGCCTAACCTCCAAACGGCATTCTCCACGCAGCTGGCTGGACAGCGGCTCCCTCGGCCTGGGCAGTTCATCCTGTAACAGCCTGAAGACGTGGTGCCCTTTGCAACATTATTTGGGAAATTCTGATTGATACCATCAATTATTTTTTAAAACGTTACAAAATGCACACGTCACACTCTCATATAAGTATTCAGTTCATTTCCAACTTGGAGAAATGGTCTCCTTTTCAGTTCACATGTAGTTTAAAAGTTCATAGCTTTACAACGTTTTCTCCCCTCCAAATATTTCCCATTTTTTACTTTTTTTAAATTTTCTGTCTTGATGGCAGAGATTCCAGGACCTGTCTGTACCCATCCGGGATTCTTTTAATAATATTCTTGGAAAGATTATTACTATTTACTTCAGAATAGGAGATGATGTAATTGACTTTGAATTTCAAATCCGAGAAACCCACAAATATGAACAAAATCTAGCTTAAGACCAATAAAAGAAACTCGGAAACAGTAGGGAATCGTGCCTGTTTTCCGGTTTCTGTGTCATTACTACATATATTTCTATTTAATGATGTAAACACACGTTCAAATATTTTTTTTTTATTACCATGGTAGGAAATCAGTTGGGACGACATTCTTTCCCAGCCGGCGAATCTAGTCTCAGCCCAGAACCTCACTGAGATGCCGAGGAGCCGTGTAGCTCGGTTAAGCATCTCCTGACCTGCCGAAATCATTGTGGGAGGTTTGTTTTCACACGTCGATGCTTTTTCAGACAACCTGCAGCCGAGGTGGATGGACAGACATCGAACCGTTCGCCCCGAGGGACTCCCTGCCAGCCTGAGTTTGTAGCAGGCGCAGGGCGTCCCCGGGGCTGGGACGTCCCTGCTCCCTCCTGGGTCCCCAGCCGGTGGCTCCCTCGTAGCCAAGGCTGCAGTGACGCAGCCCCGGAGCCGGGAAAGGACACGGACTCCAAGAACTCGCCAGTCTCTCAGGTCTTTTGTGGTGCTTCAGTCGCTTTCAAGAAGTTTCTGCCGTTATGAACCGAAACCCAAACCCACCTACTGTTTCCCGGCCAAACTGCTTTCTCTTTGAACGTGGGACCAGGTCTCAGTGGCTCCCAGGGGGAGGGCGCAAGGGAACATATTTCCACCCCGATAAATCTCACCCTGGAATTATTTCTAAAACGGGCCCCAGGAGGGGACAAGACCAGGCCAGGAGGAGAAACGGTTGGGGGGCGCCTCTGAGTGTTTCTTCTCTGTGGACGAAGCAGAAGGACCGTAAGGGATATTCCCGTAGGAATATCTAGTTTAAAACTAGCCTGTGCTCCTTTCCCCTGGGCGAGAGGTACCAGCCCAAACTGATCTTAGTAACGTGAGTTGTCTCCACACACCAACTGGGAGCTTCCTTTATTGGGGGGAAAAAGGTACTGTTGCTTCTGTTAGAGAGATTTTTACAGACATGTTCTGGAATACTCCGTTCCTCGTTGTGATGGACGCACACGGCGCCGCAGGGAAGGGGTCCGCGGTCCCGTTGCTTGGGGTTTGGGGGATGGAAGACGCCCAGATGGACCCGAGGAAGAGGGAGGAACACAGCGCTGTCCGCAGAGCCGCAGAGAGGAGCTAATTAACTCCCGAGCTCGCAGTTTCCACCCAAGGGACGGCCTTTGCTCCCGGCTCACGAGCGGCGGGCGGACGGGCTCCTCGAGACGCAGGCGGGGGTGAGACAAACACCACGACTCCCATCGGTAAACAGTCTGTGCGCACACGATGATTTCCCTCCTCGGACGGCGGGCGCAGGGCTTTGTTCTCAACTCCAAGTGTTTCATGACGGAAAAGAAATACGTAGATCCTTCTAGGAGAAAGCTTGGTAGCGGAGGAGGGCCCGGGAGGGACCGGCGGGGAAGGCCGGGGAGGTTAGAGGTCAGGGCGAGGTGCCTGCGGGCGCTGGGCCGGCTGCCCGGCACCCGCTTTGCTGTTTCCTACACGTGCCGCGATGTCCACAGCACTCACCTGTACGAAGAAAATAATTATTTTAATAACAGACGCAAATGATTCCCCCAGAGACAAATGGGAGCTGAAGCCCTGTGATTTCAACTATTTTTCCAGACGCCTCTCCTTCAGACACCCGCCTAGCAGGACTCCGTGCGCTTTCTTTTTAAGTTTGCATACAGAAGACTTCAGTTTTGGGGGGTGCGGTTCTATGACTTTCGACAAATGCCGAGTCCTGTGACTACCACCCCAACCAAGACACAGAACAGCCGCATCCCCCCCACATTCCCTCCTGCTGCAGTTATAGTCACCCCCGCTCCCTGCGGACCCCGCAGGACGGCTGCTCTGTTTCTTGTCTCTACTGGTTTGCGTTTTCCAGAACGTCCTCTAAATTTAATCATTCACATACTATTTGTTTATTTTTTTGCTGGTATTTCCAAAGTCTCCAGGGGACCTCGGTGCTCTTTAACAGAGGAAGGAATGAATTCAAGATCTCGCAGCTGCCAGGGGCAGTAACGTTGTTAGTGGCATTGATTTGTTTTATAAAAACATATGCGAGAGCCCAGCCGGCGAGGCTCAGGGGTTGAGCATCGACCTGGGATCCAGGAGATCGAGGTTCGATTCCCGGTCGGGGCCCAGGCCGGGGCTGTGGCTCGATCCCCAGCAGGGGGTGTGCTGGAGGCAGCCCGTCAGTGACCCTCATCATGGATGTTTCTTTTCTTTTTTTTTTTTAAATGTCTTTATTGATTTCAGAGAGAGGAAAGGAGGGAGAGAGAGAGAGATGGAAACATCAATGATGAGAAAGTCATTGATCGCTGCAGCCCGCAACCCGGGCATGTGCCCTGACCAGGAATCGAACCCTGATCACCTGGATCCCAGGTCAACGCTCAACCGCTGAGCCACGCCCGGCCGGGCACGGATGTTTCTCTCTCTCTCCCTCTCCCTTCCTCCCTCTGACATCAATAAAAACGCACTAAATGTGTATCTGGGAGAGTAGGACGGGCCGTGATTCCTGGACTCTGACCCCCCGTCGGCCTTGGGAGATCGTGCAGTCCAGGTGCACCCCGTGGACGCGAAGGGCCTCGAATGGAACGGGGCTGGAGCGGAGGCTCCTTCGGAAACGAGGGCAGCGGGTCTGGGAAGGGGACCGTGTCCTGTCCCCTCTGCCTGAGCTGGTCCTGGACACAGCCCTGGGTGGACGAGAGAGTCTCTGAAACTTTCAGATGTGCTGCGAGGGCTCATTTGTAGGTGAAGCCGGTCACCGATGCGGCTTCGGGATGGGTCCGGGACCTGCGGGCCTTTGTCACCGTGGCGTCTGTGACGTGTGGGATCCAGTGTGGACCGGACCCTCCACCAGGCAGGGCCCCGGGGGCTGCACTGCCTCCTGAAAACCTTGAAACCAGCTTGGTTAAAAGCCTCCTGGTTTTTCTTGAACATCGGGATTTTTTTTTTTTTTTTCCCACAGAACAGCTCTCCTGCTCTGGGCCCAGCCGTCTGCTTTGTTGGAAATGGACAGTATTAAAGCATCCTCGGGGCCCCACGGAGGTCAGCGGTTGCTCAAAATAGCACAGTAATACATTTACTTGGTAAATGGTTTTGGATAATGACGACATTGATTTTTTTTTTTTTTTAAATTTCAGTTTTTTGTCTAAAAGGCTGCCAAGCAGTCTTTCGGTTTAACCACAGCTGAGTGGTTCTCGGGGGTGGGAACTGTACCTCGATGAGTAAACCCTACGGCTGCGCTGTTAGCTGAGACACGGAAATATTTTACTAAGTTTCACTTAAAAATGTCTCTGAATCCGTTAATATTAAGGGACCTCAAGTACATATAAATAATTTAAATACACGCAGGAAGATCATATCTTGAAATATTAATGTTGTGTTTTACTCCCCCCACAACCTACTGACGCGTGACCTTTCTTTCCCATTAACTCAAGAAAGACGACTTTTCCCGGGAAAAAATATCAAGAAATGAGCTCTGCCCGGAGGAGGGGCCTGGCCAGGGTGTGAAGTCCCCCCAGAAAGGGGCGACGGGCAGTCGCTGGGTTTCGGGGGCAGGTGGCTATCGGACGTTTTTGCTGCGGGGCGGGGGGGTGCCGGGGTAGATCAGACCTGATGGGGGGAGGAAGCCCATTTAGCTTGGACCCGCTTTGTCCATGTTACTGACGTGATAGTCTCAATAATTCTCAAGGCTGTGGTGACTGTCCCAGAGCCCCGGGCTGGCTGAGCCCATTGCTAACAGTTCCGGGCTCTGGGTCACGTGGCTCCGTGGTACCCGCAGTCCCCCCCCCCCCCCCCCCCGCCGTGTGCAAGGCCACTGAGTCCGAAGGAGATAGTAGTGATGGCAGGGCCGCCTGGGAGGGGTTTCTGTACTTGCTCATCCCTCTGTTCATGCCGGGTACTGGGGACCCACAGGGGCAGTATTTCCACAGCCACACCGGCAGCCCACGGGGGGGGGGGGGGAGGGGGGAGGTGTGGCCGGCATCGCCCGCACTGTTTGTTAAATATTTTCAGTATCATCCCCGGATATGAAGATAAATAAGATACATAAGATACAGTTCCTGTTCTGAAGGGTCTTAGAGCAACATAGTAACATAACATAACATAACAACATAACATAACATAATGTAACGTCATAATAATATAACAGTAACTTAATAATGACATAATACGTGCTTTTCTTCTCCCGATCACTTATGTCTTAGTTTGGCCTGTTTCAGGCTTTGGGACTTGCCTCATCTCTCCTTTCCACTGTAAAAATTAAATCCGTCAGAAGCAGAGGAGAGTGAACTGTGTTAAGAGCCTGGCCGCTGCGGCTCCCCCAGGCCTCCCCGGGCAGAGCCTTTCGCTCTAATAACTTCTCGGACACGATTGACCTTCCCGGGCTGGGAGCTCGTGCAGCGGAGCTGACAGCCGACGGGCAGCCACGCCCCTCCTCTCGCCCCAGTAGTTCCAGGGTGGATTTCCCTGCAGCTCTAAAGACAGGGGTCTACTGCGGACCTACTGAGTGTCTGGCTGGACCAAGGTGCGTGGGGGCCGGACGTGTAACTATGCAACAGCCGTGGCCTCTCTGAGGAGCTGCACATAATTCAGTGTGGCTACAGGCCGTGCACGTGCGTGTGTTTGCGTGTTGTGCATGTGCCCATGTATGAGTCCGTGTGTGCGTTCGCGTGTACGTGCGTGTGCATGTGTGTGTGTTGTTGGGAAATCTGAGTCCCGGAGGAGCTCACTCATCTGCCCAGCTTTGCTGAGTCCGCTCTTCAGTTACCACCTAGCAAGTCCCCTGTCGCCCATGTTTACCTTCTGGACGTGAAAAGGTCCAATGTGCTGAAGTTCTCTCGCTGGAAAACCTCCCTGTACTCCCCCGTTATACTCCCCAACCCGTTTTTCACTTATTTATTTATTTTCTTAAATAATTTTTTTTTTTTAATTTTCAAAAATTGATTTTAGAGAGAAAAGGAGAGAGAGAGAGAGAGAGAAACACGGATCGGCTGCCTCCCGCACCTTCCCTACCGGGGACTGAGCCCAGACCCCGAGCATGTGCCCTGACCAGGTTTGGTGACCTTTTGGTGCCCAGATGACACCCAACCAACTGAGCCACCCCGGCCAGGGCTTTACTTTTCTGTAACGAAAGATTTCATCTCCCTACAAACAGAGGCGGCGGGAACGCCGCGGTGAGCCCCGGGCAGCCGCTCCGCAGCCTCAGGCACCACGAGGCGCCCCCGGCTTGTGGGGTGCACCCCTCGCTCCAGACCTGAAGCAGCCCATCCCCAGGACCCTCCGCCCGTCACTGGAGCACAGCCCCTGGAGGCCGAGCGTCTCTGCCGACGTCCTTTCGCAGAGAAGGGGCTGTGGTCTCCGGCGCCACTCGCTGTCCATTAGCGGCTGAAACACTCACTCGGTCAGATCCATTTCCCCTGATGGCATTTTCATGCTGGTGGAAAATGCTTCCCGTGACTCGCTGGGATTACATTTCTATTTTCAGGCAACGTTCTGACTCCCCCCGAGCTAACTATTGTGTTTTTTATTTGCTTAGTTTCCTGTGCACCTTGCTGTATATATTTGTTCTTCTTAAGTTTCCTCGGTGGACTTTTCCTCACAAATGCCTGTCGCCTGCCTCTGCGGCTGCTGTTCTCTCCTGGACACTCTCAGTCCCTCTCCCCCCGTCTGGACCTGCGGCTCTGCCGGCCGCCCGGAGGCCGGGCACTGGCGTTTCGACTTCTCTAAGTCTCCTCCTGGGTCCCAGGCCTTCCTCTCGCTTTGCTTTGCCCCTTGTTTCGGTGGCAAACATCCTCCAGAGATTCCCGGGGAAACCGCAGACCTGGGGGCTCCCACACCTGGCGAAACACCTTGGACGCCTAGAAAGGTACTGACTCTGCCCTTTCTCTGGTCGGCCGCTTGGCTGGGTCTGGGACGCGCGGCCGAAAGTCCCCTTCACGAGATTCGATGACTCTCCCTTTTCCCCCAAGTCCCTGGCGTCCCCTCGGGGCATAAGGCTGATCTTCTGCCTGGTCCTCCGTGTACGACCTTCGTGTCCTCTCTGGAAACTCCGGGTCCTCACTGGACTTCTCAGCCTCGGTTCCAAGTCCTTTACTTTTGTGAAATGTCCTTGGTTCCCGCCTCTTCCGGCGTCATCTCACTTCCTTCTTTCTTCCCGTGGGAGCTGCCGTGACTAGATACTTAACTTTTAAGGCCTTTTCTGAATTTTTTCTTTTTGCCATAACATTTTTGTTATTTTGCAAGAGCTTCTACCCACCCTGTTCCTGTTTAATAAAACTGCTGTCCCTTGATTCAATATTTGACATCTGCCTAAGGACATAGAAATATATATTCTACGTGCACATATATCAGTTCGAATGTGTTTGCCCGTGTTGCGCATCCTAAAGGCTTTTCCTTCTCATGTTGTTTTAAAACTTCCGAGTCCCCAGGTTTCTAGACAGAGCAAGTATTTTCCAACTGGTAATCCCAGGGCTCGTCGGCTTCAGGGAGCATCAGCCATCAGAGAGAAGGAGGGTGTCGCAGCCGGAGTTTTCAATGTGTGCGCCTGTGCGTGCGTGTGCATGCGTGTGCATGCGTGTACTGGTCACATGTGCATAGCCAGAGACCCCCATTCATTCCTTAGTCACCTGCATGGACCCCAGAGGTGAGGGCTCGCTTCTCAGTAGGTCGCCCTGGCCCCCGGCTCCTCTGTCTCTCCTTCAAGGAGGCCCCGGGGAAACCTGAGTTCGAGTCTCAGCTTCGCCCCGGGAGAGCTGTGTGCCCTCAATTACTCGCCTGTAACCTGGAGATGAACGTCTTTCCCTGTCCTAGGGGTGCTGAGGACGGCGCTATGCCTGTGGGTGTCTAATGTAGACGGGAAAGTTAATAAACCCCCGACGGTTGGTTAAAGAAAATTTTGCCAGGTTATTTTTCTGGGAATCGCGCCATCTTGAGAAAGGACCCGCTCGTACTCTCTTTAGCGGCATTTTCAAAACAGGGCAGGAAATGACCCGAGTTGTCCAAGACTGCCGGCTGCCACCCCCGATCTCGGGGAGCTCGGGCTGGGAACCCAAGGGAAGTGGAGGCCTTTCCTCCGGGCGGGGCCGTCCCCCGGGCACACCCGGCTCAGCCCGTTTTCCTCGCCGGCTGTTTCTTTGGCTGGAAGGATGTTTGTGTGGCTGATGTTTATGTGACCGGCTCCTCTCCTCAGATCTTAGGTTATGTTTGAATTTCTCAGTGAGAGTTAGTTCCTGACCCCTCAACTCAAAGCTGCCCCGTAGATGCGACACAGTCGTTTGTTGTGGTTTGTAGACTGTGCATCATTTCATCTGTCCCTCCCCCGGGAAGGAAGCTTCTTGGGAGCTGGCATCCGTCCACTTGAGTCCCTGAATCCCGACGGGTCCCCGACACATGCACTTGGCCTGTTCAATGAATGTTTGAACGGGTTAGACCAGGTTTTAACGCTAAGAAAGCAAAGTGAGCAGAGGTCATGGTGTTTCACGTCCCAGCAGCCGGTGCTCGCATCCTGCCCCGTCAGCGCCTGGGCACCTTCCCCCGGGGCACCTGCCGTCCCTGGGACACCTGCCCTGGGCCTCGGTTCTCTAAGCAGAACCTGCATCCAGCTCCTCTATACTCCGTCGATCAAAACCCGTCAACCCGACGTCTCATTCCCAAGTGTGCCTGCCGCCTGCACTTGAGCTCAGCGCTGGTCCAACGCGCAGCGCCTTCCGCAGCGATGGACAGCTCCTCCTCTCGACCTCCCATGCAACCAGGAAAACTAAACTAGGACGTCTTGCAATGTCACGCTGCAGGAATGAGCAGCGGACGGTTCAAGAACCACCAGCAGAAAGCAGAGAGATAGGTACATAACCCGCAGACTGATGGATGAGCGCATTTCGGGCCCCTCTCCATCAAGACAGAAGTTCCGTTTGCCAGGACCCCCCCCTTCCACTGTCTGAAGGACGCACCGGTGTGGGGTTACTGTGTGGGCCGGGCCTCTGACGTTCCCACAGGAGTTTGTAAATTCTGTCTCTTCTGGGAACAGCCAGCCAATGACAGGACCGTGGTGTTGGTGGAAAAGCTTTCGCTGTTCTGCGGCTGATTGAAGAACCGGGTGGACGGGAAAGCGTGGCCCATTTTGCCGACGTTTCACAATCGTTAACAATACCTACATTGTTGAGTCAGTGCCACTGCCTTGGGCACGTGTGCAAGGGCTCGGCATGTGTTTTCTCAGTCCGCCTTCTGCACAGGAAGGGTTTACAGAAGGCCCGAGAGTTTAGGCAGTTTTTCCAGAGGTCATTCGGGTGCTAGAGCCAGAAATCTGAGCCCAGAGAGCCTGACCTCATGGTTGGAGCATTTGCCCCCGAGACTCTTGCCTGGATGGGTGTGAATGAGGGACCACAGCAGGCCTGGCGCAACGGGAATCGTCTGCAACGAATGTCAACCTCTGCCGTCCAGAAACACCCCCTGCCCTGGCCGGAGATAATCCCCCGAAGGGCTCGGCTCCCAGGTGATCAGAGATCATGCCAATTTTATGAGAAGCGGGGTCTCTAATTCAGGGTAACTCCAAAGGCGAGGCGCTGCGCTGGGCCATCCTCCCAGGAAGAACCCCCCGGTTTGCTCTTCTGGGGGGACTTTCCCACCGGTCACCACTAGATGGCGCGTGGGTCATGCGAACGGCCCAAAGCCCCTCGAGAGGAACTGGCCCCAAAACCCAAGGAAAGCAAACTCCGCAGAGACCAGCCTGGGGTTTGGGGGCCGGGGAGGTGGCCGCACCCTGCGCAGTGGCCTAACCGTGGGACCTGGGCCTCCAGCCCCTCCTGCTTCCTTTCGGAAGGAGCATTAACAGCCCCTTAACCCAGGTTCAAGGAGACCTGAGCAAGAGCCGAGGGGTCGCGGCTTTGCTCTCTCAGAAAACTGGGCGCCCACGACTGCAGCCAGGGGCGGCCCCCGGGAGGAGACATCGAGGGACAAACCCCAGCAAACCCAGCACCTGCTTCCTGCAATTGGAACAGGAGTTTTCTGGGACCAGCCGAAATCTGCAAATAGTTATTTTTACCGCATTTTCCTCGATCAATGTTTAATAAAAATGGCCAAGTTACTGGTTCCCTCCAAAGGTCTGAATGGCCCCAACCATCTGAGCAACAAATATATTTTTTAAATATGTTTTTATTGGTTTCAGGAAGAGGAAGGGAGAGAGGGAGAGAGAGAAACATCAATGATGAGAGTCATTGATCGGCCTCCTCCTGCACGCCCCCGACTGGGGATGGAGCCCGCAACCCGGGCATGTGCCCTGACCGGGAATCGAACCTCGACCTCCTGGTTCATGGGTTGACTCTCAACCACTGAGCCACACCGGCCAGGGCCAGAGCACCTTTGAGTGATTAGGGGTGCCGGCGCAGACATCTGTCCTCTGCGGGCCTCAGAGGTAACTTGAGATCATCTGAATGCCCTTTAGCGGATTTCCCTCCACTCAGACGTCCACCCCCCCCATTGGCAGGTGCCTTCCCCAAGGCCACGCAGCACACAATGCAAGGACACACGGAGGCCAGGCTGTGTCCTTGGGAGAGCTGTCCGGTGTTGGGTCCGGGCCAGGCCTCTATAAGGACCCAGGACCCGGAGCTCCAGGCACATCGGGTCCCTCCACTGAACCTGCCACTCAGGTGACCTCGGGCTCTGTCCCACATTGAACTGCTAAGGGACAGTTAATAATCAGCTGGGCTGTTAACTAGAGCACAGACATAGGACGTGATTGGCCATCTGTTAATGTTTCCTTAAAATCTTGTTAAGTAAGAGCTAAATCCATTATTAATGGGGCGACCTAAATTAGGTGCTGCCATTAGCGGTCCAAAGGTGTGCCTTTGAAGAGGTTATCTTTAAGGCCTTTTATTTTCATTAAGGTAATTGTGTGTTGTGGATAACGATCGCCGAGGGGCAGGGGGAACTGCAGGAGCTCTGTCGCCCGGTCAGACAGCAGGGAGTGTGCTCAGCTCCCCATTGGTTAGAATAGAATTGAGGTCATTCCGATCTTTGGAGAAAAAAGAGACAATTTAATTGGCTCAAGTTTTTCAAAAAAGTAGTATTTAGCATCTTGCCTTTTTGGAGGCGGGGAACATAAAGCGTATGTTCAGAGGCTGGTATGTAGGAGGCATCCGGAAACCTGCTAGCGCTCCTGACGTTCGTGTTTGTAATAAGCAGAGGAGGTAAATCCTCTGTCACCGACCTGCTCTGGCACGTCTGTCCCCAGAGACACTCATGCCCGTCCCCTCGTGTGCCCACAGCGCTGCCCTGACCGGTCCCACTCGCCAGACCTGGAGCTTTCCTGGGACAGGACCACGTGTCCCTCTCCTCTCTCCCTGGCAGCTGCCCCGTCACCTTCCCGACAGTAGGTCCTGACTCAGTATCTGTCACAGGGGCGCCTCGGATCCAGCTTTTCTCTGTTCACTGTTTCGTATCGACCGTCTGGTCAGACAGAGCGAAAGGCGCCTGTTGGGCTCCCAGCGTCCTCTCCTGCCTGTGACCTCGACGGCCCACTTCGGGGCCCGGCCCCTGTTCTCTCCCTGGCCTCTCGTCCCTCATCCTCATGCCGTCAGTAGCTCTGATCAACAGCTGCTTCTTTCCTTTTCTTGCTCCAAATGCTGCTGCTTCCCCACGTCCCCTGGGGTAAACACACAAACTCTTTCATGGGACGCAAGGCCTTCCCGTGGTGGACGCCCTCCCCCTCCGATCCCTCGGCCACGTCCCTGTCCTGCCTGGTGCTCCGTCCACACCTGCCTGTGTGCCCCTCATCCCTAACTCCCCACCCGCCCAGACCGACCCCCGGCCCCTCAGCCTCTCGCTTCTCTTATCGATTCTCTAGCTCGCAGCCGGTGTGTTTCTCTCCTACGAATCTTTGCCCGATTCCCAAGCAGATTTGGCTCCTTTCCTTTGCTCCTGCCCCCGCCCACACGTATCTTCATTAAATCGAATTTCTTGTTGCATTAAAATTGTGGATTTGCCTGTCTACCTCCCCTCCAGGCTCTGGGCTCCTAGAGCGTTAGGGGGCTGCAACACGGTCTTCACAAACTCAGGAATTCAAAACGGAAAGTAAAACCCAGGACGTGACAAACACGGCAAAGGCGGAGACGGAAGGATCAGAGCCCCGAGTGCCAGGCCCCGTGTCCCACAGGCACAGATGCCAGATGTCCCGATACCGCCCCCCTTTCTGTTGTGAGAGAGGAGACAGCAGCCCACAGGACATTTTCCATGACCTTGAAGATTACCCTGAGAGCTGCTGTGCAGCTGGCGAGATGAGCGAACGTGAGCACAGTGATTTAATAGAAGCTGTCAGTTGTTTCCAAAGAAAGGAGACGCTGTCCAGCCCCCCCACCCCCAGGATGCTGCGGCCTGGTGGGGCCACGCCCGCTTCTGGGGACAGGATCTGCACCTGGGGCATCTTTGCTCCATCTCCCTCCCCCCCCCATCTCTCTCTGCCTCCCCCCCTTTTTGTCAAATGAAGGAAAATATCTCAAGTGGTGCAAAAATATGTAAGAAGAGTTGCCTTTCCTTCTCTCATTCTGCTTGAACTTTTAGTTCCCCTGTGTTGTGTCTCTAGAAAGATATTGTGGCAGGACCAAAGAAAAGACACCCCCCTGTGAGGGAGATAAGTTGGTCCTTGGTTGTGGGGTACACGCCTTGGGCTGAAACACTGCCTCGAGGTGGGTGAGGGTCTCCAGGGTCCTGGAGCCCCTGCAGGGAATAACCCCAGTGGGATAAGCAGATATCAAAAAGGACCATGTGTCATAGAATTGCCCACCTAAAACCTGTATGATCCTAGTAACCAGGGTCACCCCAATACCTTTAACTTAAATAAAGGACCATACATGCAACTAGCAGAACACATCCCAGCTTCCCCCACTGCCCAGTAAACACAAAAGCTGGGGATTTCCCAGGGGCCCTGCCTATGACCGTGGCCTTGTGGAAGTCCACAGAGAGTCTGCGTTCACTGTGACCGTGGCCTCGTGGAAGTCCACAGAGAGTCTGCGTTCACTGTGACCGTGGCCTCGTGGAAGTCCACAGAGAGTCTGCGTTCACGGTGACCGTGGCCACGTGGAATTCCACGGAGAGCCTGTGTTCACTGTGACCGTGGCCACGTGGAAGTCCACGGAGAGTCTGCGTTCACTGTGACCGTGGGCACATGGGAGTCCACAGAGAGTCTGCGTTCACTGTGACTATGGCACATGGAATTCCATGGAGAGCCTGCGTTCACTGTGACTATGGCACATGGAATTCCACAGAGAGCCTGCGTTCACTGTGACCGTGGGCACGTGGAGTTCCACGGAGAGTCTGCATTCACACAGCTCTTCACACAGATGGTCTGTGGGATCTTTTTTCCTGAAGCCAATATGGTCGGATATTTCCTCAAAAAAAAAAAAAAAAAGCAAGTGAGAATGTCAACAGCAGTAATTCCTTCCTCCTGTCCTATCTGAATCCCCGCTCTGTGGGCACAGACACTGTTTGTTCAGCCCTGTCCCCCGTTGCAGTCTGGTGGGCAGGCCGGGAGCAGTCTGCTCGGTCACCGTCGCTCAGATAAAGGCTGCCCTTCCGTTACTGTCAGCGACGCGAGGGCCGGCGCTCCCTGCCCTCGACCAGCTGGATCGGGCTGATCTGGTGCAATGTCTTCAAGTGGATTCCAGCTCATCAAACACAGCCGAGACTTCGAAACCAGGAGTCACCTGCAGGCCGCTTCCTCCGCGCGCCTCCACCTCCATGTGCCGGGAGAGGGGCTGGCTCTCAGTGACTGTCACTCGAACCCCAAAAGCACAAAAAGTCAGCCAGCTCAGGACAGTGGACGAAGGGCAGGCGTTATCTTTGGGGAGCAGACGTGGGCGGAGGGAGTGGAGTGTGCGGAGGGTTGAGGGACCGATGGGGGGCGGGGGTGGGTGAGTAATGGGACCTGACGCGAGGGCTGCTTCTGTCTAACCCCAGGAGCTTCAGAAGGACAGACATCCAGAAGTTAGGACGGTTGCACGTTTCCGGGGAGAAACAACAAAATTAGAACAAACACTGGAGCCAAAGAGGCCTCTCAAATCTGATCACTTACAGTGACAATATACACAAAAGTGAACTCCAGGTGGACTAGAGAGTAAAACAAACTTTAAAACTGTCAGAGAATTCGGAGAAAACGCGAGGGGATAGGTTTATAAATCTGGAGTGGGCAATGTCTTCCAATCATGATTCGAAATGCAAATGCCGTAAGGAAAAATACTCATAATTTAACTCCGTGCAAATCACAAAGTTCCCGTCACCTTAACAACGTTAATGGCCAAGGAACAGACAAGGCAGAAATATCTGTAGCGAACGCTTTTTAAGGATTAGGTGTCACGTGAGACTGTGGAATAGCAGAGGGCACCCGAATTAGTTAAGTGGCTTGTAGGGAAATGAGCGCGTAGAGCCAGGAAGGGGCTGCGGCAATGCCAGGCGCGTGCGGTCCGCTTCTCAGCGGCTTGGCCTGAAATCCCAGCAAGATGTTAAAAATCTGGCCTCTGTTTTTACGGCGACGGGGTGGGAGCTGGGCTGAAATTTTATCTACTTTCCGAACATCTGCCGCTATTAGCATTAACCAGGTTAACCTTCAGGAGATAATTGGAAGAGCCCCTGTCATGTTAAAGTCCTAACTTTAATTTTTTTTTTTTAATTTTTATTTATTTATTTTATAGCTTTATTGCTTTCAGAGAGAGGAAAGGAGAGGGGGATAGAGAGATAGAAACATCAATGATGAGAGAGTCATTGATCGAGCCCGCAACCCGGGCATGTGCCCCGACTGGGAATCGAACCCGATCGCCTGGATCCCAGGTCGACGCTCAACCGCTGAGCCACGCCCGGCCGGGCTAAAGTCCTAACTTTAAAGCTTGAACTCAGGACAGAGTTAAAGTGAACGGAAATGGGGGGTGGTTCATAGACACGCATGGGTCAAGGCCCCCCAGAAAACTGGCCACTGGGGCTGCCGGACGTGACCGTCCCGCTGAAGCACCAGCCGTGCGCGTCCATCAGTGAAAATGTAGGAGCATGTTAGCCCCACTGGGCCTCGGTTCTTTTCGCAGAAACCCCGCCTCCGCAGGCCACGCCATTTCGTTCAGGGTCTCCCAGCTCGGTCCGCAGGCGGCCGGCCTGTGCGAATCCAGCATAATTAGCTCCTGATTTGTCTCAGTCAGAGATCATTCTTTACTGGGCCCACTGAGTAGACAGACTTTTCTTTTATGTACCTATCAACCCGCGATTTGGGTGCTGAGGTGCCCGGTAGGACCCTGGAGATGCTGGGCCCCCTGCTTGAGCTCGGGCCGGGGTGACAAAGGGCTGAAGACCCACCGTCTCGAGCGATCTGGCCGCCACGCACCCGTTCTTAGGATGCAGTTGTGCGTGTGTGTCTAGAAGCAGACTCGGGCTCTGCCCCAGCAGGCCCCACTTCATGTCTCACGTTTCTTCTCTTTCCTGTCTTCCTCTTTCCCTTTCCCGAGGATGAAACGAAGGCCAGATTCTTCAGCCGCCCGCAGCCCCGCCCCGACCCGAAGGTGAGCCCCCTCCCAGCGCCGGTGCTCCGGGATTTGGGGGGCGGATCAGCGCAGATGAATCCTTTCTCCGTCTCTCACCAGGAACTTGCCAGACTGCCCACTCGGTTACCCTGGTTACAGCCCACACACCCATAGATTCATCAATAAAACAAAGTTCGTTATTACCCAAAGAAATACTTTCTGCTTCTCTCTGGCAAGGAGCAAAATATTCTTGCATTGAATTTGCTGCCCACTCACGCCCATCTCCTTCGGTGCCTCCCGACTGCAGCCCCACTTTCCGCCCTCTCTCCCTCCCTCTCTCCCTCCCTCCCTCTCTTTCTCCCTTCCTCCCCCCCCCCCCCCCCCCATTGCCGCATTATCAAATTCCCATCCTTGGAGCCGTAAACCGAGGCAGGGCGTCAGGGCCGCAGGCCTGCCCTGGGGACACTGAGCGGGGCGGCTGGCCTCCCTCCCAGATGCTGTGCTTGGCTCCTGACCATTCCCACCATCAGCCAGGCCCTGAGCTTCCGGGGCATGTGTATTTTAAAAGGTTATGGATGGAACAACCTAACACCATCCAAGTCCACTTCCGGCGAATTCGTGATGCTGAGAAAGAAAAACCGTTTGTAAGTTTCACAGACATCAGTCGTTTCAGGAGTCAGGAAAGTGAAACCCGCAGGTGAAGCTGGTGGACACCAGGCAGCAGGGCGGGGAGAACCGGGGAAAACCGGGTCTCCGTCCAGTGTCGCCCGACAGGGGCCAGCGTCCATTTGAAAGCGGCCAAGACAAATTCTAAAAGGGGCCAGATTCTGCCAACGAGGCCACCAGTGTGCAGAGCGTCTGAATATTTCTGTGAGGTGCACGGAAGACTACGTTTCAACAGCCTGTACCAAGCGCGTGACTGAAACGCAGGCCGTCGCCCGCCCAGGAAGCAGGTGCACGTGCCACAAATGCCCACCTGGGAGGCCTGCACCCAGGTGAGCCCCGTGCACGGCCCTGAACCCCAGGCCCCCGCAGAATTTCTCCCTGCTGACCCCCAGGGAAGCCGACAAGCCGATCATTGGCGCCAGTCACATGTCCAGTGGGGCTGCGGCCTCCCATGGCCAGTGCTGTCCCTCAGCCTGAGGGTCTCTCACTCGTCCAGAGGAGGTGACTCCAAGTGTCTCCCAGGAAAGGAGCTGACGGTTCAGATATTTCTCTTCCATGAGAAAGAGGAGCCGGGTCCTGGTCCCTCGCTTCAGAAAGTACTGAGCATGCCCCGTCGTTAGGGTCGAGAGACAAGCTGAGGTTTCAGGTAGAAGAATCAGGAGAAAAGCCCGCGTGGCTCGGCCCTCTCTTCTGGATTCCAGACCTAAGTGCCTGCACTCGGGACAGCGCTTCTCTGCAGGAACCGTGCAGAGGGCCCGGCGAGCACCGTGCATCCGGACCCTCTGGCTTTGTCTTAATAGAGGCCAAAGAGCCCCGGCAGGCGTGGCTCAGTGGTTAGAGCTCGGCCCAGGCACCAAAGGGTCACAGGTTCAATTCCCAGTCAAGGGCATGCACCTGGGTTGCAGGTTCGAGCCCGGGCCCCAGTCAGGGCGCATGCGGGAGGCAACCCATCGATGTGTCTCTGTCTCTCCCCCTCCCTTCCACTCTCCCTCTAAAAATCAATGGAAACAATACCCTCCTGCGAGGATTAACAACAAGAGGCCACATAAACCAGGGCCCTTGGAAAAAGAAAAATGAGAATTCTCTCCCATTCATTCCAGGAGCTTGGCTGTCCCTGCGAGGACGTTTGCATCCAGAGGCAGAGGCCCCGCCACCCTCGGCCAGTGTCTTCTCTCCTCTGTTCAGGACGGACGGTGGCTGTGGGGTGGACGCTCTGTCCCTCTTTGGGCTGTTCTGCCTGACTGTCGTCATGGTTACCCAGGCTTGTCGCCCTCTGGGCTTGCTCACTGTCAGGTCCAGTCCGGGTCCTTCCCTCCACTGCCCACGGGGACACATCCCGAGCCCTGGCCGCTGCACGCCCCGTAACAGGAACCAAGCAAACGCGGGAGGCTCAGAAATTTGGGGAAGGGGGTTTGTGAATCCATGTGAAGCAGTTCTGGGATCTCCAAGCCCTCTTAGCAGAAAACCGTGTGTGCAAATACGCATGACATTCGCATCTAATTTCAGGCGCTAAATGCACTTTGAACTAAAGATCTAGTGACCCGGCTGATGGGGGTTTGGGAGGTAGGGCGACCGCGGAGACCGGCACCACGGTGGACACCAAATGCCACCTGAACTGCCCAGGCCCGGGGTCAGAGCCCTGGTTGGCTGGTTGGCGACGGAGACGCCAGCTCTGGGTGGCAATTCCCCAGACAGCAGGACCCCTCTCGTGGTGGCTTCTTTTTTAATGTGTAAAAGCCTTTAAGGTGGTTTCATGTGGTGATGACTGAACAAGGAAAGGGTCTGATCTGTCAGCAGGACCGCAAGGCCCCCTCCCGCTTAATGGCTCCGGCGTTGAAAAGGAGGGTGGGTCCCTGAGAAACCCACAGTCGGGGCTGCAAAACCCTCGGGATCATCGCGGTCGATGGGGAACGGGGCCGGGACCCCAAGGGCTCTGAGTGGAGGGAACAGCTGCTCTATGTGTCAGCCACTTAACACGACCCTGGGAGAGCCCCGGCTGGTGTGGCTCCGGGGGCCGCGAGTCTTCCATGCCCCGGGGGCCTTGAGTCCTCCATGCCCCGAGGGCGGCCGTCTGATTCCCAGTCGGGGCACGCGCCTGGGTTTCAGGTTCTGTCCCCGGTTGGGGTCCGTGGGGAGGCCGCCGATGGACGTTTCTCTCACATCCATGTTTCTCTCTCTCTCTAAAAAAAAAAAAAATCAATACATTTTTTAAAAATCTACCCTATGAGATAATTATGAATATAATTCCTGTTTCATAGATGAGGCAACGGAGACACTGTGATAACTAAATAACAAGATTATCCAATTAAGAGGCATTAGAATCAGGATCTGAATCTAAGTAAGTTTACTCCCTGGCTGAACTGTTAACCGGGGTGCGGGGTGACCTTCTAGTAACGCTCTAGCTGCACCCCAAGCCGCCTCTCTGTGCCCCGCGGAAAGGATGTTCTTGGCTGGGCTCCGGCAGTTCCAGCTTTTAGCTGATAATTGCAGATGGGAAACATTTCACGGCAGCCAGTCTCTACTCTTCCCGTAAAACCTCACAGAAAGCGTCCCGAGTGGGGCGAACATGCAGGGATATCTGTTAGGATGGGCGTTCTACCTGGTGAATTTTACACGCGTTTCACTCATTTCTCCTTGAAACCCTTTCAGCTTAGAACCTTCCCACCCTCAGTTTGTAGGAAGAAAACGAAGGGCCGGGGGAGATGGGAAACGTGCCGGCGCTGACCCAGGGCAGAGGAGGGGCTCCGGCCGGGCTCGCAGACCTGAGACCCCAGGCTGTCCTGTTAGGAGCCGATTCACACACGTGAACGTCGTGCAGGAGGGAAAACTCGCCGAGTCGGTTCTCTTAGGCTGGCCTGGGCCTTGGACGAGCTGGCTTAGGGGCCGGGAGGATTCCGCAGGCCCGGGTTCCTGGCCGTGGGTCGGAGCGTGTCTCCCTCCATTGCTGGTTCAGAGCGTGGGCTGAGCTCCTGCCGGCCACCAGCGGCCCTGAGCCGGGAGCCGCCGCTCTCGAAGGGGTCGCGCAGCGTGGGCTTCCAGGTCCGCCCCACGCCACGTGCGAAAGCCGCACACACACCGTCCGTCAGGGCTCCAGGCTGCTCTGAGGTGTTTCCATCACCTCAAAAGTATTTGATATGAAATAATTCCTTCACCGAGTTTAGTGAAACATTCGACAGGCAGGAGCACCGTAGTCCAATAGATTTAGTCTCAGAATCTACAATTGCAGTGTTTATGATACTAAGAGGTGGCTGAAATTTCATTTTTTTCGTTCCGTTTATATGCTGAACCCCAACAATGTCCACTGAATAATAGGCCTCTGACTCTATTTCTATTTTCACTCATTTTTTAATTAACTGTTTCTAGGAGGGCTGAGATTTAGCTGGTGTTCGCTGGACTGTGAGTATTGCTCAGTTCACAGGAGCTGAGGAACGGGTGGTGTGGACAGAAAGTGTCTCAGACGTGATCCAGCTGATCCCACCGCTTCCCCAGGGGGCCGCTGCGGCCGAGAGAGATCAGTGAACCTGCCCAAGGCGACACCCCGTGGCTGCCCAGAGCCAGAGCAGGGACCCCGACCGGCCTCCCCGGGGAGGCTCCTCCACAGTGGTCCCCTCCCGAGGCCCACGGGGCTGGGAACCACCTAATCCCCGTGACACGTCACCCTCCACGGTCCCCTCAGCTGCTTTAAAAAGAGACAGGCCCTGGCCGGCGTGGCTCAGCCGGTTGAGCGCCATCCTGCGCACTGAAAGGTGGCTCCTTAGATTCCTGGTCAGGCCACACGCTCAGGTCGTGGGTTTGATCCCCTAGCTGGGGGCTTGCAGGAGGCAGCCAACCGACGTTTCTCTCTCATACTGATGTTTCTGTATCTCTCTCTCCCTCTCCCCTCCTCTCTATCTGAAATCAATGAAAACATATTTAAAAACAAATGAATAAAATAAAAAGAGAGGCCCTGGCCCGGTAGCTCAGTTGGTCAGTGTCGTCCAGATACGCCAAGGTTTCAGGTTCGATCCCCGGTCGGGGCACATGCAAGAAGCAACCAATGATTCATAAGTAGGTGGAACAACAAATGGACGGATATTTCTCTCTTTCTCTCTTCCTACCTCTCTCTCTCTCTGAATTTAATAAACATTTTTTTAAAAAGAGACAGTTCTTTCCCGTTAACAGCACAAAGCCATCCCTTGCCCTGTACGTGGCTCTTTGTGGGGGACGCCATCCGCAGCGTATCCGTGTGAACCCTGAACGTAAACGTTCTCTTCCCGCCGGGAACTCCCTGTAACTGAGATCAAAGCCGCCCCGAGCTTTCTCAGGGGCTGAGCTTCTTTCATTCCCGCTTTCAGGAATTTGAACTTAAGGAAACTGCTCCTCGGGCTGCTGTGAGCCGGGGTCTCTCCGTCTTCTCTTCGGAGCAACACCTCTCCTTTCACGCCCCTTCCTTTGATAGACGGCGTCGCGGCCTTTACGCCGAGGGGGAGGGAGAAGGAGACGAAAATGGTCGTGTAGGCAGAAAATGAAATGTATTCTTTTGTTAATCTTCACCCAAGGCTATTTTTCCCATTGATTTTCAGAGAGAGTGGAAGGAAGGAGGGGGAGAGAGAGAAACATGGACGTGGAGAGTCACATCCATTGGCTGCCTCCTGCGCGAACCCCGATGGGGGGCAGGGGCCAGACCTGCAGCACAGATACGTGCCCTTGGCTGCGAATCGAACCCTCGACCCTTCGGTGTGTGGCCGATGCCCTAACCACTGAGAAAACCTGCCAGGGTCGGAAAATGAAATATTTTGGGACACATCAAATAGCCTTTTAATCTGATGGGTGGTTCTGCACATAGACGTGGACATGATTGTCCAAGATAATTTACGTCTGCAAATGGATAATTTGCATCTGTAGCTATAAGCTCACCCTCTATATTATGCCAGGATTACGTTCTGCAATATTCACTTTTTTTGTGAAGCCATTTGCACTCTCAGCCAGTTTTATAGACGAAAAGCATCTTCCGTTCACCGTTTGAATGATGCAGATCCTCCTGGACTATGGCCGTGTAAGGAGGGGCCCATCCGCATTTACCCTCCTGAACCTTCTCTTTATAACCGCAGCCCCGAGTCCGCCCCGGTGCCAGCGCCAATGGCGCTCACTGCAGGCCACTCGGTCCTGGCAGAGCCGGCGAGCGCCCCCACTCCACGTCCACCCAGCCGTCGTCCCTGCGCGTCCACTGAGTGCCACAGCGTGGCCTTGACAGCCCACGAGAGTTCAAAACAAAGCGCAATGTCACAGGTCCTTTTCGTATTTCACATCCCGCACCATGTGTTATTTTTGTTTTTATATGTGTGTGTGTAACATCGGAATCACGTGGGTTTTCTTTCCCCTGGACTCTCTCTCTTCCTCCATCTCCTGTTCAGTCCACAGCCTCAAACCACGGCCCGAGCAGCTGTTCACACGTGTCCCCTGAGTAACGCTGGGCCGCCCGGTGTTTGGTTTACGATACTCAAAAATTCAGAAGGGCGAGAGCTCGGGTCAAGACCCTTCTTTTCAACCGAAGGTCTTTTCCCGTTAGAAGGGCCCTTGATAGAAACATACTTTTTCCCGGCCTGCTCTTGAGTTTATCTGAAAGGACCCGTGGAGATGAGCTCAGAAGACAAGCAGTCTAAGAATTTAACTAATGTGGTCGACGGAGTCACGGAAGGTGACCAACGAAACTCCATAATTGGAGGGGAATGTTCTTCCCGCAGCTGTGAAGTGGCCCCTGCGCTGGGGCCGGCGTGAAGGGCGGTGAGGCTCTAACAGGCAGGAGAGCGCTGTTCCCGCGCCCGTCTCCACGGGGAGATTATCTCCTCTGCTCTCCGTCTTCGATTTCTGCACAGCATTTCCCGCCAGCCCTAGGAGCTGGCAGCGTTTCCACATTTACAGCAAATTCGGATACGGTTTTATTGCCATCACTCGCCAGCCTCACAATGGTCCCTGATTCGACTAATCACTTGGTATTATTACCTCCTCTCAGCTGCTCCCGAAGGGAAGGCTGGCTGAGTAAATGATTGAAACGCTCCCCCCGAACCCTGGGTGTGCCCACTGCGCCGTCCCTGTTGCTGTGACTCCCCCAGCACCTACCCAGGCATTTTTTGCAGATTTATTGAGGTTTTACTGACATACGACCAGGTGCATTTGTTTAAAATGCACAGTTTGACCAGGTTTACATTACGTTTGAATTGTGGTTGAATTAGTGTAGACGTGTTGATAGTCACAGGACGTTTTTACTCGAACTTTTTAAAGAGAGATTTTTTTTAAGCTAAAAATCACAGTTTAGGGGGCTAACTCCCAATCTGGTTCATTTTCTTTCCCCAGTATAAACACCCGAGGTAGCACATTTAGGGTGGTAGATGGACTAGAATTAACTTCTTATTAATTCTAAAATGACCGGTATCTTTACTTGCTTTTTTTACCCCACATTTTCTTGATGACATTTTATTACTTAACGGGACACTTTGCAGCCCGGATTTCGCAAATTCTGTGATAAATTTACTTGACTCTCTTGTGTTCCTGTAGCTACTAATATCCACTGGACCTGATAACCACTCAGGTTAATTCCAATGCAAAATAAGATTGTTTGGCCATAAAATAAGATTGTTATGACCCCAAGATGTAGTAGTCTGCACCTTAGTGAACATTTCCATCAAAAAAGGAAGGAGGGAGGGAGGGAGGGAGGGAGGGAGGGAGGGAGGGAGGGAGGGAGGGAGGGAGGAAGGAGGAAGGAAGGAAGGGTTATTAGCTGCCCTTCACATTGTTGGTCTCCAGGCGTGGGCGCCGTCCCCTGTCACCTGTCTGTGGGGTCTGACGCCTGCGTCCAGTGATAGCAGCGAGGCCCCGCGCGGCCAGGGGAGGCTGCCACCGGGCCTCACGCAGGCTTCCTGTCCATCCAGCCCGTCTCTCCCTCCCTCCCGCGAGCCCACCCGGGGAGCGCAGATAGCAGCTCCAGGGACACTTTTCTCAGAGTCCCCAGGCCGCTCCTTTTCTTGGAATCCCAGGGCCTGGAGGCCTGGTCTTTCCGAGCTCAGAAAAGTCGTCTCTTCCTGAACTGTCGAAACTTGTTCCTTATGCCGACAGGTTATTGATTTTTCAATACCTTTATTTCTCCACTCGTTCCTTTGAAGAGGTCGATGCTATTTTTAGGCCTCTGACACCCAGATAACTAAGGGGGTGAGCACGGCTGTCTGCCTCACCGTGAACAGCTGTGTTTAAAGAGCTCTCGAGCCGCAGGGTGGCCTCGGGAAGCGGACGGGGCTCCGGGTCTCGTGTATTCAGCGCCAAGTCCCATAGCCAGAGCCCAGGGCTCCACACCTGCGGGTCAGTTTTAAGTCCGCACAGTTAATTCTGGGCAGTCTGAGCGACAAGGAGCGTCGCTCTGTCAGACATTCTCCTAAATAGTTCCACTAATAAGCAGCCATTTGTTATGGCTGAGTTGTACCCCACTGGGTGAAAGCAGGGGCCAGAAGTACACTCTCTCCCTGGCCCCTGACTTGCGGAGACAGTCGCCTGCTGTCTGCGTCTCAGCCCGTCTCCGGCCCCACGTCCAGCCTCCAGCCCCGGCCCCCCCAGCGAGGAAGCGCTGCTGCTGCTCGGCTCCCCGGCTGCGGAGACTGTGGGGGCAACGGGAGCTGGGTTTGGGGTAAGCGGGAGCAATAAGATCAAAGTCCCAACAAAAAAAAAGAGCAACAAACGGCTGCCCTTTCGGCCGGCCGCCCGCCCACGCACCCACCTGGCGTCTCTAACGCCTTCAGCGCAGCGCGAGAGACGCGGGGACGGAAACCTGGACCAGGCGCTCAGTTCTCCGCGCCTCAGGCTTTCGGAGAAGGAGCTACGCGTCCGAGGGTCCTGTGTTGCTTCCTTCACTTTTCCCGTTCCCTCCGCCGGACCCATTGAAGCCGCTGAAATAACCCCTTTGCTTTATAAGGACACGAGCAGTGGACTGTGCTAAACGGGTAACTCAGAAGTTAATCATTTCAAGCGTCTACTTTAGGAGAAAACGATCACCAGAGCCACACACGGGCTTGAGATGCTGTAGACGGGCCCTGCCACTTTGAGGTTAAAGACCCAAATTAAAAAAACAGCCCCCCCCCCCATGAAGCTTCTGCGCCGCTGAATTCTAAGAGCTTTTGCTGAATTTTGAGGCCTGGCCTTCTTTAAGAAAACGTCGTAGTAAGTGAATGTAAAGAAGAGTCTCTTATAACGGAACCATTCACGCAAGTATTTCCGCTCCTCTAGACTTAGTAAAGCTAATAATATATATGGACTCAGGTAGACCAGCCCCGTGAGCTTCCACGACTGGCTGGAGGATTAGGAATCTGTGATTTTCTCCCTGACGACCGGTGACTTAGTGGGGAGAGACGGCCTGATTCTAATAGATACCAAAACTTTATGCCGTCTTCATTTTATTAGGAAAACGGGTATTGTGGAACTTATTAACGATGTAATTCAAGATCTCTGTTTATTCCTGTAAAAAATCAAAGCTCTGCTAAAACTCTCAGGAAGTTTGTATTGATTCTTGGGCTTTGATATTTGTGCCAAGCGCCTCTGGAGCCCTCCCACGAATGCCAAGAGCGCTAAGACGGGGCTCAGTGTCCCAGAGTGGTTTTGAAAAAAAGCATGAGGCACACAAGTGATGAATTATTCACGAAACCGTCAGAGATGGAGGCTCAGGACTGTTCGCCTGGCATCCGGGGAACGTGTTTTTCCCCAAGAGCGTGACAAGCTGTGAAGGCTTCATGGCTCCTCTCTTTAGCTTTTCAAAGGAGAATATTTGGCAAAAAAAAAAAAAAAAAAAAAGTTCCAACGCTCGTGATCTAGGGCACCCCCCCCACTGCCCTAAAAGTGATCAATTTTATGTCGACTGTTAGCTGAGCACCCAGTTAACCCGCAGGCACTGTGTGGGTCCCTGGAGGGACCAGGACTGTTTTCACCTGCAGGAGGCCCACAGTCGCCACCGCAAAGGCCGCCCTCCCTCCCTGTGTGGGTTTTGCTGTAACATCGGCCATGGACTCCCAGGCTGTGGGTTCCTCTGGCTCTTACACAGTGTGAGAGAGTGTGTGCGTGTGTGTGCACGTGTGTGTGCGTGTGTGAGAGAGTGTGCGTGTGTGTGTGCCTGTGTGCGAGTGTGTGTGCATGCGTGTGTGTGCATGTGTGAGAGTGTGCGTGTGTGCGTGTGTGTGCCTGTGTGCCTGTGTGCGTGTCTGTGTGTGTGTGCATGTGTGAGAGTGTGCGTGTGTGCGTGTGTGTGCCTGTGTGCGTGTGTGCGTGTCTGTGTGTGTGTGCGTGTGTGAGAGAGTGTGCGTGTGTGTGTGTGTGCCTGTGTGCGTGTGTGCGTGTCTGTGTGTGTGTGCATGTGTGAGAGAGTGTGCGTGTGTGTGTGTGCCTGTGTGCGTGTGTGCGTGTCTGTGTGTGTGTGCTCACACACTCGAGCTGGGGGAACTCCGTCCGTGGTCCTGACTCACGCCCTCCCTGGGTGACTCTGGTTCCTCGCACGGCCACGAGACGCTCGGCCACACTCCCCATGAATCAGAAACCTAAAAATGGTTTCAGGGGAAAAAATAGATTAATGGTCATTCTTTATTCCTGAAATGTGTTATTAGTTCGATCTAGTTAAATATGAAGTGGAACAGGCCTATTTAACCGCGAGGCGCTATTTTTATTTATTTTATTGACGTTCATGTCTCACAGAAGTAGTTTTCCTCGGGCAGCCCTTTGGAAGAGGTGCCTGAGCCCAGGAACCCGAATCCCAGTCCCAGCGTAGCTGCTGCTTCGGAACCGGAGCGTCTCCCGGGCACACGGTGCCTGGGGCCCGGCCTACGTCTGGCCCTCCCTGCCTGGCTCGCTGCCTCCACGGCTCTGCTAGGAAGCGGGGTCTTTGGAAAGACTCTTGGGCACAGCTTCCCTGACGGCATTAAGTTGAAGGAGCTTTTTTATCGAGCCCTTGCCGTGGACGAGGTGCTGGAAAGCAGGCAAAGATAAAAATAAGACGATTTGGTCTCAGACCAACATTTCGCAAAGGAGCTCGCAGGCTCCTGTAATCTATGCACATAATATAATTTCCGTGAGTGGCTTTGGAGAACCGTCTGGGTGTCGTCCCCGGAGAGGGGCAGATAAGCCGTGTGGGCAGGACAGGCGACTCTGGGTCAGGGCCTTACAGACCAGCAGAGTGTGGCATTCGCTTGTCCCCTGACTGGAAACACCGGAGAAAGTGGACAGGGGGGGGTCTGACTGGTCCAGACAGTGGTCAGTGGTCCGGGCAGGACCGGAGAGGAGACAGGGGAGGGAGGTGGGGACGGTGAACTGCGACTGTCCTCCAATGACACATGTAGCAACTCAGACTTTCTCTACAAACAATGTGTCCAAAGCAGAGCGGGCAAGGAGTGTTAGGATACTTTTTATCTATTTTTTATGTGTGTGTGTGTGGTTTTTTTAAATTTATTGACTTTAGGGAGAGAGAGAGAGAAACATTGATTTGCTGCCCCACTTACCCAGGCGTCATTGGCTGATTCTTGTACATGCCCTGACTGGGGATCGAACCCGAAGCCTCGGCGTGTGGGGACGACGCTCTAACCAACTGAGCTGCCCCCCAGGACTATGTTTTCTTTGTTTTGTTTCTCCCCAGTTAGCCTATTAGGGGAACAGTGAATGGATGTCTAATGTCAAGTAACACACGTCTCGCGGGAATTGGTGCCTAACTTCCCCGGGGGGACAGCACAGTCGTCGCCTGGGGACGATCAGTGAGGACGCCTCCGGTCCCAAGGATGCGGAGGAAGCAGGTGACCCTCTGAGTGAGATGCTGGAGGTGACATAACTCAGCCCGGACGGCCGAGCCCGGCGGCCACCGCCCTTCGCCGAGACCTGCAGGGCCGGCTGGCGGAAGAACGGGGTCTCAGAGGGTCCATCTGCATCTCCATCATGAAGCTCACACGCGTTTCCTTAACCAAGGACATCCTCGCCCTTTCACAGTATCATCCGCAGGCGGGACGCGCGCCCTGTGTCTGTGGCGCTGGCAGATAAGACCCGAGGACCGTCCCTGAGGCACAATGGACGGGAGATACGTCAGGGGCACCCAGGGCGGGCAGGTTTCAGAAAACACTCGCCCTTCACATAGAGGAGCATTTAAGGTGAGAGCCGGTTATCTGGGGACTGTCCCAGGCCGTCACCCCCCTCTCCGTCTGTCCTTGATAAGACGGCTGGGCGCCCATCACCTGCCTCTCGATGCCCCTGGCTGTCAAGTCTTTAACCCTCAGCTGAAATTCTTACCGCACAGCGTCGCCTTGGTTTGACATTTCGGGCCCCTGTCCTTTTTAAAACGAATTTTCAGGAAGACATCACCCCCAGGCATTTACAGCACAGAGCCCGGCGGGAGGTTTCAGGGCTTTCTGTTTTGTTTGCAGTTTCCTGACCTGTTTCAGATGAAGCCACATTACATTTTCAATCGGAGCAGCTCATGGGTAGAATTTGACTTACGGGTTGTTTTTGTCTTTGTTCCCCCTCCCCCCCCCAGTTTCTTTTACAGCAATTTTTAAATTTTGAAAAATAATGTTTAATTCAGAAAATTTGAACAAAGGCCGTCTGTATATGCTTCACGCAGACTCACCACGTTTTCACGTTTGGCCACGTTGGTTTTTTCCCTCCTGTCTCCTTTCTCTCTTTCTTTCCACACATGTACACACAGGGTTGTTTTTTTTTATACAGTTTAAAAAACTATGTGACGACAGACTGCATCTGCCATTCCCTTTTACTCCTAAAAACTTCAGTGAGTATCTTCTAAGAACAACCGCACGTCCAGTCCAAGCGGAGCTCCCCGCACTCGGGACAGTAACCCAGCTTAGAGACTTGAGCGTCGGCACGTCCCTCGCCCCTACTTTCCAGATTCCACTTCCGTCCCCCGTCCCCCGACGTCCCTAAATCAGTTCCCAGCAGGCCTCCAGCGCGGGACCCCGTTTCGTACTTACTTGTGTCTGTTCCGTTTCCCCAGGTCCCTCGGCCTTCAATTTTGCGTGTTTGTTACGCCGGCCACAACGTGGTTGGGGAATTCAGGCCACTTCATCTACAGCGTGTCGCTCAGTTTGGCATTTTAAATGCTTGCTCGTGATTAGATTTAGTTGATGCATTTGAGGCTGGAACACAAAACAGATGTTGTACAACCACTGAAAAAGTATTTCAAATTATTTTACAAAAGAAGCTGATGTAAACAATTGTGGGATGGGGGGAAATTATTTATAATGCAAATACCACCCCAATAGAGATGCTTTACAAGTTTTATTTTCATATGTGTGTTTTCCCCCAGTCAGCACCCGACCTCTTAATTAGTTTATTTTCACCTGGTACTGCCCACAAGCTGAGTGATGGGCCTGGACTAGTGCTGAGAAGATTCTCTCAGCCGGCGCAGCCGGTTACCTGAGATAAGAACTGTTTTCACAAACCGCAAACAAGGTCTTTATGCTGCTTGAATTTACAGATCCAGCGGCCTTTCAGAAAGAAGCTGTCCCCAGAATTCCCCACCGTCCCACCTGTAAGCCACTTAAAAAAGCGACAGAAGTCAGCCCGTGGATGCAAAAGGTGAATGTAATCAGTAACCCTGAACACATCTCTGCTAAGCAAGGCCCTGAATATCACGGGAGGTGCACCCCGGGGACCGAAGCGCCTTCAGAATAAACACATTTCCTCTCTGCCCACGTCCCACCTTGGTTTCTGCTACAGTTTTACTGCATCGTTTAAAAAAGATCCCCTTCCCAACGTGGTCATCGTCCCCCTGACAGGGCAGACGGAGGAAATGCGGGGAGGTTTTCACGTTGTCATTTCTTAACGTGATGCTGTTCACCTCCATCATCCGGCCCAGCCTTGGCCGGACGCAGCCGTCGGGCGGGACCCGGCCCTCGGCCCGGCCGCCAGCTCCTCCCCAGCAGGGGGTCGTTCTGGGCCGTGGCCGGGTGGTCGCCACCCTGACACTGTGACATCAGAAACGAAAACGGTGAACATTTATTTCATCGACACCATCCTCGCTTACAGAAGCAACACAGTGAATGGAGATTCCAGTCTTTCCCAGAACAAGTGTCCTTTTCGGTAGCTGCCCTGTGACCGTCTGAACAGCGCGATCAGTTCCTCCACCGCCCGGAGGGATTGCTCAGGAGCGTCCTCCCCGCACAGTGCCCAGGTCACCCGCGTCCTCCCTCGCGCTCCGCCAGCGTGACTCAACTTCTGTTTGGGGGAAAAAGAGACCTTGTATCAGCAACAAAGAGAAAATCCGTCTTCTATGGAAATCCGAAGCACAAACACTTGCGTTATTTCACCCAGCTGAGCCATGGAGTCGTGTGTCGGGGGTATTGTGTTGTGTTACTGAACGTTTATTCTGTGCCAGGGTTAACGGCGTCACACGGATCAGCTCATATGATTTCATCTGGGTGTCGCCCCCTCTGAGGAGGACCCTGTAATTAGCTCAGTGTTAAAGAGAAAGAAATCGTTTAATGCTCCACCCCAGGGCCCCTGGGCACCGATTTAAGATTCTTTGTCGGGGGGGCAGAGGGGGTGTCAAAGGCACTGCAGTAGTTTGGAGCTGATATCCCAGCAAATCGCTTCTCTCCACATCTCCACCTTGACTCTACGGTCGTCTGGGGCCCAAGCCCACAAGGCTCTTGTTTCTCAGCACCTCCCAAAACTAACCAAGTGGAGGAGGTGACCCTAGGAAAGAGCATGGGATCCCCACGGGAAGGTTTCGAGACGGGCTCAGAGGTGGACTGGAGGCCTCAGAGTTGGGGTCGGTCACTATGGCTGGTACGGTGTCGCCACCGTAAATTCAGGTCCGAAGGTAAGGCTCTCTCCGCCTGACAAAGGGGAAGCAAGGCAACGGTCCCCCGAGTTTCTTGGGTTGTGTTTTTCTCGAAACCCCGAGCTTCCTGAGCACTGGATCCTAATAAGCTACGATTCTGTGTTGTGTTCCCCAAGCGGCGACAATCACAATAGAGCCTCTGTCTATTGTCAGATGCGAGTCTCTGTGCTAAGGTTGCTCTCCTGTCGGGAAACTTTCCATATCTGGTTACAAAAGCTCCGGGCTGCATGTGTACAAACCAAACAGGAGCCAGAGGAGGGCAGGAGCTCATTCGAGAGTCGGTGCTGGAACCACAGCGGGGCCGGGACACGGCTATTTCCTTCCAAACGGGGGGACACGCACACCGTAGGTCCCTCTCGCTGCGCTGTCACAGGCGTCAGTGACAGTCCCAGCTCCTGAGTCTTTCCTTCCTTCCTACTGACATCCGTTCAGATGTTCAGGGCACGAGTGGGAAAGATTTCACCGAACGTGGCCGTTTACACAGGAGAGCAGGTCTCCCTCCTCGACTTTGGAGCTGGTCCCATTTAAAACCCAATCATCTCCGAGTTGCCTTTTAATATTTAAATTGAATGAATAAATTAATACTATAACTTCATCGGCATGTTAATGAATTAGTATTTGTTATTGAAGTTGGCTTTTGATAAGATTACTGTAATGATAATAATATGAAAAGAGATTTTGTCCAGGCACCAGGTAAGAAAGAGAGCCCCCCCCCCCGTCACATTTCAGCTGCTGTCTCTTGTCATTGCGTTGAGGTCGCCCAGGTCATGCCTTGGGCCACTTTACTATGTTCAAGGTTCAGATTAGTACTTAACAAAATTTACTGGATTGTCCGGCCGGTTGAGCATCGACCTAGGATCCAGGAGATCGGGGTTCGATTCCTGGTCAGGGCACAGGCCTGGGTTTTGGGATCGTCGGTCCCCAGTCAGGGGCCTGCAGGAGGCAGCCGATCAGTGACTCTCATCACTGATGTTTCTCTCTCTCCCCCTTCTTCTCTGAGATCATTGAAGTTATATTTTTTTAAAAATTTACTGGATTAATCAAACATAAATGTTTATTTTCTTAAATATATTAGAAATTATACCACCTTGTAGATTGTTACAAAGTAATAGTGGCAATTTGGTGACATTGAATGAAATCTTGCTAAAAACGTCAATGGCATTTTATTTTGGGTCAGACAGAAGCTCTTTTTTCAGAATACAGGAAAATGTCTGTTTTGATATTTAAAAAATGACTAAACTATTACTGGCGTCCATTTAACCAAAGTCACTCACAGTTTTTCAAATATGCTGAACATTAATTTAAGGAAGACTTTCAAGAGCTGCTGGTTGAGGTTTTTTTTTGAGCAAAGAGTTTTTTCTGTTTTACCCGCACGAGTTAATCGTTTCATATGTCACAGGGTACGCCACGACCAACCCGTGAGACAAGCATTTCTCAGACGTGCACCAAGCCCCTGGCAGTGAGCCTTGCGTGTTTCACCTCTGAGTAGACGTGAAAAATTAACTGTATTCTGTCTTAGTTCCTTCTTCGGTGTAAGGAGACAGGACGTCAATGAAAGGTGTGTACAGAGTCTCCGTGGCGGCCCCCGGGCTCTATTATGAGATGTGCAGAAATCCCGCAGCACTGTTTTCCCGGAGCAAACAAACAAACAAACAGCCTCAGTGGGGGTTGTGCTTGAGCCAGGCCCCCTCCCCGAAATACTCTGCAGGCGGCACCTTCTCAGGACTTAGCTCACTGCCCTCCTCGGCCCTGTCGTTGTCCAAACCTTCTATTTGGGGATCACGGTTTATCTGGGGTATAATGCAAGTTTCAGCCTATCTTCATTTTTGGAACCCACATGACAATTACATCCTCTTACTGAGAAAATTACTAGGCAGAGAGAAGGCCCCTCCCCCACCCTCCCCCACGCCGGGCTGCGCCGTTTCCGAGATTTGCACACGGCACGTTTTTTAAAGGGTTGTAAACCATCCTTTGAAACCCCCAGTGGGAGGTGTGCTTTCCTTTGGAAAGTTGGAGACAATGAAAAGTCACAGTTGGGCCCCGGCCGGTGTGGCCAAGCGGTTAGAGCATCGGGCCTCGCCCGGCAGGGACGTTCCGGTCAAGGGCAAGTACCTGGGCTGCAGGTACCCAGGGTCTCTCCCTCTCTCTCTAAAATTCAGTGGAAAAAATATCCTCGAGTGAGAATTAGCAACAAAATCACAGTCGGACGGGTCCTGCGCCGTGGCTTGGCAGGCGTGGACACTGAAGGTCGGGGTGGAGAGGGGTTTTCCCACCATCGCACACGAGTTAGTGAAAAAATGAGCACACAGCCCGGACGGTCCGGTTCCTAGACCAGCGGTTCCCCATGGCAACGGGCTGACAGCTCAGGGAAATCCCTACAGATAAATCATGTGGTTTTTTTCTGTTGCTCGAGTGGGTTATGAAAGCATGACGCGCAGAGTGTATAGGTATTTATTAAGCACTGACCACACCGGTAAAGGAGGCCGTAGCGACGCCCTGAGTCAGACTGACCCAGGACGAGGGGTCACCCCGGGGCCTGAAGGGAGCTCGCCCACACTCGGGCCACCTGCTGGGCTGAGAAAACGCACGGCACCTGCTACCATCTCGCTGACCGTCCCCGGCCCTCCTGTTCTGCGAAGTCCAACCACCATCTCGATGCCGGTGACACCGAGATACAGGCCTCTGGCCCGGACACCTGTCCGAAGTCGGCATCGTAATCGACTGCCCGCGGGACGTCCTCTCTCCTGGGTCCTCTGCGCGGTGAAAGTTGAGCTCATCCTTGTGAGCGCTTGACCTTGCCCGTGGCCCGAGTCCGTCAGCGCTGGACCTTGCCCGTGGCCCGAGTCCGTCTCAGGAACGCCGTCGCCAGCCCTGCAGCTTCCCAGCCTGAACACCTGGGCGCGGACCTGGATGCCGCCCCTCCCCGACCCTCACGCCCAGGGCCTCGAGGAGCCTGGAGCCCCGACTTCCTCTGTGTCTTTATCCGGGACCTTCTCTCCATCCACCCCCCGCACAGCTTGAGCTCAAACTCTCGAAATTTCTGCTGAACTGTGAGTTTCTGAATCGATTTCGTGCATTCCTTTTTTATTATTGGATTTCCCTGCGCTCCCTTTTCATTTCGATGGAGTCCCACTTGCTTGTCTTGCTTTCGGTGTCAAACCTCGAGAAGCATCGCCATGACTGAGCTCACGGCCCGTAGTTTCTTCTCGGGTTCTCCGGCCCCAGGTCTGATGTTCGAGTCTTTCATCCGACCCGAGTTGAGTTTCCCGTGTGGCGGGAGACAGTGGTCCAGCTTCCCCATCACCGTTTACCCGAGAGACTGTCCTCTCTCCGCTGTACAGTCTTGGCTCCTTCGATGAGAATTAATCGAACACAATTTTTCTTTTCAAAACCGGGGCGGGGGCCCTGTGGGGTGAAGAGCAGCGGCGCAGGAGTAGCCCGGGGAAGCCAGGAGGACACTGGCCCCCTTCTCTCTCCGAAGGTACATGGAGAGTGAAGGAAGGAAACGTAGGTTCCCCCTGAGAACAGGTCCCGGGTGAGGCAGGGGGACCGAGGAAGCTGAGGATCTAGGGCCGAAAAATTATCAGGTTCCAGAAGCACAGCCAAGGTGCTTGGAGGTGAGAGCGAGAGGGCTCTGGGCTCAAACAGTGTGGGGACCGCAGGTTGTTTTAACAAAGGAGCTTTTCATGAGCAGCAGCTGGTGAAACCAGGCGCAGGTGAGAGTGGCTGATGCCCTCGTGGGGGAGGGTCAGTGCTTGGCTCGCGGCCGCGCCGAGGTCGTGGAGTGGAGCCCGGGCTCGTCTCCCGGGGACCTGTCCTGCGTGTGGCCGGAGGGGTGGGGCAGCGGGAGAGTGGTCCTGGGGGGGGGGGGCGCGTGGTGAGTCACGTGGCCCCAGCCGAGGAGCCGCAGGGCATGGCCACGGCCAGGGGTCCAGGTCCCTCGGCCTTCTCGGGAGGCGTGCGGAGTGGGGCCCTGGCCTGTGGCTCCGTCGGTTGGAGCATAGTCCGTGCACCAAAAGGTTTCAGGTTCGATCCCCGGTTGGGGCACGTACAGCAGGCAAGCGGTCGATGCTTCTCCGTCCCTTCCTCTCTTTCCAAAATCAATGTAAAAAGCATATCCTCAGGCAAGGATTAAAAAAATAAGCGTTGCGTGGTCCTCGAGGGAAAGGGAGCTGCTCCCTTCTGTTTGCGGCATCCTGTCTGTCCCTTTGCAGCTGTTGACGTAAATAATAAAGGGATGAGCGGGTCACCCATCGACTCTAGAATCTTCTCTTTCCAGAGAGAAGCGAGATGGGCCTTTGAACCCATGTCGGCCTCCCTGGTTCTCAGGGAGCTGGTCTGGGCGCCCACACTGTCGGCCCCCCGTGCGTCCCGGGTGAACCCCTGCGTGTGCCGGATCCTGCGCTGTCCCCTCCAGCCCAGCGGCTCCCAGCCCGCGTGTCACAGGAGCTTCTGAAACGTGCCCCCCGTTTAGTCGGGGGCACTGACCTCCTTCCCTTTAGACTGTCAAAAAAGTGGCAACAGCCAACACAAAAACAGCCTCCAGAGCAAAAAATCAAAATCATGCCTATTGTTTTTTGTCACATTGGCCAAAAATATACTTCTTGGTATGTCACAGAATTTTAGTAATTAATGTGCCATGAGATGCGAGAGGCTGAAGGTCGCGGCTCTGGCCTGACGCTCAGCACCTGCTTCCTCCCGGTGCCCAAGGCTCCACACAGCTTGTTCTGCTGGGTGGCAACCAAGACTGTCGTTTATCCGGCTTCACTTCATCCATCCAGTCCCTCCAGGATCGGCCTTGGTATTTGGAAACACTCGTTTCCTTAGCTGAACTTCCCTGGTCACAGGGGGTAAGACCTGGCGTGGCCCTTAATCACCTGGCGTGGCCATCGCCCGGCACGCCCTTCTCTCCACGTGACCTCCGCCCCCCTCGCCGCCCGTGAACGTTTACCTTCCAGCGTTTCCTGGTGCAGGGCCTGAGATAAAACAAAGGAACGCTGGTGCCCGGCGTCCAAGGTCACCTCTGACATTTCCCTAAGCTGCGTCCTGGCTGCGCAGGACGGCCGGGCGTGGAGTGCTTGCCGCTGTTGGTGGCCGTGGCACGTAGAGCTTGTGAGAGTGTGTCGGGTTTTAGCCGGAAACGTCCCAGTTCGGGTGAAGAGGCTGTGGGCCTGAGCTTTCCCACCCTCTGCGGGCTGTTTACCCCGAGGGCGAAGGTTCTGCTTGATCAGCCAGCACCTCGGGCGTCTGAGCCCAAATCTTTTCCGACTCTGTTTACGTAACTTTCTCTCCTTGTCTCTGGGAGGCCGAGGCTGCCGTTCTCACCTGGGAAGCACCACCCGGGGTTTTCTGCTGACTCCGTGTCCTGTTAGAGCTGCTAAAAAGCCGGCCAGGCTTCTGTTTGGAATTAGTCCGGACGGTCTGAGCGGCCTGGGCCTGTGTCACGTGCGACCCAAGGAAGGGCGGGCTGGCGGGCGAGCCGTCTTCCTACCCGAGGCCTGACTCCACGTCCTTGGTTGGGTTGAGAGTTGTTGGATCGTAACTGGTGTGTGTTTCTTTCACGTACACATATCTGATTCTCTGTATTTGTTGTATAAATTTTGGTTGTTTGTGTGGTTGTTAAGCCTCAGGTCCCCGGCTCTGTTGTCTGTTTTAAATGTAAACAACGGATATGATTAGCACTGTGTCCACTGGAGGGAAGAGAAAACTTGGGCCACGGAACCGAGAGTCCCAAACTCACTGTGACCCTGCCCTGTCTCCGGGAAACACTGGCTCCTCCAGACAGCCCTGGAGGGACACACGTGACTCCCAGAGAAGCCGACACTGCTGACGAAAATGTACAGCGTTTCCAGAACTGTCCACACAGCGCCTCCTGAGCCAAAACTAAGGCCGTGACCTCCCTGCGATCCTGCTTGGCCCCCACCTTGTTTATAATCAGTAGCTCTCAGCGAAGCTCCCTAATACCAAGTCCTCTCCCGATGCCAGTGCTGAAGGTGTTGGTGGAATGAATTTTTAAAAGTTGGGTTGGGAGTCAGAGGGCGAGAGTCTGGGTTCTTACGGCAGGATGTTGGCTCTGCGAGAGCCCCTCGCTTCCCCAAGTCTCCGCGTCTTTCCGTGGACGTGGTGGGCACGGACCCCCAGGCCCTGTGGAGCCCCCGCCTCCAAACAGGGGGTGACTCCGGGTCTCACCAGGGTGGGATCAGCCAGCGCCCGAGCCCCGGCCCTGTGGACGAAAGGCGTTAGATAACAGACACACCTCGGCTCGGGAAACAAATGAAGGAGAAAGTCTGACAATGCTCTGATGGTTGGCAGCTTCGCCAAGTAAATACTGGGCTCACCGTGGTGCCTGGGGCTCGGGGACCAGTTATCAAATGGGCGAGGCTACTGAGCCGGACTTGGGGAGAAAAGTCAACACCCTGACTCCCGGCCTCCTGGCTTCTGTGAGGAAATGAGTGGGTTTTACTCGCTGGGGAAATAGGCATTTTTTATTCAAGTCCTCGCCTGAGGATATGTTGACTGATTTCAGAGAGAGGGAGGGACAGAGAGAGAGAGAGAGACATCAATATGAGAGAGAAACATCAATCAGTCGCCTACTTAGTGCCCCGTTTGGGCATCGAACTCGCGACCTGGATATGTGCCCTGCCCGGGAACCGAACCCGTAGCCTTTTGGTTACAGGCCGACGCCCCTCCGGCCGGGCGAACTCCGCGTTCCTGCAGGTCCGGGAGGGTCCTACGCTGCTCAGCCCCCACTTCTTACCTTGAGAAAGGTTATGCCTGAGGCTTGATTTCCCGGAGACGGGGATTCCGATGAACAGTCTCCTAGAGAAACTGAGCGGAGCCGTGCCCACGACCTCCAAGTCCATCTTTGAAATCCCTTGGCCAGCAGTGTCTGTCAGCGTTTGACCGAGTGACCAGCGGGGGGGACCTGAGCCCCTCTCTGGGATGTGCTCCCCTATCACCTAGCTTCCCTGCACCTCAGTCTCCTCGTCTGTAAATTGGTATAATAACAGCACCTGCTTCACGAGGTCGTTGTGGCGATCAAATGACGGTGTGTGCGAAGTGCCGAGAACAGCCCTGGCTCCTCGGGGGAGTCTGAAGGGTTTATAATTATTGGTTTTGAGGCCCAGCGGCCGTGATCCCGAAGATGGTGCCTGGCGGTTCCCGAGCAAGTACAGAGCCCGCGGGAGCCGCGTTGGTGATGGGCGGAGACGGAGGTGCCCGGGAGAGAGCAGGGATGTGGGGGCGCCAGGCGGGCCGGGAGGAGCACAGCAGAAGGGACCACCACCAGATCAAGGAGGAAGGAAGGCTGGGGCCCCTGGGGACTGGCCTGACTCCACCTCGAGCACACGGGTGACCTTGTCCTCGGCGCCCGGAGAGCATCGCGGGCACTTTGCAAGCTCAGCTCGAGCTCATGTGAAAACCCCTGGGGAGCTTCTCGGAGACACTTCGCCTTCCCTTCGCCCTAGACCAAGGAAACCAAGATTTCAGGCCTGTGACTGCAGAGGCTTTAAAAAGCTCCCTGAGCATTTCCATGGACTGGGAGCATTTGAGATCACAGGCTGAAGGGAGATGGGAAAATAGCAAATACTCCTGAAAGAGACAAGGCGCCACCGCTCCCGACGGGCACACTCTCCAGAGCCGACCAGGGAAACTGTTCAGAGGATCCAGACTCGAATAGTAGACGCTGGGGCCGGAGCGACCCCAGTGCGCTTGCCCGAAGCCTCGACCTCCCGGGGGGCGGCCCCGGGCAGGGAGCAGGGGTTACGCGTGGGGTCGGCCTGGTGGGTTTTCGTCAGGGGACTTGCCCTGGCTGCGCCGAGGGCCGAGGCCTGGCCCTGGGCTCGTACCAGCCGCGTGAAACAGAAAAGACAGCGGAGGGGTTACGTGGGGGTTGGCGGCCCGTCAGCCGGAGCACTGACGGGTTGCGGGTTCGATGCCCAGCCCCAGTCAGGGCGAGTGCAGGAGGCAACCAGTCGATGTGTTTCTCTCACATTGATGTTTCTGTCTGTCTGTCTGTCTCTCCCCTTCCCTCCCTCCCTTCCATTTTCTTTGAAAATCAATGGAAAAAATATCCTCAAGTGAGGATTAACAAGAGCCAAGAGACATTTATTATTACTTGTTTTATAGAATGAGCTTAATTTGGTTAAATTCATTATCCTTTGGGTTTTTAATATGATTCATGCAAAAAGCGCTTTTAGATGCTTTTACCGCAGACGAGACAGACGGGGGTGTCGCCTGCTTGGTGCTCAGAGCCGGAGGCAGCCCCCAGAGGCGTCTCGCAGGCTCTGGCCGGGCTGGGGGCACAACCCCCGGCTTTGCCGCGCGCGGTCCGTGGTCTGGAGTTCTGCATTTCTAATTTAGCTGTTCCACACTTTTTTCATTTAAAATATTCAAAGCTGCCTGCGAACGTTCAAGTCCCAGCAAGAAGAGGCCGGTGCTATTTCAGGCCGTCTCTGAGGGCCGCCCGGGGCAGGGAGGGAGGCACATCTGGGTGCTATTTTCAGGCTCCTGGGTTCCTGAAAGGCTGGGGAGCTGGAAAGAGACCAGACGTGTGAGAGGAAATGATTAATGGGTGAAGCGGCCGACCTGGGGATTGACTGACTGCAAGGACCGGAGAGGGAACCAGGGGCAATGAGGAAGGACCGGCCGAGAGAAACCCTGGCCTGGACCCACCCCGGGGGGGAGCCGGCACCGCACGTCTTAAATGAACCAGAGCTAAAATTATGTGTGTTGTTTTTGTTTTGTTTGTTTGTTTTGTTTTTCAAAAGACACCGGGCACATTGGGTCAGGCCAGGACCTTGAGGCCCGAGGGTCAGGGACCCTGGGGCGGAGCAGTGCCCTCCACCCTGCGTACTGGCTCCCCCGGGAGAGCCCTCGGCTCACGGCCACGCCTGCACTCCCCACACTGGGAACACCTGCGAAAACACATCCTTTTAAAACTAATAGTCGAGGCGCAGGTTCTTTTAAATAGCAATGTGGTGTCACACATTTGTAAGGGAAACTTACAGCCAGGTAAACGTGGAGACTTCAGATCCCTGTGCAGCGTCCGGGTGTGACACTCTCAACTGCTCATCGATTTGGGGCACAGAGAATAGACTAATTTAAAACAGAGTATTTCAGATCCAAGTAGTATAAGCTTGTAAGTAGTATTAAGATGTCCTTAGTGTGAAATAGGATCAGTCAATAAGCAAACAGCGTTTGATAAACTGGTAGAAGTCCAAGAAGTGATGTGCTTTTCCTCGTGGGTGTTTTTTTCCTAATTGCGCCCCCAGATTTTCACAGCCTTTCATGTTTCAAACAACTGCGTAAGAGTTGTTTAAACACTAGAAGAAACTGCCCTGGACTCGGGAGATTTTGCTCTTTCCAACATTTCCCCACTCAAAAGGTCAGAAGTGCCTTCCTTCCCCACTGTCCTGTCCCAGGGCCTCTCGCCCACCGACGTCCTGCGGGAATGTCTGTGCCCCGTGATCCCAGACGGTAGCTGCCGGCCACTCTTGGCTACTGAGCCCTTGAAATTCGGCTTGTTCAGACTGAGGCACCCGTGGGGATGAAAAATGTAAACTATCCTGTTAGTAGTTTTCATGTTAATTTCATGTTGAAATAACATTTCCGGATATATAGGGTTAAGTAACATTGTTAAAATTATGCTCACCTTTGCTTTTCACTTTTTCTGTAAGTGACTGTTAGAAAACTTTCAATCAGGCGTGAGGTTTACATTGTTTCTGTTGGGCAGGGCCGTGGTACAGTAACTACCTAGACGCCCGTGCTCTTGGAATAATGTTCTGTTCATGGAATATCTGCTATCCCCGGGCTGAGCACGTTGCTTTTCTTAAATGGCTTGATTTCATTATCTCCACTTTGCAAATGAGAATATTGAGCCCACAGAGTAACACCCCTGGAGTAAGTGGGGGAGACGGGCTCCAGCCCACATCTGTCCGGAGCCCCTCTCTCAGCCCGGGGTCACCAGGCCAGGACCAAGGGGAGGTGGGGAAAGCAGGTCATTTCGGAAGCACTGGGAAAACTCGATTTATTCGATGGTTTGTCCTAAACACGTCCGTGTCCTCCAGCTGACTCAGTTGCTGGAACTCCAGACGCGAACCCGGAGCCCTGAAGAGCCAGCTCCTTGGGGACGCGCCCCCACCCCCAGCTCGCGCCCCTTCGCTGCCTCCCTTCCTGCCGCTGCTGCTTCAAATCCGTGTCCTTTCCCTCGGCTGATCCGCTATTTTTAGCTCAATGCCTGTCCTTTGGATGCGTCAGTCACATTTATCCCAGATTAAACCCTCAGCGTTTTCTCCAAGCTCTGCCTGGATCTGCCCCCATGGGTCCCGCTCTGGACCAAGTCCCTGCCCCGACGCTTCCTCCCCTCCGGCTCCCTGGCCCCACCCTCCCTCGATGTTTAAACTCCTGAGATCCCTTGTTGGTCCATCGGCACCAGGCAGACTAAACTCCAAACTCCCCCATCACCACTCAATGCAGAGACTCGGGCTCCAGGAGGCATTTGCATTTATAGACATTAACGGCCCTTGGCTGTCACGGGGGAGGGACGGGCTGGGCTGGGCTGGGAGCGCGTGGTCCCTCCAGCAGGCCGGGCCCCTGGTGGTTTCTGCGGCAGCTGCAGGAGTCTGGCCCCTGAGGATGGGGCTCATCCCCAGAAATCAGGATCCGAGTGACGACCAGCAGGGCCCAATGAAGCCAGGCTCGCTTGGTTGGTAATGTCGGAAGGGCCTCCTTCCATAAAGTTGGGAAACATCAATTGTTAAGGAAAAGCAACATCATCATTGAGACCAGAGGTGGGCAAACTGTGTCTGTCAGGAGCCAGAGAGCAAACACATAGGCTCCGTGGGCCTCACACCCTCTGTTGCAGCTACTCAGTTGGCCTTTGGAGGTGATGGTGGCCACAGACATTGAGTGAGTGATATGCTGTGTCCCATGATACACTTATTTACAGACCCAGGCAGGGCAGACCCAGCCCAGAGGGCAGTTTGCCACCCATAGGGCCGGAGGGCCAGACCAGTGTTGTCGTGGGCAGCTGAGGGAGGCCCTGACCATAGGGCGGGGGGGGGGGGGGGTTAGGTCCCTACTGATGGAGATCAGGGTACCTGGTGATAAATCATAGGAAACACTTTTCTACTGAAACAAACCTGGAGAGTTTACGGAGCAGAGTCCGACACTGGCCTGTTGGGCAGCCTCTCAGGACCATAATTTTGACCTTCCTTTGGTGGGAAAGTCTGAGAAATGCTGACAGGAGACTCGTATGTAGCCAGCGATGACCTGGGAAATCTACCTGGCCTGTCTGATCGCAGGGCCTTCACTTCCCACAGGAGTGGCGAGTCCTGGGCCTGCCCATCACATGGACACTGACAAGCTTTGTACAGTTCAGGGGTTTCACCCTGGTCCCCACCCACTGGCCGTGAGACCCTCAGACTCTCTTCAGTCCCCCAGAAGCGTCCCCATATCTGAGCACAGCGTCCTGAAGTTTTCCCGTCTGAGTTACCCAGTCATTCCTCTATTCACAGGCCCTGTGGTTGCGATTTCCCCTGCCCACAGCAACACTCGTGACCCCGTGACGTTTCCGCGCCCAGGAGCAGCCCTGAGCCAGCGCAGACACTGGGTGGCCTGTTCCCAAGTTCCCCGCCGAGGTCACCCAAGGGTCACTCTTCCCCCTGATCCAGCTCCCGGTCGGTCACGCGGCTCTTTGTGCAGCGGATTTAGTGCCGCGTTTCTCGAATCTTTGCTTTTTGTTGGTGGTTTGCTGTTTGTAAGGCCCCCGACAGAGCCGAGGTGCTGTCTGCTACCCCAGGGGCAGGAGGGCTGCTAGGCGCCTTCCGGGGAAGACACCGCGTCGGATGAGCTTCATCGGGTTGAGCCAGTGCGGAGAGCCCTGTGGTTCATGCCGATGAACCACAATGTGGGTTAAATTCGGGGCCTTTACACAGAAACACATAAAGCAGGTTATGGATGGATTGGTTGTGACCAGAGGCTCCCAGGAGCCCAGCTCTGTTCCCCAGGGCAGGGACTCAGTGTTTCCCGAGTCAGGGATCATCGACCTTATGGAACAAACCCGCACCTGTCACAGGAGCCACTGCGGCCCCGCCTCCACGCAGGCCCCGCCCACTTTGTGCCCCCGCCAGCCCCCCTCCAGGCCGCCCAATTGTCAGGACACTTCCCTGAGGGGGTCCTGCAGGACTTGCTGCTCTTTTGGGGACCAGCTGCACCCCCTGAGGTGGTTAGAAATGCAGAATCCTGCGCGATTTGCTGGCACGCTGACCTCTGAGACGAGCTGCTGTGGTCCATCACGCCAACAGTGACCTCACAGGTCCTGTTTTTTTCTGGCCACATTAGAGGCCCCTCCAGTTTCCTCAGGCCAGCACCAGCCTCTTGTGGTCAGCTACATCTTTCTGGTTTGGTACCATCCACCCATCTCACTAACCAATAACCCAATCGGCGAGCCTTTTTAGAGTGTCCATCTTCCACTGACAGTGCTGATAGTGAGGTTACACACACACGCAATCCTCAAAGGCCCCTGTCCTGGGAGCAGACAGCCGGCAGGCCAGCACCAGGGGCCTCCGAGCAGATGCAGGGACAGACCCAGGAAGGCAGGAGAGCGTGTGAGAGATGCGGGTGGATGTGGTCCGGGAGGGCTTCCTGGAGGAGTCGTCTGGAACACAAAACAACTTGATTCCCATCAGCATGATCCAGCCAAGGAGAAGGTATCGTCAGACACTCATCAGCCCTGGCACGTGACACCCTCGTTGTCACCACCGCCGCTGGATCATCATAGATTCCTGCCCGGGAACCGAGACAACCACAGCAGCGAAAGAACTGAGTCTAAGAAATGACAGAGGGGAGCAATGATTCGCCCCCCCCCCCCCCCGTGAAGTGTCTTTAATCCCGGCACAAAAACCCAACTTCCCTTCCCCAGCCTCAGACTCCAGGATCCTGCAGAACGGGAGGCCCGGGCGTTGGGGCGGCTCTGCCTCTAAGGCGCTGGCCTGTCTCCCCAGGCCCGTCCCGTCCTGTGTGTTTCTCCTTCTGCGGCGGGAGGGGCTGGACGCCGTGGTCGCCAGCATCCCGCGCGGCTCCGGGCTTCTGACCGGCTTCCGACCCGCCAGGTGCATTGCGCGCCCCTCTCTCTCTGCCCGGCACGTCCGAATTTCTTCCATTCACAGCTTAGACTCTAAGAAAAGCAATGACGGTCAGAGCACAGTGAGAACAGCTTAAAATGCTGCCGGTACCCTGAGCCCCCTTTTTCAGAGAGAAATCTGAGACACACAGTGACTGAGGCTGGAGCCACACACTCAGGCCGGCCAGCACTGGGCGGGGAAACCGAGGCCCCGGGGAGATGCCGAGTGTGCGGCCAGCCTCCCCTCTGCCAGGCACGGGGCTGGGGTCAGAGGATGTGAAGCTGAGACAGCCTGGTCTCTGACCTTCGCCGTTAGCAAGGGAGGAAATCGGCTTCCGTTTGCTCAGGCAGGTGCCCAAGGAGCTAAGTGGCCCGGCCGGCTCCAGCGGCGCAGGGAAAACACCGAGCAGAGCGGCCGGCGAGGGCTGAGGACTTTCACGCGAAGGCAAACATTTGAAAGCCAAACACTTGAGGTATTTGAGCAGGACTCAGGGACCCAAGAAGGAGCCTCCTGACTCCTGTCGCTTGGACTGTCTGGCATTCTTGACAAACCGGCTGTTTCCATAAAGGAACAGAGTAGGGGTCTGTCCCTACTGTGCGCGCCCCTCCCCGACGGACCCCCCATGATCCTCCGGATGAGCGCGGGAGGGTTTGTGAAAAGAAAGGAAGTGATCTTGGGCGGAGTGGGGGGCCCAGGATGCAAGGCCCCGTCCCGACCTCCAGCCCAGCCCCCTCCTGGAGGCACCGCTGGAGCCTGGAAACCCCTCAGCTCCGGGCACTCGCTGCCGTTTCAGACAAGGGCACAGAAAAGTAAACAGCAGGACCGGTGAGCTCTGGAGGAAAAAGAGAAGAGCAGCAAGGAAACAGCAGCCTGAGCAAATATTAACGTGTGTGTGCGTGTGCGTGCGTGTGCGTGTGCGTGGCCCGCCGTGGGCCAGGGGCTTCCCTGCGTCCCACCTTCGTGTGTGTGTGTGTGTGAGAAATAGTGAGGCAGCTTTGCGTGAACAGACAGAGTAAGAGGACGGGGTGGGAAGTCCAGACGCGCACAGGACGCCGGGTCTGGGGGCTCTAGGGCCCGAGGCAGGCGGCCTCTCAGGCCAGTGCGGGAAGAGGCCTCTTTCTGTGTGGGGGGGACACCCGGGTGCCACCGGACACCGAGCTGGATCCATGACCCACATTCAGCTGACAGGGTGAATTCCACAGGGATCGAAACTGCGGAAGTCACAAAAGGAGAAATCCTGAAAAATATCAGAACAATGTGGGAGAATTTCTTTTATAAAAAAATTTATCTTCTTTGTTGGGCGGCGGCCGAGGCTTTATGTTAACAGTGTGGTTTGGGGCTGGGGTCTTGGTCCATATACAGCCTCAGCTTGACCTCTGGAGGGGCTGGAACCAGGTCAGCCACATGGGTGCTCGGCCGTGCCTATGAGGCTGACCCCCAGGGAAACCCCGATACCAAGACCGGGGTGAATTCCCTGATTGGCGATGCTTCCTCCACGTGGTGACACGTCGCTGCTGGGAGAGTTAAGCTCTATGCACGGACTCAACGGGGAGGGGATGGCCTCTCCTGGACCCTGTCCTGTGTGCCTTTACCTTGGCTGATTTTTTAAAAAATATGTCTTTATTGATTTCAGAGAGAGGAAGGGAAAGGGAGAGAGAGAGAGAAACATCAATGATGAGAGTCATTGGCCGGCTGCCTCCTGCAGGCCCCCCGACTGGGCATCGAGCCCACAACCCGGGCATGTGCCCCGACCGGGAATCAAACTGCAATCTCCTGGTTCATAGGTCGACGCTCAACCGCTGAGCCACGCCAGCCGGGCGACCTTGGCTGATTTTAATCTTTATCTGTTCGCTGTAATAAACTATAATTGTGAGTAGTAAAAAAAAAAAAAAAAGACTTGACATTTTTGGAACCTGGGTGAAGAAATTGCCCGGCAGTTGTACCGTTTGGACTTGCAAATTTCAGGCGTATGCGTGGGGCCCTGCCAGCTGGCCTGAGCCACGACCTGGAGACGTCCTCTGGGGCGGAGGGTAATTGTCACCTAGAAAAGCCTGATGGGGCAGGTACATGAGGTGCTGGTGGCCAGTCCTGGAGGCTCAGGGCAGAGGCGAGGAAGACGGGGCGGTGACCGAGCCTAACTCCCTCCATCTGGAACGGACCTCGGGGCGTTCGCTGCAGGTCCCCCTGGCCGGCGCTGACAACGGGAAACTTTTGAGAGGAGTCACCCTTCTGCATTCTAGAAGCTGTACGATAGTCATCTTGATTCCTTAGCAGTCACGAGACGAGCCCGTGTAATGACTCTGAGACCCCAGGAACCAAGGCGATTCCCTCTCGTTCTCCTGACCGAGTCCTTGGATCTGCAGCTCAGGATGTGCTTCTGACCCCGTCACTTACGTCGGACGGACTCCAGGACATTGGACGCTCAGGTAATCTTCCCAAATAAAGACCCGGGAGCGCAGACCTTCCCGGCATGCGGACCGTCCGCGAGGCAGCGCCCGGCCCGAGATGCTCGGAAAGAGGGGCCAGGCCGCTTCTTTCACTCGGTCAAGGGCAGGTGAGGTCTGTCCTCAGTTCAGAGGCTCTTGACATGTAAGAGTTCGGAGCGAAATGCCTTCTAACCGGTTCATTACAGACACTCTGAGCCCCTGAGCCCCTGCTGTGAGTCTCGCTCGCACCCCGGATGCCACCCTGCCCTGGGGTTCAGCGCTGACCCGTCCACAGGAGCAGGGGAGTTAAAAACAGCAGCAGGACAGGCGGCCAGGGCTCCCTGCTGCTCCGAGGATGCTCTTCTTGTCTTTTGGTTTTTTAAATGGTTGCAAGGAAGCCTCATGGCGGGTCTAGAAAGTGGATTTTGATGGGAAATACACATCTGAGAGTCACACTCCACGTGCCAAAGTGCCCCCCGACTCTGGTCCCCACACGCTCGGTGGACCCCAAGCAGCACAAGTGCACGTCTCCCGTCCCGATCCTGAGCCCCGAGCGTGGGTTCTGCGCTCGGATCGGATGTAACGAGCCGCCCCTTCGCCCTAAAGCAATTCCTCTGCTCTCAGGACCGTTTGCACCCCAAGTGCCTGGCACGTGGAAATTACTTAATAAACGTCAAATAAACGAACCAACGACTGTGTGTTGTCTCCATCGGGAGAGCCTCGGACGCGCTGCGGTGGCCAGTAACCCCCAGAGCGTACGTCTCGTTCTCGATGACCCCTCTAGTCGTGGCGTCAGGCTGACCGTTCAGGGGCTCGCCGGGCTGGAGACCCAGGAACGAGCTGTCCACCCCCCACGGCCAGGGCTCGGCGGCTGAGCCCTCCTTCCCCCGAGCCATTCGTTCAGTGTAAGACGCACCAGGTGTCACGCTGACCAGCTCAAGGGTTTTAACGGAGGATGGGGGCCCATATGCTTACCTTGGACTTGGCTGGATCGCGTCTGGTTCCCTTTATCATCCAAGGGCCATCGCGGTTTTATCCTTCTTGGGGTGTAGTCGAGGATGGGGGGGTCTTCTTCCCACCCTGCAAGCTCCTGGATGTCTTGACCTTTCCTATATCCTTTCATTCCTTCTTGCAGTCTGGCCAGTACTTTCTGAGCCGCTCCTCTGTCCGATGGACCTTGTCAAAGGCGGCCAAGGGCAACTGAGACACACAGCACTTTCCCGACTCCCTCCCTCCCTCCCTCCCTCCCTCCCCCTCCCTCCCTCCCTCCCTCCCCCCTCCCTCCCCCCTCCCCCCTCCCCCCTCCCTCCCCCCTCCCCCCTCCCTCCCTCCCCCTCCCTCCCTCCCTCCCCTCCCTCCCTCCCTCCCTCCCCCCTCCCTCCCCCCCTCCCCCCTCCCCCCTCCCTCCCCCCTCCCTCCCCCCCTCCCCCCTCCCTCCCCCCCTCCCCCCTCCCTCCCTCCCTCCCTCCCTCCCCCCTCCCTCCCCCCTCCCCCCTCCCTCCCCCCTCCCTCCCTCCCTCCCACTCTCCCTAAAAATCACTGGAAAAATATCCTTGGGTAGGGTTAACAACAACAAAGAGAGCGTTCTTTATTTATTTCCTAAAATCTTAGAAGATTTTTAAGGTATAATACGGCGCAGTGCTTAGCCCGGATTCTTTCCGGAGCCCAGCCGGGTCCACACCCTGGAACGAAGGCATTGGAAGTGACGTGTGTGCCTCGCATCTGCAGCCGACCCGGCCCACGGGGCAGCACTGTTTTAGAGAGCGGTATGAATTTTTCATTTGGTCTGTTTCAAAGTGCCTCTCATTTGGCTTTTACTTACTCTCTCCCCTCCCGAAACCTGTGCAGCTACATGCAGGTGGAAATGCGGGGCCTCGCGCTGGCTCGTGGGCTGGGCCTTGTTCCCCGAGAGCTTGAGGCGGAGGGTCTGCATCTTGCCAAGTGCTCTTGAAAGGCTCTCTGACGACTGCGGAGTTTTATTGCTGCCCGAGTAAAATGTAAGTGCCATCAAAAAAGGGCCGAGTCTTGCTTTCTATTTTTATTACGTCCATAGTTCTCAAACGAATTGGGCAATAGCTGGTAAACCAAGTAGGTCTCCTAGTCAGAGATGAAAGAGACGTCGCAAGTGATTGTCCTTAAAACTTGGACCTGCTATGGTCTGAAAGCAGCTTACTCACGGCCTTTGCATCACCTCCGGCATCCTCCCCGTGCCCCGGGCCCGAGATTCTCGCTCGTCCTAAAGGACATGACTATCTGGTTAACGTCAAAGTCTCCCCTCTTCCCCCCTAATCCCAGCTGTTAGGGGTCAGCCCCCTGAGTGGGAGGGCGGGGCTCCCCCCTCCCCGGCTCCTGTGGGTCTCGCAAGAAAGACTTCAGACGAGTGACACGCAGCAGTGCGGAGGCAAAGCCAGAGGTTTTCATTGTGCCTTAGATCAGGACGACCCGGAGACAAGCGGAATGAAAGGCCGGGAGCCTCTTCTCATCTGTTCCGCCCTAAAGAAGGGCTGAGGCTGAATTTCTTTATGCAAAAGCAGCTCACTGCTGGTTATTAGGGAACCAAACGGCGTTAATTATGCTCAGGACCCTGAACAGAGACCACTCGTTTCTAGAGCTTTCGGATGGGAGGCGACTGTTTCCAGGTGATTAGACGATGTATTTTTTAAAAGCCACATCGTGTCTCGCTAAGGACAGTTTGCATGGTTTCCATAGCGATGTTGAAAGCGAGCGTAGGTGCCGCAGAGCCGGGGATGCATTAATAGGTGGTTTAGCGTTTCTGTTGAATGCGAGGGTTGCCCAATATTTTAGTATAATCGAGTCGTCCTTCCTTGATGGATACATTTTCCACCAGATTGTCTCCCCGTGAAATGAGTAACCAGGCCCACTCGGCTTGACATTTCAAGTAGTTTCGAAGATACAGAAAGTTATTCCGGCCTTACCTTGCTTTTTATAACGAGCAGCCGGGGAACGGCTTCAGGCCGGTCCTCAGAGAGCACTTTATAAATAAGCAGGTTCAATGCCCCATGAAGGGGGGGGGGACGTGCGAGTGGATACGAGGTGAGCAGAGTCTTGCCCTCAAGGTGTTGATGTCCTTTCCAGTCTATGGATCCACCTTAGCCCGTGGTTCTGTTTGGAATTTAATTTCCACAGTGGTAACAACCAAAGCCAACATTTATATACCTAACGAAATAGGGGGTAAGAAAACAGCGCTGTATTTTTGTGGTGCTGTGATCCATGTTTAGATCTGTTTACATGCGTAAATACTTAGCCATGTGCTATTGCCTGCAGTATTCGGCACACATGTCACCTGCTGTCCAGGTGCGTAGCCCAGGAGCCGTAGGTGGGCAGCCGAGGCGGGCAAGCAGGCTGTGCCCAGGGTGTGGGGGACACTCCATGACGTTCGCGCAGCGGAAGCGCCTAACAGTGTCATTAGGCAGTGCACGCCCGTAATAAGCGATCAATAATTAGAAATTACTCAAGTGTACTCCTATGATGTCATTCCCACTAGTAGGTGTGTCTCGTCAGCTCCAGCTGCTGTAACAAATATCGTAGGCTGGGCGGCTTAACCAACAGACAGTCCCTCTCGCTGTCCGGAGGCGGGGCGTCCAAGAGCAAGGAGCCAGCAGGTTCAGTGCGGGGTGAAGGCCCGTGTCCCGGCTTGTGCACAGCCGCCTTCTAGCTGTGTCCTCGCACGGCCGAGAAGGTCACCTCTCCCATGGCTTTGCCTAGAAGGGCCCTAACCCTGTTCACCATCTACGCTCATGACCCAGTTATTTTCCAAAGGCCCATCGCTTAACCTTCCCAATCCGGGGGATCAGGGCTTTCACATATGAGTTTTGGGGAGCACACACAATCAGGGCATATGTGCTTTCCTGAAGGGAGAAAAGAGGGTGGTGTCTTGGGTTTTACTCTGAGGATCGTCCATCACCATGGCTCCCTCCACGCAAACGTGTTTCAAATCTGAACATCGCTCGTCCTGCTCGCCGAGGCAGAAGAGAAAAACAGTTAAGCCCAGCTGAGCAAGTCCCTCTGTTCGAACACAAAGAAGTTGTCAACGCGAAAATTACTTGGAACAAAATCACAGAATGTGATCAGAGGATTAGAGGAAACCAGGAGCGAAGGTCTGTTGGTTTTCGCAGGCTTCCCGTGTGAGAACCCATTAGGTCCCAGGCCCGGACTTGTACTCGAGTTCTTTATAAAAATAACCAGCCTCAGTGTTGAGAGAAATGCTTTGTGTTCTGCGTGAATCTTTCTGAAAACTGCACAGAGCCAAATTTACCAGCAGCGTCAAAATCCTCCAGGGTGATATAGAGCAAACAGAATTATGTCTCTCAAGCTAGTATCTCCTCTGCTTCACTCCTGACCATCCCGCATGTATTTCTAGGTCCTTTCCCTGATCGAGGAAAGACCACGATGATTTTAGCTGCCCGATGCTGAAGTATGGACGGAAAATGAGCCTCATGTCTGGACAAGAATTTGGTAGCATTTATTATCAGAAGAAACGGCCAACCCTCTTCACTCCGTGGGGACTTTCCAGAGAAAATGCACCTTCTCTCCATTCAACAGCCAGTCCAGGCAGTGCCCACGTGTGCCAGGCCTTGTTTCAGGTGCTTGGGATGCGTCACTGGCAAAACAGATCTCTCTCCTTGTGGCGTTTAAGATTCATTTTCCCCAAAGCAGAATTCCAATGGTTGGATAACTCTGTTTAAAAACTTCCAATACTCCCCCAGCGTCTAAGTTAAAAACAAACTCCTACAAATGGAATATTACTCGGCCATAAAAAAGAATAGAGTCCTGCCATTTGCCACCATATAAATGGACCTAGAGGGTGTCGAGCTAAGTGAAATAAACCAAAGAAAGACAAATACCATATGATTTCACTTCTACATGGACTTAAAAAACCAAAATAAACAAATAAACACAATAGAAACAGACTCATAGATACAGAGAACAGACTGCTGGTTGCCAGAGTGGGATTTGGGGAGCTGGGGGCTGGGTGAACAAGGGGAAGGGGTTAAGGTGTGCAGGCTGGTAGTTACAGAACAGTCACGGGGACGTAAAGGGCAACGCAGCGAGTGTAGTCAGTGATAGCGCGATAACTACGCGGGGGCCAGGTGGGGACAGGAAACGTCGGGGGAACACTTTGTAAAGTACACGACCATCCAACCACTATGCTGCACACCTGAAACGAATACAAAATATTGTCGAATGTAAACTGTAATTGAAAAATAACATTAAAAAATAAAATATTTGATAGCCAAACAAACGAACTCCCCAATCTTTCATTAAGACTCCACAGTCCAACTCAAGGGATCTTTCTATGGTTTTCTCCTGTTTTTCACTTTCCTCTCCTGTCAAACTGGGAGAAGCTGACCCTCCGGTTTTCACCTGCCCAGGATGCCCGAGGCCTTCCCATCCCGTAGCCTTCTTCAGTCTTTCCCTCCGTCTAACTTTCCCTCCCTCCCTCCCTCCCTCCCTCTCTTCTGACCCCCTCTCCTCCCTACCCAGCCACTCGCTTCCTCACAGACACCAGTCGAGCCCCTTCTCGAACTCAAGCGAATGAACGTCTCTGAGAGTCAGTGTCCTTACCGCTGACATGAGGCTGCTAACAGCACCCACGTGACAAGGCTTCGTGATGTTTAAATTAAATAACCTGACAGTTAGAGCTGGCACACAATCGAACGCTCGGTAAGTACTGGGCCTTATTATGAAAAAGTGCGCGGCTCACAGTGCTCGTGTCCAGGAGGAGATTGGGGACGGGAGATCTGACACAAAATCCAAACGTACGGTGCCTGGCCAGTGTGGCCCCGTGGTTGAGTGCCAACCGGTGCACCAAGGGGTCCCCGTTTCAATTCCCAGTCGGGGCGCATGCCTGGGTTGCTGGCTTTGATCCCCCGCGGGGGGCGTGCAGGAGGCAGGCGATCCGTGTTTCTCTGTCGTCATCGATGTTTCTATCTCTCCCTCTCCCTTCCTCTCTAAAATCAACAAAAACATATTAACAAAAACAAACGGCGAGCGTGGTAGACGTGAGGACGCTGGGCGATGGGACCAGGTGACAGACTTGTTTATGTGGACTGTTAACTAAATTACAGCCCCGCTGAGAGCGTCAGCAGAGCCTGTTTACTCGGGCGTGTTACAGTCGCTGAATTACCGGACGGGACACATGCTGACAAAGAGGAGGAGACCTCCCGGGGAAATGAGCGGGATCCTCTTAACGGGACGGGCTTGTTCGGATCATCGGCGCCCTTAGGTGCATCTCGTGCGTCCTTTTCCTGGCAGATGGCTCGGCTGTGCTGACGGCAGTGCCCTGGCTCCCCGGCAGGGCGGAGAGGCTCCGTTAGGCCTGCAAACCGCACGCCCGGCACCCCGCCTGCCTGTCCTGCTCCTTCGGTCCTCCCCATCTTGGCTTTTTTCCAGAGAGGGCGGAGCGCGGAGAGCCACGCCGTCTGCGCGCGTCGTCGGGAGTGAGTCCGGAACACCCAGACCGAAGCCGCCAGAGCCAGAGCCAGAGCGGCCGGTCCACGCGGGGGTCTCCGCAGGCCAGACACTCACTCGGAATCAGCGCCTCCGCGCTCAGGTCCGTATTCTGAGGGCGCGTGTGTGAGAGCCTTCGCTCCATGCGCCTGCTTCCGTTTTAGGGGAAGTCCTTGCCCGGGGCGGCCGTTGGCCTCCCAGCTCTTCTTTTTCCCCTCGAGGTTGCTGAGTACACGTCAGGGTCTTGCGGGCAACAAAGGGGCCACGCGCCGAACCCGACAGGCCCAGGGGAGGCCTGCTGGGGGGCCCTGCAAACTCAGAGACCGAAAGGGACCACCAGCGACGGTCGGAACGTAAAAATCCCTCGCTAGGGGCAGGTCACGGCGGGCAGTGACGTCCTAGGCCTGCAGCTTCCCTGACCACGGTCAGTCTTTACTTTAACTGGCCTGCCTGCTGTCCTTCGGCGTCGGTGATAACAGGGTCATCTCCCCTCCAGACCCCTCGGGGCGCAGCCTCCGGCCAGAGCAGTGACCCCAGGACCCTCCTGTTGCCGTGTCTCCGGAATACCGTCTCCGTGTGCCGTAAATGTTATTTAAACGGTAACTGCCCCGTCCCCACCAGCGTAAGGGAAGCAGGGCCTCTCCATTTTACTCTGTACCTGGCCCCGCAGGCTTGCCCGCTGGGCTCTCTCCGGCCGCCTCAGCCTGTCACCAGTGGATTTCATGTAACCCCCCGACACCGTCCACTTGGACTTTAAACGTGTAAAACAAGGTGCCGAGCTGCCATTCTCTGGAGCGTTTTCTCAGTCCCCCGAGACGTTGCCTCCCGGCGGTTGTCGTCCGTTTGGCTCAGACACACTCATAAAAATTCTCTCGAGGTCTGGACGCGTCTCGCGGCGACAGTCACAATGGCGTGTTTCTCTCCTTCTTTCCTCAAATCACCGAAGCCGGCGGTGCCTGGTCGACTAGCTGAAATGAACGGCCAACGTCTTCGTCCTGACTGCAACCCCCGGGTGTTTAAAACGCACGCTGGGGAAATAATAATAAAATGCCCGCTGGGAGCTAGTCACCCGGTTCTGCGTGAAACCAACTTTTCGAGGTGACTTGTGACCTCATTTGACTTCCAGCTGGTGGCGGATGGGGTCGGATCGCTGGTCTATTTGGGTAGCTTTTCTCTAAAAACAGCAGAAAGCAAGCTCCATTCTCCGCTGTCTCCCCAGGTAGCCCGCACAAATTCTAAGGATGTTTAAGTAACAACAGCTTCAGAGCAGCCCAGGGAATTTTGAGGCCGCCTAATCCTGCCCATTCCCAGGCAGCTCGCAATCCGATAAAGCCGCTTTTGTCTTGCAAACTCGGTCTGCAGGCCTCGCCGGCTGGCAGCTGAGAAGGTAGCTGACTGTCTTTGCTTGTCCCGAAGTTTCCTTCCAGGTTGTTATCTCTGCCACGGTTTCAAGAGGTAGTTCCCATGTGCTGTGTTCTTTACAGAAAGTCTCAGACACAAGGGTCGTCTGCTGTAAGGGTGGAAAAAAATGTCCCCTCTCGTCTTCTGAGTCCTTGGCTGAGACCCGATTGTCAAAAAAGATAGATTAACAGGAAGGGGAAAAAAATCCATTTTAATTACGTTCGGAGGCCCACAAAGATCTGAGACTCAAAAGGCAGCCAGGCAACCGAGGCTCACACACCCTCCGGAGCTAAAGACTAAGGCGGGGTGGGGTCTGGGACAGAGGGGGGCAGCTCACCTGGGGGGCGAGAAGAGTCGGGTTTGGGGAACGGAGCTTGTCCTACCTGGCAGACAGGTCTCTCCCTGCAAAAGTTATCTCTGAAAATAGCTCTTCCTGGTCAGGCCCCCTTTCTAAGGTAAATTTCTTTAATAAATATAGATTGTCCTCACCAAAGGGTAACTTTTACTCATATTTCAGAGCTTCTGTGTCTGCAGTGTCTTAAAAAAAAAATCAACTGAAAAGACTCCTTTTGCACATTTGGGACGAGGCAGGACCCGCCCTGTGCGCCCGGCAGGGTGGCCCCGGGCAGGCTCGGTGGTCAGACGGGCAGTGTCAGCCCAGCCCCAGCCCGCCGCCCGCCGCAGACTGTAAGTGCTGCTGAGACAGCCTGCCTGCTTCCCGGCGCCGAGGCAGGCCAGGCCCTGAGCAGCTCCTGCGCACGACACCCAGCTTAGCCACGTTTATTCTTTTATGGGATGAGGGGCTGAGGGCCCAGAGGGAAAAGGCTGGGAAAACGTCAAAGAGAAAAAAAGAGAAAGTTGGACATATTTTTAAGAGATAGTTTGATAAACACGAGAATAGAACAGAGGGATGTTTGACTGTGACAACTGAGGGTAGAAAAATTAATAAAAAAGACAAATCAGTTGCCAAACCGTATACTGACTGGGCTCAGAATCCGAGTCAGAGGCTTCTTGTGGAGACTGTGAGGTTTGGGCTCGCGCAGAGAGACTATTGAGACCTCTGGTTTTCTATGTGGTCTAGAAGCTTCTATGGCTTCTGGAGAGCTGGGTCTCTCCGGAGGCTGGAGGCCTGAGGCCCCTGGAATCCGCCGGGAGGCCTGGCTCTCGGGAATTCCTCCGTCCAGCCCGGAGCTGTCCCAGCCCCAGCCCGAGCCCCAGACTCCTCCGGGGAGGAGGGATCGACTTCACAGTTATGCCGATGAAGTCGTGGTCGTGACCGACCCCTCCCCCTGCTCCCTGCCCAGAGAAAACATAATTTCCAGGAGCCTTGGCAAAACAGTCTCCATCTAAGTCACGTTCCTTCTGTCACTGCCTCCCCAACTCCAGAGCTAGGATGTTCTTCAGATAAATACCAGGGCAGTCACTGCACATAGGAGAAAGGGGGGGAGAAATCCTGTGGGGTTTGGTGCTTCAGTCTCGACAGCCGGGGAGGGAGAGTGCAGTGCAGACGTCTGTGTTGTACTTGGGATTAACTCCTGGGGTTTTGTACCTGCTGCAGGGAAGATCTAAAAGAAATAAACCACAAACGTGGGTAAATCTGCCCGCCTATCTTACCCTGGGGTGCTGGGCAAGGGAAGGAGGGTCACCCTGCGGTGGGAATGTAGGGCACATGGGTGCCCTTCCTGGAGTTGTTCTTACGCTCTGCTCCCCAGGGAAACCCAGCTGAGTGGCAGGGGATGGTCCCTCCGTGTTTAAATTCCTCCCTGTGAAGTGGCCGGAGCCTCATTTCCCTTCCCCTCCGTGAACTGAGCCCTGGGCCAGGAGTTCTCTGTCTGCGAGCTCGGGGCTGAATCACAATCCAGGCTACAGCTGCGCAGAATCTGATAAACTGGCCTCTGCTATCAACGGGTGCCTTAAGGCTCAAACCCATCAACGAGAAAGGCTTATCTGAGCTTAGAAACCCTGCGGGGAACCGGCTGCTCCTGGAACAGAATAGCCAAGGACTGAAAATGTGGGAACCTGCAGTGAATCAGCAGGCGTTTTCCAGGGAGGAACAAACCAGGACCCCTCCTGCCACCTGGGCCCTGAGGGGAAGGCTGGTCGGATGCAGGCCTCTGTGGCTCTCTTGGGACTCGTACCATTTGGCTCAGACTCCAGAAAAGTCACTTAGGATCAAAAAGTCATTTAGGATGAAAAAGCCAGGAGAGCGAGCCAATTCCAGCTCTGGAGTCGCCAGGAACATGTCGGAGCTCATAGGGGAACGTGTCTCTGCTCCCAGATCCAGTCCCACCCACACTGACGATTGACTGGGGCTGACCCTACTGTGACTCTGATTTAGGCTCAGTGAGGCTTTGAAAATCCCCTCATGTACGATTCTCTAGGAGATAGCATTCACCCAACACATAGCTCTCCCCAAGGCTGTTTTAGGTGTGCTGAATACTGGCTCCCAAATATCACCAACCCAAGCTCTAGGTGAGACCACGGGGGTTTACTGGGTTTACAGGAGAAGGGTGTGGCCAGCCCATCCCAGCCCGGTGTGTCTAGTGAGACAGGCAGGGTGGGGCCTGGAGGACGGGAGTTTGGCTCCAGGCGGGTATTTCAGTGCAGGGAGGTTTGGCAGGGACTGGGAGAGGACCACCCTGTACAGGTTTAGAATCGGTGGAAAGAGCAAGGCGAGGATTTGAGGCGGTGGACTCAAAGAGTCTTCCTGAGCTAATTTTCTGTGTTTTCCATGAAAGGGTGCACAGGTCTTTCTGGCAGTTAATTTAATGAACACCCAGGTGACCTCGAGTTCCTGGAATGCGAGAGAGCTTTACTCTCATGAGGCCAGCGGGACAGGACCGTCACCTTCGCGTCGTCAGGAAGCTGGGTGTGGGGCCTGGGATCCACCAGTGGACAGAACCACAGAAATCCTTGCATGTGGTGTGGAGTCCCCATTCCAGAAATTTCAATCACATCCAGCTTGAGGACGAACATGAATAGTTTAAATCACATGCCAGCCACTGGTTTATTATTTTTAAAAATTAATTAATTTATTTATTTCTAATCCTCACTTAAGGATATTTTTTCCATTGCTTTTCAGAGAAAGTGAAAGGGGGGGAGAGAGAAACATCGATGTGAGAGAGACACGCGGACTGGTTGCCTCCCACATGAGCCCTGACCAGGGCTGGGGATCAAGCCTATAACCCAGGTACATGCCCTTGACTGGAATCGAACCCTGGACCCTTCAGTCCTCGGGCCAGCGCTCTAACCATTGAGCCAAACTGGCTGAGGCCGGTTTATTTATTTATTTTAATGTTTTTTATTGATTTTAGAGAGAGAGGAAGGGAGAGGGAGAGAAACATCGATTGGCTCCCTCCTGTACGCACCCTGACTGGGAATCCAACCCATCACCTCTTGGTTCCTAGGACAACATTCAGCCCGCTGAGCCACACCGGCCAGGGCACAGGTTTATTCTTTCACGGTTCAAGTTCAGACCAGCCAGGCACCGCTTCTTCATGAGGCCTCTCAGCAAGGCTTGTGGATGCCCCCAAAGGCCTGGCCTTGGACTAGGTGTGACCTCAGGAATTTCCCTGTCCAGTGGGTGACACCCACTTGTAAACAGGTGCCTATAAAAATAAGCTAGTGATTCCTAAGACAGACTTATTTATCGGCTAAAGTTAGTGTTTATCCCAGCAGAGCACTTGCTCTACTTAGAAAAGCAGCAGGAGGCGCGGAAGGTGAAGCCACAGGTGCAGAACCTGGTCAGACAAGGCGAAACCTGTCCAGGGGCTGAGGCATTTGAATGGGACTGGAGGTCATTGCATTTATTTGTTCTTATGACTAAGCAGGAAACTGCGGCCGTCCCCTCCTCCACCTCCCGCCCTGCCCTCCCGTTCTCACCCGGGAGCTGGGAGCTGGGAGCTGGTGACTGCACAGGCCTGCCCACCTGCTCCCTCCTAGGTTCCCGCGGCCCTGGGGGAAGGTGCAGGCCTGTGTCCTGACTCAGCTTGTCCCTGACCAGCTTCTGAGCCCTGATTAAAATAAGTGCGTGACATCCATCAGACTTCACCCTCAGGGACACGCTGGGACCTCCTGGCGGACTCAGAGCCTGTCCAGGTGAATGCAGAGCTGCCAGGCACCTCCCCGATCATCAGCCACCCCTCCTTCTTTCCCAGAACTTTCGCCCCTGCAGGGGGATTTCAAAATAGAAGGTATTATGGGCTGTGGTTTTTCATAAAAGCCAACACAGTCAGCATTTCACTAGGAACAATCTTTATTTAGAGGAGAGAGACAGGCCAATCTTTGTGGTTTAAAATATTGGCCACGGAGCCATAATTAAGATATTTAAATCTCGTGTGTCTTGTTTGATGAGTCTCTCCCAAAATGCCATTCCGACTTCGAAATCATGTTTGTGCATATCATAAAACCTAAAAAAAAAATAGATCTGTGTTCATAAATTGTTAAAACTGTAGGGGATGTTAGTGACCATGTAGCTCTGATTCCCCCCCCCGCCCCTGCTTTTCAGATGAGTGAACAAAGCCAGTGAGGTGGGCCTGCTGAACCCCAGCTGAAACAGGTAGAAAGATGTTCCCCCAAATTGCTCCATGGAGCCGAGCCTGCCAGACAAGGGCAGTCACCAGCAGGCGGCCACAGAACAGTGGTCCAGGAACCACCCTGACTTCCTTTTGCCTGGTGAGAGTGAGGTCACTGTATCGACAGACCAGGGCCAACGTGAGGTCACCCCCAGCCTGGACGACAGAAGCAGGACCCTGCGGGGAAAGGGAAGACATCACAGATCTCAGAAACCCAGTGATTCTGGCAGATGGAGGCAGCTTTCTCTCTCTCTCTCTCTTTCCTTACCTAAGGATATTTTTTTCCATTGCTTTTCAGAGAGAGAGAGAGAGAAACATCGATGTGAGAGAGACACACTGATTGTCTGCCTCCTGCACGAGCCCCAACCAGGGCCAGGGGCAAGCCTGCAACCCAGGTACCTGCCCTTGGCTGGAACTGAATCCGGGACCCTTCAGTCCTAGGGCCGAGGCTCTAACCAGAGTCAAACCGGGCAGGGCGGAGGCAGCTTTCTGTCTTTGTGATCTCACAGCACAGTCAGAGAGTGGCTTGGGGCTCAAGTCTAGCTTCTGTACATCTCAATAGTTCTGTTTCCTCCCCTGCAAATGCAAAGAAATGTGTTAATGGCATCGGAATAAAGGGGTCCCCTTGGGCGTGTGCATCAGGCACCAGCAGGAATCGCCAGCCAAGCAAGTAAAGGTTTATTTTTAAGGAAATGGCGCCAAGACCAGAGTCCTAGGTGAGCTCGTGCTCAAAGACCTGGCACCCCAAGGGCTTCTAGAGGATGGGTTGCATAGGGGACGAAGGGAGCTGGGGTCCTGGGCTCTACGGATTGGTTGGGGCCAGGTGGGGGGCAGTCGATCGCTCTATCAGGTACTGGTGTCAGCAGAGGCGTCCTTCTGTCTGGTTCCGGGAGGGTGTGGTCAGTAATGTCCTTCCCTTTCATGGGCCTGGGGCCGAAACACAACCGAGGTCTAGCTGTTATCTCTGGTTTGACCCCAAACCCTGTTTCTGTGGTCAAAAGGCCTGAGGCTTTGTTCCTAAGACTGATGCCGACCAAGGTCCTGAGGGCTTCATGGTTAAGGAAGTGTGTGGATGGATGGAAAGGAGAGAGGCTCAGCTTAAAGAAATGGAGTTTCTGAAGTTACATGAACTTTCTCATGGGTTGTGGTAAAGATTAAACAGAAGTCTTGGAAAAGTGACTTCTACCTATGAAACTCACGAGCCATGTTAGCTTTCTAATATTATATTATTATTGTAATGAACATCTCACGCTTTCATACCACTGGTCCTGCAATTCGAACGTGTTAACAATATTACTAACAACGCGTTGGCGATGCTATAATTTAATGTAATTACCCAACTCCTTATGCGTTGTTAGCTATCCATCACTGCGTGACAACTGACCCCCAAACCTCGTGGACAGAAACAAGGGCATTGACCGTCTCAGCTTCCGTAGGTCGGGGCCCTGGCGTAGCAGCTGCTCTCCCTCAGGGTCTCTCTCAAGGTTCCCCCCACGTGGTTGTCGCCCCATCCAGTTTCCTATAGGCCGTGGCTGAAGGAGCCCTTATTTCTTGTCACGTGGACGCTTCCAGCACGGCCGCTGGCGTCCTTCACGAGGTGAGCGAGGCCAGACGGCGAGAGGAGAGCGCCGGGAGGACGGGCGTCTGAGTTTTTAGGCTTCCATCACATACGTGAATCTCATCCCTCCTGCCACATCCTGTTCATTAGAAACCAGTGGCTGGGCCTGCCCCCCAGGAGGGGAGGGGTGACCAGGAGTGAGCCCCATCGGGAGGACCACTGGGGTCATCTCAGAGGCAGCCTGGAGCAATAGCCGCCCGGCTCTGCGCGGCTGGGAGACCGAGACGAGCAAACCGAGCTCAAGGCCAAACTGGTTCTAGATCAGGTTACGGTGGGAAAGGAAGGTAAACATCCCGCTTGCCTAATATTCTTTATGGTAAAAAAAACAAAGTCAGGACAACATACATGTGAGCACGTTTGAAATAGGTCTGGAGACGTGCAATACGTGTGGAGACCGAGCAGGTGCTGCCGGGCTGCAACAACCGCAGATGGACGCGACTTCCATTCCCCAGAGCCCCTGCGCTGGTCAATTGCCAGCATGCCGGGGGTGGACTGTTCCAGGGAGAGGAAAGAAAACATTTCATCAAAAGCCCAAAATGCTTTCAATCTGGGTAAATAAATGGCAACGTGACTAAGTCAACTTTGGCTGACTACTTGGCACTTTGGCCTCCTGAAAATCTGCTGGGGGTGGGGTGGGGTGGGCGGATCAATGAATGGTTCTGACCCTGTGGAGACCCCTGGAAAAAATAAAATTCTTACTTTATGTCTCACATCAAAACAAGATTTTGATATTTCTACTATCTTAATGCGAATAAATAAATGCACGGTTTTCTAGCTCTAAAGAACGCCCTTTCTGTGTGTGAACCCAACTCAGACTTCATAAAATAAAAGCATCGTACGTTTTAACAGGTAAAAATGAAACATTTCCTCATTTCCAAAGAAATGGAAAAAGCGATTGTGAAACGTGAAACAATAGATAGAGAACAAGCTGAGACAAACAGGTGCTCCTTACGTATAATCTTGAGAGATAAAATGTTAATTTTCCCCCCACACCTCTCGATTTCGCTGACTCCCTTACGCCACCTGTGGCTCCCGCCTCTCGGCAACCTCGGGCCAGCCGAGCGGGGCAGGGACGGGCTCGAGGCCTGGCGAGCAGGGGGCGAGGTTCTCGGGGAACACGAGGCTGCGCAGGACACGGCTCTCAGGGGTTATTGTCTCGAGGTTGACCCGTCCTGTTAGCCATGGACTCTGAGGTCGTCTTGGAGCGGGGAGCTCCGGGGGACCAGGGGAGGGAAAGAAAGACTGTTTTGTGATTTCGATGGTAGACTGTCTAATTTGGGAGAGACAGGTGCCCCCTCAACATGACTTAAGAATTAAGTACAGAGCAACGCAGCCCCGCTCGCCAGAACCCTTAATTAACATTCTTTCCCTTTTCAGTTTCCCCTTATAGGAGAGTCTCAAATAACAAGACGGAGGGAGAGTTGGGGGGCGGAGAACGCAGAGGTGGGGGGACTGCACAGCACACGGGCGTCCCCGCGTCCCCAGGCTTAGAGAGACCAAAAAACATGGATGTGAGAGAAACGTCGACCAGCGGCCGGGCATCAAGCCTGCGACCCAGGCACGCGGCCGGACTGGGAGCCGAACCGGCGACCCCTCGGTGCACAGGGTGACGCTCGGCCGACTGAGCCGCTCCGGCCGGGCTGTTTTTATAGTTTTCAAGGCTTTCCTCTCGCTTCCCCTCCCGTCATCAGCAGCTACTCTGATAAGTTTGTCTTCTGCACCCATCGCCGGCTCTTGGACTCACCTTTTTCATTCAAATATTTTTTATTTTCTAATATTTTCTATGCATTTGACTAAGAATATTTACCGATAATCACCACGTACGTACTTTCTTTCTCCGACACCATCTCTTTTCCTCCCCAGCACTGGTCTTTGGTGCATCAGTTATTATTTTTAACGGTTCCTTTGCAGAAACAAGCCCTGGCCCCCTGACAGTGACCATCCGCTTGCTGACTCGCGTCCCGTCTCTGTTCGGGGTTAGCGTGCTTCGAGGTAGCCGCTCCCGTGAGCTCTGACTCATCCGACTCACGAGCTCCCTCGGGTCCCTTTGCTCCCCAGGATCCCTCTATCGGCTGAGTCAGCAGTAACCTCATTCCCAAGCCACAGGTGTCTCCACTAGAAAAGGCAAATTTACCTTTGAGAACAGCCCGGAGTCACCGTGTTTCAATCACCCATGCAAATGGAGCGCAGAAAGGGAGACAGAAGTGCTGAGTTGCCTGTTGCTTGTTTTCAAGAAGTCACTCTCGTCAGCCGCGGAGGTATTGGCTTCATTTCATATTTTAAAGCAGGTGATCGACATTGTTCTCACGGTTGAATTATTTCACACGTATTTAGCATTCATTAGCTTCCCAGCCCTTAGACTCTAATTCACAATTTTATTTTTTTTAATATTTTTATTGATTTCAGAGGGAGAGGGAAATAGAAACATTTTTCCATTGATTTTTCAGAGAGAGTAGAAGGGAGGGAGGGGGAGAGAGAGAGAGACATTGATGAGTTGCGTCCAGCACATGCCTGGACCAGGGCTGGGAATCGACCCTGCAACCCAGAAATTGAACCCTCAACCCTTCGGCGTGCGGACCGATGCTCTAACCACTGAGAGCACTGACCAGGGTTCAAATTTTGACTTTTAAAAAATCCACGATCTTATTTTCCTTCCCACAACTTTATCTATGAAGGAAATATGTATTTTTTTTTTTTTTTATGAAGCGTTTTCTTAATTTAAAGCATTTGAAAATTTAATGAAAACCTTTTCAGAACCCAAAGAGAGCTCTGTACACGCACAGATTTTTTTCCAGGTTCTACCCTTCACTTCGGTAATTAAGAGGAGCAGAGGTGGGGCTGGTTAAGCTGGAACTTGAATTTCCCTTTCCAAAGAGGAAAGCAGGTGAAGTCAGACACCCTGCAGTGAGGTTTTGCTATAAGGAAAAAGGCCCACAGGATAAATGGCCGTTGGAGCGTAACTTTTATTTCTCCTGAAGATAACAAGGAAGGAAAACAGAACTATTTCACAGCCGGGCTTCCAAGAGGAGCATTCCTCTTGGAAGCCAACTGCTCCCAGAGCCGGGACTCTACGGGGACAGACCACAGGCAAAGAGATTCTTTCACCTCTTCCCCATCAAAGAAACGGGTTTGCTCAGGGTCCCTGGGCCTGGAGCTCCGTGTGGACCTAGAAAACCTGCCCCCTGGAAGCAGCCGCCGGGAAGGCGACACCTCACACGGTGGAAGCCCCGGAGCCTGGGCCCAGGCGCTCTTGGGGCCTCCGTCAATACTGAATAATTTATAAAGGGGAAAAAAATCTTAAAATCCTCCATCCCTAAACCTTTAATAAGCAAATGTCAGTGCCTCTCAAATGGGCATTTCGGATTCTGAAAATAAAAATGCACCAGTGTGTGCTTCAGACACAGCACCATCTGAAGTGAGGACATTGCTTCGCTGCTAGACCAGGCCCCAGCCCGGCCCCAGCCCCGGGGGAACTAAATAGAGAAAACGTACGCGTGTGGTTACAGAGTCGGTCAGCCAGGCTGAGACCTGGGACCAACGACACGCGTATTTAGAAAAGCAGGCCTGTCCTCGCCTCATCCCTGGAACCATCACCAGCACAGACCGTGCCCGTGACTCCTAAGGCTACAGCCACCCCCCGTCTCCCGACACCACCGGCCTGCAGACTCAGGTGAGGCCCCTGCTTGTTTAGACTCAGCGCTCGGCTCAAGGACACCATTCAGCCAGATCCCGGGGGCCCTCTCCTGTCTCTCACCGCGAGCGTCCCCACGGATTATGTCTGTGTGCTCGTGGCTCACTGTGGCCTCACTGTCCCCGAGTGTCCCCAGACCACGCAGGAGAGCTCACGACGATTCAACACAAACCGTCTGGTGTGACGGAGGCTTCCAGAGACAGCCCATCGCCGGGCGCGTGGCTCCTTCTCTTTCTGGGGATGTTTCGGGGGGCCCTAAATTTCCTTCTTATAATTTGCCTCCTGTCATTTTCTCTCTCATTAATCAGCACGAATTCGTGGTGGATCCTGAGGGTGGACAAGGCTCGAGCTCTCACAGGTGGTTCTTCAGCTGCTGTAAAGCACAGGCCCCGGTTGCTGGCTTCATCCCCAGCAGGGGTGTGCAGGAGGCAGCGACCGATGTTTCAGTCTCACATGGGTGCCTCTCTCTCTCCCTCTCCCTTCCTCTAAAATCAATAAAAACATACTTTAAAAAATAAGCTAATAGAATTTGAATTGTTTCTGGTAAAGAGACCTGGGAAAATTAATTACATATGTCCATATATGTAATATCCATATTATATCCATGTGTAATATGTGATTAACACGTAATATAACGTATGGATATAATATGTCCATAATATATATTTGAAATACATATTAAATATATTCTACATTTGCCGGCCTAACAAATACAGAAGGTAAACATTTCCTGAGAAATTATCCTGTGTACTTCCTGACTTTATACAATTTTTGGTGAGACTAATGAAAATTACAGTTTCCATCTCTTTATCTTTGATCTACAAAAGGACAGAAAAGTACCGGGTTCCGCTGGGACCAGAGGACAGTTTGGGCAATTGCAGGGAACAGGGAATTACTGCTTTGAAGCGGATCCTGAGTGGCGGGAACGTCCTCTCTTTTTTGGGAAGCCGGTTATCAGCGAGGATGCGTCACTAGCACTGCTGACTTCCTCGTGAACTGGCAGGAAAGCCATAAATAGCCGCAGAGGAGATGGCGGATCAGGGCTCGGGGACATTACCGCTCCTGCCTCAAACCCGAAGCAACGCCAGGCCTGGAAGACAAATTCAGGATCCCAGTGTTTCTTCAGGTCGTGGGAAGATGGGGGGAGTGGGGGGGGGCAGGAAACCAGGACCCTAGTCTGTCCGTTCACAAAACAGCTTCAGACAGTTACAAGTCAGTAAGACACCAAAACCTCGAAAGCAAAATTAACATCTCGACAGAGAAACGGGATAATCCCTGGTATGAGCTGGATGGTGTCCCCCGCCCCACTCGCAGATTTATAGGTTGGATCCTCGCACCCATATCTCAGAACATGGCTGTATTTGGAGACGGGGCCTTGAGAGGAGTGACTAAGGTAAACGCATCCTTCATTGGGGTGGGCGCAGATCCACTGTGACCGGGGTCCTAATACGAAGAGATTACGACAGAGACACATGCGGAGGGAAGACCACATGAGGACACGGGAGGAAGGTGGCATCTGTAAGCCACGGAGATGCTCAGAATGCAGCCAACCTGCTGGCACCTTGACCTTGGACATCCAGCCTCCAGAGCCGTGAAGAAATGCATTTCTGCTGTTTGAGTCACTTGGTCTGAGATCTGTTACGAGAGCCCTGGAGACTGATACAGTCCCCACACCAAAAGCCATCCCCGGGGTCCACACAAGGGAGGGAGCCCCGTAACGCTCGCTCTTGGATCCGTGAAGCCTCTTGTATTCGGATTGTGCTGATGATTTTCAAAGCGGCTTCGCCTGTGGGCAGCAGCGAGGTCTGATGAGACGGGTCCTCAGGACCCCACGTTGCCGATGGGGAGGGTGAGGCACCTGGGGAGGGGGGTGACCTGCCCAGAGCCCGCCCAGCAGGAAGCAGGCCGGCCAGGCCTGAAGCCAGGTCTCCAGGCTGGATCCCGGGTGGGGGTGTTTCCGGCGCTTCCTCCGCAGCCAGGACGAGCCCCAGCTTCCTTCCGCTTCCTCTCTCCTTGCCAAGGAGATGGCCCTTCTCAGAAGACACCCCGTGGGGCACGTACTTTATCACTTGGGAAAGAAATCTGTAATTCCACAGAGACAAATCTGTATTTCCATATTTAACTTTTGTTCCTAAAGAGAAATAAAAGGTCAATCTCCGTATGACAAAAACAAAAATAAGTAATTACAACACCCCCCCCCCCTCCTGCTGCCAGCCTTTAGGGAGCGAGGATCGCGCTGCGTAAAAGGAAAGTCCCCTGAAAAGACAGGCACAGGGTGGGAGTGAAGTGTGCAGAGGTCTGAGTAACCACAGAGAACGTGGGGCAGGCGGGGTGTCTAATGAGGGGCCGTAGGGAGCTGAATGTATAATGTGCTGGGTAAACCCCACTGCGGGATTCCCACCCGGGTGCCTCCAGGGCCCTTTCCGTAAAGGTCTACCCTACGTTCTGGTGACTTTTGGAGCAGGAATTGGGTTTATTTCTCCCCGCCCACCCCCTCTTTTTTGCATGTCATACCGAACTGGGACAGGTCTTAAAACAGGCCAGTTTTATTTGAATCACAATTGTTTCCCTTTGAGCTAAAGGTTCAATCGTGGGAACTGCAGGTAACCAGTCAGAAAGGCCTGGGGCTCCCCAGACCCCCGCCCCGGGCGCACGCAGGGCGCAACCAACCGACGTTTCTCTCTCCCTCCCTCCCTTCCACTCTCTCTAAAAATCAATGGGAAAAATATCCTTCCGTAAGGATTAACAACTACATACGTACGTAAATAAAACAGTTCTGTGTCAGCAGCGACTTCACTCCCCTGTCCCTCCCTGGTCCCTGTTTTCTGAGGAATATCAGGGAAAGCTGAGGCTCAGCTGGGAGGCCGCCCTGGCACCGGCTCTGCCCTGGGCTCCACGTCAACGCTGCTCCCCGCAGCCCAAGGGCGTCCCACCAACCGCACTCGGCCCCTTCGGTGGGGATTAATAAGTATTAATATTTAATTGCATTGCTGATAATGCGGTTGAGGTTATTTACTCAAAAAAAAAAAAGTTTTGGTAAACACTGTAGCTTTTTAAGCAATCGGAGCAGGTGCATTATTGATTCCCACTAAGTACCGGAGACACTGACATTGCTGAGTCCGCCTCGGACGCCAGCCTATTGACTTCCTTGTGAGCATCCCTCGCTCATCGCGCCGACCCCGTGAGGTGGCGTCATAGTCCCGTCCTGTTGGGTGGAATATAGACGTTGGCTGGAGCCACTGAGTCAGATGCACAAGATCCCGGCCGGTTAAAGGCCGAGCTCAGGTTCACGTCCAGCCTCCAAGTCCACGTCCACAGCGGTGTCCCCTTCACTAGACCAAGAGGGGGTGTTTCTCTCTTACGCAGCGAAAAACACAGTAAAGACGAGTTTTGTCTAATGTATTACCCACTTCTCACAACGTTCAGGGCGACCTTACTTTTCGGGAGACAGTCTCTGTCCTCAGCCCGGCCAGTGTGGCTCATGGTTGAGCGTCTGCCCACGAACCAGGAGGTCGGGGTTCGATTCCCGGTTGGGGCACGTGCCCGGGGTGCAGGCGCGATCGCCAGCAGGGGCCGTGCGGGAGGCAGCCGATCGGCGACATTTCTCCCTCATCAATGTTTCTCTCTCGCTCCCTCTCCCTCCCTCTCTCTCTCAAAACAATACAAGCATATTTTAAAAGATAAAATAAAATAGTTACAAAAAGAAAAAAAGTCTTTCTCGTTGGAATGACTGGCCAGCCCCTGAGGTGAGCGGCCGTGGACACTGGCCACACGGTCGGAGTCCGAGTGGCTCGCACATCGGTCCACTCGGAACAGTCCTTGGAGAGAAGAAACGTCCCCGACGCGTTGCCGGGCGGTGTGGGTGGCCGGCTCGGAGGCCACAGGGCTTCCGCCCTCGCTTCAGGCACCCGCCGCCCGGCTCCACGCCAGGTCGAGTCCATAAATTCGTAATCATCTGAGCTCACGTTATTGGGCCCCTGCCACGAGCAAGGGACGGTGTCAAGGGTTTTACCTGGGACACCCCTTTGAGTCCTCGAAACGACCCCAACAAGCAGGTACCGTAATTACCTCCCGTGAACAGTGAGGAAACTGAGGCCGGGCGGTCACGCGTCTCACCTGCCGTCTCAGAGGGAGGGACGGCGGAGCCGGCGTTCAGACCTGGCAGCCGGGCCCGCCTGGCGCTCTGGGCTCCTCCTCACGCGCCTGAGCCAGCCAGGTGGCGGCCGCCGTGGTCCTCAGGCGGGGACGTGGCCTGGGCCGGGCTTGACGGGGAAACGGGTCTTATGTGGGGTGTGCCCATGAGAAAACCACCTACTGAGCGCTTCCGCGGAGCCAGACGGCGCTGCCCTGTGCCCGTAGCCCCCGTTTCTCGCCAGCCGCTGCTGTGCGTCACGGTCCCCACCGCACAGGTGTGGCTCGGAGGTCACAGTTGGAGTGTCCGCCCCTCAGTAGGACCCTAACGACTGTACTTCCGGCTCTAACTTTCCTTCTTTTATTCACAACGTTCTCATTTTCATGTGTTTCCAACCCCTTACCTGTTAACCCGTTGGTGACAATGCGCCTGGGAAACCGTTTTCCTCCAGGCTGACGTCTGGACGCTCGCGTCACGTAAGTTCTCCGGAGTCATTAATTTCCCCCAGGGTGGTCGGTAATAAAACAAGTAAAAACCGTCAACCCAGCCCGGCTGCTGTGGCTCAGCGGTTGAGCAGCGACCTAGGATCCAGGAGATTGCGGTTCGATTCCCGGTCGGGGCACAGGCCCCGGTTTCGGGCTCGATCCCCAGCCGGGGGCGCGCAGGAGGCAGCTGGTCCTTAATGTTTCTATCGCTTCCTCTCCCTTCCTCTCTCTCTAAAAATCAATTTTAAAAAAATGTCAATGTGAAATAGAGTCATTGTCTCCCTTTATAAAAAAAAGTTGAAGTGAGAGCCAAGGGGAGGAAACCCTGGCCGTGGGAGCACGTCGGGGACGCCGCCCAGGCCCTGCCGCCCGATGGGGGCACCCGGGGTGGTCTCCTGCCCAGTGAAGGCGTAAACGCAAACCGTCGGTGAACGTGTTTCGGGAGGCAGCGCAGTGAGGAAGCCATCGGGTTTCACTTCCCGGTCGCCTCCGTGCTTTCTGGACTCGGAAGCCCATGGGGAAAATGCTTGTTTTTCACCCGTCTGCCATTTTGGTTCCTGTAAATAAAAAGACTCCTCAGAACAGTCAGGACACGCGTGGATCCTGGAGGCACCGCCCGAGACGAGACGGGGTGTCCCGAGGGCCCGCAGGAGCCGAGGGGGTGACACGGGAAGTCGCTGTCGGCCGCTTGCGAGCTGCGGCCTGGCCTGCGATGGGCTCAAGCTGGCGACGTGGCTCTTTCCGCCGCCTCTGGGCCCCAGGCTCCCTGCCGCCGCAGCTGGTCCTGCTCCGCGCTTTCTAAGCGGCCGGGCGTGCTTCCCGCGGGTTGGCTCAAGGACTGTGATGTGCTCGCTGGTGCTGTAATCCTCACGTACAGGTGAGAACAGGAGATTTAAAGAGATGCAGGGATGTGCCCGGGTTCACGCGGCTCAGACACGAAAGGCCCGGCTTTGAGCCCAGACCACTGGGCGACGGCACCCGGTGTGGCCTCGTGGCCTTTGTCCCCCGAACACCCCCCTCCTGAGGGCCACGGGCTTGGCTAGGTCCCTTCCCACCTTTTAACTGAGGCTTATAAATGCCCATTTGTTTTGTGTAAAAGATGCCGGTTTTCAAGAGGCGAGGAATGACACACCAGGTAATATAAACATAACTTCCATTAGGCTTTTAAAATATTGTGATAAAATTGCCCATTTTACCCCCCGTAAGCGTAGTTTGCAGTATTAAGCACCTTCACACGGTTGTGTAACCTTCCCCAACACCCCCTGTTGCAAAACCCATGTTCTTTCCAAGCGTCTCGGCCGCTCGGATGGCCCGGGGAAAGGTCCAGGTCAACGCTGCTGTGCAGGGGACGCTCCTGCCCCGGGAAGAGGGACGGCCGGCTTTCTGACCCAGCGTGAAGGGGGGAGGGGACAGGAAGATGCCAGCGCCCGTGTCCCTGTGTCCCACCCCCTTCCAGAAACAAATCTGGGTGGCGAGGGGACCAAGGACCCATGACCTGCTCAGAAGAGGCAGCTGTGCCTGCGGGGCCCTTCCCCTTACGCTCTGATCCCTACGTCGTGATAGGAGCGGACAGGACTTTGTGACCGGAGGCGGTGGCTGTGATGGTGACACGTGCAGCTATGGTCCCTCCCAGACCAGGTGACAGATGTCAGCACACACAGATGGAGGCCGGGGCCAGCCCAGGCCAGCCAGGCCACGTCAGAGGTCAGCAAGGACCGGGGGACGGCCCGCAAGTCCAGGTCCGCCAGGCGCACCCAGGCACCCTCTGGGTGGGCCCGGGTGGGCACAGAGACAGGATATCTTTAAAAAGAAAACCCACCCTGCTTAAACCAGCATAGACCCAGATGACACTGATTTTATTTCCGGGGGGCACCTGTTAATTCAGTCCATCCCCCCCCCCCCCCCGGGTGCAGACGGGAAATGACCTTGGGGGTTTTTCTTCTGTGCAGCCGCCTTGGATCCTGAGCAGGCCCATGAGGACGGCTTATCCCTGCCCATGAATTAATGTGAATTATGAACGTACACAGTGGCCCCTCCCTCGCTACCCACCGCCCGGCATAAAATACAGTCGCCCAAGAGAGAACTATTCCAGGTTTTATTAGAGAATATATCTAAAATACAGCATCTATTTAGGATATAGTATCTGGGTGGACGTTTACTCTGTGTCACAACTGTAGTTGTACCGATCTGCACAGGAGGCGCCCGGCTCGCACCCCTGTGGTTCCAGAGCCGCTGAACTACAGGATTCACACTGGAGGCCCCTGGCTTCGGAGGTACGCGGAGGCTCACGTTTCCCTGCCGGACGGCATCTCGGGGTCGGGACGCTGGCCTCCCTGGTTTTCGCCCCGCAGCTCAGGGAACGGATCCGAGCTCAGTGCGCTTTCCCGTTTATTGGCGGCGGCATCTCAGTGCGAGCACCGCGAGCAAGTCAGGCTCCTCTTCCCACCCCTTTAGTTATATTCCCCACAGAAAGGCCACCACCCAAGCGAAGCGCCCGCCACGGCGAGGCTAAGAGCGACAGCTGCCCCGGCTCTTCCCACGTTCGCAGGACTCTCCTCGGGCGAGAGGTGAAGGGTCTGGGTCTGGGGGCTCCGCGCAGCCAGGGTCCGAGCTCGGCCGCAGGGAGACCACAGACTCGCGGTCCCCGGGGACGCTGGACCCGGGACCCGCTCATTTGAAGGAAGCCCTGACCTTCCGGTCGTGCAGGGGCTGTGCCGGGCGCCAGTTGTCCACCATGGGCTCCTCGGCTTCCCCCTCCCCGTGGAAGCTAAGCTGTCGGAACGTCATCATCTAAAAGACACCGTAAAAGATGAAAGGATTAGGAAGAAAAGGTTCCCGGCAGTACTGACGTCGGGGCCCTGTCACATCTCAAAATACACCCCAATATTCCTTGTGTGCATGTTTAACTGGATCCCCAACAGAGACAGAATCGCGTACAGATCACACACGTGTGCTTTTAAGAACGAATCCATTTCTATAAAATATGCATGAAATTGCGACTTGGGAGGACATTTCCAGTTAACTTTCCGTTTCCCTTTTGATTTTATAATCAAAAGCCTACAAGATGCCTCTGAGATGTAAAACAATAACAATTCTAAATGCAAATTGAAGTCTCCTCTTCTGCCCCGGGGAAGATAAGCTCCAGCCGGCCCACAATTAGGTGAATGGTCCGGCGTCCGCAAGCCCGGCGGCCGAGAGACCGGCAGCGTCTCTGCTTCAATACACAGACACGGGGAGGAACGTGCCTGAGCTGGGAGCTAAGTCCTGGTCTTTTTCATTTGTCCCCCTGGCCCCGCGATGGACACAGGCAGCCTCACCCGTCGCCCGCTTCTCGGGGGTTGTTGGGCAAAGCGGTTCCTCCCCTTCCCTACACGAGACTTGATCTAAATGAAGGTCGTCAGCGGCCACCAGTCAACAGCCTTTCACCTGAGCTCTTTGGTTCAGTAACATTCCCACGGTCACCCCCACAAAGTCAACTTCACTCACAGTCGGCCACAGTGACCTGCACCCGCCCCGCTGTGACTGCGAGGCCTTGATGACCTGCCCGGCGCAGACCACGCGCACCCTCTGGGAGGCCAGGCATTCGTCTTGCCCGCTCCGGCTACCTAGACGAGTTTTAATAGGCGCCTTTTCTCCAAGGCCCGACTCTCGCCTTGGTCAGAACTCAGGGACATCTGGACACGAACAAAAAGGCAGGACGCTGGATATGAGCGAGAGGGGGGCTGAGGGGTCTCCTCACCCCATGTAACCTCGGGCACGAGATCTCATTGCTCGGAGCCTCCGTGTTCTCAGTGTTCACAAAAAAATCACTTATTAGGTGACAGACGCCTTCGCTCACCTGATCCTCTGTTTTGTCCAATCTTATAGCCTAAGGTTATGGTCACTAGCAAGCGGTGTTTACTGCACGTTTCTCTCTCAGCTCCGTGCACACTCATTCCCCCGCCCGAGCACCGGGAGCACCACCAGGCCCGCCTGACCCCACAGCTGCCCCCTGGGCCGCCTGCCCCCCGAGGAAAACCCACCTGCTCACTGCTCACGCTGATGGGCTCCCTGAGCACGATCCAGGTCACGCACTCCAGGAGCGGCGGCGTGGTCAGGGAGCCGGGGTAGGTCCAGTAGTCCAAGCTGTTGGGAAGGAGCCCGTGGGGGTCAAAGTCGGTGAAGGCGGCGCTCTTACCCTGGCAGAAGGCAAACACTCGGGTCAGAAGCGTCAGGGGACTGGAGTAGGAGGCAGGCATAGATAATAGCCACTAAAGTATCCATATCTATCTATGTATCTATGTATCTATGTATCTATGTATCTATCTATCATCTATCTATGTATCTATGTATCTATCTATCATCTATCTATGTATCTATGTGTCTATGTATCTATGTATCTATCATCGTTGTTGCTAATCTTCACCCGAGGATATTTTTTCCACAGATTTTTAGAGAGAGCGGAAGGGGGGGGGCGGAGAGAGAAACATGGGTGTGAGGGAGACACATCAATTCATTGCCGCCCACAAGTGCCCCAACCAGGGCCGGAGATCAAACCCGCAACCCAGGTACATGCCCTTAACTGGCACTCGAACCCTCAACCCTTCGGTGCGTAGGCCGACGCGCTAACCACTGCACCACGCCGGCCAGGGCTCAGCCTCCCTTCAGTACCGAGCCTCTGACTCTTGCACATGAGCAGCAAGAGCACTAAACACGAGCCTAAAATCAGACCAGCACAAGGATCGGCGTTCGGATGAACACGAGCGGGTTCACTATGTAACCAGCACGTTACCCTGGTTCGTTGCTCTGTCAAACGCCACTTGTCAAACCAGAACCGTTCCCTTGGAACAAAGGAGTTTTCCACAACCAGTGGGGCCGGGGACCCGGAAACCTGAGGAGGGGGCAGGAAACGGGGCCATACCTTTGTCTTGATGGCGCCCAGCGCGTCGACCACCTTCTGCAGGCCGGGTTTGTCATCGCCGATCTGCAGAAAGACACAAGGGGCACGACCGCGTTCCGGGTGGTGCCCGCCCGTTTGGATTTGGGTGGCTCTGTTACAGAACTTCTCCAACTAGTGACTAAACCCTGCGCCTGCTCCCTGGCCCCGATGTCGCCAGGACGTCCCCTGAGGCTGACGACCGCCCTCGGCTTCCGCCCTTAGGGGTCCCCTGAAACGACCCTCGACCTCTCGACCTTTGTCAACAGTGCCCTCCAGCCGCAGAAGAGAGAACGCTGGCCAAGCGCTCGCCCGAATCTTCCGGTGGGACTTTACCTCTGGTCCTCCCTCGCCTTTTTTTTTTTTAAATATGTTTTTATTGACTTCAGAGAGAGCGAGGGAGAGGGAGAGAGAGACAGAAACATCAACGATGAGAGTCGTTGATCGGCTGCCTGCTGCACGCCCCCCCCTCGGGATCGAGCCCAAAACCCGGGCCTGTGCCCCACCGGGAATCGAACCCTGACCTGGTTCGCAGGTCGCCGCTCAGCCAAGAGCCACACGGCCGGGCCTCCCTCGCTTTCAACATCCCCCGCCTTTGGCCTGCCTTCTGCCCGCCTGCCTCCCCGTTGCCCCTCATGTTCCTCTGGCCGTTTAATCGGCGTCTTTCCGGGGCCCTAACTGCCTCCTCTGCTCCCTCTTCCTGCCTCCGTCGGATGGTCTCATGTGCCCGTAGCTTCCACCTTAACGCAGCTCAGGGCCCGTGACTCAGCAGCCCGAGGCTTCTCCGCTGGATCTACAACCGTCCGGAGGGCAGCCCGGCCGCTCGGCCACTGTTGCCTGAAACTCCCCAACACGGGGCACCGTCCTTCACCCTGCAGAGCCTGCTCTCCGTTTAGCATTAAGAGGGGGGTTCCAAGCGCGTCGCCCCCGGATGCGCCCCTGTGCTGTGCGGATCGTTTCGTGCTAAAGGCAACTTTAGCCACAGGCTCAAGAGAAACTTCTGACCCCCCCACCCCCACTTTAAGTACCTAGAAGAATTTGAATTCTACCCAGAAGAGGCCTTTCCCCGAGAGAGTATCTGAGAAAACTTCCTCTGACACAGCTACCGGGCAGGACAAACTTCTGGCTACCGAAGGGCTGCTCTGGGCCTGGACGACCTCCTGCAGCCCCCAGGGCCTCGCGCCCCATCCCCAGCCCAGGTGTCTTATCGGCCCATGTTCCCTTCCCGCCTCAGAGCCTCTCCTGCACGGCATCTCCTACTCTCATGTTTTTGGGGTTCCCACACATACGTATGTATTCAATTTGGTTACTTTCTCTGTCTTGTGTCTATCTGATTATCAGACCAGCCAGAAGGACCCTTGGGGGGGGAATAGAGGAAATTCTGTTCCTCCCCCACCGTCGTCCAGCATGAAACGGCCCCGTCCAGCTTAAGGTGGGGTTAAAAAGAAAACAAGTCGCCGTGGGCAGTTTAGCGCCCATTTCCCCTCCCACAGGTGTGCGTCCCCACAGTCACCTAATCGACGCCTCCCGGGTCGTCTTTGGTCCCATCTCCACCCCCACTGGAGGGGAAAGAGCCTGAGAATATTCCAGAGCCAGAGGCATTTCCCAGGCTCTCTGCAGACTGTCCAGTTGGCTAGAAACGTCCTGTCTGGTTCATCTTTCCTGAAAACGGAGAAGAACGGGGCCGTCCACTGACCTCCAGAAAAACTCCCAGCACAGCCAGCCCGTCGGGTTGCTTCACGGCGTCCCCGAAACTCTTGTACTTGGTGTTCCAGTGAACCAGGTGCAGCTGCGGCGGAGACAGACTTCACACAGTGAGGACGGACAGAACCAGGACGGACGACCCAGACTCCGCGCCCCCCCCGACCTCCCCCGGCTCTGCACAGCCAGAGGGTTCCAGAACAGGGGCACGTTTAAACATCAACCTTTCCCTCACGTTAAGCCTGATGAACTTCTGGCCCACTAGCAAGCGACCTCATCAACAGGAGCTGCCTATTCTGCGGGAAGACGCACATTCCGCGTCTAGATTTCTATGAAAACAGGGCCCTCCCACCTGAACTCATTCACTCTGGGCCTAGGCTGTCCCTGAGGCCGTGGAGCATCCACGGGCGAGCCTGCAGGTCCTTTGTGAAAGAGGCGGTGCCCCCGGGTTGAGTCCAATTTACAAAGTTAAGCTTTCGAAATGAACGCTCAATATCACCGTGCGTTTTTCCCCAGGAAGGACTGGAGCATACGTTACCTCTGCGGCGTATTTCTTTTTATCCACAGTGTGCTCAGAGCCATGCCCGTCGTCCGAACCCCAGTGAAAGTGGAACTGGACCAGGCGGTAGGTGCCCTCCAGGGGCCCTCCCTTCAGCACTGAAATGTAAAAATATACACACGCATGTGTATGTACACACGTGTGTACACATGACACTCATGCTGGGCTCATGAAACACGCACTGTACACATTGCATCTGAATCCTGTTTTATATGCAATGCGGCTTTTATGCCGTAGCAACGTTTTCACTCTGAAAATGAAGCCTGGGCTCAGGCCTGGTCCACAGTGCGGAACGCAGTCCTTGCAACTGTATCGTTTGAGCTCACTCTCCTTGCAACTGTATTGCTTGAGCTCACTCTCCTTGCAACTGTATCGCTTGAGCTCTGCTCATAACTGGAATGTAACGAACAAGATACACTGATGATGTAACGAACAAGATACACTGATGAACAAAACAGATCCAGAGACGTGGAAGCACGGACCAGGCTGAGGGACCTCAGAGGGAAGGGGTGGGGGCGGAAGAGATTAACCAGAGAACTTATAGGTGTAAATGCATAACCGATGGACACGGACAACAGGGTGGGGAAGGCCTGCGGGGGTCGATGGGGGGGAAAGAGGGGCATCTGTAATACTTCCCATAATAAAGATAAATGTTTAAAAAGTCTTTGCAACCGGTTCTTTTCCTCGTGTGTTGCCTAAAAGGCGGATGCTTTTCCATCTGTTTTCTAGGCACAGTGACACTTTTCTCCTGGGTTTGCTTTGGGGTCACAGGTCCAGGGCAGAGAGAGGAAACTTTAAGGAAGCTATTAATTCCTCCTGTGAGTCATGGAGGAAGTGAGTTCCCAGGGTCGCTGGCCGGAGCCGGCTGCCGCACCCTTGCGCAAACCTGGGAACCTCTCCCCACTGCCGCCCGAGGTCTGCCTCACGGCGGCCCAGACGCGCCTGCTGGAATTTCTGAAATATCAGCATTCTTGATCTCAACGCCGTAAGATCCAGTTTTCCTCACACAGGCTTTCCAAATCTTTTGGTAGCTGGGACCATCCAAACTCAAAGGCTACTGACTAGCTTTGTCCCCTTAAAATTTTTTATTTAACCTCTCTGACGTCACCTTCCTCATGTGTAAAATGGGTGCATCCAATTGTTGATTACTAAGTACTGATCACCTTCTGTGTGCGGGGCGAGGTGCTCTATTACCTCCGAGAATTTCAAATTCTAACGTAGCAGCTGTCTCGTGATCCCACTATTCTGGTATTAAGAGAACTTTGTTACAGTAAAATCAGTCCTAGGAATCACGTTGTCAGACCACAATCCATCTGTAGATAATTAGCTAGTGTCTCAAGAGAAGATTAAATAGTAAGAAGAGGCGGTGGCTTCCCCACCCCCTCCAAAACCTTTTTATCTGACTTACAAGTACAAGGTGTCCCCCCAAAATGTATACACACTTTAACAGCTGATAGCTCAGTTTTGAAAATGAAATGTCTTTTAATAAACACTGCTTTTATAATTATTCAAAGCGTGTGTATACATTTTTTGGGACACCCTGTATTAATGGGATGTAACCAGTATGCCTTAAAGCTTTTAAAATTAGTTTAGTTCTACTACTTCAATTTTATTTTTTCCAAAAGTGGGGGTAAAAACATCTGTTCCCATAAGGGTATTTTATTAGCTTTGGTTTATAATTCATAAAACAATGAGCCCAAACTTACTCTGGATGTACAACTAAGTTTGCTGGCCTCTCTTTACCTAAATGGGCTTATGAGGTAGCAACACACACTCATCTACTCAAAGGAAAGATAAGGCTGCCGGAGGCGCTTGGGCCAAGGGCCCCCTGCGGCTCCTGATAGGGCCTCTGGCTGCAGCTCTGCCTTCCATGGGCAGGAGGAAAGAGAATGGAAATATTATGAACAGTGTTAAATGACAGATCTGCTAAGAAACACGAATTTGCATGTATTCTGATAAAATCATATCTCTTGAAACTGAATAACAATTAATTGCAAAAGTTTTTTTTTAACCTCATAATCCTATAAGGGAAGAATTTAGCTTTACCACCCCAAATAGGCTTTTTCAAAAATGAGAGAATTCCTAGTTTTCATAAGAACATACCCTTAAGGCAAAATACTTGTTTATGAAATAAACTGATGTTGAAATCAATTCCTTTACAACTTTTTAAAGCTACAAACTAACTGGCTGGCTGATCATAAAAAGCATCTGTAGCATCACTAATTCTTCCACGTGGCAAAATAAGTTAAATAAAATGTGAGATGACTGGTCTTTCTAAATGTGTCTTCCTTCCCTGCAAAGAATTGTATCAGAATCTTAAAATTTAAAGATAATAAATCTTACTGCCGTTTCTTATTCACTCCCTTGTAGATCTTAAGACTCCATTTTCATTTACTTATTTCAAATAATATTTAGAATTAGGCAAGAGTATATATGAGCTTTTATTAAACAAGACTTACTAAAACTAAAAAAAAAAAAAAAAAAAAAAAAAGGGAAATGCTCTGGGTTCAATGATTAAACACATTCTGGGCTAATCTGTTATTACCAGAGAGACCTGTTTTGGCTCCTATTAAAATAAAACTATGTTGCTATGGACATTGGAAGCCTGTTGCCATTAGAAGAGATTATTATATTCTTAAAGTTAATTGCTATCAAAAGCAGCATTTCTGGTCTTTTTCAACTAGTATTTCTAAAAAATTCTTAGCATGAAGTCTAGTCATTGAAGTCCCTCAGAAGCGCTGTTAGAATAACAAGTTGCCATAAATTATAATAAAGGCAGCATTTGTTTTTTTATTTGAGAAACAGAAAAGACGACGCCTGGCTGACAGACAGGAAGCGGAGGCCGTGCTCCGAGTCCACTTATTTTGATTGACACAGGTCACTGTCGAAACTACCCCTTTAAAGTGAAACCTGTTTCTCTGATGCAAAAATAGGTTTTAAAAATAGAATTGCTGACTACATTTTTTTTTTTTTCCTGTAAAAGGCGGCCATGCTAGTGGGGCTCGGACAAGGCCACGATTTATTGCATAAGAAAAACATGCTCCACGAGGGATGGACAAACAGACAAGGGTTTTCCCTTAAACTTAAACCCAAATCTCAGCACCAGGAGCTGCAGCTGGTTTTACTTTCCATGACCTGCCATCAGTTGTACCAACTAAATACATGAAACACAAAATCAGCACCAATTATCTTCTAGACTAATCTGTCTTCCTATACAGATGATGTGGAAAAATCATGTCAAGTATAGGTTATTTGTGAAAATTAAGACATTCATGACAGTCACACGGAGATAAATCAGGCCAAGTGAAAATTTAACTTTTTAATTTTTTTCTTCCAAATCACTTTATTTTGACTGAATATAAAATGCATCCGAGTAACAGAGGCCTCAGTGGGTGTCAATAATCTCAGATCCAAAATACAAATAAGCTAACCTAACCATCTTTGGCTTAAAATTAAAATTTAAGGGGTTTCTACGAATGAAGTAGAGAAATAAATTCACTAAAAACAGTATTTCCGGTCACGCTTCCCGTGAATACCTGGAAAACTGCTAAGCCCCGCATCCCCTGCTGCTTTCTCGGCTTCGCCGCCGGCCGCCGGCCCGCCCACCGAAGTCAAGAAACCAAGGTCAGCGCAGACCAACCCGAGAAAAGACGCCCACGCTCCATTCCCTTTAACGGAGTGAAATGTTAACCTGTCACCCTGACTACAGTAAATTCAATGTAAATGCAAGAGAACAGAAGTTTTTAGTCAGGTAGATGGCAATTATACAGGAAGGAAAAAAAAGAAACTCTTAAGAAACACGTACAAATAAGGTACATGGCAGACACTGGACAGGAGCTAAGGTGGGGGAGGGATAGAAATACACGTTTACAACACACACTCGAGACGTGAAAAGGTATGTTGCCTGAAGGCAGACTGTGGCCACCTAAAGCGATGTACTGTAGCCCTGGCCGGATGTTCAGTGGTTAGAGCACCAGCCCTCGGACCGAGTCCCGGGCAAGGGCACCTACCTGGGTTGCAGGTTCGATCCCAGGCCCCGGTCGGGGCACATGCGGGAGGCAACCAATCAATGGTCTCTCACATCGATGTCTCTCTCTCTCCTCTGTCTCTCCCACGTCCACTCTCTCTGAAAATTCAATGGAAAAAATATCCTCAGCTGAGGAGTAATAAAAAAGGGGGAAAAAAGATATGTGCTGTAAACTCGAAAGTAGCTACACACACACAGTCACACACACGCACACACACGCACACACAGTCACACATGCACACAGTCACACACACACACAGTCATACACACACAGTCTCACGCACACACAGTCACACACACGCACACACAGTCTCATACATGCACACACAGTCACACACACACACGCACACACAGTCACACATGCACACAGAGTCTCACACACACAGAGTCACATACACACAGAAACTCTAGTCATGAACCTAATTCAATGGCGTGGTTCTGTTTTGCAGGCCCGGGGGTAAGGTCCTGCCCACAGCGCCCAGTGTGCACGACCAGCCCCTTTCGTGTGGTTCTGTTTCCTTTCCGCCCGCGGCCGTCCACGGAAGGAAAGTCTAAAACCTCCCACAGCAAGTTCCTGAGAAGCAGGCAGGGCCCAGTTCACCCCAGACCGCGGCTGCTCGCCCGAGCCCAGAAGGACTCGGCGCCTTCCCGCTTCTTTCTTGAGTTAATATCAACAGATAAAAATGTTCCAGTTTCTAAAAACAAACCAACACAACTGCTGAGCGTGTCCTATGGGTTCGCCCAATATTCCAGGCGTGGATATTTCAGTGAGAGTTGCTCTAACTTTGCAATAAGGCTGGAGGGTTTTAAGCTCATTAATAGAAGTTAATAAATGAGCAGGAATTAGGAATTGTGGCTGTTGTTCTTTCCTCTCAGATAAAACTAGTAATAAAGGATCTCAAGCAGGGAGAGTTATTTTTTAATGATGAAAAAACAGCCCTAACAGGATTAACGATTTTTCATTAATTTAAGGTGGTTTGTTTTTAAAGGAATTTAGAAGATGAATGAGGGCTTTAACCCAAGCTTCTTGTTATAGCCTATTGAATAAAAAGAATTCCCTGGAGCTAAAACACAGCAGTAAATTCTGCCGGCTCAGCTCCTGGTTCCCAAGTATTTAGCTTTGAGTATAACATTTAGGATATTTTTGAAAATATGAATCTATGAGACGTTTTAGAAGATTGAAATCTCACTGGGGGGGGGGAAGGAAATGAACTTAAGGATTTAAAAGTACAAAATAAGTGGCAAAGAATATTAAAAAAAAATGTTAACACCGTAACAATAACTCCTGACAAAAAGAAATGTTAAACTGTTGACTTAAAAAAAATACGAGTGACCGAAAGAATACATTATTTTGAGACTTAAATGTACAGAAAAGCGTATCAGTGTTCTGAAATGTTAACTATGATTATTTTTCGCATATTTTTATTCCATTTCTATGTCTAAGTGATCTCCCTTTAGTCTCACTGCCACAAACGGGGAAGGAGACGCCCAGCAGGTTCCTTACATCTGGTGTCTGTTTTTTCATGTTTATTTAAGAGGATCTCTGCCATTTCCTCTAACCTGAGAGTCTAGGATCTTTAAAAAAAAAAAAGTCTAAAGAATGTTTCTCTGCCTGGTACGATCGCTTGGGTTTTGTTTTTGTAAGTCTGTGGGTGTGTTTTCCCTTAACATCAATATTTAATACATTCTGCATCCTAGAAAAAAAAAGCTTCTTTGTTTAACTGAAACAACCGAAGATGTTGCAGTGTTTGGACAGAGTTACAAAGGACTCTTTCACGTGTGAGGGGAGCAGGTCCTTCCACGTCCGCGTGTCCTGTTTCAGCCGCCTGCCTGCCTGTGCCGAGCAGGTGCTGTTCTCCCCGAAGTCCCGGGTCCTACCTACCCCCCCCCCCCCCCGCCCACCTGCCCCGGGAGGCTTCCCTGCTGCCCCAGGCCAGCTCCCGGCCTCCTCACGTTCCCACAGCCCTGAAAGACGTCCTTGTTGCAAGTGACTCCCACGGCTTCGTCCTACGGGAGGCACGCCTGGCGAGGGCGCTGGATGCAGGACAGGGACCGGCCCCCCGCCTGCCCTCGGGGCGCCTGGCTGACCTTGCATTTCACTGTGTTAGCGAGAATTTTTAAAGTAAGAACCAAGTGAAGCGCACACGCGTCTTTGGAGATGTGGTTTGAGCCCCAACCTAGACGAAACCACTTGGTTTTCACGTTTCGCAGTCTAAGCACGGTGCCCTTTAATAATGCATGTCCCTCCCAGGAGAGAGGAGAACCAGGCCGGCTCTCAGGTCCCGCTCGGGCAGAACCCACCAGGACGCGACAGGTGCCGGTAGGACGTATGGCCACATAACAGCGTCAGGGATGAAGCCAGCGCATGCTAAAGTTAATATAATGCATGGGATGCTCAGAAACATAGAAAAATAAAACGTTACACCACCACCCAGGGAGGGGAGGTCACCTTAGAGCTCAGTAAAAACCTTCTTTCCTGCCTGGTGGACGCTACCCTGACTCCAGTTTCACAGGTAAGAGAGAAAACGAAAACCCCGAGGTCAGGTTACTGCCATTCCGGGGCCGCTGGGCCAGTCCGTGGTAGAGCTGTGTCTGACCCCGGTCTAGGCCCACAGCCGCCAGACTAAGTGCCGAAATCCACTTTCCCCCAAAATACGTATTACTAAATGTTTATCTCGGCTCCATTTGTTTTCTCATTGCTCCAAAAAAGACTTTAAGCATTGGGTTGGCCTCTAACTTTGCACTGGATTCTTTGTAGCATCCAGGGAGGTCTGTAACTGGTACACCCGCTGAGAACAATGACTCACTGGCAACACTGAATGCACATTGTGTCTCTTTAAAAAAAAAAAAGCAAAAAAAAAAAAGCTGACACCTACAGACTAAAGTAGCTGACTTCTTTTGGTTTTTAAATAACTAAACATAAAGTTTTATAGCATCCTTTCTATATGTACAATACCACCCAGACCTTTGGCCTTGTCCTGTTATAATCTAAACGGACCGTGTTCTTCATATGAAGGAAAGGAATTATTTCCTTTACATTTAACTTAGCCGTGCGTTGTTTCTTTGGGGTTGGAGGTGTGCTTGGGAAGGAGAAACAGAGGAAACCCCGAAGGAGAGACTCCAGTGGGCACCTCCGCTGATTCTAATACTCAACATCCAGTAAATCACGCGCTATGCCGGAGTGCATGTGCGTGCGTGTGTGCCTGGGTGTGCACGTGTGCGTGTGTGCCTGGGTGTGCACGTGTGCGTGTGTGCCTGGGTGTGCACGTGTGCATGTGCGTGTGTGTGTGTCCTGGGTGAGGTGATCCAGGACACAGGCTGAAAACACTTCTCATATCCTCTCTGTATTGTCCATATAATTGTCTTCCAAAATCACTATTTTAGAAAGCCAAGTGTCAAAAACTTTTCAAAGGGAGAAGGGACAGGAAAGAAGATTTTTTTCAAAACCGTGCAAGTGCCTCGGGGTAGGTCCTGAACAGGAGCAGCCAGCCTGATGCCAACGGCCGTGAGGACACTGACAGGCTCTGCTAGTATTTCACGTCGCTGCTGCAGTTTCGACGGCACCACCAAATGGTCTTCCTCACTTGGTCCCAGCGGCCCCCCCTCCCCCAGCGGCCCCCCCCCCCCCCCCGTGTCCAGCAGCCTCCAATGATCTGCAGGGGACGACGCTCAGGACAATAGGGCGCTGGCTCTAACGTGCATCAGAGGGCAGAGAAAGCGGCTACCGCGTCCGAATGGCTCACTCTGCTTCTAAACAAGGAAAAACGCCACGTCCACGGGTGTCCTGTGAACAGCGGCCTGCCCACGACTGATGGTAACTGGTTTTGGCAGGAGCAGGCCAAGTACGTCCACCAGCTCTAAACCATTGTGGTCTGTGGGGTGAATTTCTGGGCACATACCAAGGTACAAAGCCACCTTTATCACACCAGCTCGATGCCCAGGAAATACTAGGAAACACGGTTTCCAAGAATTTTGGTGTGTTTTGAGGTTTTCTAAATCCTCAGCCAAGGGCACGTTTCCATTAATTTTTAGAGAGAGAGGAAGGGAGAGAGAAACACTGATGTGAGAGGGACGCGCAGAACTTAAAGTTCTAATTTTGCAAAACTCATCACTGCTGGTCCTTCCTACCGGGGGCCTTGCTTTTTGTGACTGTTCAGAGCCATACCCCAGTTTCTCGGTGCCCTGCAAGGAAACCAGGACTGGTCCAGGGAGAAACAGCCCTAGGTCACTTCAAGGTCATCGGCCTGCCCCTCCGGGCCTGGCACCTGCCCCAGGGTGGCTCTTCAGGGCTGAGAAGGGGTCCCCCCCACTCGGCTGGGAGAACAGCTTTTGGGTAGAAGGAGCTGGTCATGCTTCAGACACTGACCTGCTTTGTCCTGGGAGTCGTCGAACTCCACGTTGAAAGCGTGGCCGTTGTTGAGGATCCTCCTGGACGTCGCCTGCTCGTAGGAGATGCTCAGGGGCTTCAGCGCGGGGTCGTAAGCCGCTGCTTTGGTGTCAATGTCCACGGGGGACTGGCGGTTGCCCTTGGCGATGGGAAAGTCCTTGTGCCAGTGCTCAGGTCCTAGGATGAGAAAGGACGTGTGAGCCCCCAGTGTGGGGATGGGCGCCCCCACATCCCCAGGGAAGGGCAGTTTTGCTCGGTTCCCATTTTGGTGGCACCACTGAGCAGAATAACGGGGGAGGGGGCACTCCTGCCTGAGTTTCCCCATTTCTATTATGGGCTAATAATGGCATCTACCCGCAGAGACTTGCGAGGCTTGGCACCCGCACGTGGTGAGCGCCACACAGCTACTCCGCGTTTCCATGTGGTCTTGCTGACGGGCAGCCTGGCAGTGGGCAGACACTGGGCAGGCTGGAGGCAGGGATCTGGGACCTGCGAGCTCACTCAGACATCCTGGCAGGTGGGGGCTGAACCCCGGGGTCCTGATGCTGGAGGGAGGGCAGTCGCTGCTCAGGCCAGGCCCCCCCCCCCCCCATGGCCCGGGTCCCCACAGCCCAGGAAGCCCCAACCCCCAAAGACACATCCTGCTGTTTGGACTGCAGGCTCTGGGAACCCAGATCTGGGCAGTAAAGCCGGGCGCCTGGTCGCCTCCTGACATGAGGGTCCAGAGATGAAGGGTGAACTCAGGTCAGGCAAAGGGCTCTAACCGGCCTGAGAAATGCCCCGGGACAGGTGGTGCCCGAGCCTTAGCTACAGGTGGCGCTGAGGATGGGGTGCGGGGGCGCCAGGGCTCCTAATTTCTCTGTCACCGACACCTAACAATTCCCTTTACCACCTTTTCTCGGCTCTCCCAGGTCCAGGTAGGAGGGTCTGCTTTCAGCTGGGGGACCCCGAGGAGCCGCCCTCCCGTCTGGAGCTAAGGCTGCGCCCCACTCGGGCCCTGTGCGCGCCGGGCGTGGGGGTTCCGGGCGGGGGACAGGGCCGGGGAGCTGGGCCCCCCGCGCATGGGGGCTGGGCTGGGACGGGGGCACCCCGCGCGCGGGGCGGCGCTGGGGCGATGGGCACCGGGCCGGGGCACCTGGGCTCCCGCGGCCAGGGCAGGTGAGGGCCGGCGGCCCGGGCACTCACCGTTGCTCGGGCCGTATCCCCAGTGGTGGGACATGGTGGCGGCGGGTCGGGCTGGGCAGGAGTTGGCGCGGGTCCAGCGGCGCGGCTCGGGGCGGGCACGGTGTGTCCGCGGTCTCGCCGTCACGGGCTTTTATAGGCTCCCGCCAACTTGGTGCTGGGGGCGGCCGCGGAGGGGGCCCGGCGGACCTGGCGGCGGGGAGGTGAGGGCGGAGGTGTCCCCGCGCGCAGGGCGGGCCGGGCGGGGACCGTGCCCTCTCCGCTGCGCCCGCCGTGCCCGCAGCGCCTCTCCCGCGGCCGCGCCCGGGTCCCTGGGCGGCACCGGCTCCGCGCTCCGGGGCGCGCGGGGCTGCGGGGCGGCTGCGTGCAGCCTCCCCTCGGGGCGCGGAGTCCGCCGCGGGGCCCCCGCGCCTTCCCTCCCCTGCCCATTGTGACCGCATCCCTGGCCGCGAGCCCGGGCTCCGCCCGCGCCGGGGTCTCAGCCCGAGGGCCACCCGGAGTCCCGCCCCGGCCGGCGAGCTCGTTCCGGAGCTGTGACCTTGGGGCAAACCGCGGATGCGGTCGGGGAGGCGGGATGCGGAGAGCCCCGCGCCCCCCGCTGGCCGGCTGCGGAACGGAGCCCGGGAAGGCGCGGGGGTGACGGACCAGCCGGCGTCAGGGCTGCGGAGGGGGCCCCCCAACGCTCTGCGCGGTGTCAGGGTCTCCTCCCAAACCCCCGGACCGCTGACGCCGCTGGAGACAGCGCGCGAGCCGATGAGACCCCCTGCCCTTAGGAAACCGCTTCTTAGACTTTTAACAATGTAGTTCCTAAAGGTATCTTTGTGTTTTCACGTTAACTAGTAACACTTTCCCGTAAGCAATTAAATCCACCGAGGTTTCAAGAGTAGTCGAGGAATTGAAACATTGTTACCCTGTTTCAAGTTCAACCAGAACAGGAATGAAAAGATCAGCGGGGTCAATGACACTAATAAAATGCAAGTTGTGCATTTTCAATATTCTATGCTCCATGAAGCTGCCACATGGCACCAAGAAATACACCATTTAATAAGAATGGGTCACCTGGTCTTACAGCATTGGTCCTCAACTGGGGGCGGGGGGCAGTTTTGCCCCACAGAGGGTGTCGACAATGTCTGGAGACACTTTGGTTGCGACGACTGGGTGTGTGTGTGTGTTCCTGGCGTCCAGAGATGCTGCTACACACCCTACAATGCACAGGGCAGCCCCTCAAACGGAAAGTATTCAACCCCAAATCCTGACACCAAGATCAGAACCCGGCTTGCAGGAAGCACCTATAAGACGCTCTGTGCAAGGTCTGAGAAAGCCGGCGGGGGAGGCCCACACGTGAGCCCTGGGACGAGCTTTGCCCAGAACGGTCCCTCTCTCGTCTGGTGTGGGCGGGATTGGGTAGGGAGGAATGAAGCCGGACCTCTGCATTTCTTTCTAAACCCTGGTTCGCTCTCTAACACTGAGGGTTACTGTCCATGCACTTTGCTCGAGCAACGCCTCCCATGTGGCTTCCCACCCGAGTCGTGGCCCTTCCTTGGGTTAGGAGTAGCTCCTCACGTGGTCAGACTTCCCTTATAAAGCACCACCTGACACGGGGAATTTTTACTTCCTTTTAGAAACAAGGTCAGCTGATCTTGTTTTTTCCATGCAGGGGAAGTGTGGGCATTACAAGTGAGTGCTTCCTTCCACTCACAGGCTCAAGTCAGGGTTCGCCGGCGTCACACACTAGAGGCAAAGCAGCCATGCTCTCCCCAAATGACCCTCTTCTGAGTCCACTGTCGGCGAACCCCCGCGTGGTGGGTCAGTGAACGAGACAGTGGCCCCGAGAGTGAGGAACCATAAAGCAGAACCAAGTCCAGGGAAGCCTGTAGCCTGGTCCCGTTAGCGGAAGGCTCCCACCTTGGGGTGAAGGTGGTGGCCACTCCCCGGCAGGGAGGAGGTGGGGTGGGCACACTTCTATTTTTAGTTTTTTTTACCCTCTACACATGTCCACTTGCTTATATTTTATGATATAGGGTGTCCCGAAAAATATATACACACAATTTGAATAATTATAAAGGCAGTGTTTATTAAAATACATTGTATTTTCAAAATTGAGCTCTCAGCTGTTAAAGTATGTCTGCATATATGCTTGTATAACGCTGTGGGTCTGTCATTTCCTTCTAAACCCTGGTTCGCGCTCTGACACTGAGCCTAGCGGCCAGCACCACCGCGGTCTGGATGCTTTGCTGCCCGCGGGGCGCGGGAGACCCCAGCCATGTCTCGCTGGTCACCTGTGCCCTTGGCTCTGCTATCTGTTCCTGGCTCCCGTGGCACTGGTATCACCGTTTGCCACGTACTTCATGCCCAGCGTGCCGGGCACCGTGGCATGCCTGATAAGCCCTCCCTCAGTTATTCCTGCCTTGCCTCCCACGACTTCTCTGGGGCAGTGTTTAGAGGTCACCTTTTGCCATTCTTTCCTTCTCATTGATATTTCTGGGTAGTTCCTTGACTTCGTTTTATTTCTTTCATACTCTAGACGTAAATGCTTTAGAAAAACAAGAAATCCTTTCAAAAAGAGTGTTTTTCATTTGTGTATACCTCTAAAATTATATATCAAACACGGAATGCTTTGCCCAGCCGAGAGCTCTACCCTTTTAGCGAGTGGCAGGCGTACTTCTTGACACCTGTGGTCATTTCGTAAGTCCCCCAGGACTCACTGCCCCCTTGGGGCTCACTCGATGTTTCACACCAATTACGCTGCTCAGGGCAGAGGCTCAGCAAGCATCTCACCTTGTGACAACGGGCCCTGTGTTAGAGAAAACAAGTTAAAAGGAAGGAGTTAGACCTTCTCTACTGAAATATTATTAAAATACTTGTTTAAATTAAAGAAAATTATAATAGGTGGGCAGTTTACATCATCAAGTTATGAGCTGAGCCACAAAGTACCATTCCCACCACCACCACCACCAAAATAGACCCGAGTTTGACGTCTGTTGAGTTCACTGACTAAAGGGATTTTTCCTAAGGAAGTCTCAGCTGATAAGCAAACTCCAGGTAGCAACCGCAAGTGCACGAGTGTGTATGTGCCATGTAGTCTGTCTGTCTGTGGACGGCAGGAATTCACCTGAACAGACCCCTGGGTGGTTGGGGGGGTGGGGCGGAACGTGTCCGTGGAAAACGTTTACTGAGTTTTCAGAATCGCCCTCCTCCCCTCACCTGTGGCCATGACGAGACTGAATTAGGAAGACTTGTCCTTACGACCCGTGAGCAGGTACCGTGGGCATCGTCACATGAGACCGAGCGCACGGAGAGGGAAAGTCACGCACGAGAAGACGGAGGCAAACACGCAGAAGTCCAAGCCCTGGTATCAGTCTGCCAGCTACCACCACCGGCTCGTTGCCAACCAGCCTCTCCAGTCTGCACTTAGACGCCCAGGTGCTAAAGGAGATTAGTTTCTGCGGAAAGGACGTCCGTTATAGCTCCTAAAACGTGTGTCTTCTGTACGAAGGGAAACGCGTTTTTTAAATTTGAATTTGCCTATGATAAGGTTTGGATCTATGTAAACTTGCTTCTGTTCTGCCATCTGCAGGCTCTTTACAGAGAAGCCTGGGCGGCATCAGTAGGGGCTCCTGCCCGCTAGGATCTCTTGGGTGGGGACAGAGCTCACACCAGCGCAGTCAAACAGGGTCATTCAGTATTTCAGGGTCTCATTGCCCCATCCATCTAACCTCCCCTCACCTCCCATCCTCCCATCCTCCCATCCTCCCTCCCTTCCTCCCTCCCTCCCTCCCTCCCTTCCTTCCTTCCTTCCTTCCTTCCTTCCTTCCTTCCTTCCTTCCTTCCATCTGCGTATTCCTCTCTCCACTCAACAAGTACTTTTTGAGCACTGACTAGGTTCCAGATGCTGTGTTAGGTACTGAGGCCTCGGTAATATAACAAGACAGGTAGAGTCCTTACCTTCCTAAAGCCTCCCTGCCACACACACACACACCCCTTGCATCACAGATGGGATTTACAAGTATTCTTGTTACTCCTAAAAGTGGTTTTCAGCACAAGAACCAGACCCCGCCTCTGCCCTGACCAGCAGCCTCTGCGTGGCCGCCTGTCTACCTGCACCTGTCCTGCTTTGTTCTCGCGTCGCCCGAGGACGGGCCCTGCTCTCCGCCTGCTCCTCTGGGCTCGCAGTCTCCCTCCCTCGCCGAGCCCTCTCCCTGGGTCCCCACCCGCCCGGATGCCCTCGAGCCTGCCTCAGGTCTCCGTTTGGCCCATCACACCCGGGAGCAGAAGTGTGAATTCTACGAGCCAGGCTGTGTGATACTTTCAAACATTTCTAATCCACGTTCACGGGAGTCACGTGTCCTTGGGGGGGGAGAAGTCCCTTGAACGCGTGTGTTAGGAACCATTCGAATTTTAAATGAGTGGAGTGAGTATGACAAATTTACGGACACGTCGAAACAAAGAAATGGACATTTTAATGGCCAAACTATTTCCCTTGAACTCCCAGGCCGCTCCTCTACCTGGGGGTGATTCAAATACGCGGGCCAATCTGACTGTTGACCGCGCAGAGTGAGTCTCACTGGCTAAAATGAGCTCTCGAATCGCTGGGTTTCGAGCCGCGGCAGGGCACCGGGTCCCCTGTGACCACACTGTCAGACGCTCTCACCGCGCTGATTACCTGCGATTATCACCTGGTCAGGCTGTCAGGTGGCTGCCACTGGGCACCTTCTAATGGGCCGCAGTTCGTTAGCAGCGGAGCCACCATCCCCTTAGTCCTGATTTCATGCTTCGCCTCTTTTATTTCCTTTGGTGCGATGGGATCAAGTCACCCCCAAATGTATAAACGCGTCTCCAGGCTGATGCGGGCAACTCACCCAGGACTCTGACTCTCGACGTGCCCGGGCAAGCCCCCAATTAATCTCACGGCAGGAGACCTTCTGTCCTCAGATGGAGATGGCTGTCGACTGCATGCAGTGCCCTAAACTCTGTCCAGCCATCCCGCTTCTCACCCTCGGGCTACTTTCTGGTGTTTTGTCCACTGTGTCCTCAGGTGAGGTGCCGAGCTCTGGAGCAGGACAGCCCCCCAGGAAAATCCTCCAGTCTCCCCCTGGTCACCCCTCGGTCACCCCTCTAGCATTGTGCTGCTCTGTGGTGTGGCCACAGCATGTGGGACAGGAGTCACTGCTTGTCTTCAAATCCCATTTCCCCCAGTGCCCAGCACAGAGGGAGCTCGTTACGGGAGCTTGTTACAGTAACTCCTGCAGCATTGTCTGAATTGATAACATGTGGGTTCATGATGTTACTAATAGATACATAGAGAGAGAAACATAATCTCGATACTGAATAAACCGTTACGGCTTTTCTTGGTTGAAGTACAATCCGTGGACAGAAGACCGCTGTTAACCCCTACTAGTTTATTACGTGCCAGAGTAACTAATCCAAGAGGTTTGTATTAACTCACCAAACCCACCCAATACTTAAAAAACCCTCTTTTTCACCGGTGGGGAAACCGAGGCACGGAGAAATGAAACGTGCCCGAGGCCACACATCCAGCGACTGTTGTGCCACCGGAACCCAGGCCTCTGGGCGGGGCTGCAAAAGGCTTCTTTCTGATGCATTTACGCTTCAGCTCAGGAACTCCTGTCCTTCAATCTCCCAGGCCTCGCTTTCGGCTATTAGAATTCTCAAAAATATGTAACAACGCCTCACCGCCTTTTCTCTGCAGACGGGTATTAATGGTTCATTCAACATTTGCGAAGAGGAGAGAGGGCGTCAGGAGTGAAACGAAGGGGATGAAACACAGCAGAGCTTTTTATTGGTCATTTTTGTAATTGTTGTGCTTCCATCTAGTGGCCCGAGTGGGAAATAACATGGGAACAAGGCTTTACGGGCTCACATTTTAAGTCTGAGAGCTGCCTTAAGGGTAGTTTTTAAAAAATATTAAACTTTAAAAAAAATATTTAACCCTGACATTCACGGTTGTCATTCCTTTTTCTCTCACCTTTCTCACTGCTCCGTCTGCTACAATAATAGATCATGCTCATGCCCAGAATTCCTCTTTAATATCAAATAAGAAGACGTTAGAAGAGACACGGACATCTTCTTATTTTACTTACGTGTGGTGTTCAGTGTGGTTTTGATCCCTGTAAATTTCTTCCGGACAAATTTTATTTTTGCCAATTCTTACTTGAATGACAGACGCACCGATTTTTCACATGTATCTCAGCTTGTTTATTTAGTTAGATGAGTGATCACAGGTAGACTCTGGGACCTGCAGCCTCACCTGTTCTGTGCACAACACTTGTCCGCTCACCTGCACCCGCCTGTGCTGACCGACGCCAGGGATTTCGGGTCAGTGGTCCCGGGCAGTCATTTATCGCTTCAGAAATGTATCATCTCCCCATCAAAAGGGACCATAATATAGTTGCACCTGGAGGCCCACCAGTGCTCAAATTCAGCAAATTCTTGGTCCTGACGTCCATTCACAGACCGCTCAGGATATAATCCTCTGAATATTACGACACAGTTCAAGTTAGTTTCTGCCCTGTGTTGAAATTTAAAATACCTGCAACCATTCCACTCCGCAGAGCAGGAGGCCGGTGCCGACACATCGTGATCCTGGCAGCTCTGGCCCTGTCCCCGCCGCGGGCTGTGTGGGCCTGAAGTGCATTTGTCTGGAAGCCTGTGCACGACTAGAATGACCCCCCGTCACACACACACGGAGCAGGGACACGGTGTGGTTTCAACGCTCGAATGGACGTTTATAATAACCCAGCACTTTGAGCCCAGGGAGAGGTTGGGAGGAAGCTTTGAGTTGGATGATCATTGTGGGCACCGGTAATGGCCCAGACTGGGGCTGGGAGATTGTTTTATTGCAGAGCTACCACCTGAAGCTAAAGAAATTCTTTTCCAAGGAGATCTAAACTAAATAAGACGAGCAAACACCAGCACCAGCCTTAATCACGCTGATCAAGGTATCGTTTAAGAAGGTATTGGTCCTGGGCTCTTCACTTCGTCACTGAATATTCACTGAATGCCTGTTAAGTACCAGGCACAGTACTAGGCGGCAAGGGGGATGAATGTCAGTGTCCAGGCTCCTATCCGTGCCCGATGGAGCTCACGGTCCAGGCTCCAGGCTCCGGGGCCCAGGGCGATAGCTCCCCTGAGCAGACGCCTTCCCTTAGGACGGCACGTACCCCCCGCGGCCGGCACTGTTACGTGTGGGTCCCGCACAGCGTGCTCTGGACGCATCTCCCAGCCCTCCCGTGTGACCACGGCGTGACCGCCCGAGAGACTGGGCTGCGCATCGCCGCTAATTGACGAAGGCCCCACGCCTCCTAGTTTCAAGGGATCTAATTAATAGATGCCGCTCGCGCTGACCAGCCTGGTTCCACTTCACCCAGGCGGCGATCTATTAAATTACCTTCCCCTCCCAGGCCCCTGCCACCTGACTTCCCGCCTCCCGGGGCTCTCTCGGGGGGGCCCCATAACCACTTTCGCTCTGCAGGCGGCCGATTGCTGCCGCCAGTGAGGTGGTGAAACACATCCAAGGTTGTGTCGAAAGACAGTAAATGGTCTGAAGGCCCAAGCGGATGGACCTGACGTGTTGGGCCCGGGTCAACCCATGTCCCGCAGGAGCACCTACGCTATGAACCCCAAATCCTAAACCAGCCTCAGACCCCTGGAGACCACCCCGCACGCTCAAATGCACGCCGACCGGTCCCCTTTGTCTGCAGCCCCCTCGGGCGGCTCCCCCGACTGCCTTCGCCCCTCGACGGGATGCAGCGTCCGATCGCCCTCAGGACTTGGGTGCGTTGTCGCCACCCCTCAGTCGTCACACAGGCCTGTGAAGTTTCCCGTTCTTTGTTCTCGGTTTTCATCCATTTTGCCCCGTGCAACCCTTTCCATTAAAAAACACCACGGCGGCCACACCGAGCGCCTTGCGTTCGTGTCTTTATTAGTCTGCTGATCAGCCCCCCTCCTCGCCGAGCGCCCAGGTGCCCACCCCTGCGCGGGCCGGGGACTGTTAACCCCGCTCTTAACTGGGAAAGCAGCCGAGGCGGTTTGATTTTAACAAGCATGCAAACAACCAAAGTAGCAAAATTAAAAAGAAACGGGCCTCCTTCAGGCAAAGGAAATTATTAGGCTACAGCCAACCCCCTTTAGGAAGAAGAAATTAAAATACTGGGTCGTGCTTTTCTTTAAAAAAAACCTCCCTGTCAAACGTGTCTTCCTTTCACCGATAATCAGAACAGGTCATCTTTACAGGAGCTGGAATTTTAACACCTCGTGGGCCTCTTGTCGTTTTATTTGAGGGTGAAAACACATGAGGGTCTCGGTTCTTGGTGCCCACGGTGCCTGGTGTCACCCCTGCTCGTGTGCATTTGCTGCAAGACCCGCACCCCTGTGCACCTACGCGGAGTCGCTCGCGAGGCGTTGGGAGGGACACGTAACGTGAAAGCAGTGAAGCCGAAGCTCTGTGAGGGTCACGGCAGAGCAATGGTGCCGGCTGCCTTGTTTCTGTCCCTTTACTCGCCTACCTTGCTTCTTTCTGAAACACTACAAACGCTACTGGTGTAGGGAAGGTGATTATTACAAAGGCCAGGTGCCCCGTTCGGCCCTGCCCCCGGTAGCTTTGGTTTCTCGCGACGGCATCCCTCTCCCTCGCTGCTCGGGGCGGAAACTGAAAGACACGCGGGGCCAGGCGGTGCCGGGGGCGGGACAGGCCCCCCGGCGGCCCCTCCCGCGAGGGCTCATTTGAAGGAGGCTCTCACCACCCGGCCCTTGATGGGCTGCGGCGGGCGCCAGTTTCCCACCAGGGGCACCGGGGGCTCGTTCTCGGCGCTGGACAGGAGGCTGCGCAGCTTGGCCATCTGCGGGGGGCAAGGGCGGGCGGTCAGCTCCACGCCGGCCGAGCGGTCGCAAGGCGCGGGTGACGGTTAGAAACCGGTGGCTTTCCCGCGAGACGCGGGGACCGGCGCGGCTCACCTGCTCGGAGCTCACGGTCATGGGCTCCTTGAGCAGCAGCCAGACGATGCACTCCTCGCAGGGCGGTGTGGTGAAGGAGCCGTGGTAGGTCCAGTAGTCCCGGCAGGCGGGGAACAGGCAGGACGGGTCGAAGTGGGTGAAGGGCACCTCCTTGCCCTGCAGAGCGGGGGGGGGCAGGAGGGGGGCAGGTGCGCTGAGTACGCCCCGGCCTCCCCAAGGCCCTCCCCGCTGTGTTGGTCCGAATAAGTTCAAAGGCAGCAGAGAAAACGGAACTTTTGGACAAAGTGGCCCCTTTGAGAAATAGGGGGCGGGGGGGGGGAAGCGGGGCCTGCCCGGCAGCCTGCCCCTGGGGCAGTCGCTGGGCCGCTTTATCCCCGCCAGCTGCCGCAGAGCTGCAGTTCTGTCGCTTCTCAGCCAGAAAGAGAAACATCTAAACTGCAGCCGAAATCATTCGTATCAATGATGCTCGGGCCTAAGTGATGAGAAACAGGCTCGGTTTTTATTGAAAATGAAAACTTACTTTCCGTGGAGGCGAAAGGTACTAGCACTTGATTAGAACAGTCCAAACAATTAAGACGAGGCTGCTCGTTAGACGGGTCCATATTGTTAACTTGAAAATTAGGGACTTTGTAAGTGCCGCCAAGAGAGAAAGGGCAACACCAGGAGCCAAACATGCGACCTCTGCACATGTGAGTGCACATGCTGTGTGTGCATGTGCTGTGTGCATGTGGGGTGTGTGCATGTGCTGTGTGCATGTGCTGTGTGCATATGGCCTGTGCATGTGGTGTATGTGTGGTGTGTGCATGTGCTGTGTGCGTGTGGTGTGTGCATATGGTGTGTACATGTGGTGTGTGTATGGTGTGTGCATGTGGTTGTGTGCATGTGGTATGTGTTGCATGTCGTGTGTACATGTGTCAGGGGGTGGCCACTCTCGTCCACCTCGTTGAGAAAGTAACTATGACCAACAGTGAGCATTAAGTAGGCTGATGCACATGAAATCACTTTAAAAGCTATAAACATACAAGTGTAATGGCATTTATCTGCATACATGTGTTTAGCATGTTCATCAAACTTAGTAACAGGTGAAAGAAACACACTCGAGATGTAAAAAGAAAACCTGACCAACCTCACTTGCTGTTCTCGGAGGGAAAATGAGCATTTTTTACCTTTGTCTTCACTTTGTCCAGAGCGTCAAGAACCAGCTGGAACTCGGCTTTCTCCCGTCCTATCTGCAAGAAAACAGAAAACCAATCATTACAGTTTTCTCTTCTCCGTAATTTAGGATTGTCTTCAAAACCCATTTGGTCGATCCATCTGCAACCAGAGCTTATAAATCTGCCAGGAAATTGTGTACTAAGCAAAAAGTGAGTTTACTTCTCCCCCCAAATTTTAGAGGGTGTATTTTCTGAGCTAAACTTGGACTCCAGGCCCCTGTAGGACAGAACCACAAAATTGCATGTTGATCTGCTTCTGCGACCTTGGCCTTCCTTGCAAGGTCGTTCCATGGTTTTCTTTCTAAAAATAGAATCAGAGCCAGAATGGACTCAATGCATCTAAAACGAAACTCAGCCTTTCCGCTCAGACCCACCCACGTCCTGCCGCTTTGTGCCCAAGTGGGGACACGAGCCGGTGAACGGAGAACCTAAGACGAACCAGGTCATTCGAAAAGAAGGGAGAGAGATTTTCACCCGACTTGGAACTGAGATTGTGTTACCACGAAATTCTTGTGTTAATGACGCTAAGTCCAATTTAAACCGAGTCTGGCTCAACAACACACACATTCCCGGTGCTGTCTTAGCCGGGGCCATGGGCGCGGTGGCCGCCCTAAGCCTCGGGGATGTGTGGCCAGGCCCCGGGCATCACAGCGTCCCCGACATCGGCTTTGCTGGTTTCCAGGGTGACGGGATGATTGCCGGGAAAGGGTAATGGGCCGTGCTGTGCGGCCCCACCGCCCGTGACTTGCCCCCGGCCCACCCTCCACATGCACACTCATCCGTAGATCCACTTCTTGAGAAATAGGGCCAAAGGTCCACTTTTTGGGGACAGCAAACATTTTGAGCTATCTGAGCAGAAATATCTACATTAGTTGAATGGATACTGAAATGCACTCTCTCCCCTTTAAGCCAGGGCTGGGGAACGTCTGGCCCACGGGCCGTATATGGCCCCCGGAATTATTCGGTCTGGCCCTGCCAAGGCAACCGCAGGTGGGAGTCGAAATTTAATAAGCCTAGGAGCATTTTTCATAGCTAATTTTTAAGTTGATAATTTTTGATGGCCCACAGATGATATTATAAATATCCACATGGCCCTTGGCAGAAGAAAGGCTCCCGGAGGCCCTGCTTAAACAAAAGGAGGGAGTGGCGCTCGTGCCATCCTGAGCCTGGGTAAGGAAGTCAATTTGGAAACAAAACACGTGGTCGGTTTGTGACTCACCTTCAGAAAAATGCCGACCACGGCTATGCCATCGGGCTGCTTCAGAGCCTCCCCGAACGTGTTGTACTTCGGATTCCAGTGAACCAAATGCAGCTGGAAACAGAACACAGGTTGTGAGCGACATTCCTGGCGCGAGGAAGCCAGTGTCAAACGGCTCGCGGGAAACCCGGCCGCTCTCCTGCCTGCGGCCACTCTCCCGGGCGCTGGTGGGATTCTAAATACCAACGGGCAGTGTCTGGGTGGCATTTCCAGTGGCTCCAGTGCACATAAAATGAGGGTGAAAAGATTTAGGACTTTGCAATAAACAATGAATAAAAACTGAACTACGGACTCAAAGACTTGCTTCAGTTTTGCATAATCTCACTTTCTCTGACCGCGGGAGACACGGAGCTACAGGCAGGGATCTGCTCGCATCCCAAAGGCAACAACAAGCTGGGGGGCGGGGGAGAGAAGGGGGAGACCCAACCGCCTTCAAATCCATCTCCTTTTCGTGGCCAGTGGTAATCTCATCCTAGTTAGAACATGGGCACCAGTTAAATTAGTCCAAGGCCCATATTGAGCTACATCGATGGGCCAGATAATACATGCGTTCCTAGCAGTTAAAACTAATTTTTTCAGAATCAAACGTGTGCGATAACCCCATGCACGGAGGTCGGGCTACAAAGCTCACCCGTGTTTGTAAGGAACACGCTAGACTTTGGGGGTAGACAGCCAGAGGCAGTCACGACAGTGACTCTCTGTGGCTCCTGGCCCTGCAGGTGGGCTGCAGGGAGATGGACTGGCCACAGGAAGTATTGCGGGTCCTCCAGAGTGAGCTTAACCAACAGGCCAGCTGCCTGAGACGGCGTTCACGGTGCCCCGCGGTTCCCATGCTGACCGGAGCCCCCCCGGGCACCTGTCACCTCTCGCGGACTCGGCTTTATGGAGGGAACGTGCAGGGGGTTTGTCTTAGTTCCTTGTAATTCGGTGCCTGGGTCAGAGCTACAAGTTGTGCTTTTCATAGGCTCACTGAGAGAAAGCAGCACTGGCTTGTGTCAAATGTCGTGCGTGTCTCTATCCGTGTGTGTAGAAAATGTGTAGTCACACACACGTATGCACACCCTCCATTAACAGTCAGGACCATGCGTGTCAGCCTATTCTTAAAGTACTATTTTCTTTAAAAACGGAGGCAGCTCAGGGCACTGGACAAACTGATGGACTTGGATGCCAGTCTGCACAAGGCAGGGCCCCAGGCCCTGCTCCTCGGGCAGCTTTTTCGTTGTTTTTGTTTGTCTGTTTGTTTAAATCCCCACTCAAGGATATTTTTCCATTGCTTTTTCAAGAAAGAGGGAGGGAGGGAGGGAAGGAGGGGGGAGGGAGGGAGGGAGGGAGGGAGGGAGAGAGAGAAAGAGAAGCATTGATGTGAGAGACGCACTGGGGTTGCCTCCTGTACGAGCCCCAATGGGGCCTGCGGTCGAGCTCGCAACCCAGGTACTTGCTCTTGACTGGGAATCGAACCTGAGACCCTTTGGTACTCGGGCCGATGCTCTAACCACTGAGCCACACTAGCCGGGGTGACCACAGCTCTTGGCGCAGCTACAGGCTCGGTGCAGAAGGGGTGGGCGCGGCTGACAGCGGGGCCTCCTACCTCGGCTGAGTACTTGACCCCGTCCACGGTGTGCTCGGAGCCATGGTCGTCGGCGGAGCCCCAGTGCAGATGGAACTGGCGCAGCCGGTAGGGTCCACTGAGAGGGCCTCCCCTCAGCACTGCGATTCAGAGAAGAGGGTCAGCGGTGGACTCACGCCCCCCAACAGGCACCCTGATGCCCACGGCCCGGTGGGCAAACACGGGTGGGCCACACGCTGGGTCCACGTGTGGTGCCCAGGGAAGAGGTGACTGGCAGCCAAGAGCTGCGCAGACCCCTGGTCCCTGCCCTCGCCTGCTGTGTGTCCTCGGGCAGGTTGCTAAACTGCTCTGACCCCGTTTTTGCACCTCTGTGAAGGTGACCATAACGCCAACCTTCGGAGCTGCTGTGAGGACTGAAGGAGATGAAGGCCTGGAGCTGCCTGTCTCCGGGCCCCGCGGGGCTGCCACTGAGCAAAGGGGATGATTTCTCTGCATCTCGCCCCCACTGCACTTTCTTTAAGGCTCCACACAAGAGCTGTCACCACATCTGACTGAGACCCTGTCTGTTCCAACGGGAGGAAACGAAGGCAGAAGTCCCCAGGGAATCGACCCACGTGGACAGCGAAACTCGATAGTTCTCGGGAGCAGGACTTTGAGCCCGATGTCCAAATGCCTCAGCCCTGTCACTTAGTCTGGTTTCACGTTGCTCAGCCCGGGGAGTGATTTAGAGGTTGACATGGTTCCTAAAGAATATTGGAAACTCTCCAGAAACCCTAAAACCAAGACTGAGCCACAGAAGCCAGGTCAGAACAGAACTCAGCTCCGGAAAGAGCTGCCCACCTGCGGGCGCTGAGCGGCCCCGAAAACCACAGCGGCCGCCTGAAGCAACGGAGCGAGGCTCCGATGAGCTTCGTCACGTGGAAACGAGGGGCTCGCTGACCGCGTGATCCTGCTGGGCCCCGGAGCCGCTGCTGGCGGGACCCACACCCAGGTAATCGGGGCGGACCGACGGCCCGTCACGGGATTCACCCCTCGCTCACCCCCCAAGGCGGCGGGCTCATGGGGTCCAACCTCACGGATACTGTTTAATTTTGTTGTTTAGCCTTCAAAACGGAACGTGACCAAAACGGAGAAGAGAGAGGAAAGAAGCAGACACGCAACGCGAGGTTATTGCTAAAGGAAATATAAATTTCTGTGATGCCCCCGACTTGCACCTGCTGGGAGGTAGGGATTTTGGGTCTGTTCCCCCTTGCGACAGCGTCATGGGGGATATTCGCTCATGTGCATCAGTAAGAATAATGGTAACTCTTTTTCTTTTTTACAAACAGTCACGAGAAGATGTATTATGTACATCCAGCACCAACACACTCACGGGAAGAGTCTTACCTCACGTGCAGGGAAACAGAGCATTTCTTAGGGGCCTTTTTTATTTCACGGATTTGCCCCATAGTGTAGGTAAAATAGAGGCTTTTAAGAAACATGTGATTTTTCATTTTTACGCAAACGCCCAAGAGGAAACTGTCAGGTGCTTCAAACCCACTCACCCAAAGGGCTCGTCAGAGAGCCCCCGAGGGACATGAAGGACCCGTGCTCTTGATTCATCCCGCGGCCCTGGCCCCCCAGGACCGGCCCCCCCCCCCAGGAGGGGCCGCCCACTTTGTTCTCTCTTCTGTTCCTTGTAGATGGAATCTCTGCCAAACTTGGGGAGAAGCGGGAGCTCTCGGGTGAAGGCCGGGGGAGCCCCGAGAACACGCACCTCTCACCTGCGCCCGCGCCCCCCCTCCCTCCCTCCCCCCCTCCCTCCCTGCCCCTCTCCCGGCTGCTGCGGCTTCTGCCCCTGGCACAGGTGGGGCCAGCTGCAGGCTCCTCTCGGGCAGCCCTGCAGTCCTCGCAGCCGGGGCGAGGCCGGATGTCAGCCCCACCCTCAGAGCTGCAGTGTCCCCTCCCCACTAAGTCTGCGCCTGAGTCCTAAGTTGCATTTTGCCAACACTGCGTGGAAACCCCCACGGGTGCCCTACCCGAGGGTCCCACTTACTCGAGCGATCGTAGGTGTCATCAAACACGACCCTGCAGGTCTTCCCGTTGTTCAGGATGCTCTTGCAAGAGCCCGGGTCGTAGGAGGCGGACCAGGGCTGCAGGGACGAGTCGTACTTGATGTCCTTGGTGTGCAGCTCGATGGGCGACTGGTTGTCTCCCTTGGCGATAGGGTAGAGCTCATGCCAGTGGTCGGGACCTGGGAAAGCAAGGCGAGGGGATTTATTAACTTGGCGGCACAAAGCAAACCCCCTCTCTGGGAGACTAAGCCAGCAGGGGCTGTGGGAGGGCCTGGGCGTCCCACGGGGTGATCCAGGGCGCAGGCGAGACCCGCGCGCTCCTGGGGCACCTGCTGACTATGTAACTCGCGCCTTCCCTGCGCCTGCTCAGGATGCAGCCTCGGCGGCTGCTTTCCTCAGTGTCCCCATCGCCCCTAAACGGAGCCATCTCCTGCCGTCCAGCTGGAAGAGGAACGCCGGCCCCAGGAGGTCCCAGAGCCCGCCCGGCCCTGCGCCAGGCTGGGGAGGTGAGTGCTGCCAGCGTCAGGGAGTTAGGGGCACTCAGAACTGGACTCCCGCGGTCCGGCTACTCAGACGCAGTGTGGCCTTGGGCCCGTCACCCAGCCTCTCTGAGCCTTCCCCGTGGAGGCAGTGACACCGAGGAGAGCCACCGAGGTGCAGGAAGAGGCCAGAGGCTTTGGCACCGGCAGTGCCCCCATCGCCCGCCCCTCCGCCCGCTTTCCGGAGCCGCCGGCGGTGAGCGCGGCAGGGCGCCCGGGCGGTCGGTCGGGGCCTCACCGTTGTGGCTCGCGTAGCCCCACTCCTTGGCCATGGTCCTGCTCTTCCAGGGTGTCTGCTGCTCGCTCTCTGCGCAGGGTCCCCGCGAGCGCGCCTTTTATCCAGGTCCCCACACCCTGCGCGGCCTTATTAGGTCAGCGCGGAGGGGGGCGGGGGGCTCGGCGGGCTGGGGTGGTATTCGGGAGGCGGGGTGGGGGGAACCAATGAATGCCAAGCGCTGACAGCTGTCGGGTGGGGTGGGCGGAGGCCCCCCACGCCACCCCCTCTCTCGTCCGGTCCCCTGGAGCTGCAGGGCTGCCCCACCCGCGCGCCGGGCACAGATGTGGCGCCTTTCGCCTGGTGCCCCCTTCCCCTACACCATGCATTATTTTTTGGGGGGGAGCAGAGTGTTGCAGGCGTGCTCAGCCGTCACCTAAGACGCCCCCCTTCCCTCCGTGGCCCTGGCAGCCTCGCTGAAAGTGCGCCCCAGAGACCCCGGGACGCGGGCGGGGAGCGCGCCTGTTTGCCTGGACTGCCTTGCAGGCGACTTGGAAAGTTTTAGGAGCACAGGATGGGAGGAAGGGCCAGGAGGGAGGGCAGGTCCCCAGCTCCATTATCCTTGGAGCCTGAGGACAGCGGCCGCCCTGGCGCAGCAGCAGGCGGCGTCCCTGCGCAGACCCGGGTCCCCTGGGCCAGGACGCGGGCTGGGCTGGGACTCGGGTGCGCAGAGCAGGAGCAGCGACCGGGACCCGGGTCCCTGAGCTGCGGCGCCTCTCCTCCCGGGAAGCGAGAATGCCGTGCATGCTGAAAGCATGGACCACAGTGAGCCTGTTGTTGAAAACCACGACCCCGCGCCCCGGGACAGGCTGAAAAACTGGGAGAAAAGGCAGAGAGGAAGGTTTCCAGAATTGCTCTGATTTTTCCTCCCTCTCCCGGGCTGTTTTTTAAGAGGAAGAACCAGGCGAAAGGCGAGGAGAGCGGCCCAGGAAGGGCCACGTGCCAGACAATATTTTCAAATGCCTGCTGGCTAGCAGGCTGGAGAAGTCAGTGTGGTCTATATTAATATTCTAAATTTCTTCTTAGTTCCAGGCCGGTGATGATTGTAAAAAGACAGCGAGGAGAGACAGCCCCGCTTTCGGCCCCCCCTGCCCAGGGCCGCAGCCCAGGGGTCCTGTTCGCTCGGGGCCCGAGGCGGGTGCTCTGTGTGCGGGGATTACGGGGCTGGAAGGGAACTCTCAGGGGCAGAGCTAGCTCATCCCCCAGGCATGTGGAAAGACTGAGCTGCTGCGAATAACCTGGACGCCAGGGGAGTCACTCCGGGGGTATTTTTGTGACCGGGGATTACTTGATCCACACAATGGCCCCGTGGAATCAAGAACTGAGATAGTTCGGAAAATTCAAGCAAACACAGCAAAGCAAGTGCCCTCAGGCTCCAAGCTCAAATGTCAGGTTGGACGAGAGAGTCTAGGGTGCTGGGCTGACCAGGCCGTTTTCTGCTTTCGCCGGGGCCATGTGGCGTGTCGTCTGTGGGGGGTGAAGGTGCTTTATATTTCTTATTGGGGCAGCATTATTTCTATTAGCAAACGGTGACCTTGTTCCAATTCATTAAATTGTTGCAACCTCTCTTTTTCTGCTATTCGAGGTTAGAAGATGGGAAACTGAATTTCATGGTATTTGATACAGTTGCAATACAGATAAAGTGTTGAATAAACTTCTTTATACTGGGCAAAGCCAACAGTCTAGGAATTTTTCATAGTGTTACCATTTAGGGTCAGAAGGAGTTTTAAAAATAGGTTTTCATTAATTAAAATAAACAGACTGCACAATGAACAAACAAACACATGACTTGCGCAGCTGCACATAATTTCAAATAAGCACTAGGCAAAATTTGCAAAGTGAAATATTTAATAGTTTTCGGTGACAAACAATGATTGGTGTTTCCGCCGAACTTTCTTATAAGAAAGGGAATAAAATTAGAGATTTCACGATGGTTTAGATCAAATCGTGTCATTTTAGGCCACCGTATACTTTTCGGAGACCACACATTAATCATCTGCATCGTGATCGATTTACTCCAGCATGTTTGTCTGTGAATTTCAAAATCCTCTGTCAACAGAGCAAAGAGATCACCCTAAATCATATCCAAGACTTCAGATTTCTGGAATGGCTTATAAAAGAAAGGTACACACTGAGCTGAATAAAGCGGCCGAGGGGCCAGGAATGATTAACCACGAGGGGCCGCCTCGCATCCCGACAGTGCTTCTCCCGGCCCTGCGACCGAAAAGCCGATGCGTTGGGCTCTCTGTAGGATTTCATCCCCAAAATGACTATGTTCACCCAGGGAGAGGGAGGGAGGGATATGCATGTGAAAGAGCAACTCGGGGGGTAACGAGGGTTAACGGAAGTTTGGGGTGAGGGTCAGATTGCGCAAGTTTCAACTAGGTTGTATGTAAAAATTATGAACTTGAAAGATGTAAAGAGATAGAATGTAAGTATGCATATTTTATTTTGCAAGATTCCCGGCAATAAAACTCAATGAAGTCTTCTGCAAGTTGATAGCATTTGGTGCTTCTAGTGCATCGGGAAAAAAAGGGGAGAAGTGGCCCCTTTATTTTCCCCTTGATCAGAGCTAAATTAGGATTTGAAGTAATTGCATAATTGTGCTCAAATATTTTATGTGCTACAGGGGCCTATATTTTCTACCACATTTTACTTTTTACAGAACAAGTTCTGTGATAGAAATATAAAAATAACAAATATAAAAACAAAACTCAATCATAATAAAGTAAAAAAAATAAAGTTAATAATAAAGTAAAAAAATTAAAATCCAAGAAACATAATAAAAATGAAATAAATTGATTAAAAATCAAATAATCCTATATCCAAAACATCAAATCTAATGAAAATCAAAATTTTACGTTAATCTATTGAACTGTCATACAAAACACATTTTTACCTTCTTCCTTGAAAATGTCCTATCTTTTCTTTCCCCCCCAAAGGCATCGTCGGGAAGCTGGGCTCGGCTCCATCTACCTGAACATGCCGGGCCCAGGGCCTGAGTCTGGCCGGGACAGCTGACCGCTTAGCTGGGATCTTCTTCTTTGGCTCCTGTTCCTGGCAGACTCCTCGGGAGCCGCCCGAGGCCTTGTCCCAGCGGCCGTCCCTCACAGATGCGCCACCCGAGTCAGCCACCTCCCCGCGGTGAGGCAGGGCCCGGGGGTAACGGCGAGACCCCAACCTCGGCAGGGACTTGATCCTCAGGGTTCGTAAGTTCAAACTCCTTCCTTCCGAATACGAACTCGTCTCTTAGACGCGGTGACTCCCGTCACTCGGAGGAAGGCTCATGGATTAAACACTAGGACACCTTTGCTCAGGACCAAATTTGACGGCAGCCTCGTTGTCGGTAACTTAAGTTCTCGCTTGTGCAGTGAACGAGGGGGTTGTGTCTCGTTTCGACGTTTCATAGCCCACAGACGGCCATTTGCCTGTATTTTGCTTGGGCCTCAGACGCGTCCTCTGAGAAGTGGGGGGACCGGCGCCTGCCCTCCAGGGGTCTGTGCGCTTACCTGAGACAACACCGGGAAGAGGAGGGGCCCGGGCACGGCACAGGAGGTGTGTCCGTCCTTGGGCACACTCGGCACCTCCTCTGGCCTTGCTTATATTCCCCGGTGTCTCCCGGGAAGCCGCCTACCTCAGGGATCCTCGCCCCTCAGCTGTGACGGGGCAGAGCAGGGTGCTGACCTGCAGACGGCACCTCCTGCCGCGGGAGTCGGCACAGCCCGCACCCCTTCCTGCCACCGCCGGGCTGCTCCCCGCAACCGCCGGGTGACCCCTCCCACCGTGGACGCCCGAGGAAACCTTTCCATCCCGTGTGACCGATTCTGAGAAAAACACATTCGTCCGACCTAAGAAAATAAGCTGTGATAGGGACTGAAAAGGCCATGGTTCCAGCAGAGCTCAACACTTCTTTGGTGTGTTATTTGATAAATGAGATATTAAAAGTGAAATTTAGCCCTGGCCAGTTCTGCTCAGCGGTTAGAGTGTCAGCCCATGGACCGAAGGGTCCCGGGTTCGATTCCAGCCACGGGCACGTACCTCGATCCCTGGGCCCGGTCGGGGTCCGTGCGGGAGGCAACCAATGGATGTGTCTCTCTCACATCGATGTTTCTCTCTCTCTCTTCTGCTCTCTCTGAAAAGCAATGGGGGAAAAAATATCCTTCAGTGAGGATTAAAAAAAAAAAAAAAGGCTTTAAGGAATTTATATTCAGCACGAAAGCAGATTCTGTCACAAGATCGAATCTATTTGAACCTGAAACAAAACATTACGGGAGAGAGGCCAGAGCGAGTCTCCATCGCCTGAGGTTTCTCGGTTGAGTTTTAAGACGCCCCGCTGACCGTGGGGCGCAGGTGGATGCGACGCACTTCACGACGTGGAAAGTGAACTGTGGCCTGTGGGAGACGCGGGGCCGCTCTCTGGGGCGATGAAAGCTCCCGCGTCTCCCTCTCTAGACCGGAGAGCGCAGGCATTGTCAGCCAATACTGACGAATGTCAACAACAGGGAAACATTGGAAAGCACATCGCATTCCGGGGCCAACAAAGCTTCAGTCGAGATGGACACACAGGGCAGGTGAGAGGGGGCGGCCTCCTGTCCCACGGGGAACGGCAGGGCAGGGGCCAGGGCAAGAGCCGCCCGGCTGCCTCCCCGGCTAATCCCTCCTTAGATGGCCGGTTCTGCCCACATTCAATCCCCCTGTCCTGTCAGGGCCGGAGTCCCCGGGGGTGTCCTGGAGGACCCGGTGTTTGGTTTTCAGTCTCACACGCAGTCGGGATCATTTACGGGGGACTTGAAAGACGTACTTCATTTCCGAAGGTGTCAAGGAGGCTTAGAGCAGACAGACGGTTCACCCGGGGAAACGCCCGCTCAGAGGGGACGCTGAGCCTCGCCGTGTGCCCCGGACAGAGGACACACGAGTACCCTGCTCACGGCCAGGCCGAGGCGCGGCCCTCCCAGGACAAACGCCCCGGGCGGCGCCGGGCAGCGCTGTGTTGGGCCCACAGCTTCTTCTCCGCGGGGTTCCTTCCTCCCCAGGGGTGGGAGCGTCCGATCCTCTCGCCTTTGGCCTGAGTCAGACCCCCAGGCCGGCCCTTGATCGACAGGATGGGCCGTGGGCATTGCTGGGGCTCAGCACTCCGGCTGCGGCCAGCAGGCCTGCCTCGCCCGGGCGGCCGATGAGAGACGGGGCGGCAGCCACCTCGGCTCCAGTGCCCAGCTGTCCCCGGGCCGCGACTAAGTGGCCCGAGGCCCACACTGAATTAACAGAATGATTCCGTTTCTTCACACTTCAGTCCCTGACAAGTTGCGTCACTACGTAAATCCACCCTGATTTCTTAAGGGGCATTATTTAAGGAAACAAAAGAGAACCCCTCTTTGGCTGTGACCATCTCGAGAGAGCTGCTCACTGTTACCTCACCCTGTAAAGAATGTTATGGTCCCTTTAGTAAGGATAGAGTAACTTTAAAAACTCAGAAATAAAAGAATTGACTGCATGGAAAATATAAATACTAATAATTTATTTCAGACATTAAAGTATTTCATATTTCGACTTGAGCACAGACAGGGTGTCAAAATGCAAGCGCACCTTAACGGCTGAGAGCTCAGTTTTGAAGGGGGAATGTATTTTGATAAAAGCTGCCTTTCTAATCACTCAGAGCGCGGACATACATCTTCGGGGGACACCCTGAATGTTTCAATTTAGGTTTCACTACAGGTCAGTAAACGACATGCCACAGATTTTAGCACCTGTGTCCTCTCTCAGACGCGGTTTCTTTGCACGGACAGACCGACACTCCCGCGGCTGGTGTTCCGGCCGGTCCACATCTTTAAGCCGTTACCATGGGAAAGCACAACTGGTTTAGTTCAGCGACTGTCCGACGCTGCTCCCCGGACGGCGACACAGGGGACCCCTGACCTGGTCACTGTTCCTCCTGAGGCTCCTTTCACTACGTGCGACGTCCAAATTCAGTGGACTCTAAATGGGATTCTGTTTTAGCAAAACCCAATAGTTTTAGAAACCTATCTGCCTAATGTACTGTAAGTGAGAGAATCGCACCGAGTGATGCATTTGGTGCTGGTGTTTGACTTAATGCCCCTGTGTCCGGGCTCTGTTCCGGGCCCCGGGGAGATGTCTGGGACCCAGGGAGAGAGTGACCCTCGCTGAGCTTACGCTGCAGGCAGGCGGCACTGACTAAAGGGAATCCAACAAAATGTCCATCGTGGCCGATAGGGGGGAGTCCCCGGGGCAGGCTGGAAAAGAGGGGTCTTATAGACGGTCCTTCAGGAAACTGAGGCGTGGGGAGGCGTCCGTCCCTGGCAGAGTTCGAGGACGAGCGTTTGAGGTGGACGGAGCTCCAAGGACACCAGGGCTGGAGGCGGGAGCCCAGGGAGGGGGCTGTTGGAAAGGACGGTGGAGGCCAGGCCAGGGAGGGTCACCGTAGGTCACGGTGAAGCGCGTGGCCTGAGCCCTGGCGGGGACCTCAGTTGGTCAGAGCGTCATCCCGATGCCCGAAGGTTGCAGGCGCCATCCCAGGTCAGGGCACGTGCTGGCATCAGGAACGGGGCGAGGGCGTCTGCGGTGCCCGCTGCAGCCTTCAGTGCCCAGCTCAGCCCCGTACTGGAGACTCCGCCAGCACAGGTGTCAAGAAAAGGAACAGAAGCTGCCGGGGCTGCAAAGGGAGGGCACAGCCTCTCTCCCTGCAGGTGGCTCGATGCCCCAGAGCCACCCCGAACTAGACAAGAACTTTTGTTTTGTTTTTGTTTTAATTTATCTTTATCGTTGAAAGTATTACAAATGCCCCGTTTTCCCCCCATTGACCCCTCCACCCGGTACCCCCACCCCTGGCCTTCGCCACACGATTGCCTGTGTCCAGGGTTATGCACATGTGCATATAGTTCTGAGGTTAATCTCTCCCCACACACCCACCCACCCCCGCCTCCCCCTGAGATCCCTCGTCTGTTCCCTGCTTCTGTGTCTCTGGATCTATTTTGTTCATCAGTTTATTTTGTTCATTAGATTCCACCGATGAGCGGTGGGCCCCACACACGGAGCGCCTGTCAGTCACCAGTCCCCTATTTATAGGGAAATAAAATCATCGTACACGTTGCCAGAAAGTCATCCGCCCAGCACAAGAGTCCGTACGGCAGTTTCCATCCCTCTGTCCTACGACTCTCCGGGAGGCATCCGCTCCCCCGGCCTGGCTGCCCAGATCCCGGCTCAGGAATGAAAACCCGAGACCAGGCCTCTCTGCTTTTGTGTCCTCTGGCAACGCCTCATTCAAAATAATCCAGGAATGAAGGTGCGAGCTGAGCCCTTTGCTTTTTTAAACACCGAGCGTGTCAGTCCTGAAATTCCACGGCACGGGCCTGGGCTCCCCGCAAAGATAAGAGTTCCTGTTGACCTTGACCCGTCCAGGTAGCTAAGACACAACAGCCTCCAATACACATGTTCGCTCTGAACAGATGGAATTTGAGCCAAAGTATCACACGGCCCCATCAGCCTGTGATAACTCATTACATAACCCCGAGGCTGGAAGAGCGTTTAGGGAGAGTGTTTAAGAGCTGAGGCTCCGAGCCCCAGCCGGGGAGCTCAGTGGTTAGAGCACAGTCCCAATACCCCACGGCTGTGGGTTTGATCCCCGGTCAGGGCACACGCAAGACACAACCAAGGAATGTATAAATACGTGGAGCAACACATCGATGTTTCTCTCTCTCCCCCCTTCACCCTCTAAAATTCTAAAATCAATAAAAAAAACAGCCCAGCCGGGCGTGGCTCAGTGGTTAAAGCATCCACCTAGGATCCAGGCGATCAGGGTTCGATTCCCGGTCAGGGCACATGCCCGGGTTGCAGGCTGCAGCCGATCAATGACTCTCTCATCATTGATGTTTCTATCTCTCTCTCTCCCTCTCCTTTCCTCTCTCTGAAATCAATAAAGATATATTTAAAAAAATAAAATAACCTAAAAAAAAGAGCTGAGGATCCTAAACCACAGGGCCCTGAGTTGAGAGCTGGTCCTGCACTCACGCACCACGTGTCCTTGGTCTATACGATGGGGGAATGAGACACTTCATCAGGTTCCCGTGAGAGCTGAAGATGCTGCTGCAGGTAGAATATTTACCACCATCGCTTCCTCGATACCTCGTAGCTGACACAGTCACAACGGTCGTCACTGGAGCTTTTATTGGCTCTTTCAGTTCCAAAGGATCTCACAGGCCCCTGAATCGAACCTCCCACGAAGTTCCAGAGGCCTCCTTTACATCGCATATGAAGGCTCATCCAGACTCCCATTCCTGAGCGACCCCCACGGACAGCTGCCCCCCAGATCACAAAGGAGAAGATTCCATTTTCCACAGCTCCAATTTTTGGGAAATAATTTTGTGAGCACAAACCTGTCTTCCTGTCTCATGGGGGTCCCGAATTGGAGTAAACCATCAGTTATCCCACCAAATCTTTGCAAATGATCATGTTCCTCCCCTTCTCCCAGCTCTGTCTCTGTCTTCAGATTGAGCTAAATGCCCCCAGGTCTTGGCCTGACTCGGTTCCCTCTCCGGGTCACTCTCCTCTGGACGACAGCTGAGCGAGAGACTTCAGAGCGTGTGCCGAGCAGAGACCAGAGGGCATGACCCCCCTTTCCCGGACTCTGCGTTTCTTTAACAGGGGATAAGAGGCCTGGGCTCCCTGGCTCGCACCTTCGGATCGCCCTGAGCTTGCCCTCAATTAAAACACCCGAGTCCTTTTCATGTGGACGCCTGTTAAGCCAGCTCCCCGCGTCCCGCAGCACTGTCAGCCCCGAGCCCCAGGCTGATGAAATCCTTTTGAATCCCGACTCTTTCTTTGAGTGTATGAAGATCACGGCCAGCTTTGTGTCAACAACAGATGTGGCCAGCTGCCTTTGTGTCTTCATCGAAGGTGTTGATGAAGCTGTCAGACAGGATCCGGCCTGGGCAGAGGCCTGTGACCGCTCCCGGGCTGTCCCTCGGGGCTGAGCCGAGTCCCTGAATTAAGATTCTCTGCCCGCAGTTATTCAACAACCTGTGAGTCTCCCTAATGACACGGCCCCCTCCTTCCCACACCCAGCTGCACACATCCTGCTGCTGGAAGTGGGGGGCGATGGAGCATCGCGGGTCTTTGAGCCAAACATAACTGGGTTCAAATCCGTGCTTTGTCACTTACTGCCTGTGTGACATCAGACCAGTTACTCAACCCCTCTGAGCGCCTCTATCTTAATTTACAAGATAGCTTTTGATTAGTAGGCCAGTTCCATGAAATGTGTCCTGTTGATCTATGTATCTCCAATAGCCAGCCTAAGACTTAGCAGATTTAATAAAAAAAAAAAAAAAAAAAAAAAGAATTACTTAATAAATGAATGAACAATGACCGGGCCAAATTCCTTGTTTAAATCAAGAGACATTGTCTATGTCCATATCATTTCTCTGATCCATTTTTCTAGTCTGCTTAGGAAAAAATGGTAGTGAGTGAGATTAATAAAGTGTCATTTATTAAACGATCCATTGCCAGCTACTAACTGTCACTATATCTCTCCATTTTTTATTGAGATAGGATTCATGTATCATAAAAGTCGCCCTTATGAAGCGTGCGAGCCAGCGGCTCTTGCTCTATGCGCAGAGCTGTGCAGACTTCACCAGGATCTATGTCAGGACATCTCATCGCCCAGAGACGCGGCCCTGGGCCGCGAGCACCGACCGGTGCTTCCATTTCTCTTGGAGACGCGCCTGTGAGAGGAACCGGTCAGCCGCAGTTTCTCTATGTTTAACCCTTTCAGGAGCTGCATTCACGAGGCGTCTCACCATTTCACATTCCCACCAGCCGTGCAGGAGGGTCACCAACAATTACCATTGTTGGACTTTTTGACAACAGCCACCCTAGTGGGTGGGTGGTGGTGTCTCACTATGGTTTCTTTTTTTAATCCCCACTTGAGGATAACTTGTTTTTTTAATTGATTTTTTAGAGAGAGAGAAGTGGGGGGAGAGAGAGAGCGAGAGAGGCATTGATGTGAGAGAGAAACATCGATTGGTTGCCTCCTGTATGCGCCCCAACCGGGTATTGAACCCACAGCCTTTTGGTGCACAGGGTGACACTCCAACCAAATGAGCCACTGGCCAGGGCGCCTCACGGTGGTTTGGGTTTGTATTTCCATAGTGACTAACGCTATTGAGCACGTGGGGATGTGCTTATTGGCCATTTGGGGATGTTCTTTAAAGAAATGTCTGTCCAAAGTATTTGCCCATTTTTTTCAATTGCAATATTTTTGTCTTTTTATTGCTGAGTTGCAAGAAGTATTTTGTATTCTAAATACAAGTTCCTTATATGAAAAATCTATGTTTGGTTTGTGATAGGAAAAGAGAACAGAGCCCCAAACCCCTGCCCCTGCCCCACATACACAAAACAAAAGGTTTTTTATCCTAGTACCTTATACAGTTCTCTTTACAACTTTTATGTTCAGCCCGGCTGGCGTGGCTCAGCGGTTGAGCGTCGACCTAGGATCCAGGAGATGCGGGTTCGATTCCGGGTCAGGGCACAGGCCCGGGTCACAGGCTCCATCCCCAGTCGGGGGCGCGCAGGAGGCAGCCGATCAATGACTCTCATCATCGATGTTTCTATCTCTCCCTCTCCCTCTCTCTTCCTCTCTCTGGAATCAATAAAAACATAAAAAACACACAAAACTTTTATGTTCAGTGTCTTTTAGGAGGTATGAAAAATATTTAACAAATACGCAGTGTGGAATAACACTGTCGGGAGCATTCGAGACGGACGTGTGGATCTCCGTTGGGGTGCACAGGGTATGAGGGGAGGGAGCGAGCGGAGGGAGTGCCTCTCCCCCCCTGAGCAATGCCACCACACCCAGCAGCCCCCGGGGCCCAGTCCCTCCTGGTCTGTGCCCAGCAATGGGTCCCCCGGGGCCTGATCTCCAGCAGAGCCACCAGCGCTGCCCTGAGAGAAACTCCGTTGCACAATCACCAACAACACTTAAACTTGGCCAGACATTGTGCAAGTTTGCCTCCCTGGTCAATACGGGGATTGTGAAAGGGCCGTGGCTGGCCTGGTGTCCACACAACATCCCTGGTGGAAAAATCCAGCTCAGTCACCCAGTTTGACCCAGGAGCTGTCACTAGAGTTAGAACCGGGACCCTATAATTTATCATCCACACCAGGACTCTTCGAGGGGGGTGTCGATAAATACCCCGGATAACAGGCGTGAACCAGGGTCATACCGGGGAGTGCAGGACTTACAATCCCTAGTGACAGGTGACATCTTTGTCCTGAGAAGGAGGCAACTGTCTGCACTGTCCACGCACACCACGCAGTGTCGCCAGGCTCTGGGGCCATTCTGGACGGAGGGGGTTTGCATGTCGGGACCAGCTAGCAGCACAGCCCGCCGCTGCTCACAGAGGTCCCTGTGTGCAGCAAGCAAGAGTTCTGCTCTGTTTCACCTTCTGTGCCAAGAACGTGAGCCTCAAGACGAAGGGCAGCGATACGGAGAAACTGAGGCCCAGCCCTCTTTCCCGTGTCCTTGCAGCATTTTGTTCGTATTCAGGTTCTGGCACCTGGTGAGATCAGGGGCCTTTGCCTGGTTCTGTCTCCCTGGGAGCAACTGAAGAGTAAGCTCACCGCTGTGGCCTCATGTTTAGCACGAGCTGCACCTGCATCTCCAGGGAATAAACGTGTTACCGGTGGAAGTGGGGGGCCCTCCTCCCCACCTGGTGCTCGTGGGAGTGGAATTCTTGTGATATACCAAGAAAGAGAATTTTCTGAAACTGACACAGGAGAGCGAGTGGTTTTCATTGTGCGGACTCACATCCCTGAGTTTCCAAGGTCCCCGCTCCCTCAGTCCTGCCATAAAAGAAATCCCATTTTTGCCTTCAGCAGGGCTAAAATCAGAGCCAATGTCTAGAGTTTCTGTTTCATGTTGGGATAGTCCAATCCAGCATCAAGCCAGCTTAGCGTGTGTTCCCCCTTCAGTCCATCAGTCCATTGCATGCAGGGCTACATCGCTGTGGAGGAAACACTGGCAAATGCGAGGAACCAGGAAGGAGAAAGCCCCATAAGCCAAGAGAACCAAGAATGAGAATTCGTTTGTTTAGGTGATGATATATTTCCAAATTTTCTTGGGCTTGTTGTAGCTATGCCAATTCTGGCCAAGGATCTCTGTCCCCAGGTGTGACTGACAGGCCCCTTCACTATGTCACTCCAACTTCATTGCCCATGCATCTATCTCCCCTTTGTTGGACCCCTTCCCCCAGTGATTTGCAGGGAATGGGCCAGTGGTTCCCTGGGGAGTGCAAAGTTGCAGCTTCCTGGTGAAGCTGCCCAGGTGACCATGCTTATAGTCTCTGGCCACCCCTTTCCTATTATTAATAAGTAGCTAATTGCAATGTATCAAATGCCTGTGTGGTGAGTGCAAAGGGTGGGGAAAATGTTCTTCATTCTGAAAGTACGGGATCTACTGTGCGGACTCACACTGCCCTTAAGAAATGAATTTTCCCTCTTGGTTATTAAAAACAAAACCCACTGAGTTTCAAGAGGAACCTGATGGACGTCTGAGTGCTCCTCACCCTCATGGCTACTTAGCTTTCAGATGCAAATATAAGAGCGGAGCAGAACAGACCTTTTCAGGCTCTTTCCTACACCAACAACAGGCTGAAAGCTACTTTCACTTTGAGATGACTTGTTCCAGGTTGGCGGGGTCTCCTTGGTCCTTGCGCTCCATCCCACGATCGGTGTCACCAGCCTATTTCTGAGTCTGCTGAGCCAACCATGGCCGTGTTTTCCAGGATGACCGGAATGGTAAGTATTCCTTTTGATCTCACCCTACACCATACCTTCCTTTCTTCCCAGCCACCCTGGAACCAGAGCACTAAATAAAGGGCTGACATGTATCTTCAGCATCCAAATTCACCTCTGTCTATTTCACCTCCAGGAATATTCTCTGGCTGGGAGCCCCAGGTGTCCAGGGCTGGTGGTTCGGCTGAGACAGACAGTGACAGACTTCCAAGAGGCCCTGTGGGCAGAAGTCCCCTGGGGCTGCGCCAGAGTCTATTTAGAAGCAGATGGGCACATGGTATGTGGCTCTGGTAGTGGGGATGGAAGAGTTGCGGCACCCTACCTTTTCGGAATAGAGGTGGGATATAAATAAACGGAAACGATGCAGAGTTCCATCTCAAATATTTGTTTACAAGGAAAATGTCTGATCCCTCCCGGATCCTTTGCTGCCAGCGGCATTTTCCTAAAGTGAGAAGCTGATCCTGTCACGGCTCTGCCTTCCACCCTCTCAGCCTGTCTTGACCCACCAGCTCACATTTCTTCCCTCCACTCATCAGGCCTGGGAACCGTGAACCTCCCAGCTCACCACCCACCACTCTGCAACATGCGCCATCTGTTCCTACTCGGTGACACAGGCTGATGGCGAACGCGGCCCTGTTCCCTACCCTGCACACTCTGCTGGGTGACCGTGTGGCATCCCCCTCCCCCTTTCAGCACCCACACCCACACCTGTATCTCCTATTCTCAAGTGCTACCCCTTTTGCTCCCCAAAAGACTACAAGGCAGAAAAAATTACCCCAACCCCTCGGATATGCAGACAGACATCTAACCTATACGTACATTGTACATCGGACTGGAGTAGCCTCTCGCGTTGACTCTCCATCACCGTTGAACTTGCCATCAGCCTGCTTCCACCCCCCTCCCACACATCACACGTTCATCCAGCTGATGTCTGGCCAGCAAAGGAAAATATTGGGAAATTCACACCTATTCCAAACTGCCACCTCCCCGGGGGCAGGTCTCGCGTTTCCTTTATAGTCCCACAAGAATGCACAAGGGTTCCAAATTCTCCACATCACTGCCCACACTTGTTACTGTTTGGATTTATTTTGTTTTGTTTTTTTCCTTTAATATGTTTTTATTGATTTTAGAGAAAGAGGAAAGGAGAGGGAGAGAGAGAAACATCGATCGGCTGCCTCCTACATGCCCCCTACTGGGAACCGAACCTGTGACCTCGCAGTGCATGGGACGGCACTCAACCAACTGAGCCACACCGCCCAGGGCTTGCTTTGTTTTTAATAATTGCCATCTACTGGGTGTGAAGTATATTTTTTCCAAAGAGGGCTCCCCAAAACCTGGGTCTTCCCTGGAGTTCAAAAGTTCCTTCCTGGGGAACTAACTGAAAGTACCTCTCAGAGCCTGGCTGCTCCCTAATCACCGGGTGCAATTAAGTTCTTGTCAATACAGTAAAATCTTTACTCTCCTTAATGCTCACTCACGCAGGGCAGATGATTTTATTGTCTCATAAAGTCATAAATCACAGGGCCTCTCTGGGTATTGCTTTAGACAAATATTTGTGCTGGTTGGACTCTGCCTGATTATTGCCGATCAGATTTTGGGGGCTGAAAGGGCAAGATCGGGTGAATGGGCCGTGTTTCAGATGCTGCTGTCCCGGGCTGATTTCTGCTTGCGTGTGGCACATGGAACACTAAAACCTGCACTATTCGGGGATCCTGTTCTGAGGTGGGGTTCACAAAAAACCTGAAATTGTACCCAGAATTGGGATGCGTGTCTGAGAACACACGCATGTACTAACCCATGACGTTCCATCCATGGAAATGCATCCCTTATTTACGGCCCTTTCACTTTAGTGTATGTGCTGCCGAAGAGAGCACAGGCCTTCAATTTAAAATCAGCATATAGAGCACAGATGTGACTGAAGGAAGTGACCGAGACTGTTAACCCCTCCGAGGTCAGAGAAATTTGAATTCGGGGTTTGTTGAGTCACAGCTTCCTTGTTTTATACACAAAATGAATTGCTCTGCACTTCACTTTTTACACTCAAAGTACCACAGACACAGGTGCCTCAGGTCGTGGTCTCATCCCCAGCCTCCTGCAGAGCTTCTCCACCTGCCCCTGGGCCGGCTCGGCAGGTGGCCGCTCGCAGGCTGATCCGATACTCTGTGGCAGGCTGATTGATACTCTGTGGCAGGCTGATTCGATACTCTGTGGCAGGCTGATCCGATACTCTGTGGCAGGCTGATTCGATACTCTGTGGCAGGCTGATCCGATACTCTGTTGCAGTTTGCGGGTTATTTCCCAGACCAACACTAATATTTAATTTTTACCTTGTAGGTTGACGAGAAAACGTCAGCAGTGTCTTTGGAACACGTATGTGCCTGTTGTCAGGGAAGGCTGGCATTTCATCGTATAAATAAACCCTGCTTGGCTTGATTTTCTATTTAAGATATGAAGTTAGAGACTGTTTCAAGCAAGTAGGGTTCAAGGAGATAAAAGAATACAAAATCTGGTGTTTTTCATCTTCCTGGAAGGATTATGGGAAAAGAGCTGTGGAATTTATCCCCAAAGACTGGTTGAAGAGGGTTTAATGGGGTTTAAACTGTTCTTTCTGTATCTTTACTTCTTCTTGTTTTGTTTTTTTTTTAAATTTCTTTTTTTAACCAGATGCAGCCACCGGGAAACAGGATCTGTGTGGAGGATCAGCACTTCTCTCGGGTTCCTCCCAGGAATCTGGTCTCCTCGTTGGCGGATTGTATGTGATACCAGTGAATGGGCGTGGAGCCAGCTGTGTTTACTTGAGGACCCGGTTTTCAGAGAATCTGAATGCTCCAGGTTCTGGAAAGGGGGTCCGTGCTCAGAGATCACCTGTGTCCACATTATCGGGGGCCTGGTGGGACGAGCTGTGCTGTGACCCCCCCCCCCCACGTTGTCGGAAAGACGTGAGGTGCCTTTGCCAGCAGCTCCCCCTGGGCTCTTGCACAGAAGAGAATCAGACTATAACCCTCAACAACACTGGTCCCCCTTTCTGCAGCTTCCCTTCCTGCCACTGTGGGATGGGGTGGGGGCCAGAGGTCCTTCTCATATTTTATCCTGGACTCACTCACGCGGCCTATTTCACTAGGACGTGGGCAGGGGGTGGCTCATTTGGGACCTGGGATAACCCAGCCTTGCTCTCCGAGCGGTATTTCCTTTTGAAGGAGGCAGGAACCAGGCCGGGCTTTCTCACCTGGCCCATCTGTGTTCCAAACACGCACTTACCAAGCCTGTGCTTCTTATCCGCTGATGGCCCTGCGGCCAAAAGAATCATGTGGCCGAGGCTCTAGGAGGACAGGGATTCCTGGAGCCAGGATTCCCTGGGGGCCAGGGGTGTGTCCAAACCCAAAGGCTGGATTCATTTCCCAGGATGCACCAGGCTCTTTCTGACCTCAGGGTCTTTGCACAGCCTCTTTTATTCATTAAACCATGTTTAGAACCCACCAACCCTGGACCTGATGCCCAGGGCTCGGGAGAAGCCTTCCTTCTGCAGGGGGAGCTCACTGTTAGCAAAGGGCAGAAATAACCAGGTAACTTTAGACGGTGAGAAGAGCACTGAAGAAATAAATCAGGGTAGTGGGTAGAAGTGCCTGGCAGAGCAGAGACCTGGAGTGAAGTGAGGTCGGGAAGGTCTTCTGAGGGGACGGCACTGAGGTCTGGACGATGACAGGGCGCCAGCCACGTGGGTAGGGGCAGCATGTTCCCTCAGACCCGGCTCCTGCCCCGCACCGAGGCCCTCGCTGACCTGCCCCCTCCCTTCGTCTCTCACAGCTGGCGGCTTCCAGTCTTGGCTTCCGGGTCTCTTCCTTCCATAGGCTCCGTCTGCCGGGTGGAACGTGGCCCGGCTGCCCTCCTTCACTCCACACAACTTACCACAGTTCTTAGTGATTTGCTGGTTGTTTACTTCAGTCCCCAACGAGCTATAAAACCGTGAAGATAGCGTGTGTCTGGCCCGGCCAGTGTGGCTCAGTTGGGTGAACGTTGTCCCAGGCACTAAGAGGTGGCTGGTTCGATTCCCGGTCAGGACGCATGCCCGGGTTGCGGGCTCGATCCCCAGTAGGGGGCGTGCAGGAGGCAGCCGATCAGTGTTTCTCTCTCTCTTCCTCTCCCTTCCTCTCTCTCTAAAAATCAATAAAAGCCTATTTTAAAAATATATAGCATGTGTCCGGATGTTTCTGGAATGTGTTCATAGCACGATGAATATTCAACATTCAACAATAATTGCTCAGGGGATCGATGTGGTCATCCTCAGGGTTACGCCACAGCCGGTTCAGTGAGCCCAGGGGCCCAGGGTGGGTCCGGTTCCTGATGGGGACGCTACTGCTCCCTTCCGTCTCCTTCTGCGGTGGGTTCCCTCTGGGAGCTTCCCCGACCCCGCCCTTAAGGTCAACACTGCCCAACAGGTTTCCGTAAGTTTAAACCCCAGAGGGGACGCGCCAGGGTCTTGGCGCTTTTCCTTGGAGGACTCTCCAGGGATTCTCACGCAAGCGTCCCAGCTCTTTGTCCCGCTACCTTCAAATTCTTCATTAAAAACCAAAAAAAGACTTAACGCTGTTTCATTAGAGGCCGCCCCTTCCTGGAGAGGACAGTTCTCAGTCACGGTGTGCGCGTCAGGGAGCGGGCATGGGAAGCATGTCGTCCCCGCCCTCGCTGCGGTCCCGCACCGCAGCAACTCTCGCCTCCCTTTTCCCGATGAGCAAGCAGAGGCCCACTCAGGTCAAGCAGCGTCCACACGTCACCCGAGGACTAACTGAGTCCAGATCCGAGCGCCCCCCTACCACGCCCACGGCTGCTGTGCGGACCCACTCGGCCTAGGAAACGGAGATACAGGACCACTGTGCCCTCCTCTCGACTCTGAAACCCAAAACTTCCTAAAAACCAAGTTTTTCTACAAAGACCTGACCTGAACTCATTTGTCAGCAAAACCTGAGCAGAGGAAAATCTCTGCAGAGTCCTGGTTTACCCACTGAGCATGGCTATGCACACTTTTAGCCCTAAGGGTATAACGTGTTATGTTACAGGGCCCCACCGAGGGCCTCACTTATATGAGAGTTGCCTGGGAGGGTTTTTTTTTTTTTTATATGATCTGAAAATTCTGGACTCAGGTAGCCACGGGGGGTCAGGCAAACAATCGGGAGCTGCAATGGTTATATTTGTGGGTGACGTTACAGTTCACAGGACTTTTTAAGAGCTGAAGGGGTTTGTTTTCTTTCCCTCTAGTGCACAGAGAAGAATTTAGGGGATTTTTATTCATGGCCTTACTTTCTTACGTTCCTGCAAAGCAGCTTCATTTCCTGAGCTCAGGGTGTTTACCATGCCTGATGCCAAAGGGAGTGCGGGGTTATTTGTTCAGGCAGAAAGACATTCGGTTTTCAAATAAATAAAACCAAAAACGGGGAAAGCACTCTTAAGAAGTGTTGATGTTTATTTCAGTGAAATTAGCTTTTAAATTTTAATTTCCTAAGGACATGGTTTAGAAGAACTTTAACATTTAAGTGAGTGTACTAACTGCATCCAACTATTAAAATGTATATAAAATAGTGATTAAATATTGGAAAACACAAGAAAATAATTAGGAGGGTACCCTGCGCTTACAGAGCAATTAGGTTATAAAGTGTTCCGTCTACCTGGTCTCATGTTATTTTAAGAAAATGACCACTTAGTGGGTTCTTCCTTTTAACCGGGTATTTACATACATCATTGTCATCCTCACAATTCCATGAGGTTGCTTTTATTACTTCTGTTTGACAAATAAGAAAACTGAGCCTCAATGGGCTGAAGTGTCTGCTTTCACTTGTACCAAGAGAGGGTCAGGGTGAGAAAATGGGGGGCCAGGTCCTCTCTGGTGCATCTCAGAGTTCTCCCGAGACCCACGCTCTCTGGGGATGGAATTCATTCTTCTTGCTTGTCTCTTCTTGATAACATTAGATGATAAAGTTAAAATTTTTTTAATTTTTTTATTGATTTTAGAGAGAAAGAAACATCAATGATGAGAGTCATTGATTGGTTGCCTCCCACACGCCCCCTACTGGGGATCGAGCCTCCTGCCCGGCATGTGCCCTGAATGGGAATCGAACCGTGATCTCCTGGTTCATAGGTGGACACTCAACCAACTGGGCCACGCCAGCCGGGCAAATTAAGTGTGTTTCTAATCTTAACACTCCCGAACGTAGTGAGAAGAGCCCTTGACCTGGAGGGATCACATATCCACACCGCCGCCCTGGAGTGTGATTTCAGACAAGTGACAAAGTACTTAGGCCTCAATCTCTTCATTTGTGAAACGAAGATCATTCGAGTCAGTCCCCACGTGGTCCTGGGAATCACACCAAACGAGAGAAAGACTGAATGCATGTTCCACGTTTCCCTCCACGTAAGGGTCAGGGCGAGAGTCTTGGTAACACACAGGTGGGGGGACATTGGGAGGAAACAGGGACATCCCGAAGGCTCCGATGTTCTCACTCCTCCCTTACCCCCTCCTCTCGGTGCCCAGGGAAACAAGCCGCTCATTCCCAGGGTGTTTATAACGACCAGGAGTAATCTAAAGTCCACCAGCTGGGCTGGCCGAATAAAGAGTGGCAACCCACACAGGAGACTATCGCGACGCCCCCGGGAAGCTTTCTTTGCGCAGGGATATGGCAACGTTCCAGCTTGCTAAGGGGGAAAGTAAGGGTTAAAAGGTGTTTACAGATTTGCATTTTTAAAACGAGAAAATGCACACACTTATCGCCACCTTAGGCATCAGGCATCTCCAGGAAAGAATGGAGGCGACTGACTGTGTGGCCTCCCTGGGAAGGAGGAGGGCGGGGAGCGGTTTTTACTTAGGAGCCTTTTACCTCTTTCTATGCAAAACACCACGAACATATTACCCGCTAAAAAATTAAAGTTACAAATAAAAATATCCATAAATGCCTCTTCACAATATGGAGAACTCCAGGCTCAACCACCACCCAAGGGCGCAGTCTCCTTACGTGTCGTCAGCGCGGCTCACAGGTACAGATTTGCCCTTCAAGCCGGCTCTAGGGACTGAGGTCAGTTTCCAGAAAAGCCAGGTCCACAGATGTCCCCACCAGGACAGACGGTGATGCTGTCCCTGGACTGGCTCTAGGCTCGTTTCCCGCTGAGGACACATAGGAGAGGCGGGGCCCTGCAAGGACCAGACGCCATTCCCGCCCCCTCCATCCGGGTGTCCGGCCCAGGTTGTATCCCCTAAGAAGCCACGGTCACGGTGACCCCAACCCCTTTCACATCGGTTCCCGGACTTGGGTTTAATGACCCCGGGTCAGCCCTGGTGGCTCAGGAGGCAGGCCGGTGCCTTCGGTGGCCTCGTGTGAGTAACTGTCACAAAATACAGCCACAGTTCGTTTCCACACCAGGGGTCAGGGCCGAAGGCAGTGCCCGGCTGCTGTGGCACCACATGTCCTGCTCCTTGCTCCTGTTGTGATGAAGGGACTGCCTGCGTGGTGCCCAGTCAGCCCCTTCAGGACACAAGTCCTCCATCAGAGCCACGTCTCCACCCTCCTGGATTCAATACTTGGAATCACCAAGTGCGTCCATGGTCATCGGTCGCTGCCCTGGTTCCACGGCAGCCTTGCCACTGACAAACACCGTGGCGGGTCCCACCTGCGGGCTCTGCAGAGCTGTGGGAAGGCCTGGGTGGCCGAGCTCAGGCTGGAGAGCCAAGCGGGAAGGAGACGGACACAGCTCGTCGTAAATCAGCTGCTTTAGGCGGCCCACCTGCCCTGTCAGTCTCCACGACATCCAAGTGAAGGCTTAGTCATCTAGGGTTACCCTCGGTGGTGCCAGTGGCCCCAGCACCGAAAGGTCAGCTCTGTTGCCACGGGCATCTCTCTGCCCGGGGCTGTTTTTGGGGTGGCTATTGGTCATGCTTATCTCATGCGGAAGGTATGTCCATCGAGTCACACACTGCTGCTCGGGTTTGGTCTCATAAAGGACGCCCCATCTCTCTGTTCTTCAGACTCGCTGGCAGCTGCTGCTGCAGGACTGCTCCCTCCCTCCTCCCCGCCCCGTCTCCACCTTGTACGGACTCGAATCCTGAAGGCGAGTTTTAATCTCAAGCGAAAAAATGATGCCCTGGCTGGTGTGGCTCAGTGGGTTGAGCGCCGTTCCATTCACCAAAAGGTCACGGGTTCGATTCCCCTTCAGGACACATGCCCGGGTTGTGGCCTCAGTCCCCAGGAGGCAGCAGGTCGAGGTTTCTATCTCACATCAATGTTTCTCTCTCCCTTCCTCTCTCTAAAAATCAATAAAAACATATTTTAAAAATAAATAAATAAAATTATAGAAACCAAAACACACGGTCCCGTCAGCCCCGTGGCCAGAGGGATGGATGCTTCTCTGGACGGAGCCGCTGGCCTTTATTAATTGTGTTGTGTTCGGCAGCAAACACTTTGGCTCTCTGTGTAATATCAGAAGTTGGGGGAGGGCTCCCAACACAATCTTCACCGAAAAAACAAAATCAAGACAGAAAAGCGGGGACACCGCCGGTGCCAGCAGCGAGCACCACAGGGCAGAACCCTGCCAGCTCCGCGGGGGTCTCTGAGAACCCGGAGCCAGGCCGGGGCACAAAGGACACACTGTGACCAGCTGGGCAGGAATCCAGTGAGCGGCCCGGGAGTGACCCACGGCGGGGAGGAGGCCTCTGCCCGGAATTCTCCTCCCCCAGGTCCGCTCACCGCACACAAGCGGCCTCTTTGTTCTGGAGAGTCCAGCTCGAGCCCCCTGCCAACCGCAGCCTGGTTCGGAGCCACCCGGGTCCCCACTGTAAAAGCATCATTGACATGGGCCCGGGGTGTTTTTCCTGGAGCTCTTTCTCACCAGGCTGGTTCCGGCCGCCTCCGGGGTGACGATGGAAACCCGGGCACCGGCCAACATGCCGTCCTCTGGTTCCATCAACCCCAGGCAGCTTCACCAGCCAGCGAGAGGCCGAGTCCAGGGTAGTCTCAAGTGTGCAGGAATATTACTGCAATGCCCACGGGGTGCCCATTAAGAAACTGCACCCCAGGACCAGATGAAGTGGGTATAAGGGGACGTGGTCAGGAGGCACCCGCTGGACACTGTCCACTCTAAGCGCCGGGGGGAGGGGAAGCCAGGGCCTTTCACCACAGTGGGGAGGTCAAGCAGCCCAAGCAGCCTCCCCAGAGGTCCCGATCCCAGAAGCTGGGGCAGCCCTAAGAAACCCGAGAGGACCCTGCACCCCGTCAGAGATCTTTCAGCCCTTGAAGCTTCACAGAAGCCGAACCATCTCAGAGGTCAGCCCAGTGCAGCCTCTGTCTGCAGGCAGCTCACTTGCTCGGAGCAACTTGGAAAAGACATTGAAAAACAGAAGAAACTCGGCGCAGGACACGTGGCCACCCCTGACTGCATTAACTGCCTGGGCCACCTTTGGTATAAGGGGAACAGGATCGGGGGGACTTTCATGAAAGTCTTGCTGTCCTGTCTTTAGTCGAAAGGACAGAATCTTTTTCTGAAATCTTGCTGTGGGAAGTCTCACAGGAATTTACTGCCTTTTTCTGTTTTTTCCTTCCAGCCCTAGGAACAGAAGGAAGATTTCTTACGTCCTGTCCTGTGCTCCGATCCCTCACCCCAGGCCCGGGAGACAGAGATTTTTGTGGAAATGTGTGCTCACCGGCTACCCTGGAAACAGGAGTTTCAATCACGTGTTGTTGGATTTTCCACAGGAATGCGGGGCGGGGGGGATGCCCGTGGGCCTGGACCGGTCGGCTGTGGAGACGCCAACACCTCAGCACCCTCTCATTCAGGAGATGTGATGCTCACATCACACCTGGACCCACAGACAAAACCAAGCCCTGTGCGTGCCAACGGGGTGGGGCTTATTTTAGGGAGATGACCAATGACTGTTTTGGGGTAACAGCTCCCCAGATCACCGAACTCTTGTAGTAATAAAGTAAAAAGGGGGGGGGGAATAACTATTGTTCGTTTGATTGTATAATTTGTCGCGGTGGGAGGAACGCTTGGCTCCGTTTGAGGGCTGGACATCCTCGCTGACACCTGGCCGAGGCTGCGTGGCTCAGGCCTCAGCCTGTGAGAGCCTCGCCCCTCCTGTTGAGACAGGGACCCTGGTGCTTGTTCTGCGGACTTTGTAAAAGCCACCAACAGGGTCGTGTGAGCAGCAGCACAGCGATTAGAAGCCCCCTCCACGGGGCTGTTCCGAAGCCGAGAGTTCTGTGCAGAGAAGCCCCGAAAACACTGGTTTACTTCTTGCCCACCTCCTAGAAAAAGCCCCGGAGGGGGCTGTGTCCCAGGGTTCCCAGGCCGATTAGGCAACGACTCCATCCATCAGCCTTGAAGTCCCGACACAGCCCGAGGGCCCCTCAGCTCCCACCTACTCAGCCACGGCGCACACGGTTTTCCACGATCACTGGAGTAGTCGGTACAAAACCAGCAGGATCTAACTGGACAGCTGCTCTGTCTTTCTCTCTCATCCTCATAAAAACTCTCCGAGGTGAGAGGAATTATTAACCCAGGTCACGTAGAGAAGTAGCATTACCCAAAGGATGGGGCGGACGGACAGAAGAAGGTGGCAGTTAATGCCATCGCCTGGAAATAGCTGGGGAGCAAAGTCAGCCTTTGAGACGGGAGGACTGCTGAGGATACGGCTTCATCCCCGGGAGGGGTCTGTGCTCAATAAAGATCACAGAAGATCAATAAAGAGGAGTGTGCGTGGTCTGTGGGCGCCGCCCTTGAACTACATGCCCTCTAAAGACCCCCGGCTCAGTCAGTGCTCCGGCCCCTTCCCTTCGAGGGACCTACCAAGACGAGGACCGGTGAAGACACCTCCTGCAGGAAGCCACCGGTGTTTCCACCATGACAGGCACTTGGTTACTGAGCTTGTCTCTAATTCATCATTACCTGACTTTTGATGCAAACCCCGCTGCAGAGCAAGTCGGCACCTGTCTTCAGCATGCTGACCCCATGGATATGAGAGCATCGCAAAAAAAAAAAAAAAAAAATGCAAAAAAGAAACGCAAAAAAGAATTTCTTCTCTGGAGTTGGGTGCTAGTGAAAGCATTAAAGGATCTAAGGAATATTATAGGGGAAATATTAATTTGGTAAAACAGTATTTTTTGACGTGGCTGCAAATAGCCAGTATTCTTCCCAGAGGAGAAGGCATGTGAGAAAATGACATTTGGGGCCTTTAAAAAGTGTTTGTGGAAGTGCCCAAGTGTTTTTAAAAGATCACCTAAGAATGTCTGTTTAAAATGCAGATTCCCAGGCCTCCCTGCAGAGACTTTGGTCCAGTAGGTGCTATATTAACACACCCCTTCAGTATAAATCATGTTCTGGTTTGTTTAACCTAATGCACAGTAGGGGTACTTAACAGCGTCCTAACCAGGACCTCCCACCGTCAGGGGTGGCCATGTAGCATGCTTGCCGCTCAATCAACACTGGAAGGTTTGTAACTTACTATAAAGGACGTGGGAAATAATTTATACTCATTAAACTAGTGGTAACAAGAGTAGTGACTAACCAGGAAGAATTTGCTCTTGAACAAGACCCATGAGTGGACAAGGCCAGCCCTGAGTGCCGGTGCTGAAGTGCATCCCTCTAGGCCCCCCGGGACCTGGCTGCCTGACCCGGTGACTGAGATCACCAGCCCCAAGGCCCTGGAAGCTGGTTTGGAGCGAGTCCTTCACGGCAGGTGCTGGGGAGGGGAGCCCTACTTGCAGCCAGCCTTCCTGACCACAGGCAGGTCCAATGACTCACCCAGGATATGTTTTTAATTGATTTTAGAGAGAGAGGGAGGGAGACAGGGAGACAGGGAGACAGGGAGAGAGGGAGGTTGATGTGAGAGAGAAACATCAATCAGCCACCTCCTGTATGCACGCCCCCCAACCGGGATCGAACCCACAACCTAGCTGTGTGTCCTGACCAGGAATCGACCCCCCCACCTTTTGGTGTACAGGACGACCCTCCAACGGAGCCACCCAGCCGGGGCTCGCAAGACTGTTTTGCACCTGTTTGCTAAAAACAAACCTGCATTTGGGGAGGTTGGTCTAACCCTAGTTGGTTTGCTTTCATTGAAACCCGTCTTTGGGGAATGAGACTAAAAAACATTGACCCTTGTCAGCCATCCAAATAGGTTTAAGTCATTTCACAAACTCGAAGGATTAGACGAGACACACGTGTGCATTGTACTTCACACACACAACGTGAGTCCAAGACAGGCGGTCTACAGGCTCGACATTAGGAAATGCTGGCTTAAGAAAGGCCACATTCCATTACGAACGCGTTTAGAAGTCTGGTCTTTGATAAAAGAGCTTGAGAGCGAACCATATTATTAAGGGAGCCAGCAGAAACTTTTCTTAAATCTTAAGATAACTTTTAGGTAGGTGGACCCCCAAAAAGGCTGCATGAAAGATGTGATGTCGGGGTGACTGATGCGGCCGACCTTCACCTCCCTTATTTACCCTTGAGAACTTATCTCCTTTCTCAGTTACACGGAGGATTTGGTGTAATCTGTGGCTAGCAGATTTCTGTTATGCAATTGTTTGAATTTCTGGCCACATGCAATCACTTGAACCATTTAATTTAATTTAATCATGTATTTACCTGAGAGTTAAAATCAAACCATTTTTGAGGGTAGGGGAGGTAAAGTTGATCATTGACATCTGTGCTGTATTTTGTGGTTCATTTAACAAAGGATCGGGCATGGGGTTATTTTTAGATGAAAAATAGTGCTTAATAATGTCATCTGTTGCAGAAGGAACCATCGGTTCCCCCAAACAGTCATAGGAGATAAGATACAAATACATTTTTTTAAGGCCATTTTTTTAATCCACTGATAAGTATTTTTATTAACAACCAAGTCAACTCTCCACGGGTAGCTATTTTAACCCACAGCATAGAGGCGTTCTCCATTTCTTACAATTTCATGCTTTGCAGACATTACATTTTAAAGACATCCAGTGGACTAAAAATAAATATAAGAATGATAGAATAACCTGCTCAGGTTACCCATCCATCCAGTAAAAGAGATTCCTAACCATCAGCCTTAGAGTTTACAGCCTCTTTCCCAGCATTTGGATATATCTTTCCAACCAGTAATTCCAATAAGCACGAGAGCCCACTGGATGTCTTTAAAATTTAATGTCCGCAAAGCATGAAATTGTAAGAAATGGAGAATGCCTCTATGCTGTGGGTTAAAATAGCTACCCATGGAGAGATGACTTGGTTGTTAATAAAAAATACTTATCAGTGAATTAAAAAAAACGGCCTTAAAAAAAAATGTTCCAAGACAGGAAATGAAAGGTTGAAAGCCTTTCTTTAAGCGCAGGAATAAAAGCCCTAAGAGCTGTGCAGTTCTGAAATTCTTAGGCCAAAAAGTTCAAGCCACACGGCAACGGTTAAGGCTTGACACGGAGGCCAACTTTCCCACTCTGCCCGCAGTGACTGGCAGGCGCAGGTGCCCACATCCTTCCTCCCACAAATGGAACGGAGGAGGGAAAGCTCTCTCCTTAGTTCCAAACACAAGCGTGAGCTCACCTCCAGCAAATCCCATTCACACGCCCAAACACCGGCGCGTCCCTCAGCCCCACGGCGAAGGCGGAATGAGCGCAACATTTAAGCTGAAAAAGAACACGTTTATAAGCACAAAAAAAGGTATAAGAAGAAATGGGCGGGGTGTCAGGACCCCAACCCTAGGTGCTCATTACATTTCCCATCCTCGTGGGGGTGAGTTTCCTGCTGCTGGGGACACAGACACACCCGGGTACATGACGCAGTCAAGGGTCATGGCAGCTCAGGTTCAAGTGACTGTGCCTCAGACTTTAAACGAATGAACGACCACCCGTATGAACGAGCCGAACCCCCGCGTCACCCTGGGATTGAAAAGGAGGCTGACTTTTTTCAAATATGCGGATTAACGAACAGAATAGAACCAGAGGCAGGGACGCGTGAAACAGACTAACGGCTGTCAGAGAGGAGGGAGGAGGGGACTGGACGAAAGAAGGGGAAGGGACTGGCCAAAGAACATACAGGCATGACCCACGGACACAGACAAGTGTGGTGATGGCCAGAGGGAAGGGGGGCGGGGGCTGGATAGAGGAGGGAAAAGGGGGGAAATGGGGACATCGTGATAGTGTCAACAATAAAAATACAGTTAACAAATATATTGGCTCGATTTAAAGTTATTTTTTACCAAAGTATCAAAAGTTAGGAGGCAAATCATTGGGCAGGGCGTCGCCTGCTGCTATCCCTGCCCTGGCCTTGGCCGCCTGATCCTGCGGGGCTGGCGGGAACGAGCCGGGGGTGAGCCAGGCCCAACCCGACCCACTAAGCCCGCCCTCCAGAAAACAGCGCCAGGCGCAGGTCAGCGGGGCCTGCTGACAGCGAAGGTTAAGAAAGACCATAAACCCTGGAATTGGGCAGGTCCAGCTCTAAGCCCCAGCTTTATGGGATGCCAGCCTCCACTTCCAGGCCCGGTGACCCCGAGGCCGGGTCTTCATCTCCATGTTGCCTCCGTGTCCCCTTACGCAGAACACAAACTCAAACGCCGAGTTGGGTCATCGTGAGAATTAAATGCGTTCACGCACGGGAAGTTGTTAGCACAGCGTGTGGACCTGCTGGGCGCTCAACCAATGGGAGCCTTTAAAAAATGTTCCCCTTTCAGCCTAACAGCTCCTTCTGCTGGAACACAGAAAGGAAGCCGGGCGCTCCCCCTCTGTCCCCGAGCCACGGTCACTCTGCACCCCAGGCAGCTGGCCACGATTAGCCAAAACGGGACAAACGATGCGTCGGGTCGGCCTTGCTAAAGACTGCACCGGGCTCCCTGGTCCCTCAGACGACCCCCGAGCGGGAGAGGCGGGCTGACCACGTGGCCGCGGAGAGCACCCCCGTGGGGCCTTATTCCCTGGTCCCGCATCCTCCGAGCAGGCCTAGGGCCTTGGGAGTGTGGACCCAGCCGGGCTGCACGAAGTCAAATGAAGCACCACAGAGAAGTCATTCTAGGTTCAACGAGGTTTAGAAAGAAAAGATTCGGCCCTGTAAAGCTACCGTCCGTTCAGAAAACTCGAGACTGATCCCAAGGTTTCCCGCTGGGCAAGGAGGACTGAGCTGGAGGTGGCTGCGGCCCCCCGGCCTGCCCAGAAACTCCTCGGCGAGCGGTATACATTGTGACCCAGTTTCTGTGACCCGACGCACCTGTGAGGCGAACGCCCTTGTCTCGCGAGACGGTGGCCAAGAAACTGCTCCCACTTGGAATAAACACAATCGTGCAACAGTATCAGAGCGGTTTCCCCGGGAACCTCTCTGGGTAACTGTTTCTCTCTCTCTCTCCTTGGTAAGAATGCATCTACTTTGCAATGCAAAGTATTAAAACAGTATCTTCAAATTAATTCACACGGAAACCAAGGCATGTGATCGTGTCATTAAAATGCTGGGGTCACAATCACTCCAGCAAACATTTGCTCGACACTCACAATGTGCTAGGCCCACTAGTACCTCATCTCAGACCCTCCCAGCCTCTCTCATTTCCATTCCCACAGCTTTGTCGGGGTCCCTGGGATCGTGGCCACCCTGCTTGCTGTCTGCCTCCGTCCTTGGCCTTCTCCACATCAGGGTTCGATAGAAACGAGTTCCTCCCCATAAAAACCCTGGAAGGGTTTCTCCTTGTTTCGGGAGAAACCGGGGATGGTTCTTAAGACCCCATGAATTTTGTTTATGAATTATGTTTATTTTTATTTCATGACACACTCAAACATCGCCAGCCCTTCAACAGAACACACACACATGCCCGTTAATATTGAAATAAATTCAGTTGTCTTTGATATTCTGCCAACTTCCAGTAATGAAAAATTCATGGGTTTACACATACTTTCAGTTTTGTCATTATAAAAGCAGCTTGTGAAACCTGGCTTATAATGTTCAAATATTTGGACCCACGGAACACAGTCTCCACCTGCGCCTCTCCCCCAGCCCCTCCCGCGTGAAGCGTGGCCTTCGGTTGAACTGCGAGTCTCCCCTCTGATTCCATAACCACTCTGTGTGTGTCTCCATGGACAACAGTGTATTATAATTATTTGCCCACAGATCTCTCTTCCCCACTGAACTAAGACTTTATCTTTGCCACCCAAGTGTCTAGGACAATTCTTAACATGTAGTAAGAGTTAAGTAATTGGTTGAATTAATGCATAAATAAAACAAGGCAGTAATGGCCGAGACCATGAATTCTTGAGCCTCGTTGCCCAGGTAGGAATCCTGGCTCTGATTTTTCTCCCTTAACCTGGAGCAGCTGCCTTAACCTCCCAGCCCCTGGGTTTCTGCATCTATAAAATAGAAATAATAAGAGTCTTATTAGCTTGTAATTAGGATTGAAGTAGTCAATGAAGAGTTAATATGTGCAAAGACTCAGAGCTATGACTGCATATTTTTTCTTTTGCTTAATAAAAGCCCAAGTGAAGTCAGATAACACGGGCTTAGGTTCCTCTAGAAACCTTATTTAATTTTTCTTAAACTATCACAAAAAGATTTCAAAGGAAAAAAGCATTTTGAATCTAAACAACAATAGAAGTTTAGTAGGCAATAAGTAAAAAAAATAATTTTATTGCTCAATGCGACTAAAAGCAATGAGCTTAAACATTAGCCCTTGGAAACGCAGCATGCCCCTGACCTTGGATGTGAGTGTTTTATGGGTGCTATTGTGTTTGCTGTACAGTAAAGGAAGTGAAATGAAATGAGAGAATTCTGTCAGGTCACGCTTGGAGCTTACGGAGGCTTTCACGCTCCTTCCTAGAACAAACTGGAGTTGCCCTGGCGCCCGCGGTGTGTGACTAAGGACCCTCACTGTGCTCCATGCCACTGAGTTTATCAGCTTCTCAAGAACATTACTCTGTCCTCAAAGATTTTATGATCTAACAGGACAATGAAATTGACAGGCGCAGATTTCATAAAATGTATCTGCTAACAGGGCCAGAGAGGGGAGGGACTGAAGTTTATACACCCGGGGGTGTTGCGTAATTCTGGGTCCACCCGGGCAGGCTGAGCCAAACTGTGTAGTCGGGAAAACACAGTGAGAAGTGGAGGAAACGTCACCGGGAACCCTGCGTGGAGGGAGCGGGCCAGCCCTTCCCCGCGAAGCAAGAACACTGCTCGCATGAGCCCTGGCCGGTGTGGCTCAGTGGCTAGAGTGTCAGCCCTCGGACTGAAGGGTCCCGGGTTCGATTCTGGCCGAGGGCACATGCCTCGGTTGCAGGCTCGATCCCTGGCCCCAGTTGGGGCGAGTGCCCGAGGCAACCAATTGATGTGTCTCTCTCATCAATGTTTCCCTCCCTCCCTCTCTGTCTCTCTCGCCCTCTCCCCCTTCCACTCTCTCTAAAGCAATGGAAAAAATATCCTCAGGTGAGGATAGAAAATAAAATAAAATTTAAAAAAAGAAAAGAGCACTGTGCATGAGTAGATTTGGTCAAGGGAGCGACGTTCATTCCAGGAATGCCATAGCTTTGCACTAACTCCACAGACCGGTCGCTCACCTACAGAACAGTGGAGGGGAGCTGTGGGAATTGAAGGAGGGATGGGCGAAAGGAACAGAGAGAACCCCGAGATCAGTGCACCCTGACATGCATTTTATCTTCCGTGAGCACACCCACCCTGTTTCTATATTCCCTACATATTCTCTAACAATTCCTCTGCTGCACACAGTGTAGATGCCAGACCACAGAGGCTCAGATAACAGCAGCTCTTAAGAGAAATCGTTAACAAAAAAGGGCGGAGCCGTGCATGTCCCCACGGAGCCCCCACACTGATGGGGGCTGGCGGTCGCGACCCGCGTGAGGTCAGGGGCCGAGTCGCCTCACTGCCGCATTCCACCTGCCTGGCCCACAGGGGGTGCTCCACAAATATTTGCTCACGGATGCCAACAACTCCTTTGTCAATAAGGTGAGTTTGTTTTGTTTTTGTTCTGAGTGAAATTTTGTTGCTCTTTGGGGAGCGGAAGATAAAGCAGATTTGTGGAAATAAACAGAAATGTCTGCCAGAATCCTCCCGGGAGGGTAGCGAGGCTTACATAGAAAACACGCTGGTTTTCCTCATTAACTTCCAAAATCTCCCGTTTCCCAAACTTCACGGAGGGGCCCGGTCCACTTAAAGGAACATGACCAGCCAGAGAGGATGGGGGGGAGTCGGCCAAATGGGGGGGGGGCCGGTGAGCGGCTGCGCCCAGCAGCCCTCTGCACCCATTCGCAGTGGAAACCGGGAATCATTTTTGGAGACAACAGTGATTTTTGAAGAATATCCTAAAGAACTGCGTGTTATAGAACAAGATGGCAGCGTAGGGAACCGCGGTCCCCGCCGCCTCCCGCAACCACATCAAAATCACGCCTGAAACACAGAACCACCACCACTCGGAGCCTCCTGGAATCTGGCTGCACAGAAGCCCCACGACCAGGGAGCCGAAGAAGCGCCGAGACCTTAGGAGGGGCAGAGACGCGGCCGACTGGGGCTGAATGCGAGACTCGCCGCGGGCCCAGCCCCGGTGCTGCAGTTTAAACCCAGGAGGGCCGTCTTGGCCGTGGAGGTTTCCCGGAGCGAGGGGTCCCAGCCCCACATCGGGCCCCCAGCCCAGGGCTCCAGGGCCGGGAAGAGACGTCCCCACACCTTTGGGCTGTGAAACCAGCGGGGACTGTGGCTGAGAGCTGTGGAGGCTGCGGGAGCCCCAGGCTTTCCTCGCAAAGGGCCCGGCGCGGACTCACTCGGGCGCTCCCTCTGAGCCCAGCGCCGGGCGGCAGCCGGAAAGGACCCGGGACACTCGGGGAGGAACTAACCTGCCTGAGATCCGGGCGAGAGGCGGAGGGCGGCTTCCTCCAGGCAGAAGGGCTGGGGGAGGCCGTGGCTCCTGTGGCGAGTCCTCCCCGAACAGCCGGCAGGCGGGCGCCATGTTTGAGTCGCCAGCACCTGACTGGCACCTTTGGCCCCGCCCCGTGATTCCCGAGGCCCCGCCCCTCCCACCTGCAGCTCATCCGGGCCATTTCCAGGGGCTTTTCTGTGCCAGTGGCCTCTTGAGCCTCATGCTTAGGACTTTCCTAGAATCTCTCAAACAAGCAGCAGCTGCCCCATACGGCTTGATAAGCGGCCCCAGGCCTGGCCCTAGCGGCAGCTGCATTGGTTCATAACTTGGCCTCCTGGGAACCTCCAAGCCCAGCACAAGGAGCAGCCACCTACGGTTTGCTGTGTAGCTCACGCTGGGTGGCCCTGGGCACAGACTGACTTTGCACCTCCCGGGAGGCCCCAGAGACAGTGCACCTGGTGGTCAGACCCGACCACGCTGGATCACAACCCTACCACATCCACGAGTGACACACCCAAGGGGCGCACCTGGTGAACCCCAAAGCCCCACTGAAGTAAATCCTGCTCCATAGGGGTGTCTCCAGCACAGCAGCTCTCTGGCTGTAGCTGCAGCTGGTCCTCACAGCTGATTGGCCTGGGGGTCAGTTCCTCCAGGGACGCCAACAGCAACCAAGGCTCAACTACAACAGGACAGTGCACACAGACCACACAGGGGAGCACCTAGAAGGCCCAGCTCAGGTGACTGGGGAGGTTGAGCCACTGGACCCTACAGGACACCTACTACACAAAGCCACTCTACAAATTCCAGGAGACATAGCAGCTCTACCTAATACATAGAAACAAACACTCGGGAGCAGCCAAAATGTGGAGGCAAAGAAACACATCACAAAGGAAAGAACAGAAGAAATCTCTAGAAGAGGAACTAAATGAAATAGATCCAAGCAAGCTAACAGATACCGAGTTCAGAATTTTGTTTATAAGGATGCTCAAGGATATTAGTAAGAGTATGACAAAAATAATTGAGAAAATCAATGCTACGCGAGCTGAAATGAATAATAATTTACAGGGAATCAATAGTAGAGTAGAGGATGCTGAGAAATCAGCAATTTGGAACATGAGGAAACAAAAAACACCCAACCAGAAGAGCAAAAAGAAAAAAGAATCCAGAAATATGAAGATAGTATATGGAGTCTCTGGGAAAAATTCAAGAGGCCCAACATTCATATTATTGGGGTGACAGAAGGGAAAGAAAGAGACCAAGAAATTGAAAACTTATTTGAAAAAATAATTACAGAAAACTCCCTCTACCTGGGGAAAGAAATAGACTTACAAGTCCAGAAAGCACAGAGGGTCCCAAACAAGAGGAACCCAAAGAGGCCCACAGCAAGACACATCATAATTAAAATGCCAAAGGTTAAAGACAAAGAGAGAATCTTAAAAGCAGCAAGAGAAAAGCAGTTAGTTACCTACAAGGGAGCACCCACACGACTGTCAGCTGATGTCTCAGCAGAAAACTTGCAGGCCAGAAGGGAGTGGCAAGAAATATTCAAAGTGATGAAAAACGTGGAACTACAACCAAGATTGCTCTACCCAGCAAAGCTATCATTTAGAACTGAAGGTCAGATAAAGAGCTTCTCAGACAAGGAAAAGCTAAAGGAGCTCATCACCACCAGACCAGCACTACAGGAAAAGTTGAAGGGTCTTCCTTAAGAAGAAGCTAATGAACAAAAGAATCTGATGAACTAAATAGATCCAGAGACACTGACGCATGCAACAGACAATCATATTTCAGAGGAAAGAGGGAAGGGGGTGGAGGGTGAGAAGAGATTAACCAAAGAAGTTATATGCATATATGCATAACCCATGGACACAGTCAATAACGGGGTGAAGGCCTGGGGAGGAGGTGGGAGCCAGGTGGAGGGGGTCAATTGGGGGGGGGAAATGGGACACCCGTAATACTTTCAATAATAAATTTTTTTTTTTAAAAGCTGCATATTAAAGCATGAGACGCAGCATCCACAGTCCACATCCAATAAAATGCTCGTTCCATCCACTGAGCAGAAATATTGTCTTTTAAAAAAATATGTCTTTGATTTCAGAGAGAGAGAGAGACGGAGCGAGAGAAACATCAATGATGAGAGTCATTGATTGGCTGCCTCCTGCACGCCCCCTGCTGGGGGTCTAGGGGCCTGCAATCCGGGCCTGTGCCCCAACCAGGAATCGAACCCCAACCTCCTGGATGCCAGGTTGATGCTCAACCGCTGAGCCACACAGGCCAGGCATTTTTTTTGTGTGTCTTTTAAAAGAGATACTTCTAGGAGAAAAAGAGAAAGCTGATGTAAGTTCAAGTGAGAACTTGGGTAGGGAAAAATTTCAGAGCCCATTTGAAAGGAAATCCCCAAACCCACCAGCAGAAGTTCTTCAATCAGGTTCCGGTTACCTGGGGTGGAGAGAGGCTTCCTTCCCTAAACCGTCTTAACCAGATGGAGGAGGGAACCGAACCCTTGTCTGCACAGGTTCCCTTTTTAAGCATCTTTCTCCATCGGTGACCTGATGCTTTTAGATCCACTGTATCTCCCTCAGGACCTACCTTGTGAGTGGGCGACTCCAGAGCAACGGACGTGGAGACCAAACACCTGCTCAACCCAACCTGTTCCGGGGACACTGCAGAAGTAACTTCAAAAATAAATTTAAAAAATTTCCACAGTTCACTCTGCAGCGTAACACTTGAAAATCCGGTGCTAATATTTTATTTAGATCTTAACAATGATTATACAGATGAACTACGGACTCCTGGGCTCAGTCCTTGCCACCATTCCTCATCTGCAGCCCGAATGCAGCGAGATCGGCTGGTCCTCGGAGCCTCCCAGACACCCGAAGTGTGGAAAACAAGGATTTGGACATTTTATGAACAAAGCAACTGAAAGATGAGACTCTGCTGAAACGGACTCTGAGCCAAGGTCTCCGCGGAACGTTCGGGTCGCCATAGCCCTGTCCACTCACTTCCTGAGCACACCAGTCATGCGTAGAAACGGATTCTGTTGTAAGAGCTAAGTAAGCTCTTATCTAGCCAAGTTTTCAAAGCTGGTGGTAATCGCAATGAGCTCTGAATCTGGGTGGATGTGCCTCATTGACTGCCCTGGCGTGAAAACCCTGACCTCCTAATCCTGAGCTAAAAAAATAGATGCCGAACACAAAAGGGTCCAACAATGGAATCTGGCAACGCTCTCCCTGAGACCAAACTGGGCAGATTCGTCACCGCTGAACCATCTCTGCCCTGGGCCTTGGCTGCCCTGTGGGATTGTGTCTTGCTGGTCTTCTCTAGGACAAATTCGGAACTTTTTCTTTTTTAAAGGGTGCCCAGAATGTCATGCGATCTTCGGAACATGTGGAGACCGGGAGGTCGGATGTGTCAGGTGGGCAGAAGCAGCCCTTTTGTCAGCAGAGGTGTGACGATGCCACCATCTGGGACTTTCCAGGATGTGTGGGTGGAGGACATGGGGCTGCAGACAGGTTCATTGTATAGTTTATGAGATACAAACCATCCCAATGAACGAATACAGCTTCTCTATAATCCTGCTGCCCAAGGACGACTACAGAGATTTTGGTGTTAATCTTCCGGATATTTAAACCTGGGGGGGGGGGGCAGATTCATAGAGAGATAAAGACAGATAAACAGATAAACTACAAATTGAGACTTCACTCCTGCTTCATGAATCACCCTTAATGACAAACTAGTGTCCTGGTAAGTGGGTAAAGTGTAATTTATTTAACAAATCCCTCACGGTTAGACATTTGAGCTGTCAGTAATTTTACGACAGGCAACTTCGAGTTGATCATCTCGAAAGACATGAACATCAATGTCTGCACATCGCCTCGACCATTTTTTCTTGGTATAAATTTGACACACAATTTCAAGCCTTTGGTGTATAATCTCCTCTGAAAGGCAGAGCTGATGTCCTAGGGACAGTGAGGTCTCCACTGCTCAGAAGTCAACCAAACCAGCCCTAACGTTTTGATGAAGAGAATCTCCTTAGGAAAGAAGTGACAGAAGGCTTCTGCTTTCTTTGGGGGGATGCTCTGAGTCTCCTAAACTCGAGGACGAGCCTCAGCACCCACAGCGGATCCACGGGCGATGGACTGCGCACCTACGTGTGGCCGTCTGTGGCTATTGAAGGTGGCCTGGAGAAATGGGTCTCCAGCTTTGACAGGGTTTCAGGAGCTACCTCCCTGTCCCAGGGGAAAAACTGCACGATCACCTTCCTCAAACAGGATTCACCGAATCCAGGTCCATCCTCTCTCCTTCTGCAGTGAAGCCTCGAGTCACAGACGCACCTTTGAGCCACAGCCCTTCCAGTTTGGCTCATGGTCACACAGGGCACCTGCTTTGCTCCGGTCATTTCCTCCCTCCCCTTACTTTCCATGAATTCCTATGTTTTCTTTCTCCCACATAATTGTTATAATCTTTTATAAAATAAATACCTCCTTACACACACTCCTTTCTCTCTCTTTTATATACCACACACACCTACAGTTTGGCCTCTGTTCCCGAGTCTCCTCCTGGAGCCCTGGTCTCCCTAAGAAAGGGTCAGGGCTAGAACACTGGGGATACGGGGGTAACTGGGGGAGCCGCAGCAAACACCTAAACATGACCGAAGGTGCACGAAACTGAGGGACCCTGAAGGAGGGAAGGAAGCCAACCTCAGCGCCACAGAAAGACAACGTCAATGGTTTCCACTCATGGTAGCCAAACGTTTCAGCAACTGGCACAAACCACGGTGAGATGCCGCGTCCCGCCTGCCAGGAGGGTGCTGGACAATGTGGAGAAACGAGCCCTTGTGCACTGCTGGTGGGACGTAAAATTCTGCGGCCACTGTGAGCACTTATGCTAAATATAAAAGTACCATGGGGACCAGCAACTCCACTCCCGGGTCCATACACACCCAGCGGGACTGAAGGCAAGGACTCAGACAGACGCTCGTGGACTAACGCTCACGGCTGCATCACTGACGGCAGTGAGAAGGTGGACACGACCCAGGTGTCCGTCAACAGCGAATGGACAAACAAAATGCCACCGGCGTGTGCACCGGATGAAGTATTAATCAGCCGTAAAGAGGAATGACGCTCCGATACATGTTGCAACATGAACAGGCCTTGAAAACAAGGTAAGTAAACCAATTAGACACAATAGGACAAGTGTATGGCTCTCCTCACATGAAGTATCTAAAAGAGATAAATTCACGAAAACAGAAAGCGGATGAGAGGTCGCCGCGGCCGGGAGGAGGGAGCGGCGGAGTCGTTGCTTAATGGGCACAGAGTTCCTGCCTGGGGCGCTGGGAGTGTTTGGAAATAGTGGTTATGGTTGCACAACACTGTCAATGTGAAGAACGTCACCGAATCTTGGGCTCACAACAGCAACTTCTGCTGTAAATATCACAATTTCAGTTGTGCAGTGTGATTTTTAAGACGGACAACGCGATGATTTAATATATCTATAGGCTATGAAATAATCACCACAATCAGGTTAATAAAAACATCTGTCACCTCACACGGCTACCTTTCCTGTGTGTGGTGAGAACACGGCTACTCTGGGCAAACTTCAAGTACATAACACAGCATTTTAACTACGTTAATTATTATTAATCAGACTGTAAGTTAGAGCCCCAGGACTTATTCATCGATAACTGGAAGCTTGGACTCTTTGCCAACATCTCCCCAATTCCCCACCCCTTAGCCCCCGGTCACCAATATTCAACTCTGCTTCTACGAGGGCGACTTTTTTAGATTTCATATAAAAGTGAGATCACTTGGTATTTGTCTTCCCACGTCTGGCCTGTCTCACTCGGCGTAAAGTCCTTCGGGTTCATCTGTGTTGTCACAAAGGGCAGAATTTCTTTTTTGATGGTTGAATAAGTCTCATGATTATATAAGATATATAGAGGGGTGGGCAAACGTAGGTTTACAGTCGTGAGTACGCAAAACACCCAGTTTATTCTGTGTTATTATTTATTAAGTACTGTATTATTTTCCACGCAAACAACTGTAACCCTACTTCGGCCCCAGGCATGTAAACACACGTGGGATCTGGGCACACACCCTATGTCCACGTTTTCTCTGCTGATCCACTGCGGGGCACTTAGGTTGTTTCCGTGTCCTCGGTATTATGGATCATTCCTGCAATGAATATGGGAGTGCAGACCCCTCCTGAGATACCGATTTCACTACCACGGCTATATACCCATGGGTGGGCTTGCTGGGGCAGAGCGCAGCCCTATTTTTAATTTTTCAAGGAACCTCCTGCTGTTTTCCATAGTGGCTGCTCTAATTTGCATTCCCACCAGCAGGGGACACTTGCTATCCCTTGTCTTTTGAACGATGGCCATTCTGACAGGCGTGAGGTAGGGTCTCGTCGTGGTTTTGGTTTGCATCTCCCTGACGTGTGCTGTGAGCACCTTCTCAGGGACTTGTTGGCCATCTGCGTGTCTGTGAGCTTTAGAGATGGCAGGAGGGGATGCGAGCCAGGGATGTGGCCTCTGGAAGCTGCAAAAGTTAAATAAACAGACTCACTCCCAGAGCTGCCAGAAAAGGGGCTCAGCCCTGCGAATAATTTGACTTTAGCTCAATGAGAGCCACGCAGAATTTCTGACCTACGAAACTGGGAGGTAATACATCTGGGTTGTTTGAAGCCACTGAGAGCTGGTGATTTGTTACGGCAGCAACAGGACGTGTACGGGACTTACGCGAATAACCATACACAGCTGAGGCCCCGGGGGAGCGGCAGAGGCCCCACCTGCGCTCCAGGTGGGCCGTGCAGCGAACAGAGCCCAGGGCCCAGACGACCGGCAACCGCTGTGCCCCACGGAGGCAGACACGGTCGCCCAGGATCCCCAGAGGAGGCCACGTGTGTGCTGGTTCCCAGGACAAAGGAACGGAAGCAGGGGATTCAACGGAAGAGAGAAGCGTGTGTGAGACGAGGGAGGAACAGGGCTGTGTGGAGAATGGCAGGGGTGTCGGGACACAGCGGGCCGGGGCTGGGGTCCCCACAGGCAGGACTCTGCAGGGCTTGGACTCGCCGAGGAGCCCTCACTGAGTGTGTGGCTCAGGAGCACCACCCGCCCGCGTCTTCGATGACAAGTTCGGGGGGAGGCAGCCACGGAAGGCAAGAGAGTGGGCAGTGACCGCCTCAGCTGAGGCCGCGGGCGAAGGTGGGTCCCTGCTCCACGGAGGCCCTCAGGGTGCGCACAGTCCTGGGACCGCAGTGACTGGGTGAGATCGGGGATTCGGTGGCCCCATCGGTCCAGTCCTGACTGTGCCCCACCGAGCCAAACTTAAAATAACATTTTCTATGAAAAAGACAGGCATGGCTCCCCAGTTAAACCCCGGGCATCTCCTCCAATCCGCGTCCAGCACAGACATTCTTTCCTTGTTTGCCCCACCGTCAAACGCTGGCATCTGGGTGACACCGGAGACGGAATGTCTCTGCTTTATGAGAAGAGAGATTAGCACCGCCAGCGGTGTGTGACATTCCCAGCCATGCGCTGCCACCCTGCCCTGGCTGGTGTCGCCGAGGGTGATGGGACCCGACAGCTGCTCCGCTCTCTGCTGAGCTTGCAGGTAGAAAGGCCAGGGGGCGGGTTTCCGAGGAAAAGAAGCCCGCGCCCGGGACGGAAAGCAGCCCCGGCCTTCCCAGGACCGGGGGCCTCGGACGCCGCTGCAGACGCGGGGCCGCAGGCAGGGAGCCACCCCGATGCCCGGGTCCCTCGGTTCTCCGCCCATTGCTCAGCTCATAAAAGGAGAACAAATGATCAGAACTCCCTAAGAGCCGGGCGCCCAGAGGCTCCCTTTCTAACCCCGAGGCGACATGTCAGAGCTGCCGTGGGTGTGGAAGTGGGGATATGGGCGACGTTTCTTTTTGTCTTTGATGTGATGTTTTCAGCTCACTGTCCGCACGAGTCACACACACGAGCATTTCCTGGCAGTGCCAGGGCGCCGCTGGGCATCCCGGTGCCTGAGGGGAACGGTGGCCGCGCTCCCGCCCACCCTCCAGGGGGCGCCTGGTGCACAGCAGCCCCATCACTCACACCCGGTGGGACAGGAAAAGAGGACAATTCCTTCTCCTCTGCTCAGGGCGGCAGGGGCCTGCCCGGCGCCACGGGCTGGAGCTCAGCGCTGGGGGTGCTTCTCCCGCCCCCTCTGGACCCCTGAGAAAGCAGCGCGCCCCCCTCAGGCCTCCAGGGCCACGAGCACCCTCGGCCCAGGGGCGCGAAGCTCCGTCTGCAGGGACCTGAGCCGGGAGGTGCCCCTTTAGGCCGCAGCGCTCCCTGCAGCCGGTGCCGGACGCGCGGCTCCGAGGAGGGACTGGCCCCCAGGACGCCGAGGGGGCAGCGTCCTGCCTGGACAGCGGCACCTGTCGCAGCCGCACGCTCGCGCGCCGCAGAAGGACGTTGCACTCCAGTCGGACCCGCGGAGCCCGCAGGGCCCCCGGAGGCAGGAATTCCCGCACCTGCAGCCGCCCGGGCCTGCTGACGTCACAGCGTGCTGACGCCACAGGCCTGCTGGCGCATCAGCCGTGCTGACGTCACAGGGTGCGTACATCACGCAGCATCCCGGCGTCATAGAGTCATCACACACGTGTTTGCACGGTGACGTGCTGCCCAGGCTTGCGGCGCAGGGGCAATGACCTCAGCACGTCGCCCAGGTGCGCCCAGGTGCGCCGCAGGCCGGGACAGCTAGGCTTGCGGAGGGGCCCCTATGATGTTCGCACAGTGATGGAGTCACTTAACGAGGCATTTCTCTGAAACGTGCCCGCTGGTTAAGCCGCGTGGGACGGTTCCCGGGATGCTTTACCTCTCACTCCCCCCCCCCATTATTCCCATTATTGCTGGTGCCCCCTCGCTGCGCCCTCGCCCGGGCCTCTAATTCCACGGCCCCACCAGGGGCAGTGGCTTCTGACGTGCGGCCCAGCATCGTTCCGTACCGGCTCCCCCTGTCACTCAGCGCAGCGCGCTGGCGCAGCGGTGCCCAGGGGTGGGCGGGGGCCTCTCCGCGCTCCGGGGCTCACGCGCCTTCCGCGTGGTCTCTACGAAGCAAGCTCCCCGCGCCCGGTTTCTTTAGGGCTTTTTGAACCTCCCTGGGGAGCAGCGAGCATCAGCAGTGACCCCTAGTGCCCGGACCTGGGAACTACTCGATGGTTAGTGTATCTTCCTCCCATTTGCGCGGTAACAGTTACTGCGGTGCGGGCCCCTGGTAACTCCTTGGGGCACGACGCGTCTGTTACATTGATACTGTTTCCTGTTTTGTGGGTTAGGAAAGTGGGACGCGGAGCAGGGCAGAGACCTGCCCGGGCTCCCGGCCACTGCCCTTAACCTCAGATCCCAAACCCTGCGGATGGAAGAGCTGAGAGTTGGCCTGGCGCAGTCTCTGGGGCATCTCGGGGCCAGAGGCGGAGCCCACAGGCGTGAGGACACCCAGAGCAGATGTCAGGATGCTCCCAGCGGGGACCGTGGCCCGGGGTGCACCTGGGGGAGGTGAGAACGAATTACAGGACACCACGTGAGAGCTGACTTGACTTCGCCTTGGACACTCCCTGGGAACACTGAGATGTGGAGGCGGAGAGGACCCCTTGGGGGGCGGGGCGGGGCTGGAACCCAGCACCCGCAGCACATGGGGGTAAAGCGTGGTCACCTGTTCAAGGCCGTGATGTCGCACCTCCTGCCAGTCTGCCCACTCCCAGGAGAGCAAACAAGGTTTTCTTTCCCCAACAGCACCTCCTGGTGGTTAACAAAGGAACAAACCCCAACACCTGCCCTTTTCACCATTTAGGGGGATTACGCGCATTTTTCCCCTTAAAGTTTCTTTACTTTGGCTGCATGTTCTCCCTTTAAGACGCTGACCATTTACCGTGAGGACACCCTCCTCCTACCGGTCCTCGCCTGAGCTTCACCCTGGTAGTGCTAAGGGGTCCATAGCTAAGCTGCCACCGGCGTCTGGAAACATGGCCTCCACTGAATTGTGAGTGAGGGTCCTCCAGCGAATCGGTTACCTGGTGTGACACTTATACCTGTCAACACTGCACAAAAACTTCCGGGGCCCTCCCAGGTACTGATACCACTGAAAATAATCCGTGAACATCTATGTATCTGCATTGCGAAACTAACTCCTCTTACAGGCTGCAAAACCTTCAGAGGTGTAAGAATGTAACCTCCTTCTGCGTCTTGCATATACAGGTTCCTGATACAGTTCACAGTTTGTCTCATTTTTTTTTACTCTGGTTGAATCCAATCTAAATTAAAATACAAAATGCCTAACAAGTGTACCTCCAATACGTGTTGTGGGAAATCAGAGAGACCTCTGCTGGTGTTTGTAACTCTTTAATATTCTCAGATGATGACCACTCAACCCATACTCAGACCTTTTGCCTCTGAGAGAGAAATAAATTAGGAGACAATCCTCAAGGAAGTCGGTCTTGTGGAAACATTTTCGGTCCATGAAAGTCCAGTTTGTAGCATGGAACCAACCCAGTACTGGAGCAGAAACCACCAGTTACAAAGGAGCCAGTAATTAGGGTCCCCACCCTACACGCCCCCCAGGTACAGCAACTGACCGTCTCCGAGTGTGAAACACACTCCCTTCTCGGACTAGGATACTTCACTGGGAGTAAACAAATGCCTGGGCAGAGGCATAGCTTAGCCCAAGTCACCACATCGGCCTGCACTTTAAAAGTGGTGCAGAAAGTCAAGCCACAATTGCTGCGCAGGATGCGTGTGATCACGTGCTAACCATTGGCGGAACCTTGTTTAGGAGAGGTGATTCGGATTTAAATATGTAGACTATAGTTGTAGATACGTAATATTTTTCAGCAAAATTACTAGTGTTTTTTCCCACATATGGCCTAGCCGCTAAAATTTGTTAAAAATAACAGTGAATTAATAACAACAAAAAAATTTTTTAAATAAAATAAAATTGGAAACGTGCCCAACTCTTTATGAACTGGAGAGATATCAAGATATTAGGCAGAATCACTGGTTTAGAAAAATATGGTATCCCAGTTCTGCTGTTCTGGAAATGAATTTAAGTTTTTCACTCAACATCCTGGAGAGACCTGATGGGTTCAGTCTCCACAGCAAGGGACAATGTTTATCACGTGCTGAGGTTTGCAATGCCGGCCACGTTTTCCCGGAGGTGGAAGGGGATGCACCTCATGGGTTTTAACACGCAGGACACAGTGTTTCCTGCTCTGAGACCCAGGAGTGCAAGTCTGAGGCCAGGAGTTGAGTCCGTTTGATTGCAAGGATTGGGGGTCCTTGGTGCTGCTGGGCTGACAGGATGTGGTCCCTCTCCAGGGTAGGAGTTCTGTGTCCTGTTTGGTCTCGTTTCTCTCTGCAGACACATGTGGGGTGGTCCACAGGCCGGGGCTGTCAGTGGAACGAGGCCCTCACCTGTCGGCCCTTCAGAGGCTGCGGGGGACGGTGATTGCTCAGCAGGAAGGCGGCCGGCTCGCCCTCTGAGGTGCACAGGAGGGTGCGAAAGGCGGCCAGCTGTGGAGGGAAGGGAGACCCAGAATCAACGTGCAATCCAGAAAATGGAACACTCTCTCAAGGAAAGAAATATCAATAGTCAGGCCCGCGATGAACCAAATTCAGAACATACACGGATGTTAAGTTGGCTACGTGAAATGAAACAAAGCATCGTTTTCAATGCATGGGAACTCTCAGCAGAGGGATGGGAAGTCTCAGCAGAGAAACAGAAATAGAAAAAGAGAGCCAAGTAGAAATTTTAGAACTAAATATATAATTTCTAAAACAAAAAGCTCCCTGGACAGACTTAACAGTCACATTGACATGAAAGACGAAAGAGCAAATGAACTTGAACGTGTATCGATAAAGGTAATACACAGTAACCAAAGCCATCGCCTGCAGCCGGGCCGGCGTGGCTCAGGGGCCGAGCATCCACTCATGAACCAGGAGGTCGCCGGTTCAATTCCCAGTCGGGGCACAGGCCTGGGTTTCGGGCTCGATCCCCAGCAGGGGGCCTGCGGGAGGCAGCGGATGGATGACTCTCTCACAGATGTTTCGATCTCTCTCTCCCTCTCCCTTCCTCTCTCTAAAAAAAAGTCAATAAAGACATTAAAAAGCCACCAACTGCACACTGATATTCAGGAATGTTGTTCTATGCAAACAATATCACAACAAAGGAAAAGAGAGAATTTTCCAGAAGGAGCCCAGAATGAAAGGCAAGTGTCCTGCACACTGGGTCTCCGCAGACGAGTGAGCCAGTGTGCATAGCTCAGGATGACCCGGAGAGACGCCGCGAGACAGGTCAGCCGGCCAACGAAAATGATGGATCTGTTATCCCGAGTATCAGAAAACCGAGTGTCTGTTCCCTGGCCCGGCGGTTAAATCAAGCATTTCTGTCCGTGACTCGGGAGAAACATGGACGTGAGTCAAGAAAAAGCAAATGAAAACCCTCTGATCTGCCCTTCAGGTCAGACAGCGCCTTGGCAAGAAAGAGCAGTGGGAAGAAGCTGGCACCGACTTACTACGAAGAGGATATATGGTGGGGTTGAAAAATAAATAAAAACGTTTCCCAGCAGCTTCAAAAATAAAGAGCTGTCATCGTGGAGATGAAATACCATCTTCCGGAAAGTGATTGTGACGTCAGTGGGTACACAAAGGGCATTTTCACCTTGCTGTATGAATACTCTTACCAACCCTTTTGTCTTGGGGATTTTTAAATAAACTTTTTATTTTAAAACAGTTTTAGATTTATGGGATTACTGCAAAGATAGTACAAAGGGCTCTCGTGTGCCCCACATTCGGTTTCCTCTTATTGCCACCTGACATTGGTCGGTACATTTTCACAACGAATGAACCACTATTCGTGTCATCCTGAGCGGAAGTCTACCCTTCACTCAGATTTCCTCTGTTGATTTTTTAAAAAATACTTTATTGATTTTTGGAGAGAGGGGGAGGGGGAGGGAGAGAGAGAGAAACGTCGGTGGTGAGAACGAAACATCGATCGGCTGCCTGCTGCACGGCCCCTGCTGAGGACCGAGCCTGCAACCCCGGCCTGTGCCCCGACCCGGAGTGAGACCGACAACCTCTTGGTGGCCCGATGACGCCCGGCCGCTGGGCCACACCAGCCAGGCCTGGAGTTCCTTTGTTTTTACCTAATGTTTCTCTGCTCCAGGATCCCACCAGGAAACAGCATAACACTTACCAGTCCCGTCTCCTCGAGCGTTTCCTGATTATGACAATTTCTCAGGCTTCCCTTGTTTTTTTGGTGACATGGACAGTTCTGAGGAGCACTGATCAGCTGTTTTGCAGGATGTCCCGTAACTGGGCTCTGTCTGACGTTTTTCTCATGGTTAAGACTGGGACTGGACTTGTAAAATATCTTTTGCTTCATTCTTAAGTCTGAAAACCACTATCACATTTCTTTATAATAATTTGGATTATTACTCAGATAATCACTTCAATCTGGTTTTGAATAAAAATGTCGGAAAGTGTTTCCACTATTGTAGATTTAATCGAACGCTTCGAAGTGAATTCCCAGTCTCGCTAACGCTCTGGGACTCCGCTATTACTTTATAACCTCTACCGTACAAAAAGCCACATTAATAATTAATATTAATCAACTGAGTCTCAAATAAGATACAGTGGCGAGTTCCCAGCGAGGCAGTCATAATCCCAACATTTGTAGAAAGTTGTCTTGATTGGGTTAACTTTATGCACTTTAAGGAAGCGCCATATATTTCTGTGTACTCTCTTCCAAATCACAGGTGGATTTTTTAAAAAGTTACCTTCCAAGTGGCTTTAAGGAATACAGACCCTTCCATATGAGCAAACACACGGCTCCTTATTGTGAAGTCATGTTAACTCTTCCTGTTTCTCTAACTATTCAAATATAACCACAAATTGTGAAGGCAAACGCTTCGGCGCCCCGAGAGGTGGAAATGAAATCCACCGGTAAGGCTGCCAACTCCGGGGCAGGTCATTATTCTGATGACACAACTCACCTTATTTCTAATGGAAAAAATTCACAGCAATTTTCATGTCAGTCAAGCTCTGGATTCCTATGCAGACCTTTATAAAGCTTTTAATGATTATGCCCCAGGTATTATGTGTCCTTCATCCTAAGACAAGGTCAACAGAAGTGGCCCGTGTTCCTCGCAGCCAAGGGAAATGTCCCTGACACGACCTTGGTAGAGGTCAACCAGCTCTAGTCTTTGATTGGGGGGAAAAACAAACGGCTGGGCAGGTGGCCAGCCCGGAACAGAAGTGCTTTATTAGCTGCAAAAATTATTTGACTACGTTCTTGCTAAGGTTTTGCAGCACGTAATTCAAAAAGGAAAAAAATCCCACTAGGCACAGCCTCCCAGGGCACCGGCGTCCACCCGGCACACAGTCAGTCGCCGTTTCCCAGCCGAGCAGAGTGTCTGGGCAAAGGGGCCGAGCCTGCAGACTTATCAGAAAGTGGGGAGGAAGCGTCTTCATAGAAGAGCCTCCGAGTAGACGCTCACAGCCCCTCCGGCGCCCCAGGGGAGCTCTGTCACCGGGAGCCCCGGGTCACACGGGTTCCTTCTTAAACTCGACAGGAGCACCGTCCGTGTCCACTGTGAATGTGAAACTGGACGGGGGCAGGTCTGGGGACTGAGGCTGGAAGGGCAACACCGCCTCCTAAGAGCAGCCTCTGTCCTCACTTTCTGCGTCAATCCCAGGCCCTTTACGTCTCAAACAGAAGGAAACAGAAGCAAACAGCGGCGCCTTCCAAGGGGCACCCCCCTCGCACTGCGTGTCCGCAGGCGGCGTCTCTAAGGGCTGGGGAAGAGACCACCGAATCGAGGTCGAATAGGAAAGGGCAGAAATCTCGTCTGGCCCAACCACATCGCTGATGAATGAGGGGACGCAGGCTTCACAGCGCAGCAGAAGTCGGGGGGTAAAAACTCAGCCCGGTTTCCTAGGGAATCGAATCACCCGCAGGGCCGCCTACCTGCTGAGAGCTGACGCTGATGGGCTGCTTTAGGATGATCCACGTGACGCTCTCGAGAAGAGGCGGGACCGTGAGTGACCCAGGGTACGTCCAGTAATCCCAGGACGCAGGAAGCAGAGACAAGGGGTCAAAGTTCGTGAACCGAGTTTGTTTGCCCTGCAGCAGGAAAGGGAAAGCCACAGATTACAACGGGAAAGCTTCCCAGCCCCCCCAAGACGAGCATCCAATGAGATAGGATTTCACTGGAATTCACCCATTCACGGAATTAGGTAGCCCCTGCCTTTTGTATTTTATTTTATTTTTTATATGTTTTTATTGATTTTTTAGAGAGCGAGGAAAGGAGAGAGAGAAAGAGATAGAAACATCAATGAGAGAGAAACGACATCAATCGGCTGCGTGTGCGCCCCCGACTGGGGATGGAGCCCCCAACCCGGGCGGTGCCCTGACCAGGCACCGAACCTGCGACCTCTTGGTTCACGGAATGATGCTCCACCACTGAGACACAGGCCGGCCGCCTTTTGTATTTTATAGAGAGTATCTGCCTCATCTAAACGCTTCAGAGGAAGTCGGACGGCACTTAGGTTTATGTGAAAGGATGAGATTTGTGTTCATGTAAGTGGTCTTTAAAATGAGTTGCAGCTAAAGGCTTGTTCTGTAGAACTCCAACAACGTAAACTAATCTTGCATCAGCAGAGCTCTGCGATTATTCTAGGTGACTGAGGCTCCTTCATACACCCAGGGAGTTCGTGCAGACAGGTCGCCGCTGCTCCGCCCGTCAAGGACGCGCCGACCTGCTCAGAGGAGGCAGTGCAGGCTCTGGCTCGGGCCACGGTGGTGAAAGAAGATAATTCAGCAGAAAACAAGGACTGTGTTAGTCATCAGTCAACGGGAGTTAATTTTACCTTTTCTTTTATGGAGTCCAGGATGTCAGTAATCTTTTGCAGTTGGGGATTGAATTCTCCGATCTGAAAACATGACATTTCACATGGTTACGGTTGCAGAACAGTCTGAATCACTCAGTTTCAGTCACGATTTCTTAATTCTTTAAAAAAACAACAACATCCCGGCCGGCGTGACTCAGCAATTGAGCATCGACCTAGGATCCAGGAGATGCAGTTCGATTCCTGGTCCGGCACATGCCCGAGTTGTGGGCTCGACCCCCAGTCGGGGGCGTGCAGGAGGCAGCCGATCAATGACTTTCATCATTGATGTTTCTCTCTCTCTCCCTCTCCCTTCCTCTCTTTGAAATCAATAAAGATATATTTTTAAAAAAACATAAAAAAACAACCACAAAACACCTAAGCCAGCCAAGAGCAAGCGGTGAGTGTCCTGGGCCTTGTCCTGCGTGAAGTCTGAACACGGAGAAACTGTTCAGGCTCCTTCGCTGAACTGTAAGTTTGACCCCTACACCTGTGGCGACAGCTCCCTACTTCAGATATAAGATTGTTTCAGATGCAGGTGAATTAGGGAGAAGCCTGGCTTGGGAAACATCCATCACACCTGCACCACGAAGCCAGGTGTGATGTTCAGACCCTCCACCCACCCGGACTATTGTGACATCAAAACACTAGAGGGAAGCCCTAGCTGGTGTGGCTCAATGGTTAGAGCGTCGGCCCGCAGACCGAAGGGTCCTGGGCTCGATTCCGGCCAAAGGCATGTACCTGGGTTGCAGGCTCAGTCCCCGGCCCTTGTTGGGGCGCTTGCAGGAGGCAGCCCATCGATGTGTCCGTCTCACATCGATGTTTCTCTCTCCCTTCCACTTTCAATGAAAAGCAATGGGAAAAAAAATATCCTCGGGAGAGAATTAAAAAAAAAAAGTTAGAGGAAAAATGTCTCCCACGTTCAGCCTAAAACGACAGGAGGTCCCGAATCAAGGCCACGTGCCACCCTGAGCAGATCCCTCCTTCCCCATTCGAGTGGGTGTCGTAACCAAGAGGAACACCCTGCAGGAGGAATGTGGTCCCAGTGGGAGTGGAGCGGCCCCACCCACCCACAGGTGTCACCACCGCCGGACCTGTCTGACCGCTTGTGACTAAGACACAAAAAACACAACAAAAAATGGTCAGTGCATTTGGGACAACGAACCCTTGTGGTCTGACCGGTGCTTCAGGAATCAGGACGTTCACCCCGACTCTGCCCTGTTCCCCTAACTACTGTGCGGTCACGACGCAGCCAGGACACAGGCTTTCCTCTCAGGGGCTCCCTTGCCACCTTCCGAGCTACTGCTGCTGTCGCTAATTAATAAAAATGATCAGCGGACAACAGGAGGGGTCGAAAGGCGAGGCTCCCGGGGTAGCTCTGGGCCCTGGATGAACCATAAACATACAGAACTTTGACACTCGTTTCGAAAGGAAAACATTAAACCTCGAGCAAGTTTGCTATTGAAAAATGGCAGAGCCCTGGCCGGCATTGCTCAGTGGTTAGAGCGTCGGCCCGGGCGCCGAAGGGCTGTGGGTTCGATTCCAGGTCAAGGGCAGGTACCTGGGTTGCAGGTTCGATCCCCAGTCCTGGTCGGAGCACCTATGGGAGGCAACCAATCAAGACGTTCCCCCCTCCCCGCTCCCTTTCTCCCTCCCACTCTCTCTAAAGAAATCAACGGGGAAAATACCCTCGGGCGAAGATTACTAACAACACATGGTAGGATGTCCGTTCTGCGGCTAAAACTCTGCTGTGCACGGCGGAGCAGTTATTTCAAAGGAAACCAGTGGGTTCTCACCTGTAGAAACACTCCCAGGACAGCTAGTCCGTCGGGCGCGTGAGCCGCCTCCACGAAGCTGGGGTACTTGTCCGAGTTCCAGTGCACTACATGGAGCTGGAAAGGGGGGGAACAGCGAGACGCCCTCGTTTCTCTCAACATCCTCAAAGCAGGAACGCGCGTGAAGCATGTATGCAGCCGTCCGTCCGGGCTGTGCGCTCACAGGCATCACGTTTGACACGCGTTCACGTCTGCCTCGAAGGCCCCGGCGCGTCCTGCCCCAGCCCTGGAGCCCCGACAATCTCCAGCCGCTGTTCCCAGGTGACCTGGGGCTCCCGAGTCTCCCACTCCCGGGACTGCATCGGGCGGCCTGAGGTCAGATCCCCGCCGGCTGAGAGGCGGGTGGGGAGTCGGGGGGCACCCAGGGGCGATCCGGCCGCGAGGACAGTGCCAGTGGTTCCTGGGACGCTGGTCAGGTGCTCATCAGTGTAGCCGAAGACCTTTGATGGCGTGACTGTGCGGATTCGCCCTCGGAGGCGCTATTTTAAGCGGCAGTCACACACCTGTATCCGGGGCTATGTTCGAATCCTTCGTGGGGAGCACGTTTTAATAGGGACACAGAGGCTTCGGGTGTTGGAAGCAGGGGTGCCAGGGGAAGGAAAGGAGAGGTGTCCTGAGGACCGGAGGAAGACGGGGAGGGGGGCGGAGGACCCGGGACTCTACAAAGTGGCCTCCTCACTTCCCACCTCTGCCCGAATGCAACTGGCCTGCTGCCAAACCCGGAGGTGTCCCAGTGTCCGCCAGGTACACAGCGCAGTGTCCCGCACATACGGACACGAGGACAGACTACCGAACAGCACACAGCAGAGCAGGAATCTCTCCTGGGGGTGTCTCATTCCCGGTTAAGGACGGACAACTGGGATGGAAGCCACGGGAAGCCACAGGCATGTGACACACCCAGATGGCGTGGCCAAGGTCACGACCTGGCCGTGGTGTCCAAGGACCTGTGAGAGGGACTGGCTTCCGATCAGACCTCCTTGGAGGGACTCCTCTGGCCCCCAGGGAGGAGGCGTGGGGGGTTTCAGGGACAATCACCTCTCCAGCTGACTGTTAGAGGAGTCAGTCTACCCAAACCCGTGTTTTTATCCCGTCCTCTCAGTGTAACTTTACAGCAATTAATACGGGGGATTCTGGATAAAGAAGAGAGGCCGTAAGCAGGGAACTTTAAAGCTGGGAGACAGGGCACCCCGCCCCGCAGGCAGCGTAGACGGTGGCCCCGTGATCCCAGCTGTGTGAGGAAGGAGCCCGGGGCCTCGGATGAGGAAACACGCTTGGTTCAGCTCTCGGGGGGCCGACCGTGCTCCCCCGGGAGGGGGGGAAGGACGTGAGTGTTGTTTCAGACGCCTGATGCCCACGCACCAGCACGTGGTGAGAGATGACGCCACAGACACAGAACCGTGGGAAGTGGCTCCTGAGGTTCAGGGCCACAGCCGATGACAAAACAGATGTGGAACCAGAGAGAGAGGATCTGCATATCCTCCCACTGGCGGCAGAGTGAGAACCGAAACACCACGGGGAGCCGGGGCCGGAGCCGTCCTGTTTGTCTTCCACGAGTCCCTCTCCCCCACACACCTTACCTCCCGGGAGCTGGGTCACGCCTGTTGGCACTTGTGCTTGATTAAGAAAGGAGCCAGCTCACCCCCCGCTCACGTGACAGCGGGTGACCGGAGCCCAGGGACGAGGGGCACCGTAGCCCCTGCAAAGTGGGAGTGACAGGCGCTCCCCGCAGGAGAACAATTTCTGAGTAACAGTATTATTCGACTTCTGTATTTTTGAGCTGTGCACTGTTCATACGTGGAATACACTTAGGATGCCAAGAATCACCATTCACGTTGAAATCACAGCTTTACGCTCAACTGCATATTTGATATGCTTATATATATATACTTTAGGCATAAACTGTGCTCACGTAAGTTCCACCCATGGAGTGACTATCACCGTAGATGAGTAGCTCCTAGGATAAAGCTTTGTCTGACTCCCAGCCCATCTGTCTGTCTGTACTGTCAAGAGTCCTCAGATTTAGTCCCAAATTAAATTTTCGTATGTTACAGCTCTAAATGGCTTTTTCCTTTCATCTGTTTTAAAAAATATGTTTTTTATTGGTTTTAGAGAGACAGGAAGGGGGAAAGAGGGAGGGAGGGAGGGAGGGAGGGAGGGAGGGAGGGAGGGAGGGAGGGAGGGAGGGAGGGAGGGAGGGAGAGGAACATTGATCGGCGGCCACCTGCACACCCCCGACTGGGGAATCAAGCCTGAAACCCGGGCATGTGCCCTGACCGGGAATCCAATCGATGGCCTCAGTGCACAGGACAACACTCAACCAGCTGAGTCCAAAAGGCCAGAGCTCTGGCTTGTTCATTTTTTCAACAGGCACAGTAACCCTAACCCTGAGTTGCTCTAAGGCTCAGGGCCGTGTGCAGCTTCTACACTGATGAACTCCCACACCAACGGTACTGCAACAATAAAGCAATGCCGTTAATGCCGCAGGCTGACGCAGCCAATAGGCTCGGGGCCTCTTAGAGGTCACGGAAGTGGTCCCTTACCCCTGTCCCTGACCCCCCGAGAGGACGGCTCTGAGTCACGAGCCTGCGCCGTCGGTGGCTTACCTCGGCCGCGTACCTCACTCCATCCACCACGTGCTCGGAGCCGTGGTCGTCAGCGGAGCCCCAGTGCAGGTGAAACTGCCGCAGCCGGTATCTCCCGGTGAGGGGACCCCCTCGCAGAACTAAACATCAACACAGTTGAAATCGTTAGCAAGAAAAATGTGTATCCGCGTGATGCCCCACCCGCGGCATCTCCCTGAACCGCTCAGCATGTCCGCGGCCTCCGAGGGACGTTTTATGGATGTGCCGTGGAGTTCGCGGACGGGAGTCCAGCTTCCCAGTGTGTGGGGAGTGAAAATAAACATTTTAGAAGGTGAGGGTCCAGCCCCAGCTGGTTTCGCTCAGTGGTTAGAGCGTCGGCCCTTGGGCTGAAGGGTCCCGGGTTGGGTCCCGGCCAAGGGCACGAACCTCCGTTGCAGGCTCCATCCCTGGCCCAGGTCGGGGCAGGTGCTGGAGGCAAGCAATCGGTGAGTCTCTCTCTCTCACATCGATGTTTCTCTCTCTCCCCCTTCCACACGCTCTGAAGAGCAATGGAAAAAATATCCTCAGGTTAGAATTAAAAAATAAATAAATAAAAATAAAAGGTGAGGGTCCACGAGGCAGATGTGCAGGGAGCGCGTGGGAAGTCCCGGCAGACACTCCGGTTAGAGAGCAGAAGGGAGTCACTCGAGGTGAGGAGTTGCCCTGTGGCTGGAGGACGTCCGGCTCCGAGGAGGGGGCGTGAGGTGCAGAGGCCCAGCGGGCGGGCAGAGAGCCTCCAGCACTCGGAAGACCTGGGCTCACGCTGGCTTTACTGCCGGTGACCTTGCAAAGGGAGGAGAGAACCTCTCACAGCCGGCTGCAGCCATTCGAGCTCTCTGTCCCTCTGTCCCAGACAGAGTGGCACCACTGGTTCTTGCCTTGGACAATGCTCGTGGGGAAGAGACTCCGCTTGGGTCCCTGCCGTCCCCATCACCTTACACGGGAACTGTCACTACGGTGATCAGAATAGATATTTGATGAATGCATGAAGAATATGTTTGATTTGGCCCGGCCGGTGTGGCTCGTTAGCTGAGCATTGTCCCGTGAACCAGGAGGTCAGGGGCTCGATTCCTGGTCAGGGGACGCACCGGGGTCTGAGGCTCGATCCCCCGTATGGGGCATACAGGGGGGAGCTGATCAATGGCTCTCATCATTGATGTTTTTCTCTCTCTCTCTCTCCCTCTCCCTTCCTCTCTTCCAAAAAAAATCAGTAAAAACATATTTTAAAAAAGGAAATGTTTGATTTGGCTTTAAACAGTCTCCAAGATGCTTCACAGGTAAATGAGCCGGAAAGGCAGGCGTCCCTAAGTGACGGCAAGCAGCACGGATGCCACGGCCTTCAAGTGAAATCAACACCCCGGCTGCCCGTCTCTCCTCATCTGCTGCACAACAGGACCCGAGCCACGCCGTGAAGTCGTGTCTCGCAGCTAACACGCAGATGAGAAGGCTCAGGAGACAGCCCGCGATACCCAAAAGCACACGTGGTCGGGGAAAGGTCCAAGAATCGGGGCTGACCTGGGGAGAGCCTGCCCTGAACCCAGGGTTTAAACCCAGATTAGCACCACTCCGCCTAGTGGAGCAGCAACGCCTGCCTCGCACTCTACAGGGCCGGGCTCCACATCTGAATGTTTGCACCGAGTTATCCGACCTGCGGCCTTGACCAGCATGTATCTAATGGGAAGACCACCCTCTGGGAGCGGGGTTCCTGGCGGGGTGGGAAGAGGGAGTCAAGATATATCGGTGAACTTCGCACTGACGTCCAGAGAGTCTCAAATAAGACAGTTACCCTACTGTGTACAATAAATAATGGCGGTAAGATAATTTTTAATGAGAAAAGAAGGTACCGTCCAATCGTCCTAGCCCCTCAACCCCCCGGCCCCCAGAAAAGCCCACCTGATTTGTCCTCTGTGTCATCGAAGTCAACGTTGAAGGAGTGGCCACTGTTGCTGATGATTTTCGCTGAGCTCGCGTCATACTTGATGTGAAGGGGTCGGAGGGAAGAGTCGAACTTGGCTTCCTTGGTCTTAATCTCAATGGGGGACTGCTGGTCCCCGTCGGCGATGGGGAAGAGGTCAGGCCAGTGGACAGGACCTTGAACACACAGGACAAAAGAGAAGGACCACAGAAGTGATTTCACCCAACCAGTCCTCGTGGGGTATGAGGTTCTGTGCTTGGGGTTGAAGGGAGAGCGGGGATTAGACAGACAAGGGCTCGTCCTCAGGGCCCTGGCGTCTAATTGCGTGCGGTCATTTTTACAAGACCAGTTGCTCTCGTTAGAGGGATGGAAACTTCCTGGTTTCCCTTCACTCGTTTTCAGAATTAAACAGACCCTTGTAGACAGAAGAGCGTGTGCGTTTTATAAGGTACTTTCCAAAGGCACCATCCTGCCAAACGAGAAACAACAGCACAATTCATCACTGAGCACAAGGAGATTCAGTCTCAGCTCCAAGAACGAGCTGTGGGGGCCCCGGCGCTCGGTCCCGTGACCAAGTTCACGGCCGAAGGAATCACAGGAGCCGGGTTAGCCTGCAGCCCAGGAAGGGTGCAGCTCTGAAGGACGCCTCCTTCCCCTTGTCCCGTCCCTGGCTGGCACCTTCGCCGTCACCCAGCCTCATCCAAGGGCCTGTGATGTGCAGCAGGTAGTCTGTAAACTCCCACACGGGAAAATCTACAGGCAGGGGCTGCCCCGGGCTGGGAGAGGCAGTGCTGCGGGTGGTCTGCAGGGAGCCTGGCAGCAATTTATTTCTCTCTGCACTTCGGGGAGTCCTTTTGGGGTGATCGCCAACGCTACATGTGAATTCCAAAGCAGGGGACAACGGTCACCCTGATCCTCTGCTCAAAAAATCCAAACAGGCTGAGAAGAAACTATGACACTGACGTGGCCGAGGTCACACCTGGTCGGGCCTGGTGGACAGAAGGAGCACGTTCGGCCGGCTCCCGACTATGATGCGTGAACATCGCCAGCAAAATTGGGGTCAGCTACACTGAGTCCAGCTGGCTAATTCAAAATATAAGCATTTTACACTGTAAAAAGAAAGAAGGAAAGTCCTTGCTTACGGCTTATCACAGAAACAGCACTGCATCTCCTACTTACGAAATCCTCCCGCTCCGCCCTCCAGGACTCTCCCTGGATGCCGTCTAGTTTTTATTTTTATGTGAAAAAGTCCTCCACTTGGCCCCCACCAGGTCGGACTTAACCTGAAGGGCGCTGGGCTTCAGAGAGGAGCGTGTGTCGCAACGTGGCCCACGCCTTTCCAGCCGGGAAGCAGTTTCTTTCTCCCCCTAATGACTTGCTCTCCTGTTCCCAGGGCTGTATAACCAGACCATTTTGAAATATTTAATATTAAATATTAACCACTAGGCTAGGTTCATGTCCCTGCCTCTTCATGTAAAAAAAAAAGAGAGAGAGAGAGAAAATGGTTTGCTTTGGATTGTTCAGGAGACAAGGAAGCGTCTTGTTCCTGCGGCTCCGTCAGTCACTGCGTTTTGCGCCTGTGTCTTAATGTCAGTGACCTGTGCTGACCCTCGGGCTCTGCAGGTGCAGGAAGGAGAGGGTGAGGCTGGGAAGGAGCCAGAACTGCGCCTTCACCTTCCAGAAAGAAGCCGGCAGGTGTCCCAGCCGGGCAGGGGCACGGGGGTGTCACAGTGGCCGAGACATCCAGGTCCCTGGGCTCCCCCACAAGGCCCCCCGAGATTTCAGGGCTGCAGGTCACGTGACTGGAGTTTCCTAACTATAGGGACTGGCACTTTCCGTGCCTTCTTTCCCCGCAGTGCGTGAGGGGCTCACCGGGCAGCTGCCCTGAGTCAGTCCTGTGTCCTCAGACGGCCTCCAGCTCACAGGGGAAGTGCCCCCCCCCCCCCCCCCCCCGCCTCCCGCCCTCTGGAGGCAGTGCTCGCCGGACGTGAAATCTGGGGTCTGGGGGAACCTGGCCCACTGTCACCCCAGGGCTGACACCCCAAGGGCGGCTCCCGCACGTGGCCCCGACGGCCGCGGGGCAGGGCCGCAGGTGTCCAGGCTCCTGTGCGCGCTCAGGGGGCGCCCCCACCCCACCCCCGGCCCCCCGCCCCCCGGCCCCCGGGCTCTCACCGTTGTGCTCCGCGTACCCCCAGCTGAGCCGCGACATGGTCCGCAGGGTGAGGGGGACAGCAGGGGCCCCGGGCGCGGCGCACGAGTCGGGGCTGGGCGCGCGCTGGAGCCGGTCTCAGGGGCGCTGGGCCGCCGTCGGGGGGCGCGCGGGACGAGCCCGAGTCAGGGGCGCGGGTCGCGGCTCGGAGCGCAGGAGACCGTGGGTGCTGGGGCGCCGGCGAGGGAGGAAGGCGCGGGCTGGGGCTTCCCGCCTGGCGCGCGAGTTCCCGGAGACAGCGGCGCTGCCCGCGGGCCGTCCCGCGACCGTGAGTCAGCGGCGGGGGCGGGGGCGCGGCGGGGGAGCCGGGGCCGACGGGGTGGGGGGGGAGGGGGGGCTGGTGGCGGTGCCCGCGAGCCCGGCGCAGCGGCGGAGCCCGGGAGTGACCGAGCCCCACCGGCCGAGGGCGCGCCCTGGTTCCGCCCACTTTCCGGGGCGTCCTCCCCGCGCTGCGCCGGGGCCGCGGCCCCAAGTGCCCCCGAGTCAGGAGAGGGGCGCGGTGACCCCTGGCTGCGCAGACAGCGGGGCCTGCGGGCCCCCCGCGCCCCCTTCACCCCCCGCGCCCCCGGTCAGGACCCGCGCGAGGGGCGTCCCGGAGGGCGCGGTGCTGGGCGCCCAGGGAACCGACGCCCGTGCCCGCCGGGGCACCGCACCCCTCCCCGCTGCCCCGGGCCTGGCGTTTGTCAGTTTTGAAATTTCAGACTGAGCTGTGCGGTTACTTAAGGACCAACTAGTGCGAGGATCTTTTATTTTCTGATCCTCACTTGAGGATATTTTTTCCATCGCTTTTCAGAGGGGAGGGGGGGCACATCCAAGGGTTGCCTCCCGCACACACCGGACCGGGACCTGGGATCGAGCCTGCAACCCAACCGAACCGAACCGAACCGAACCGAACCGAACCGAGACCCTTTGGTGCGCCCACCGACGCCCCAACCAGGGAGCCACCCGGGCCGGGGCTCCCCTCTGGATGGGGCTGGGCCCTGCCGGGCCTTCCCCGCGCCCTGCCCGGCCTTCCCCGCCTCAAACGTGCCCAGTGGCTGCCCGGGGGTCAGGCGCCGGCTGCTCGGGCAGCGGCCTGAGCCATAACCTCGGCCACAAGCATATTTGACGACCCATCGAGGGGAGATCACAGTGTCGGGCTCTGAGAGGCACTTTCCCCCCAAGTATTCTCAGAACGACTGACTGTGACCCCGAGGGCTGTTTCCTTCTGACTCTGCCCAGCAGGGAAGCCAGGAGCAGGACTCCTGTTACCCAGAGAGGCCAGCCCAGGTGGGACAGGGCCCCAGCCTGCAGTCCCAAGTCCAAGGTGCTCCCCCCAGCTGATTTGGCAGCTGGGCCTTATTAACCGCAGGAATGTCTTATCACTGGCTATCTGTGGAGAGTTGATTTTATGGGGCTGATTATATGGAGTTTTGATTTCTTTACCTCCCATTCCTGAGGTCACCCTGCGGTGGGGGGTGCAGCTCGCAAGCTGCCCAGGAGAGATCTCCAGGGAGATTGCAAGGGGCCCCAGGCTGAAGGACTTGCTCAACGACCCAGGCTTCAGGCCGCGGGGAGAGGGAGGGGGGTTCTTGAGCAAATCCAGCCCCAGTCACCTCAGTTTCCCTGCTTCAGGAACTGGAGGCAGACACTGTCAGACAAGAGCATGTTCCTACAGCTCCACAATCTGCACTTCTGTCCTCGGGTGTCCTCCGTGAAGTGTCCTAATAATGTACCCACGCCCTATTTTGGGTGTTTCCTATCTCATCTGAGCATGTTGCAGAAGCATGAAAAGGAAACAGAGCCAAGATTATTTAAAAGGAAGTTGTATAGCTATCAGATCAATGTCGAAAGTTCTGATGGTTTAGGCCGAAACAACCCAGCGGTCACACAACTTACTTAATAGCCCCTTGGCTTGCAGTAAATCAGCCAATGTCAGTCTATCGCTGTGTGATAAGTGCTCACAACCTTCGGTCTTATTCCTAGGCAAGCTCCCCGAGAAAACCTCCGGGGGTGCCCTCAAAGCTTTATGTAAAAGGATGGTCATCACGGTGTATTCACAACAGAAAAACAGCTAGAAGCAGAAATGCTAAAGATAAGGAGAGAGTGGAAATAACTTCGTATATCCAAAAGCTGTCATTTTAGAAAGACATTAAATATTACATTAAGAAATGTAGTTAACAATTGTGCATGTTTACATTTACAGATTATAGATTTTTATCTAGGGAGATACTCTGATTTTTAAAGGAACAGCCTAGTGTACTTGCTTAGATAAAAAGTCTGCAAAGAAATATATTTTTAAAAGTCTGAGTGGCAGAATCTATTCATTGTCCAAAAATACTTGTGGGGTTCCCTGTAGGTGCTGGCACTGTTTGGGGCACGGAGCAGCTGCCTAGCCAGCCTCTCCCGGCGCCTCCTTCTGCACTGAATGGGGCTGGCAAAGCAACACTGTGACTTGGGTCCAAGTCACCAGAGGCACCGCAGTGTCTCCCTTTCTCTCTCGGATACCTCCGTCTGGGGGCCGTCAGCTTCCAAGTCAGGGGGACACTCAGCCCTGCAGACAGGCCCTCCTGCAGAGGATTCGGGGCACCTGGCCACAGCCAGCACCAGCTGCCGCCTGTGATCAACGTGCTTGGCAAGCGGATCCCCAGCCCCAGCCGAAACCTCGAGGAAACCTCATGAAAGACCTGAGTCAGACCCGCCCAGCCAAGCCCCTCTCAAAGTCCACCCCCACGGAAATCCTCAGATAAGAAACGACGGCTCTAGTTTTGAGCAACTAAATTTTGGGGTGATTTGTGATGCTTTGGGAAACAAAGACGGCATCAAACAAAACCCGATAAAAAGCTCTGCCTTCGTAGAGAAGACAGAGAACAAGCAAAATAAACGATCCGTAGTATATGGTGACAATGGCACAGCAGAGACGGGGTGGGGGTGGGAAGGCCCCCGACTGCACAGCGGTGGCAGGAAGCCCTCTCTGAGAAGAGGCCCTTAGAAATCAGAGCTGAGAGGTGAGGGGGGCGCCTTGCAGACAGTTAGGGGCCAGGGCTCCAGGACAGTGAGGAAGCAGTGGGGTGGGGGCCAGCGGGGCCACAGAGAGGGCCAGGCCCCAGTCAGCCTCTGCCTTTATTCTGGGTGATGTGGGAACATCAGGAGTTTGCAGCCCAGGAAGGGGGTGATCCCATCACCACGTCAGCAGGGCTGCCTGGAGGCTAAGGCAGGGGACCAGCCTTCAGGCGAGACAGAGATGCTGGGGAGCCAGACGGGCACCCGGCCGCTGCGGGGGTGCGCTTCATGCTCTTCTCCGTGTCCCAAGTTTCTACAAGGGCTTTTCACGGCTGTTCTAACCCAGAAGGAGAAAAAAAGGATAAGAGTTTAAGGAGCCACGCGTTTGGGTCTTTGGTTGTCTTTAGCACAGTCGGTCACCCGTGCAACTCTCAGCAACATTTCAGCCCCGCGGGGTTTTCCGAACGACCCGGAGAAGAGGGTCACAAAGTGTGGGCCTCGGTCCGCGCGGGCACCGCAGGTTCAGCCGAAAAACAGACTCGCTGCTGAGCCGCACACAGCGCGCGGGCTCCGCCGCTGAACCCCCCAGGACGCGGCGCGGTGACCTTTCGCCCGCTTCTTGAAACAATGTAGCGCGTCCGAGCGCCGGGTCCCGCTCGGGGGCGCGCGGTCTGCCCGGCGCACCTGCCGCCTGCGTCGCGGTTCCCGTCCCTCCACACCCCCGCTCGCGTTTCCACCGAGCGCCCCGAAAAAAACGCGGAAGGCCCTGGCGCGCTCGGCCTGGTTTTATGGCCCTTGTGACACGCCCCGGGCCGCTCCCGACCTTGGGCTCTTCCCGTAAGCTCAGGTTTGGGACTTCTAGGCACCGGGCCAGGAGGTCACTCTGGATAAAAACCTGCCTCCCCACGTTGAAAACGGCTCCGTGGGGCGCCCGTGGCTTCAGGGAGCAGGGACGGAAGGCGCCCCTCTCGGTGTCTGCTCCCCGAGGACGCGACGGCTGCTGCCCCGGCTCCTCCCACGCGGGGGCGCTTTAGGCGACTGAGCCAAGGTTCCGTCGTGGCTCCCGTGCACCGGGAACGCGGAACCCTGCGTGAGGGACGGGGGTGGCGGCGTGGGGACCCGGCAGGGCGCGGGGGCGACTGCGGACGGGCAGGCACACAGCTCGTGGGGCACCTGAGTTGCAGAGGAGGCGGGGGGCACAGCGAAAGGGAGTCACTTCCCTTCCCTGCCGGGCGCCCTCCGCGTCTCCGAAGCCCCCGGCACTTCTGAGACAACGTCTTCCCGCGGCCCTGCGCCCCGCCCCTCCACGCGCGGCGGGGAAGCGAGGAAACACCGGGGGAGCACACGGCCTCCGCGCGCGTAGACACCGCCCAGCGCGCGGGCGCCCCCTCCTGGGCCGCAAGGTGGCGTCGTCCCCGCTCCGCGATGAGCGGCGTTTCTAACGCGCAACCCCGCGAAGTCCTGGGACGGTGGGGGCGGGACTTCCCGCGGAGGGCGGGGCTTCGCTCTGTGGGCGGGGCGTTACAGTGCCCGGAAGCGAGAGCAGGCTCTGTGGGCGGGACTACGTTAGGGGGCAGGAACCTGCTCACGGGCGGAACTACGTCCATTACGTTCGCTGGGCGGGGTTTTGTTTCGGGTACCACCGCTCAAGGTGTTGGGGGGGCTACAGTTGGTGGGCGGGACTTGTCTCCGTCTTCAGGCCGAGTCACGAATAGGACTTCGCTTTGTGGGCGGGGCTCCCTCGGTGGGCGGAACCACGACCTAGGAGAGGAAGTTTAATTGGCTGCTTCCCCCGCCCGTCCCTTCCTGGATCCTGCGCGTGCTCGTGGCGTCACCCGGCGCCAGAGCTGCGGCGAGGGTGTCGGAGGTGAGAGGTGAGGGGTTGGGGGGCAGTTTCGCGGCCGGGCCGGGCCGGGGCGGGGCGGGGCGGGGCGGGCGGGGCTCGCGGCGCTGCGCCCCGGGTCCGGCTGGTGGCCTCTGCCCTAGGCCGGGAGCGGCTTCGGGCCGCGTGTTGTCATGGTTCCCACGTGGTGGTCAGGGGCGTGCCGTGTCCCCGCAGCGAGGGTCGCCCCTTCCCCGGGAACCTGCGGGTGACGGCACCTGTCGCCGCTCCCCGCGTGCGGCCCTGACCGGGAGCGCGGCGTCGGCCTGGGCTGCGGCTGGAGGGCGGGTCGTTCACCGTGGGGGCCACTGGGTGCGCCGCTGCCGCAGCAACGCCTCTCCTGCCGCGTCGGGGGCACTGTCGGGGCCAAGAGGGGCGCGGGGTGTGACGCGGGTGGTGCGGGCGGAGGGAGGGGCAGCAGGGGCGTGACAGGGGTGCGGGGCCCGGCTCCAGCGACACGGGAGTGACGGGGGTGCGGGGCCCGGCTCCAGCGACACGGGAGTGACAGGGATGCGGGGCCCGGCTCCAGCGACACGGGAGTGACGGGGTGCGGGGCCCGGCTCCAGCGAGGGACCGAGCAGGTTGCGCCTGTGCCCGGGAGACAGTGGAGCGTCCGTTCCACGGACCGCGCGGGGCAGACGCGGGCGCGGGGCCCGGGCGCGGGCGGGGAATCTTCCTGCAAAGGGCCGGGGAGTGGACACTCAGGCTCCGGGGCCACAGCTGTGCAGGGGGCACCCGCGAGACAGCGCGTAATGGACCGGCCAGAGCCGCGTTCTAGTGAAACTGGACTCACAGCAGGTGCCCCCCGATTTGGTCCACAGGCGTCTGCCCCGCCCACGTCTGACCCAGTAGACCGGGGACTGCAGCAGTAACCCAGGAATATTACGTCATATCTTTGAATTGCACTTTTGTGTGTACAGGGTTGGGCTAACGTAGGTTTACAGTTGTCTGTGTGGAAAAATACAATAATTAAAAACAATAATACAAGAATCAGCTGTGTTTCGAGTACTCACAACTGTGAATCTACTTTTGCCCCACCCTGCGCAGGAGAGGCCTACCCACGGCTGGATCTGGCTCTGAATCCTGGCATCCCGATTACTGCCCCTGTGACAATGGGCATTGTTGACTTCCCTTCGCGTCAGTTTTTCTTCTTAAATCTGTAAAATGGGGTTAAGTAGTACCTCCCACAAAGCGTTGTGAGGAGCAAATTAGTCAAAGCACATAAAACATAAGCATAGTACTTGTACACGTAGTAAAAGCTCAATAAATTTTTTAATGTATCTTTATTGATTTCAGAGAGGAAGGGAGGGGGAGAGAAACGTCAATGATGAGAGTCATTGATCAGCTGCCTCCTGCACGCCCCCACTGGAGATCAAACCCACAACCAGGCCATATGCCCTGACCCTGAGCAAACCTCCATCTCCTGGATCCTAGGTCAATGCTCAACCACTGAGCCATGCTGGCCGGGCTCAATAAATCTTAACTGTTAATATTTTAAAAATTGTTCCTCACGTGCATGGTTAAAGACAGACTGGAGAGAGGTGTCAGAACTCACAGGCTTAGTGTGCATTTAGCTATAGAATGAATATCTGAAGTTTCAAGGCAAGAGCCATATGAAAGGTGATATGAAAGTCGTGAAAGTAATTTAAGGGGGGGAGGTAGGAAGTGCAGGATTAAGGTCTGATTTGGGGGAGGGGTGCATAGGAGAGGACATGGGGCAAGTGGACAGGAATGGACAGGAGGCAGTCCTAGGATCTGGGCACCAGAGTGGCACAGCGGCATGTGAACCGGCAGGATGGGCGGTGATGGTTAACGTGGTGGGGTGCTGCAGGGAGCTGAAAGAGCAGTTGTGTCCATATTAGTGATTCAAGCAGCAGAAGGGAGTGTGGAGCCTCCTATGGGCCAGGTGCTGGAGATGCAGAGGATTAGATACCTACCCTGCACTCCAACAGCAGGAAATCGAAAGGAGGCAGAAGACATGGAAATAAATACATGCAGCAGCTTAAAAAAGTCAGCAGTAAGATGGAATTTATTAGAGTTAACTGGTCCCTGTGCTCTAAAAACTTGACTGATTTACCGTCATAAATGTGGGCAGCTTCATCGAGCTCCTTTTCTTTCTTTTCTAGGACAATGGCCAAGAACAAACGAAAAGGGCAGAAGCCCAGGAACATATTCCACATTGCCAGCCAAAAAAACTTCAAGAGCAAAAGTAAAGCAAAACCAGTTACCACAAATCTTAAGAAGGTATTAAGCACCCCGACTTCGTGGTATACAAGCAAAGCATGATGGTAGAACTACTGAGAAGCCGAATGCTTTTATTTAAAACAGCTTCTTAGCTTTTCCTACAGGGCAAGAGGATTTTCAACATTTCTTTTAAAAAATGGAGACTAATATCTCTTAAATCCAAATGTAGAAAAAAATTCTCATTAAAAAAAAAGATGTCTTTATTGATTTCCGAGAGGAAGGGAGAGGGAGAGAAACATCAATGAGAGTCATTGATCGGCTGCCTCCTGCACACCCCCTACTGGGTACAGAGCCCGCAACCTGGGCATGTGCCCGGACGGGGCACTGAACTGTTGACCAGTGGTCAACGCTCAACCCCTGAGCCACGCTGGCTGGATTTTTAAAACAGAACCTTTTGTCTATTGTCTAAAATTCCCAATAAGACTGTTTTAATGTGAAGCATCCCCACAAATGGGTACAGTTGTTTTGTTAAGAGTTGAGGTTTAATAAGGTTAAATTAAGGTTGAGTATATTTTATCCTTAGTGGTTATGAAATCATGGACTAATGTTCTTTTTCCTCTTTAAAAGATCAACATTGTGAATGATGAGAAGGTTAAGAGGATGAATGACGCTTTTGTGGACATACAGAAGGAGCTTGCACACTTCTCCAGAGGCCTCTGCCTGGAACCTCTGCCGAAACAGCGGGTGCGTGGAGGTTATTTCCTCTTAGTAAACTGAAGGCTAATAAATTAAGCCCCAACTTCCATAGCCTGTCAGTCAAATGTGGTTTTTAGCACTTGGCTCCGTGTACCTGGCTGTGCAGTATGTGTAGCATATTCGTAAATGTTGACTGTGAACATGAGATTTTATCCTGTTTCTAAAGGTACAACTAGAAGAAATTAAGTTGGGTAATAGACTATGTGTGTCATTTTTGTGCACTATTGTTATCTAAATTTTTAACCACATAAAATACTTTCCTCCCTCCAGGTTCCTCAGCAGTGTCAGGAAAACAGACCAGCGAGTGTGGACGAAGCTACGAGGTTAATGGCTCAGTTGTAATGCACCTGGTAATGCATCAGATTCCCCCCAAAACCAATAAATTAAACGTTTAATACAACTTTATTTTTAAAAATCTTGTTAATGTACAGGCATTGGCACATTTTAAAAACAAACTACATAAACAGACCTTTCCTGTAGCCTAGGAAAGAGGAATGTCAGAAGTCAACCAAATGTGATGACTTAAAGTGCTGAACCAGAAGGCACTTCACACACTCTGTTCCCGGGAACAGGGCCCGGCCTTGCTCACCCCCTTCGCTCCACACGTGGCAGTGACTGTCTGTCCGGACGGGAGCTCAGAAATCGGACAGTTTCATGGCAGTAAAAGCGGAACACAAATAATGAGCCCTTGGCCATTTTTGTTTTTGGTGACCTTAAGCCTACTTTTAACTTTCCTCTCATGAGAGTAAAAACCAAAGGGGTGAGAACTGGAAGAACAGCCGAAGTCCCAGGAAGCAGTTACCCAAGGGTGGGGTGTGGTGGCTATTAAGTCACTTTCCCTGCAGCAGTGGGAGCCCTTTGTTTTTAGGTGGAGGTTTTGTGAAGCCAGAGAGAAGGTATTAGGGAAGAAGACTTCAGAATCAGAGACTAGGCAGGCGTTACGTTCATTATAAATACTCAGGTTATTAGCAAGCCTACAGAGATACAGTTAGAGGTAGATAGCAGCCCCAAGTGTCCATGGAATCTAATAATTTAGTATCTGGACATCAAACAGGTCACACACTCCTTCATTGTCATCTAGGTTAAAGTTGTAGTCGTCCGCGGGGGTGGGGGAGAGCCGCAGGAGGGGGAACACTGCAGGAAAGCAGAGGCTTAAGGTTAACATCAGGCCGTGACGCTTCACACAACACACAGGCGCCCACCCTCACACTGCTTACCGTCAGAGGACATCAGCTCGTCAATGATATCTCCAGTGATAGATCCTGCTGGGGAGAGAAACGTGGTCAAGCTCTGTGATGTTTCTGTACCGCGAAGGCAGTGGCATTTCAGCACGGCATCGACTAAACGGTTCCAGCTAAACATCAGCCGCTTGATTCACAGAGCAAAGGGAAGTACCAGACGTCAGGGAAAGATTGTCACTCGCACCTGCTGGCTGTGTCTAAACTTCCAAACTCTGTGGCCCAAACCTCGTCTTCCTCCCGAAACGACTCCTGGTTTTAGTGGGCGGTACTGCGATTCCCGTCACCCGGCCTTGAAAGGTCCTCACTTTCGCTCCCTCCACATCTCACACATCAGACTACTTATTTTGCCTAAACGTTTTATCGCATTTGTCATTTCTCTTTCTGTGCTCAGTCACCACCCTACTGTGGCCTTAACGTTCTCAGGGCTGCACAACTGCCCTGCCCTTGGCCTCCCAGGCTTCTTCTCCCAGGCACGTCCCCAGGCTCAGCACGTGCAGTCCCCCAGGGGCCACCCCCTGGTCACAGACCCTCCCTGGCTACCCACTTATCCTCACGCAGTCTCATGGTCATGACCTTTTTCAATCGGGCCCCAAATTACCTTCCTTACTATTTCCAGATACAAAATCATACACAGAAACTAACAGCTCAGAATTTTTTAGTGCCTAGTGGAAGCCAATGTACTGAGTTGACGCTCACGGAGCTTCCCTGCTTTCTTCACCCCATTAGGCTACACTCGGGGGACAGGCTTTTTAAGGACCAGACTTTCTGTCAGGCATCTGGTGGCCTAAGGGGAGAAACACAGGGAGCACAGGAGGGAGGGGCGGGACACGAGCCCGAGTGACATCCAGACCTTTCGAGCAGCCCGGGCAGGGACTCGGGCCACTTCTCGGGACAAGCTCCGAAGGTCTGAGCGAATGCGCTGAAGCCACCGGGTGGTGCGCAGCGAGCAGCTCGAACGACCCAAAGCACCGCCTCCAGAAGGGCGGGGCCGTCCCCTGAGCAGCGGTGCCTTCCAGACACGCAGTGAGGACCCCTGAGGACCGGCAAGGGGAGGGAGGCAGCAGCCGCAGCCTAGAGCCCGACTGTCCTCCAAGGCGCTGACAGCGCGTCAGTCACCTGTCCCCGAGATACCAGGAGAAGCAGGCGCGTGACACAGCGACGGGGGCAGTGGAACCCTAAGGACAACAGCACTTTGGGCCCGTTGAACACCCTTCCCTTGCTGAGTGTTCCCCGCTCTAGTTTCACCACGTGACAGACTACCCCGCGGCACGTTTCTGAAAATACAACTAGATCGTGTGTAAAATATATACCTTAAGAAACAAATCCGTGTAATGTAACTACTTATGTGATGATACATATAACTACAAGCAAACATTGATAATATAAAGAGAAAGGACCTGTTTTCAATTTCCCTCATAAACCTGTCCCTGTGCTGGACCCAGAGGCACTACATCACTTATGCTGATTAAACTAAGCTTCCTATTTCCTCCTGAATCAGCCAATAGAGTCACGCGACAACTGACAAATTCAGAAAAGCTCTGGGCCCACCTGCAGCCAAGTCTGTGGTCGGCAAGTGCTGGAGGCCCAGGCTTCTCTCGGAGGCGGGCTGCCCGGGGGGGCTCGGAGGGGCCGGGCTGGGCTTGTGCGGAGTCTGGGGCGTCGAGGGCTGAGAGGGCTGCGTGAGGTCATCGGGTGGGGGGACAGGAAAAACCACGGGCTGAGACGAACTGGACTCTTTATTGATCAGCAGCACATGGATGGGGCCCGAGTGACTCTTCAGGTTGATCTGGTATTTCTTCTGTCCGTTCTGACCCTTGAAGTTGTTTTTGGGGATAAACAAATGAGTAACTATTAGCATTAAAAATGAGAGAAAGTTGCTAGGGGCTAACTAAACCACTCAACAAAGTAGAGGCAGTAAGCAGGTGGAGACACAGGGTGGAGACCACAAGTGGAACTAGATACGGAGGCTCTCAGCCCCCCACTCCTGAAAGTAAACTCTTCTCAAAAACAGCATCAAAGACTCTCAGCTGTAGAATTCTGTGAACCCTCCATTTTAGTATTAACGTCACTGTCGCTCCCCATGTTCTGCATGTGGGGAGCCCTCCCGGGCACAGGCCCCGCCGATGTGCCCGTCCCAGCAGGTGTCTTACATGGCACCCACTTCACAAGCCAGGCTCTTTTCTCCATGCACTGAGCACAAAACCACGATTTTTCCTACTGAGCCAGGCCTACCGTCCCTGCACTGCAAAGGTTATCTGCACCCCGAGGCTGCAGGATCCAATCACATAACCACCGACAGACACACCTCTAGGGTGGCCAGGGGCAGGGAGTGGATGACAGTGACCGCCTTTTGCCCCCCCTTCTCTGGTTGGTACAGCTTTTAAATCCGTTTGTTTAAGGAGCTCTGAATCCAAAACTAAAGTCATGAAACTTATACACAGCACCAAGCCAATACATATATTTGATTCAATAAGCCAGAAAATGTTTTTTAAAAGACCCAATTTAAAGCAATATATTATTGTTGATATTTAAACTGAACTGTGTCCTCCGTCAGGACTGATGCGTCGGTTGCAGATACAGTCTGACACTTTAGGGTTATTGACTGTCTCACTTATATGTGGAATCTAATGAACACAATAAACTGACAAAAAAGATTTTGAATATACCATAACTCATAAAATTAAAAAATGAAATGTTACATAATTCATTCAGTCACGCCTACGCTTTTACCAAAGTACTGAAGAGGTCAAGTTCAGTATCAGTACCCTCAGAGAGACAGCCTGAGAGTGTTCAGTTAGCTCCTATTTGGTGAAAGGAGACACATCTGTGCCTCCCGAGCCGGCAGGGCCACTCTAACAAGTCCCCACGTACCATCTCCGGAATAGGGACCTCCAGCTGCGTGCCAGAAGGTGCCTGGATGGCCAACAGTGTGTCGCCTGTCAAAAAAAGACCGAAAGATTTTGAAATACTATGGGTCCAGGAATAGAGCGGAAAGCAGGTGGGCCCTGGAGACAGGAGGCTTGGGCTGGAATCCCGGGCTGGGCGAGGACTGGGCTCTTCCTTCTGTAGAGTGGGGACGTGACTCCCTGCAGGGGCTGTGCTGATGAGGTCACGGATGCACCAGGCCTCAGGACAGGGCAACACTCAGTGTTGGATCTGCTGTTCTCACGAGCAAGCTCAGCTCAAGCCAACCTGCTTTCACTCGGTCTCCTGTGAAGTCTGAGACTCTGGAAACCTTTTAACTTCAACTAACTCACACTGTCTACTTGAAATATCTAAACGATTTAAGTGACTGGGGACACTAGAGATGAGGGGTGACACACTGAACTCTGGAGCTGAAGTGAGCTCACTTGTGCAGCCACATTCCCGTCTCCAGGAAAGACTGAGACCTCCCCCGTGGTGGCCAAGTTGGGAAATAGCCACATACCCTCCTGGAGGGTCAGTGACAGGCTGTACTTGTGACAGGCGTGATTAAACAACACGTGTGCGCACAGTTTCATTACTTGTGTTGGCTGTGACTACAGCACACAGCCCATCCCGTCAGTTACTCATCACTATGTGGTCATTTCTGGGGAGAACACAGGCGGGTGGGCTGGGGGTAGGAACACTTCTCCTGGTTACAAATGGATCCTATTTTCTCTCATTCCGTCTGTGACCAGCACACTCGCTGCAGCTTTGCAGACAGAGCGACAAGCACCGTTCAGGTCCACCCGACTGTGAGCCTGTGACTGAGACCTGCTCTACCCCACTCAGACTGAGCACCACCACCCAGTTCGCTGACAGTAACGCAGACAGTGACGTGAGCTGTGAGAAGCGGTCACTGCCACGGGAACAGAAACGTGAGTGGCTCTGGACCCAGCGCACTGCGGAGCGAGACGAGGTGCCCACTCCTGAGAGTGACCTGGGAAGCACGGACTCTGAGTTTCCGCAGCACACGGGTGATCCGAGGAGGCACGTACTCACCACTGAAGCAGTTGCAGACATCCTCGTGGGTCACGTAGGAGAACGTACGTCAAGGGAGTTAAGGGACACGTGTGTATCAAGGTCCAGGCATTTCCATTAAGATAATAAACCTGAGGCCTAAAAAAACCAAACGACGAACGCTTGTGGGGCTGCCACACACGGTCAGAGGAGAGAGAACCGAGGTCCTCAGTCTGAAAAAGCAGAGACAAGCAAGCTGAGGTCCCCCAAGGAGGGTCTGTCCTGCGCTCTGATGTCTGTGACACCTGCGGACCCTTGGGGGACAGATGGAAACCCATTCCTCACGGAGCCAGACTCTGGGGTGGGCAGGGAGCACTGATGGGGAAGAGGACTCCACAGCCACGGAGCCGCCACAGCCAGAAACTTCCTAGGCCGCGCTTTGGGGACCTAGGAGTGGCTAGAACCTCGGAAAGCAGCGCAGCCAAGTCCAAGGTCAGCCAGTTCACACATTGTTTGCCGGTAGTTTTTATCGAGTGCTCTACTACCAGTCAACGTAAAACGTATAAATACGTTTCCCGCATACAATGTGTTCAGTGGGCTCTGAATCTCAGGACTCCACAGGGCACTGCTTGAAACACACCCGTTATCACACTTAAGGCGCCCTGACCAGAGAGAAAATAATGAGTGAGGTCATGGGCTTGTGAGGACGGGGCATGAAACCAGCTGTGCAGCTCGGTCAGAAGCTCACGAGGGCGGGAGACCGATGAAGTCAAAACATCCCACAGATGTGCCCGCGGAACCCACCCTCCCAGCCGGACCTGCACCTGTAACCCACCCTCCCAGCCGGACCTGCACCTGTAACCCACCCTCCCAGCCGGACCTGCACCTGTAACCCACCCTCCCAGCTGGACCTGTACCTGTAACCCACCCTCCCAGCCGGACCTGCACCTGTAACCCACCCTCCCAGCTGGACCTGCACCTGTAACCCACCCTCCCAGCCGGACCTGGGGTGGAACCCTGAAAGGTAAAGGATATCTGCTGTTGCTGGAGTCGTCCATCACGTTCCTGATGCTCTGCTGCAGCCACGACTTCTGCTGATCCAGTTCCTTCTCCTTCAGGTCCAGGTCCTCAATCTCGGCTTTGAGGTCTCTCAGCCTCTCCAGGACTTCCTTAGTGTTGCACCCGGCGCCCACCCCCCTAAACACGGGGAGAATGAACCCCCGTCAGACCCAGGTCGACAGCACCTGATGTTTATAGTACTAACACTGACTTAAGGAGCAATGGGTTCAAAAGAAACATCTTTACACTCATCTAAAAATCAAGGGTTAAAAAACTTAATCACCACACCTCTGAACATGATTGCTTAGAATATTTTTTGGCAAGAACAATGAAATTACAAAACCTCTCAGCACGTTTCAGAGTGGTTTCTGTCATCTGGAAGGTCAGGCTGGTGACAGGTGTGCCAAAAAGATATCACAGCCAAACAGTCTCACTTAGGTACCTCAGATGGTGACTGAGATGCAAGAAGAATAAAGTATAACCTTTAAACAGTTGGGTGGGATTTTGACTAAAGGAAATAACAACTAAGGCCAAAGGGGACAAATTCACAAAACAGAAAGTATCTGTCGCATTCAGGCACAACCAGAGCACAGCTAACAGACAGCGTGCATTCCGACCAACTATCATTTATAAAGTACGTGCTCCCATGTGTAAGACAGTTTCCGCTCTCAAGGCGTCTGTATTAGCTGATCAGCCAACAGGGGGAGGGATGAAAGACACAGCGGTGTGCGGGCGTGCGCCCGCCAAACAGGACCTGCAGGAGAGCGTATGATGTGAACTTTTAGTGTGTAAACTAATCAGCAGAGAGCAAGGGAAGGGCCTGACACAGGAGTGACACATGGGGATGTGCAGAGGCCCGTGAGGCAGGTCCAGGGAAACGGGGGCCGGCGTGAGCGGAACGCGGGCTGACCCGGGACTCGAGAGAGGACGGAGAGGCGGGTTCCGCAGGGCACTGGGGAGACAGCAGGGTCCAGAGTGGGGCTGCCTCCTGACTTACTTCCACTGGATGCTGTTTTTTGACTTCTTTTCAATCAGGTCGATCCCCTCCAAGACGTTGGTGATATCATAAATTCTTCTTTTCTGCCTCACGGCCAAAGTATCTGCAGCCTGGTTAAAAAGGGCAGGAAAGCAAAGAGCAACGGCACACATTACAGTTCATATTTTAAAGCCAGAAGGCTGGTGATTAAGTTCACAGCACGGGCGCCCAATCCCAGCTCTGACCCAGCAGCTGCTGGGACAAAGGCTGGGTGTTCAAAGCGGCTCCCACACCCTGGGGAAGACGTTATTCCATCTAAAAGCCAGCAGATGCTGACATGGCAAGAAAACAAGGCGGTTGCGACACAAAGCCCCTGGGAATAAAAGAACAGTGAGAAAACCTCAGGTCACCTCCCAGGCTAATCCCGGGGCTGCGACCTGCTGACCCACTCACGTCCTGTCTCATTTCTCTGTTCATAAACAGTCTTGTCTAAAGACAGCCTCAAGTCCCTTTTGAAACTCTGAGAAATCCTATCTCGGTAATTCTTAAAATAATTGAGTCAACATACCTGGGGAGAAATTGTGAAGGGCACACACCTGGTAAAACCCTGAAATATGCTTTTGGCAATTTTGAAACTCACAATGAAAACCCAACTCAGGGCCTCAAATCAACACGCAGCCCGGTTCTAGCCTGAGGTGGTGACAGCAGACAGCGTCCAAAAGCCTGAGGCTGTTGCTCACCCTCCACAAGATAAACAAAAGCGTCCGAGTTATGGCTGAATTTAGGAATTCTAAGTAGTTCCCACTCACATCTCACATTTCTGGCATTTGTTCCCTAATAAAACAAATGAAAATGCAAAGAAAGGGGGGTCCCATGGCGCCCTTTCAGGTGGACTGGGCAACGGCCCACCTGAGTGGAGTCACATTCTTCAGATGCGAGGCAACCGCGAGAAGACAACTTCGTGTCCTCGCCGACGACAGCTGGAATGGTATCCAAACCAGTGCGCAGCGCTGAGCTGCCCGGAACTGGCTGCCAGCCCTCCCGAGACATCACTGCTTTCCTGATTCTGTAAAAAACCAGGTCCTACAAAGCCCGCAGGTTGCAAGCTGGACCCTCCTTCCCCGGGAGCAGGTGTGACCGACAGCCCCTCACAGGCACCTGGAACCTGCAAGTGCAGCGCCGGCCCCAGGAACCCATGAGCTGTGCCTCCAAAGGCGCAGTCACTCCAGCCTGTCTCTCAGGTCTTCAGGGATGGGGCGTGGCAGAGACCGGGGAGGACAGTTCTAGGTAGGACCGGGCCTGGGCTCGGCAACCCCCCACTGCTCATCTACCTGCCGGGCTTCTGCTGTGGAGCCTGAGGCTGTTTTTCTGAGTAGAAACTGCTGCAAAATTAACTGTAGAAACGGGAGCTGCCGGTACGTTTCTCACTTTCCTTGGACGAGGCCCCTTGAGAAGGAGCCCAGGGCCCTGGGCTGTTGGGCCATCCGTGTCCAAGTGCCCAGACACAGCAGCGCTCACGGCCACCAACAGCTCAGGGTCCGAGCACCAGGATGTGTCCCAAGAACCAGGCCACAGGCGCTGTCCTCGGTGCTTGGGCGAGGGGCCATCGGGTCTCGCTTTCAGCTCAACTTCGTACATTTATTATTTTAATATTTTAAAACATCTTTTATACTTTGAATTTTTACAATCAACGTAAGATTGTTTCAGATATATAAGGTTTTACATGTATATGTATGTAAATGAATGAAAAACACAAGTAGGTAGATGTTTTTTCAGATATGTGTAAAAAATGACGCTCAAACTGCTGGAGTAAACGATCGTTAACGTACCAAGACGACGACCCTGCAGAGTCCCCTTGACTTTCAGGAAACTGCGATTAAACATTAAATCCACTCGCTGCGCCCCGGCCCGGGGCTCCCAGAGCGCAACTCCACGGGCAACCTCGGAAACGCGAGGGAGCCTGAGACCCGCGGGGCGCGGCCGGGGGGGGGGGGAGCCCGGGGCCGCCTCGGAGCCGCGTCCTCGGGAAGCGCCTCCCGCCCCGCACTCGGGTCGCCGCCCGCGCCGGGCTCCCGAGACGCCCCGCCCCGCCCCCCGCGCCCCGCCCCGCGCGGGTCTCTAAACGCGACGCGCTGGCTCACGGCCGTCCCCGCATCGCGCTGACCGCGCGGAGAAGCCGGGCGCGGGGCACGCTCGGGCGCCCTGGGCTCCCCCGGGTGCGGGCCGGGGCCGAGCCAGCGGGGAACCCGCCTCGGAGACGCGGCGTCGCCCGCGCGCTGACACCCTGGTCCCCGCTTCACGGGCGCCCTGCGGCCCCGGGCGCGTGCGGGTCAGGGGCGCGCTGGCGCGCGAGGGGCCGGAGCGGGGCGCAGGACGCGGGCCTTCGAAGGACGAAGAGCCCCGCTCGCGCCGCGCAGCCGCCTCGGAGACCCGCGCCCGGGCCACGAGGTCACGCCCCGCGGACCCGGAGGGTCGCCACCCTCCCCAGCGGGCGGGCCGGGCTCGTCTTTGTTTGGGGCCCGGGCGCGCGGCGGCCCCTGGAAACCCCCAGGCCCGCGGCGCGGCGCCCCCGGGACGCGGCCCTTTGTGCGGCGCGCGCCGGGCGCCCCCCCGCCGCCCCTCCCCCTCCCCTCCCCCTCCCGCGTCCCCGCCCCGCCGCGCTCACCGCCTTGAGGTCCAGCACGCCGTCCTGCGCCTCCTGCAGCAGCGACACGAACTTGGCGGTCAGCAGCCCCAGGCTCTTCTCGTGCCGGCTGCTCCCGCCCGCCGGGCCCCCGAGCTGCGGCGGCGGCGCCGGGGGCGCGGGGGGCGGCCGCTGGCCCTGCGCCGGGCCCTGCGGCGCCGGCTGCCCCGAGCTCGCGGGCTCGGCCGCCGCCATCCCCGAGTGCGCCCCGCCGACGCCGGGTTTAAATGGCCGGAAGTGACGCCGCCGTTGCCGGGAGACGCGCTGGGGGCGGGGCCTGGAGACACTGGGGGCGGGGCCTGGAGACGCTGGGGGCGGGGCCTGGGGCGGGGCCAGCGCCCCCGGGCCACCCGGGCCCTTTCCGCGCGGCGGGGTCCCAGGCCTGCGCGCCCACCTCGTGCTCAGTGACGGCGTCTCTCGCGTTTGAGATCAGGACGCGCGCGTCCCGACTGCTTTCCTTTTCCCACATCGTTTTGGCTACTTTAGGCCCCTCGAATCTGATGTTTAGGATCACCGTAGCAACCTCTGCGAACAAGTTAGCGGGCGTTTCCATGGGAACCGCCTGAAGCAGGTAAGCTCGGGGAGAATGGCCATCTAGCATCAAGGCTTCCGGCCCAGGAGCATCCTCTGCTTTCAGCAACGTCTTGTCCTTGTCAGTGCAGGATTCACCCTTCTTCTGTCAAACTGAACCTAACACTGTTCTTGTGGATGCCACTGCCCAAGGAGTTTTTTCTTTTTAAACCACTTTATTGAGATACAATTGACATGTAAAACACTTACTGAGTGGGGGCTAAGTACAGGCCATGAAACGATCAGCGCCAAGGCCATCAACAGTCACCAACTCCCAGGGGTTCCTCCCATCCCATTATGATGACGCCCTTGCTTTCACTCCCGTTGTAGTAAACTGATTCTTGCTGCCTCCTCAAGCTCATGGTCAAGGCCGTCAGCCTGCCCACCCAGGTGCCTGATGGAGCTTGAGGGGAGGGGACCCCTCTCCAAGGCCACAACCGTCCACCTCGGAATTTCCATGAGGCTGAGTGGGAGGTGAGGGGACATGGCCGTGCCTCAGTGCCTCAGGCTTTTGCTGTTAACAGAGATTTAGTAAATGTTCAACAAATGCCTTCACTTGCTGCAAGCTCTTAGGACAATTTTCAGAGACTTTAAATGGGTATTTTAATATCCTCTTTGCCCGTTAGCATTGTTTTGCTGGGAAACAGGTCAGCACAGTTCTTCACACTCCATTCTGGAAGTGGAACCTGTTCTGTTTCAACTATGATCACAATATGCATTTTAATTTATCACTCTTCTTTACGTCAGTACTAACTTGGTTAAAATAAGCTACAATATAGCTGTATTTTCGTTCGCCCAACTTCATACTATTTTTGTCACACATACCATATCCATATATGCTATAAATCCAAGTGTTGTAACTGCCTTACATAATGTCTTCTAATAGAAGACAAATATATTTAGTCTCATAAAAATTTACCCTTGCTTGTTTCCAATACTTATTTCTTCCAATGGATTTGAGTCACAATCTGGTATCATTTCCTTTCAGCCTTTGGGACGGTCTTTAACGTTTCTTTTCTGTTAGTTTGGCTAGCAATACATTTCCTGTCTTTATTTTGAAGGGTAGTTTTGCTGGATGTAGCATTCTTGACTGACAGTTCCTTGTCTTCCCATTCTTCAAATAAGTCCTTCATTGACTTCTGACCTCCACTGTTTCTGATGAGAAGTCAACTGTTAATTGTATTGCTCCGCTATGTGAGATAAACCGTATTTTCCTGTTTTCAAGATTTTCCCAACAGTTTCACTATAGTGTCTAGGTGTGGTTCTCTTCGTGTTTATCCTGGGTTTTATGGAAATTGTTGGGTTTGTAGGTTGACCTTTATCATCAAACTCAGGAAGTTTCCGCTATTATCCTCCCAAATATTTCTGTGCCCCGCTCCCTGACTCCCATTACCTCTTGGTGTGCTCAATGCCAGCCCACAGGGGTCAGTGTGAAGCTTGCCCATAATGAAACATGGCCCTCTCTTTTAGGAGCATTTACATTTTTTTCTGATTCCACTTAATTTTGAAAACTTAGTTCACTGGCTATTACTTAAAAACATGGTATTTATTATATTCTCTCAAAAACAGGGAGAATAATATTTAGGTTTTTGTTTTGCATATATAGGAACTTAAGAGATGACAAAAGTGAAGCTGTAATAAAAGACTGGATGAAATGGGAGAAAACAGTTTCCAGGTGCAAAGTAAGAATTCTCTTCATATAAATAGTGATTAAAAGGAAAAATGAGAAGAGGAGGGTGGGACAGTAGTGTTCCTCTGGACCAGACAAAGTTTATAAAACCTGAAGTGTAACCTTCAATGACAGTCATCCACATTATAAAAAAGGGGTCATTATGAGTGATGTGGAAATGGCAACATATGCTTTTACGAGTGCCACATCTCTGACCATACAAATTTCAGATACTTTTTGGCTCTACATATGAGCGTTTTGAAAGAATGGAGCTACATCAACTAAATGACAACCAATAAATATAATTAGTTCTTCATCAACACAATAAGGCAACAAAAACCATTAAAATACTTTTCCTAATATAGTCAAAGGCTAATCTTAATTTTCACTTACATATTTATAGGCAAATGTGTCATTACCAAAGAATGCATAGCACAACAAAAAAGTGTCTTAAGTCTAGTGATTTTGATCAGTTTTTCTAATACACATAATTATCAAAAATTTATTATAAAAATCTACATATACAATTAAGTACTTTTTCAAAAGTCTTAAAATATAATCAGAATGAAATGTGTAGAAAGAGACATTTCAAAGTCATAGCAGTTACTACTGTTACAATATTTAATCATTTTTACAATAGGTGTGCTGGTCCGTTTCAATTGAATTCGTTCTCAGAAACATCACAAGTCTTGCTGGATTTCGTTTAGAGCAAAAGCAAGTTGCTTAATTTTGGCTTCCATTGCTCTTTTGTTCTTGCAGTTTTCTTGCAGAAGTCCGCGCATTTCTTCTTCAACTTGGTGAACCTAAATCAAATACAAATTTTGCTTTTAAATTTCTTAGATTTAAAAAATGCATTCTGGAAAAAAAAAAAGTAAATATATTCTTGTCCATTTTGTGACATTTATTTAAAGCAAAGAGGTTATTTGTTCAAATACTAATTGTGAAACAATGTTTATGCTGTAGACAAAGTACTGTACAGTATCTATTTCTCATAGGTTCTGGCGATGGACACATAGTGATTTATTTAGACTCTATTTTGAGCTTAGACCATTTGTTGAAAGACATGCAGCTTCTCAGTAGCGCATCTGGGCAGAAACAGTCTCTGGCTTCATCTCTGCACCACCCCCTGCGCTGCCATGACTGCAGTCACGCCATCCTCTGGCTTCATCTCGGCCCTCATGGACTTTCAAACCCAACATAACCTCCCTCCCCAAAGATACTCTACTGCAGTCCCGAGCGCATTTCTACAGTTGCTGTTGGTTATAAACTGCCATCTTTTAAAGAGGTCATTTTATCATTAGAGTTCTCTGTCGTCAATACTGTTAATTTCTGCTTGAAACTCTCCCTGGTGGCACAGCTCTCCTGACAGGGCTTCACTACGTCCATCCCTCCTCCTGTCTCTAATATAGATTTCCTACGCCGCCTCCCTCAGGAAGCTAATATTTCTCCTAATTTAAATCACCATCTTTATGTGGTGCCTCACTTTTTGTCGTCACATGGACACTCTGGTACCGCTTCTCTAACTCCGACAGATCCATCCCTTTAATATCACATCATATTGGCAGGAGGCCAACTGAATTCGGCACTTTCAGCTAAGTAAGGGCAGAACCTGATACTTAGCACCTGACGTACCCTTGCCAAACACTGGGCAGGCCTAGAATAAAACAGCTGAAACATCTGTTGACTTGACATGGAGAAAGAACTAAATTTTGAGCAAGTCATACTTCTGAACTCATTCACTGCGATTATTTCCAAAGCCCTCCTCTCTCTTCAGACTCCTGAGGGCGACGCCCATTAACCACAGGACCTTCACTGTAACGACACGGAGTCTTCCTGTCCCTTGCTACTGGGCTCTTCCAGCTGCTGACGTCTGAGTCTCTGGTTTTACAGGAGACAGTCATCCCCCACCCAGGGGGAAATGTTCCAAACCCCCCGTGGCTTCCTGAAACCACGGATAGTGCCAAACCCCTTTACACTACGTTTTTTCCTACACTCACATACCTATGATAAAGCTTAATTTACAAAACAGGCATAGCAAGAGATTACAATAAAACAGAAAAACTAGAGCAAGAGACTAATGAAAGGCACATGACGTGGTCTCAGAACATCCTGCTCTGCTGTATGCACTGTGCTCACCCTTATTTCCGAGATGACATGAACTGATAAATGCCACACCCATCCCTGAATCCGTGACCACCCTCACCTGCAGTGAATGGCCTGGCGTCGTTCGTTTCAGGGGTCCCTGCTGAAGTCCTCACACAGGCTCAGTGCTTTCTGAGCAACACGCTGCCATCAATCGGTACATGTTTTCTGTCCATGTTCTCCACCCAGAAACTTAAAGTCTTTTCTATCTTATAGAAGCACTTACCATGCTCTGAGGCTGTAACTTTTGCAATTTGAAGTACAACAGCAAAACTAGCATGAATTTCTCTTTCTTCACAATTTCACGATAGAAGATTCGTTCTTACTGTAGATTTTAGCAACCTCAGCATACGAGTTTTTCTTTCCTTATTAAGTCCAGAATGTTCACCTTTCCACTTAAAGGAAGCTCTTTACAGCTTCTCTTTGGCATGTCCGAGTTGCCAGCATCACTACTCTTGTGCTTTGGGGCCGTTATTAAGTAAAATAAATGTTACTTGAACACAAGCACTGCAAAACCATGACAGTTGATCTAATCACAAAGGTGGCCACTGAGTGGCTAATGGGCAGGAAGCACGTACAGCATGGAGACGCTGGACAAAGGGATGATTCACGTCCAGGGTGGGGCAGGTTGGGATGGATTTCATCACACTTTTCAAAATGGTGTGCAATTTAAAAAACTTATTATTTCTAGAACTTTCCATTTGCTATTTTGGACCACAATTGAATGCGGGTAACCAAAACTTCAGAAAGCAAAATGGCAGATTGGGGGGGTGGGGGACTATTGTATCTGTTTCTATTACCACTTCATCAGGGAAAAATGGAATTTCACAGCTGTCCCCTCAGCTAGCAGATCTCAACAGAAGGTTCCATCAGAATCACACGTTGAGTTTGAAAAACACCTGGGTCTGACCCCAGACAGTGAACAGAAATTTCAGGGGCAGCCCATGAGTGTGTATGATTAAAGCTCCTCTGTCAATGATCGTAATATGACAAACCTGATAGTCCTGAGCCCTAATTATTGATAAAATACCACTGCTTCAGAACTTTTCCATATTGAATACACTCAGTCCCCACCCACCTGTGTGCAGGTGAAGGGGCTTCCCTCTGAGACTCTTGGGGAGGTGGCAGTTCTCACCCTGAGCACAGAGCAGGTGCACAGCTGGTTTCATCACTAGCATATTCTATAGCCAGCCTACACATCACCTATGCTTTGGCCTGGCTTCACGATGGTTCTGGCAACATTCTTCATATCTGTTTGGTCATTAAATCATACTGGCTTTTCTCTGTATAAATCTGTTTATTTAGCTGCACAACTCAATACTGGTAATCAAGTTCAGTTTACATACAGTACCTTTATATTTGCAGAATCAATACATTTCTGCTTTTCATTTTCCAGCTGTACTATTTCAGCGTGATGAGCTTCTACAATCGCCTCCACTTGTTTTTTAAAGGCATCATCCATACAAGAGAGCTTTTCCATAGCATCCCTGGGACAGAAAACAAGACTCATGTCTCTGTGTGTATAAAAGTTAGGGTGTTTTTCTTGAGACGGCAGCTCTTACACTCATCTTTCAATGCATGCATGACTCCTCTAAATAGCAGAGGGCTCTGGATCTTGGGTAACGATACGCCTCCCACCAAGCAGAATCGGTTAGCAGCAGACCAGAGCAGGGGAACCTCGTGCACTGCACGTGTGTCAGTCTCCCCGTCTGGAGCCCATATGCTCTGGCTCTCCTATCCTCTGAGTCTAGGGCGTGGTTGATAAGCACCTTCATAGGTGACTACCACCAGTCTTTCCCCCTCCATGCACTTGTGGTGTGATAATTATTTGAGAAGTGTATACTATAGGCAGGTTTACATTTATAAACAAGTATGTCTGACTTACCTGCACTAATGCTTGACAGATAAAACCCTAGGTTAATAAACACATTAAACAGTATTCACATTTTAGTGCTAAAAGTTTCTTAGAGGCAAAACACCAATTCCTTTACATTAAATATAAGTGAAGGTTTCATTTAAAAAGTCAGTCCATAATGAACACACTTTCTGGCGTTGGCGTCACCCACAGACAGTGGACTGAATGTCAGGACCACAGGTCAGAGCCTTTCTTTTATTCCCAGTTGCAACACAGTAACCACATGACTGAGAACAAGTGAAACCCACACAGGTTTTTCAATATAAAATAGAATCATCCTGCCTGTTCTGCCAACTTCACAGTTACTGCTGGGTTCAAAATAGAATATAAGAAAAGCCTGGCTGGTGTGGCTAAGTGGTTGAGTATCGACCTATGAACCAGGTCACAGTTTGATACCCAGTCAGGGCACAAGCCCAGTTTGTGGGCTTGATCCCCAGTAGGGGGTGTGCAGGAGGATTGATGTTTCTCTCTCATCTATGTTTCTCTCTTTAAAATAAATAGAAACAGATTAAAATGTAAGAAAAAGATCAACTTATACATTAAGAAACTATACACATAAAATCTTTTTTATTAACAATAATTTGCTTATTAAGATTCCACTGAACTAAAAATCACGTATACCAACCTTAGACATAAGGCATGAACACAGAAAATCAGGTCTACTGTTTGCCATTAATGATACATTTAACAATAAAATATGAGATTCTAAAACTTGTTGGGCTTTGTGATTTTTATCAAGTTCAGGAAGTGCTATTTATAGGCAATGATTCTGTCTTCTAGGACCCAAAGGACTGCCAATCGCAAAGCCGTGATGGGCAGGAGAGAAGGTGGAGCAGGTTCCGAGCCCAGGACTCTGGTCAGCTGGTTGAGAGCACAGCACAAGAGGGAGGGTAGAGGACAGAGTGACTGCTGGCAGTCAAACCTCTCCAGAGGGGAGAGAACAGCACCTCCGATCTCAGGGAGTGAGAACACAAGGAATCCGATTCTCGGTCCCATGAGACCTGCTGGAGTGGAGCCACTGCCATGGGCGTCCATGTGCCACACTGTCTACTCCACTCTATTTCGACACGAGACTGATCACGACACTGTGCTGCCTATTTTGAAGGCAGCTAACTTTGTAAATTATTTTAACAAGTCTAGTTATAGAGTTTACAAGATAAAACCTGCATTTCCTCTAGAGCATTTACAAAGCCCACAGGTGCGGGCACCCAGGAACACACGCCTTCTTCCCCTGCTTTGAAATGAGCTCTCCCTTCCCTAGTGCAGTGCCCTGGAGGTCAGGAGACCTACTCTTTTGACAGCCACACACAACAGCCAAACACCACTCGCCACTTTCAAACAGCGTGGAAACAATAAGCCCAGTATGGAAAACAAACGTTCATACAGTAATTACTACATGTCGGCACTGTACTCCTACAAACACTCAGACACAGAACTTAGGGCTCACTCACATCAACAGGAAGGGGAGCTAGTGCCTCCCTTTAGGATGGAAGGATGGAGTGGAGATCAAGTACCTGGCAAAAAGCTGCTTCCAGCTTCCCCTGCCTTTCCTCCCACCTCACCCCTCCCGTGTTCTGTTCTGGGGCTTCATACTTACTTTTGAAGTTCAATACTTTTGTCTCTTTCCGCTTTCAGTTTCCTTTCCTTGTTCTCAAACTTCTCCTTAGCTTCTTTCACTTGTGTTTCGAGGTTAGAGAGGAGCTCCCCTTTATCGTGCCATTTCTGGTTAAGGGTGCTGACGGGAGAGGGGACAATGTTAGAGATAAAATCGGCTACACAAAGTGATTAAGCCACGGTTTACGTCTCAATGGGAAATACTGGAGCACACCTGTAAGCTTTCCTAATATCCTCAAGTTCTAATTCCTTTGCTTGCAGCTGCTGCTTTAGTTTTGCTTTTCTTTCATTGTGTCTTTCTAGCTTCTCGATTATGTCATCCAGTTGCGAGGACTTTTCCTCGAGTTGTTCCTGGGTGCACTTCTGTATTTCAGAGACATTCTCTTGTAGTATTTTGATGTGTTCCTCTTTTTCCTGTAAACACTTTAAGAAAATAATAAGTATTAATCCTAGATGCTGCATTTCCTAATTATGGCTTAAAATTATTTTAAAAACTACAAATTAAAAATAAATCGAATGTTCAATGAGTGTTTTAGAGAAGATTTACAGAACAGTAAGTGCTACTAAGAGCGAGTTTGTCTAGCCCTGCTCTTTATTTCAGGAAGTTAGTAATTACTAGTCACAGAGTGGAAGGGAAGGAGGAAGCAGCACAAAGAAAACCAATTAACACAGTTCTGCATTTGAAAGAATGTTTTCAGGACAGAAAGAGAGAAACTCTAGGTGGCTGATAGCTGTAGGGGATGGAAAGGCACAGGTTAGACTCTCTCTGCTGTGCAGATGTGTAGAACGATGTGTGTGACTTCAGGACCCAGGGCTGGCGCAGACGGGCCTTCCCTGTGCCTTCTGTGGGGATGGAGCCGCCTGGGGCACGGGCACTGTCTGCAGGCTCCAGGCCTCAGGCGTCCCAGGGAACTCGCTGCAGGTGCGCAGACAGAAGCTGGTCCTCTCTCTGCCCTGGTTCTCCTACCCCACTGCCTTCTGTTCCCTTGGGAAAAAGGAGGCACACGAATGCGGACAAGTCTGACTTAAGGACGGATTCTCCGTCTCGGAGTGTGCCTCAGTTCCCCAGGGTGTCAGAGCTCAACACTCTAAGCAGAGGTAGCCGGGGGATCTCAGCCAACATTCGCATGAGCCATGAACTGCTCATTTTCTCCCACGACTCCCTGAGGAGTGGGCAGTCCCCACACAGGTCATTAGGAAACCACACAAGCCATGGAAGACTATGAAACAACCTCTTATTAATCAGAATAACACTGCAGCACCCGAGTCTCCTGATCCATATATACTGAAAATACCAAAATAATACACGGGGAGGAAGCAGAATCTCAAAAATTTCTGTGTCTGACTTCCACAGCCCAAAGCCAATTACTGAATCTACTCAGCTGAAAACGTCGAGCTCCCACTTTTGCAATTAGGCCACTGCCCTTTTGAGTTACGAGCTGTGCCCAGCTACCTCTGCATGTTCTCAGACCCAGGAGGCACCAGGCCTATTGTGCGGTTAGGCCAAACGCAAGGCATTGTACCAAATAGTGTCTGCTTTGCCTTGTGAAATTTAAATACAAACCACTAGTCTTTCTGTTTCATATTTACCTTGATTCAAAAGAAAATAAGCTTGGCTAGATTTTTAAAACAAGAAAAAGGGCTTATTGCTAAAAAATCTCAGGAACTGTCAGTAATCTTAGTAAATTGCACATGGGATAGGTATGTCTAAAATACTGGATACACTGAGACCAAAGCTTCAGCTGAGTGAACACCAATCACTGTTCAGGGGAACACAGGCCAGGCAGTCACGCCTCCATCTAGGTGCCCAGAAAGCAACATGGGGTAAACAGGAGGTTTATTTTCTGTACTTGATGAAATTAAGTTCTCAAGGATTTTCCTAAAAATGACTAAGAAAAAAAATAAAATCTTAGGTACTTAATCCGTCTAAAGAATGAACCCCTAATTTTAGGGTGATAGCCCCATTCAGAAATTTCTTTAAAGCCTCCCTTTTCAGTTATTTTTATACTTTAAGAGATAACTTCTAGAAGAAAAGTTGGGGATTCAAGTTTGATTTAGCGCTCAAGATAATTTCCAGAAAATTTCTCTGGAGAGTTTCCAAGTAAGATGCTTTGAAACAAGCCATCTGTCAGCATCCTCTAGGACAGGCCCCGCTGAGGGAAGGGCGGGGTGCATGGAGTCCTTGGGACAGGCGTGGATCTTGCAGTCAATTCTTATATCTTTCCATAGTATAGGAGAGTAGGCTTGTCATAACGTTGAGAAGTGAGTTAGCAATAGTGAGAGGTACTAAACCATGCTCTAAAGGGGTATTTTAAACATATAAAAGGTTTAATTTCTTGTGGTTCCTAACCATTCAGCGACACTATTTCCAGTTATTTCAAAAGGTAATAGAAACATTCTCCATAAAACACTGAAGTAAAAGTAATTTCAAGTTAGTAAGTGAACGCCACATACCACTTTTAAAAAGCAAAGGAAACTGATAATCTGTCCTAACTTCCACAGCAGCTGGATTCACAGGGACAAACGTTTAGTGGATACTCTACTCTGACCCTGATCCTCAAACCTGCCATATGCTGTCTTCCCAAAGTAAAGCTCCCACTTACAACTTTCAGCTTCCCGATGGTCTCAGTTTGGTCCTCTATGACCTTGCACTTAATCCGCAGTGCGTCACTGTCCTGCTCACGTGCTTCCCGGAGAGACTCGTTTTCTCGGCATAAGCTTTCCACCTGCGCCTCCAGCTTCCCGCGGTCCTGGGCCAGGCAGGATCCTGGGAAAGACACCAGCAGTAAGCTTTGGAGACGAGAGGGTCTGCCTTTTACGAACATCTAATTTAATAATGTGCTAATACAGTAAGTAAAAAGGGAATCTGGTTAGAGAAACAAGACACACAACAGCACAGGATGAAGGGGACAGGGCCAGAGAACAAAAAGGCAGCTACACACCTAAAACCCCACACCAAGAACAAGTGACTTACACAGGCCCTGACTGTCAGGATATGACATACACACAACCAGGCCACACGCCACACTCCCATGTGGACTGATAGGTGAGCCAACATCCGTAAGGCATCCTGAGTGCCCCGCATGGGCCACCTCTTGCTGTCCAGTGACTAGAAGGGAATGGACTGACCAGGTTACCTAAGCGGACAGTGGTTTCCATCCACACACCACTTCCCATTTCTCCACGTGTAACAAGATACTTGTTAGCAACATTTTTAGAAGAGAACAGAACGCTGCACCTGTACAAGTAACGTAAAATCACTGTAGGAGAAAGAAGTGCTTTCAACAACTCATTCAGCTGTAGCACAGCAAAGGTAGACCTTTTCAGAAAAGTAGCCCGATCACACTGGGAGGAAGAGCGGCCAAGGTCTCAGGGTGCACTCCCAGTTGGTATAATAAACCACTTCCTGTTTCCAGGAGGCGATGAGAGCAGCCATGGCTCCAGGCTGCGGGACAGGGAAGCCCTTCATGTCCTCTCCAATATACAGGTTTGCTCCTTCAGAAAAATGGGTAGTTTCCCTTGACAATCTGAGAATTTTACCCTGTTGTGCCAGCTCATGTCCCCACATTCTTCTCTCTGTCCTCAGCCCGTAAATCAGCGACTCCTTGGCTGCAAGCTCAGAAATCAGCTGGACCTTTTCATGCTTGAGCAGCTCGATCTGGATGCTCTTCTGCTTGTCGTCTTCGATCAAGAGCTCCAGGGTGCTGATCTGATTCTGTATACTCCCCAACATGGAAGACACAAAGCAGCTGTTATACTTAAATGTTTCTCTATTTCCCACTTCTTATATTTTATAGTAAGAAAAAAATGTTATTTAAGCCAATACCAGGTAAATGTTCCTCAATTTTACATCAGAAAAAGTTTTATTCACTAAAGATAAATGTAGGTCAGGAAATAAATCAAATTATAAGAAGCCACTCCTTCAAACTCTCTGAATTTTACTCTAACACCCTAAGAGCACCACACTTACAATACTCCAATTTCTCAGCATTTACATCAGTGGCCTAGGGGTCATTTGCAGGAAGGAAGTTCTCTTGGCAAAATGTCCCTAATATTTAAAATGGTGACAACAGAAGTTAACTTAGGATTATTATAGTAGGTATATCTAAAAAAGCACCACCATACAAAAGTAATGCCAGTGACCCACATGCTATTTCCCAAAGCTCAACAATCTGGGCATCGCAATTTTTGCTCTCACTTCAACTGGTTCCTGGTTACCCAGTATGTTTTAAAAAAGTAATTCACTTATTTCATTTAAATACTATTTCAGTGTAAGCAGCACACTCTGAGAAATCAGGGTTCACCTCCTAGTTTACTTGTCTCGCACATGTCAGATGCTTGGTATTATTTAGAACCTCAGCACTGTACCTCTCTCAACACTGCGGGCACCAGGAAAAACACCTAACAAACTGAACAGAAAGACAGGACATCTCACCTGCAGGTTCGTCGCTGTTTCGTGTTTCAGTTTGGAGACTTCCGCCAGCTTTGCCTTTTGCTCCTTCACCATGGAGGTCAGATCTTTAATTAAAGAGGAAGACTCGTTTTCTTTCCGTTGAGCCCAAACAAGAGCATGCTTGCTCTTTGCTAACTCAGTTGCAACACTTTCAAAACCATCTTTAACCTATATTTTAAAATTGCATTATAAATAGCAGTTCTCACATATTTAGAACATACTTGTTTCTGGAAACAGCTTACTTCTCTCATGTTTAGAACCACAGATGTTTAGCACAAGGATAAAATTCATAGATAACTTGCTTTGAGGGCAGGTCATGTGGTCTGCTGTGTGCGACACAGAGCGTGGCTATCCGTGTTCTAACAACACGTGACAGATGCCCGGCCAGATTGGTCTGCACTCCCTGCCCCACAGCCACAGGAATCTAGGCCTCCCAGCTCTCTGTGCATCTGACCATTCACAAGCTCCCTGGGCTTTGGCAACAGCAAGAAGAGTGCCATCATCTCCATGAAGACACCAGCGCTCTAAGAATGTAAGGGATCTGCTTAAGGTCATAGAGCCAGCGTGTCCACAGAACTACAACTCTAACATGGGGGTCCCTCATCACACGTGGCTGGTTCTGTTTTCACTGAAAAGCTAAATGCCAGTTCTTACATCTTTAAATCTCCTGGCTTCGAGAGTTAAAGCAATTCGAAACTCGTTTTCCAAGTCCAGGTACTGCTGGTTCAAGGCATCGATTTTTCCCTGGTATGCTTTGATCTCCTGCTCGTGCTTTGCCTCCTCCTTAGCCACCTCCTTGGCTACGGCTTCCTGGAACTCAGCATCACTGAAAAATTCCCTTGTTTCAAGTTCTTTCCTGGAATGAAAAACAAGCAACAATCACAAGATGCTGTTGCCCTGAAAAGAAAAACTTTAAAGGTCTGTAGTCACTAAATATTCTCTATCCCTAACCGTCACTCAAGGTAAGCTCCTGACCTTCAAACACAGAAACTGGGAAGGACAGAGAAGGAACGTGAATTTTACTTGATTGCTTGGTAGGGACAGGGTCAGAGGAGGGTTCCCGTCTAAGTTCCCGAGACAGTCAGGGCCGTCCCAGGGTTCTTAGTGGCCCTGCAGGAGCTCTGCCTCCTGCCCCTTCCGCTACAGCCAGGTCTGACATACACCACATGCAGCCTCACTGGGACCAGTGGCTGGGTAAGGGAAAAATCAGTTTAACTGAAATTACCCACCAATCTTCTGATATAACGTCCATTTTTTCTTTAAATGTGAGCTCACTGCTTAGAGCTCGCCACTATTTTTCTTGACTAAATCAAGTCTATAATACAAAATACATTACTTCCAGGCTGGGTTTCTTTAAGACGTTAAAAAAGATCTGTAAAGGAAACTAAGTACAAGCTTTTAGAGTTTTTGATGATTTCCCTTCCATCTTTCATAGTGTCCTGCCCACACAGGATGTCGATTTCCCCCAGAGCACCAACATTTCGTGTCTACAGGACATCAGGGAATTAGCCAGGGGCAGCTGCAGGCAAGCAGCTGAAAGTGTTTCCATTGCTGAGGACTCAGGGCAGGCTGGCGAGTGTAACCCAGGGACCCTCAGCCTGCCGCCTTTTCCTGGAAACAGACTTTTCCTGGGACAGTCAGGTGTGGCCTGTGAAGCCGGGAATCCTTTCTACCTGGCCCTTCACAGAAGTGTTAGCAGCTGCTCCACAGGAGTAGAGAATGTGACTGACTGAACATGTGTTGCTTGCAGGGCAATGGACTGTTCTCCATATATGACGACACCTTTAGGTTGGGTTTGAAGAAATGCTGCACCATTTTGGGTCTCAGCCGCACCTCAGTACATCCTGTCTGTAGCTGCCACTGAACTAGGAGGCAACTCTGCCGCACACACAGGCTGTCCGTGTCCGTGGGCTCTGCCAACCTCAGCTGCGCAGCCCCCGCTGGTTTTGGGGAGGGGGGGAGGGGAGTGGGAGGAACCAAGCAGATGCCTTCCTGTGCTCGCCTATAACACTCTCAGGAGTTCTCATTCACCTGTGCTCTTGCTCCTTCAGCGTGAGGAGGTCATGAAGCTGCTGCACCTGCTCCTTCTCTTGGAGCAGGGAGGTGCGCAGGAGAGTTATTTCCTGGTCGGCAGCGGCTGCTTTGAGCTCCACCTCTTCAATAAGCCGCATCTGGGGACACACACAGCCCAGTACTTAGATGATAAACCCCCACCTCCATTTCTGTAGCAGCTCCTGAGAAAAGTGCCTTCTAACAACAGGACGTGGTGCCTCAGTGCCTACGCCAACTTTCAACAGGTCCCAGGTGACTATATTGTGGCCACACCAGGTCCAGACCCAGACACATGCGACACACTGGCACTGTCTACTGCTCACCTCACCCAGACCAGTGTGTGTGACAGTGAAATCCCTTCAGAACACAGAAATGGACACAGACACAGAGAACAGACCGACTGTTCAGAGAGGAAGGCGTGCGGGCCTGGGTGAACAGATGAAGGGATTAAGAAAAAAGTATACAGCTGGTGTGTTACAGAATTGTACACCTGAAACCTATAAAATTTTATTAACAACGTTGCCCCAATAAATTCAATTAAAAAAAACAACCAAACCTTCAGGCACCCCAAAGAGCCTTTACATCCTGGTTCTGGGAACACAACCCCAGCAACCTGCAACATGTCCACCAGGTCTGATGGCCCTGTGAGCGCAGGAGACTTAATTCAAAAACAACTCCATGGGCTAACTGGCCACTGCACTAACCTCTGTACACTAACCTCTCAGCCCGCCGGGTAGCCAGAACTGTTTCTGACCAGAGCCAGGCCAGTCATTCACTCGGGGCCAACGGATGAACCAAGACACACCTGTGCCGCCTGCTGCTGCCCTTTCTGCTGCTCCATTTTCTCTAACGCTCTCTCCAGGGATCTCAGGTGTCGGATGTGATCTTCTTGCTGATCTCTTGCTTTAATTAACTCAATAGTTAGTTTTTTAATTTCATTTTGAAGCCTGTGTACCATAATTTCAAGTTGGACTTTGGAATTTCTCTCTTTAAAAATAATTTCCTTTAACCTAAAGCAGAAACCAGATGTATATGTTACTCATTAAAACAACAGGAACTGTATCAACATCAAAGGTCACAGTGGAGAAGATCTGAAGCATGTTTCAAACTCTCATTAGGTTAAAAAAGAAAAGGCTGAGAAATGGCACCACGCCTCCCTCCCGTCCCTGAAATAACACTGCACCCAGAAGACAACGCTCTTCCTGAATTAACGAAACTTCATCTCATGTGAACTTCGTCCACAGCAAACCTAACTGGACAACGCTTGTCAGGCTGTGCCCGGCATGGGCCTAACGGCCAGCAGGACAGATGGGACAGCTTGTGCCTTCTGGGAGCTCTTGCTGGGCCTCACTCAGAAGACCCATCAAGCTGATGCCTCCGGCTGAGCCCAATAAACAGGGCCTGCGTCCGTCCTTTGTTCTGAACCAACCACTGAAGCGCTAAATTCACCTACGACACTGTTCTGATCTCCAAGTTCACATTCCCCGTGCTGAGCCAGCTGCAGGCTTGGACGTGCCGTTACCTGTCCGTGGTGAGCAGGGCCAGGCTGTGGATGTCTTTTTTCTCCTTTGCGTGTTTATGCAGCTCACTGATATAATCCACGAGCTTCTTTTCAGCTTGCTCAGCTTTCCACCTTTTCTCCCTCTCCTGGTCGAGCTGTGTGACAAGTCTCTGAAAGAAAATACTAGTGTCACGTGAAGTGGGAAGTTACCTAACCTCTTGTCGCCTCACTGTTCTAATCCACAGCATGGGAATAGCAGCATTTCATTCAAGGGCTGTTTGAATTAACATAAGTGAAGCGCACAGATCAGGCCCGGCAGGCAATGGCCACTCAGGCTGTCAGCTGCCGTTCCAGCCATAGTGATGGTACTATTACTTTTCCCAATATCAAAGCCTCTGTAGGTGAGAATAAGAGGGGAAATGACAGCAGGAAAGGTGGGAGACTGTTTAAAAAGCAGTTATACTACTGGAAGAATAGTGCACATCACAATCAGAACCAAAGCTTCTCAAGCAAAACAAAATTATAAGCAAATCAGTCCACTAAAAACATGGGAATGATTCAAGCAAATATTGAAGGCTTTTAAAATTCTTCAATGCCCCTTCATCTGGAGTCCGTGGGTCCACAACTGGGTTCCAGGAGTCCCTGAAAATCCTGAGCTGTCTGTCACACATCTGGACGTGTGCACAAAGGCAGACACTGAGAGGACCCACAGATTTCCTGAGACATTTAAGTGTCTGGGAGTCAAAAGTTGGGAACCACTGCTCAAGGAATACAAATGTGAGAGTATAGACTAGTTTCCTCCTCCCCAAGACTCAACACAGGACCTCACTGAAACCTGATCCTAAGTAAGCGTGTAATTCCCGTTCCTTTAGAAATTACAAAAATAACATCACAGGAAACCTGGAATCCAGGAAGGGAAAATGAACTAATTTCCATCACACCAATAAAAATGCACACGACGCTTTGCTCATAAGAACATGCACTATTTTTCTGGAACTAGCTGTAACTGAAACCAAGATCACTGACATTCATTTTTCTGACTCTCTCAGCCCTACCCGGTAGGTGTTGTCTTCTAAGCAACTGCTGCCCACTTGAATCAGCTCAGTCTTCGGCTCCTCAGTCTCCTCCAGTTGGTTACAGCTCACGAGAGATGATCTCATATACAAGCCTTTAAAGAAAGGCTGTTTCACTTTATAATTATAACTGCAAAGAAGAAAACAGAAAATAACCTACAGAATGTGCTATGTTTCCATTTTCCATACCTGGAGAAGGGACAGTCTGTCCCAGACAAAGGGAACCTCTGTCTACATTTACACAGATGCACCAACCAAGTCTGAGTGGCAGGGCTGAGAAGTTGCATCACAGACGTTAGAAAAGTAAAAGGTATCCCATGAGACAGCTTTGAGGAGGAAGCCGAAGAATTAACTGTGTGTCTTATCTGAATTTTACAATGGAAACAAGTACCTTGTGAAAGGGTTGTTGTTTTTGTTGTGGTGCCTAATAGCCTGGATTGTTTTGGAGTAATATGGGATTTTTGATCTTCGAGGAATTTTTCTATTACATCCTTTTCTGTTTCCATAGTCACTCTCAGAAGTCACATCTGTGTCTCTCTTCGGTCTCACGTCTTTCTCGGGAACATTATCTATTAAAGAACTAGAAGTCTAGAATAAAAAACCAACAAACTTTGTTAAAAGTTCCATCGGTATAAAAGACTAAACTTTGAAATCTCCTGAAACATGCTGGCCTTTTACAAGATGAAGGGTTTATAAAGCAAGCTTGAAAGTAAACAAAGGCGACAGCTTCTGCTGTGGACAAACAAGCTCTTACCAGGCGACTCTCTCAAGGTAAGTTATAAACTCTGGGAAAATACAAGCAAAACAACAAACGAAAATGACTTGCAGGCCCTGAGAAGTGAGCACACATAGGCTTGTTCTAGAGGAGTTGACATGTGGGAAAATATGTCCCTGTGGTGTTAGCCTGAGAACATGTCACACTGTGCCGGAGTCTTCAACTCAGGTAGAAAAGCCAGGCTCTGGGGCTGAACCATCAACAGGACAGCGCAGAGACAGCAAGAAGCCCAGGAAAGGACAAGAGCAAACCGCCGAGGGTCAAAGTGACAGTTCAAGTCAAAGCAAGTCAATCACCTGCCACAACAAAAATATCCACACCCTTTGGAGACTCCTAACAGCAACATGGTGACATCACAAGATCCAGAATGAACCCAACAGCCCTGCCACAGGAGGAGTGGCCCTGGCTGACCTGCTCCCGGGAGAGGGGGTTCAGCAAAGACCTTATATGGAAACATGCAAAACCCATGGACACAGACAATAATGCAGTGAAGGCCTGGGGAGGGGGCAGGAGCACAGTAGAGGGGAAAATAAGGGGACATCTGTAATGCTTTCAGCAATAAAAATAAATTAAAAATAATAATAGTAAAATAAAAATAAATAAATCTTTGAGAAAAAAATTGACTCCCAATCCCCCATGTTCACAGACACGAGTCCAAAGAGTTGTTTCCTTCTTTTTGAAATAACAGGTGAGTTGGTGGAAATAAGGTGAAGCTCAACAGAAATTACACAGGGGATAAAGCACAATGAGGGAAGCGAGGGGAAGCACGCCGCCCCTCTCATCAAGAGCTCTGCAACAACCCGCTCCCGAAAAGACGAGGGTAGGCAGGCAGACACACACATGGATGAAGTACAGTGTTTCCGATTGGTCTGCTTGTACCAGTTTTTACCTTCTTTTCTGAACTACTATTTCAACAAACACAACTTAGAAAAACAGGAAAAACAGTTACTTCGTTGAGAAGCTGTAAAAACTGATCATCTAATTTCTGAAGCTTCATCTCATTCTGAAAATCGCCGTCATGATTAGCCTTCTCTGGCTCAGGAGACGGGCACATGGACATGAAGGCAGGCAGCCCAGTGTCGGTTGGTGTGCTTGAGAACTGGTCCAGGGGGGCCACGTTGTCACCCATGTCACCCATGGGGGCTGTCACCATCGGCATGCCGTCAATGATCTAGGACAGACACAGCCTAGACCTTAGTGTTACGCTGGTTAATTACAAGCGGAAGGCTCTTTACATCAGGGTAAACCCAATACTATACCTCATCTTCACTTATAGTTAGGGGACAATCAGACGAGACTAAATTATCCAAAAGGCCTTCGAAGCACTGCACACTTGAGGAATTCATCTGAGACAGATCGACTGGCTCACCAAATATGTTCTTGCCGTCCAAGACTCGGAGCTGGGGCAGGGTCTGCAACATCACAGCCTGGTACCCTGGAAAGACATTCAAAGTGAAAACTCAGGTGTCAAAGAGGCTAATCACTTCTAGAATCAACTGAATTCATCAGCTACCAAATGTATCTCCTACGGCTGCCGAGAGCACTCGCTGCTCAAACAGGAGACTCTCTAAACAGAATAACTAACCTGTTCACCGTGTTCTTCTTTTAACAGCAACTTAGTTTGTCTAAATAACTTATTTGCAAACACATAAGAAGAGCTGCAAGGCTTCAGACAAACGCAAGCAGGCTCCCAGAGCAGCTGCCCGCACTGCGGCCCACCTGGCATGCGGCACACAGGGTTGTCCTCGCCGTCCTTCTCCAGGGCCAGGTGGGTCAGGAAGTGCAGGCCCACCACGCACTGCAGTAAGTGGTGGATGCTGTCTATGCAGTTGCTGTGCAGGTCGACGTACCGGAGCTTATGTTTGATTCCATGAAGGGCCATCAGACCTGCAAGACGAGGAAACCCTGCTGATGCCCCAGAGCTCACTGAACATTCCGACGTGGGGTCTGTTTCGAGGCGAAGGTGCAGCACGAGCGAGGCCTCAGGGTGAACCCTGCACTTCGGGAGACGGTCAGCCAAGTCAACTGGTTTTTTTAGAACAGAGGCTCCCGGTGTGAGTTCTCCTCTTCAAACACAACACTCGGCCTCCTGGGCCCTGCAGGTGCTTCCAGAGCAGCGTAAACAAGGGCCCCAGCCTCCTTTCTGATGAGCAGACACTGAGTCCACTTCCACTGTAGGTTTGAGCATAAAATACAGTCCCCGGTACTACCAGTAGCCCCAGCTTACCTAAGGTGTGGTAAGCTAGGAACTATCTTATCCAAGATTTCCATTGCTCAGGTCAGGAAATTGCACCCAGAAAGTAACAGGCTCTGCTCACGGCACACACCAGTGACAGACCCACAGCCCATACTCATCCTCCTACTTCACATCTTTGGGGAAAAAGTAAAGAAAAATTAAAATACTGCTGCTACTTCAGCTGAAGGGCGGGGACCAGATCACTTCCTCTTTCCATGTGCTAACACCTGGCATCGAGGAGCGTTTCTCTGGCAGGGAGAAAGCAAGTGAGAGGACAAGGCCGCTTCAAACGTCGACGAGGCCCACAGAGGCCACTGGGACTGCTGCTCTACCCTTATCTGAGGAATGACCACGAAACTGTATCACCGCAGTCAGTTAAAAAGTAGGCAACAATTTTTAACCTTCTTAGTTGAAAAGAAAAAAATACTTATTTCGTCCTCAATTTGCCTGGCCTTTGGGATGTTATACACACATACTCTCTGATCTGGTGGGACAAACCTCAGGTGGCTTTGCAATTTAAATTACAATTTTATTCAAAGTAAATGACAAACTCAGTTTCAAGTGTTCAGAGGCCACATCTGGCTATTGGGTGCCATCCCAGACAGCACACATGGATAGTACTTTCATCCCTGTAAAAAGTTCTGCTGGAATTCTTCCTCTCTCTAGAACGGGATACTCATTAATCATCTAAGATTAAAATATCATTTGCCCCAAAGGAGGGCCTTTCGATCCAAGTTTCTTTCTGTTACGGATCACATTAGTTTTCATTCCAACTTTTCATTTAGCTGTAGCTTTGACATCAACACATTCCCTAGATGAGAGTTTTGGACAAAAATTGGGTTATTCAGTTTTCAATATGCTGAGCTCAGTTCAACGCACCACACATGGCAAATATTTGGCGTTAAAGGGAAATTAGGCATGTCTACTTACCACTGAGATCGTTTATGTGGTTATACGATAAATTCAGTCTAGTCAGATTAATCAGTGCCTCAAGTCCTGAAATAAAATGAAATAAAATAAAGCTTTTATGGGATGCAAATAATCAATGAATTAGAGCTATACAGGGTGACAATACTATTTCAGACTGTTTTGAAACAAATAACAGTGAAATCAATTTCGCTGGTATTTTACAAAACACTTTAAAAATATTGTTAACTTTTCTAGAAGAAACACATTTTTATATAATAAATTTAAGGTCAGTTTTCAAAAGTTTACTATTTATCTCATTATTTCAGGAAGGGTAAAAATGGACTTAAGTCATCTTTCTTATTCACAGTTTTACAAGAAAATCACTTACAAACCTTCTATTCTTGTGATCAGGTTGCAAGACAAATTTAAAGTGCGCAGCTTGGTCAGTGTGCTCAGCCCTTCGATTTGACTTATTTGATTCGATGACAGATCTAAATGCTGTAGATTCCAAACATGATCAATGGCTTCGATCTTGGAGATGTTGTTGCAGTGCAGATTGATGGCATGGAGGGTTGAATCTAGGGATAACTCCGATATGCTATAAAAGAAAATATGTACTGTTGAAAACAGGTAAAAAATGGATTTTGAAATTGTGACCAAATAACGAAAATTAACCCAAAAGCATGTAGATTAGCGTGAGCTCTACTGGTTCTATAATGAAATCCTAGTTGCAGTAGCCTTGAAATGTCTCAGAAGGTACAGCGATTCTTATCACAAACCAGCATTTTTGAGCATTTATATAAACAAGAAACCCACTCAAGAGAGGCAGGTGACCCTGGGCATGTCTAGCTTCTCCATGCAAAGTGATCAGCACACAGCGGAGGCCCTGGGATCCCTACACCCCAGCTCAAATCTGTGTTCTACCACTTTATTTACTGTTACATGAATAAACGAGTTAACCTCTAAGCCTGTTTCCTCATCTCATTCAACTCTCACAATTCTAAACAGTATGTATCATAAGGAAACTGAAGTTTTCAGAAATCAAACAACTTACCCATGCTCTTGTAGTTACAACCTAATGGAGCCGGTATGAATCCAGATCTGGCTCTGCAGTTTATCATCTCACTTTCTTCACTGTCTGCAATGGCTGCGTAACCCAGGATGTGGCTGATTTCACCGGGCATTGCTGTTTCTAGGGAACAAGTCCCTGCCCTCCCTCACTGAGGACTGGAATGCACGTCCCCTGAATGGGACCATCTCTTCAACTTCTCAATTACTGCCCCATAAACCAGAACCTTTCTGAAGACAGCTCATCGAGGAATACAAACTAGTGTCCGCAGTTCAGAGGAGCTGATGGAGGCACGGTCAGCACTGGGACATGCAACGTCATGGCATTGGCTCCATGTCCTGTGCCCCATGGCAGAGAAAGATGCAGCATTTCTAAATGTCCAACTAGCAGCCTCTACAGCAAGGTTGGGAACCTTTTTTCTGCCAAGGGCCATCAGGATATTTATAACATCTTTCTCGGGCCACATAAAATTACCAACTTAAAAATCAGCCTGCCTTATTTGGTCAAACATTTAATTAACTCACCCCCAACGTGATGGCTGGTACTGATGCTCTTTGGCCAGGCCTTGGCAGGGCCAGACGTTCCCCACCCCTGCTCTACAGGTACGACTGTTGAACTATTTCCCAATTATCCAGCTTCTGTCATCTACCGAGCTATTCCTTAGTCCAGACCTTACGTTACTAACACGTGCTCTTAATGACAGCCGCCTATTTCCTGAAACATCTCTGCGTCTGGAAATTAACATTGTGCAGATCATGCAGCACCGCAGAAGAAGCACAGAGTGAAAATAGACGGAAGTGGGTTTAATTCTAACCTAACCACTCACCAGCTGCACGAGGCTGGGAAAGTTACTTACATCGTCTGAGTCTCAGACTTACACATGAGAAACTACCACCTTGCAGAGCCTCCTGCGGGAGGGTGGGCGGGCGAGGGTACAGGCAACACGCAGGCCAGGCGGCCAGCCAGCGACATCTACTACCTACAGACACTCCTCTGAAAAACACCCTCCGGCCGACTTCAGACCAGGGTCCAGAACAAGGCGCTTTCATTAGGAGCCGCCAGGCTGGCAGCGAGGGGGGAACAGCACATGCAAAGGTTCAGAAGGGCCACGGCCCAGCCCGCTGTTGCTCAGCCCGGGGGGATCCGTGCAGGTGGGGAGATGGTAGGAGGTAAGAGGTAAGGCTGAGAGGTGAGGGGTCGGGGTGAGAGGTGAGGGGTCGGGCTGAGAGGTGAGGGGTCGGGGTGAGGGGTCGGGCTGAGAGGTGAGGGGTCGGGGTGAGAGGTGAGGGGTCGGGGTGAGAGGTGAGGGGTCGGGGTGAGGGGTCGGGCTGAGAGGTGAGGGGTCGGGGTGAGAGGTGAGGGGTCGGGGTGAGAGGTCGGGCTGAGGGCTGAGGGGTTGGGGTGAGAGGTCGGGCTGAGAGGTGAGGGGTCAGGCTGAGAGGTGAGAGGTCGCGCTGAGAGGTGGCCGGGGCCGGTCAGTAACCCAGGACAAGGGCCGGGCGCTCCGTGCACAAGTCCGCGCTGCACGACAGGGAGACTCGGGGCCTCAACAGGGTCAACTTTAGAGCTCGCGAGGGGTTCGAGGGCAGGAGCCGGGCTCTGCAGGGGCGGCTGGAAAGGGGAGAGGCCGGGGCCCAGGCCGGCCGGAGTCTAACGGGGCCCCCGGGAGGGAGGCAGCGCGGGCTCCGGCGCCCCGCCCCCCACCGGCCCGGGCAGCCCGCCGCCGGCGCCCTCACCTCCGCAGGCCCTTGTCCATGCAGCACAGGTCCCCGCAGCTGCTGTCGCCGTCCCCGTTCTCCACCGCGGCCTCCACCGGCGCCTCCATGGGCGCGGAGCGGGTCTCAACCGGCGCCGGGGCTGGGTCCGCCCGCCCGGAACACGCCTCCCGGAAGCGCGGCCCGCGGGGCGGGGCCAGCGCTCCTCCAACCGACGGCCGCGCTGTCCCGCCCGCCGGCGCCGCAAAGCGGGGAGTTCGCGCCCCCGCGCCGAGGGCTGCCCTTCCTTTTACGACACCCAGGGCGCTCGCCGGGCTCTTGCCGTAAAGCGAGCAGCTTCCGGCGCGAGCGGCTGGAGGCGCGCGTCCTGCCGGCGGCTCCTCGGCGTCGTTCGTATTCGCTAATGAGCGCGGGGCCGGAAGTGTTACCGCGCCCCGCCCCCGCCGCCCCGCCCCCGCCGCCCGCGTCCGGCTGTGCCCACGCCGCCTTCGCTCGTGTGCACGGCGGGCGGGCTTCACCCCAGGGTGCCCACCTGCCTGGCCGTGGGCGCTGGGTGCCTTCCCGCGCCCGGCCTGCCCTGGGGAGCCCGCCGCGCGCCGGAGTTGTCGCAGCTCGGGGCGCCCGCCGCGGGGCGCTCAGGGCGCGCGGGGCTCCGGGCTCCGCCGTCACGCGGCGCCTCCCTCCCTCCCTCCCGCAGGCCCCGCCGCCCGTGAACGCCCCGCCCGCCCGCGGGGAAGGACGTTGGGCAGCCGCCGCCTTTCCTAACCGCGTCCTGCACGGTGGTGGTTTTTCCATTTAAGTGGCACCGCGGACGTGCGCGCCGGCAGCGGGGCCCCGCGCTGGGAAACGCCTTGTCGCCGCGCCAGGGCCACCTGCAGCCCGAGACCGCGGGACGACTGGCCTCACCCCCCAGCCCCCCGACCCCCTGTACGATTCACCCCAAGCCCCCCCGCCCGACCCCAGGGCCCCTGTATGATCCATCCCCCAGCCCCCCTCCCCGACCCCAAGGCCCCTATGGGATCCATCCTCAAGCCCCCTTCCCCCCACCCCAAGGCTCCTATAGGATCCATCCTCAAGCCCCCTCCCCCCACCCCAAGGCTCTTATAGGATCCATCCCCCAGCCCCCTCCCCGACCCCAAGGCCCCTATATGACCCCAAGATACATAGTACCATAAACCTGGAGACATCTTGCAGGCTTCCGCTTGCTCCCTTGGGAGACTCCCAGCCGATTTTCAGCCTCACTTCACAGCTGGAGCCTGAGACCTCCCTTGCTGACCGGTCCTGTTGCCTTGTGCCCTTGTGGATCCTGTGCCCTGGGTACCATGTTTTCACCTTCATCTGGGGTTATACTCTGCCGGGGCACATACCCCACAGGAGCTTCTTGAGAAGGGCTGTGACTGTATTGCTGCTTCAGTTTCGAGATGTTCCGAGGTTCATCTTATTGGTCCCCCCCCACACACACTCCCCTAGCTTCCCTTTTCTCCAATGCAGATGCCGATTGCCACTCATTCCTCCTAAGTTTCAAAACCTGATTACACCTCTTATTTGCTGTTGTTTCCTGTCTCGTTCTTTTTTTAAAAAAAACCACTATCACCCGGCTGGGCGTAGCTCAGCGGCTGGGCATCGACCTAGGATCCAGGAGATGGGGATTCGATTCCTGCTCAGGACACATGCCTGGGTTGAGGGCTCGATCCCCAGTCGGGGGCGTGCAGGAGGCCGCCGATCCATGGCTCTCTTATTAGTGATGTTCCCATCTCTCTCCCTCCCCTTCCTCTCTCAGAAGTCAATAAAGATATATTTTTGAAAAAAAAAACTAACAACCCCCCACTCTCTGTTTATGCATATTTGGTGTATTTGCTGTCACGTTAGTTAGTGGGCTTTCAGAAGGGAGCAGGTGGCAGCACGTATCACACCGACCAGCAAACTCATCACGCGTTCAGGTACCAGGATTGTAGAGCAGCCAAAGCAGGGTTCCCAGGGTGCAGGGCCGGGTGGGGCATGGACTTGCTGCTGCCCCTTGGAGATCAGGCCTTTCTCACTCAGCGCCACTAAGCAACGCGGGCACTAGGTGGCGCTAGCGAAAGCGCCTGTGTTCTGAACAGGCCCCTTGTTCAAGGGCACCAAGGCATCAGCAGGCCCTTTACGGGGTACCTCGGTTTCCCAATGTAACCTGTTCCGGAAGACCGCTCGAGTTCTGAAACGTTCGAAAACTGAGGGGTCGCCCAGCCGGGTGTGGCTCAGCGGTTAAGCGTCGACCTAGGATCCAGGCGATCAGGGTTCGATTCCCGGTCAGGGCACATGCCCAGGTTGCGGGCTGCAGCCGATCAATGACTCTCTTCATTGATGTTTCTCTCTCCCTCCCTCTCCCTTCCTCTCTCTGAAATCGATAAAAAACATATTTAAAAAAATATTTAGTAACCGCTTTGGCATGGCACTAGCTAGTATGACAGGAGGGACACAGCTGGAAGAGGTGGGCAGGCCGACTGGTGCCCACCGGCTGAGCCTCCCTTCTGACGGCTGCGTGTCCAACTGCCCTCTGGACTGTGACTCAAGGGCAGGAACTGTGTCTTTCTAATGAAAACATTTTAAATCACAGGGGACATACAGTATTTTATTAGTTTCAGGTGTACAGCATAGTGATTAGACATTTATATAACCTACGAAGTGACCACCTCGATAAGCCTAGTACCCGCCTGACACCACACATAGTTATTCCTGAATTACTGACTACATTCCTTATTTCTAATTTGGCATCCGAGTCTCAAGGCTTGGCTTGCCTCACAGTAGGTGCCCAACCAACGCGTGCTAGGTGAACAGCAATTTCCAGTGAAGGCCTCCTCGGTGTCTGACAGGTGCATGTGCTCAGCGCGTGAGCTTGTGATGAGGGAAAATCTCGTCCGGAGAAAGGTGCCAACCGCGGGACAGGCGGTCTCAGAAATTCCTGCGGTCCTGGGTGCTCATCAGCTCCCGCGATGTGTCATTCCTTCCCCATAACACTCGCACTATGTGAATTTCATCTTTTTTCATCAAAAAAAGGATATCAAGGGCAAAAAACTCATTACTTCCTCAAACTCACTTTATAAGCTGTGGCATTTTCCAGTTACAGTAAAAAGAAATTGCCAGCGTTGGTTTAAGTCTTATCAGCATCCGGGACTCTGGTTTCTTAATCCGTCCTGACAGTTTGTCTTTCCCTGATTATCTAATCTTGTTTCACCGCGGCCCGAGCCTCCGAGGCCCGGGATGGCTGAGCCATCATTTCAGATTTATCTCGGAAGCAGCTGTAACAAGAAAAAAAGGGGAGGAAAAAACCCCCAAACAGGCCAAGGCCTGTTGGTTTAAACACCTCTTGTTTGTAGCGTGAATTGTATAATCTCCAGTTCCCTGTCCCCGGACTCCCCTCCTGAAGACGCAGAGCTCCAAGCCAAGTTTGGAAAACGTATCGCCCCGGCCAGCTTGGCTCAGTGGTTAGAGTGTGGGCCTGCGGACCGTACGGGTCCCAGGTTCGATTCCAGGTCAAGGGCACGTACCTTGAGGATTTAAAAAAAAAAAGAAAGTATATCTTAAAGCTCTCGTGACTCCATTGGTTTCCCCCGCCCTGGTTTTCCATTCTACAGAATGAGGTCACTTTGCCCATTTCTCTTCCTGTAACGACATTTAGATTTCCCATAACGTAAACACTTGTGGATTTTTAAACAGGATTGGACTGTCCTCCAGCGGTACATGCTGGTATTTATTACAGACCTTTTCCCTAATAGATTCAGGTCCTGCGTGTTTTGAATTCATGGCGTTTGTGAGCTGACAGGTGATGACTGAGGGACAGGAGTCCACAGGGAGGGCACTAAGAGCCCGGGCTCAGGAACAGCAGCCCGAGTCCCAGCCCCGTCTCTGCCGCCGGCCCCACGGGTCACACGTCCTCTAGCAGGTGACTTTATCCGGGACCTGCGGTTCTGTTCTGTCACGTGGGGCAGTGATTCACACGGGAAGAGAGGAAAAAGCACCCAGCTACTTGGATTTAAAAATGTTTTTGAGATGTTAACAAAGAAGAATTAAGACGGACCCTACATTTGAGGCGTGGTAGTGACCTTTTTAAGGTTTGGAGGACGTCGGAGTTTGGAGAAGACTGACGTTTCCTGCCTGCTGCTGTCAGGGAGCGTTGGCCGGTCCTGTTTGCAGCCGAGAGCTCTGGTTCCAAGCTTCAGGACGGAAGGCGGAATCAGAGACTCGGCGACCAGAAGGGACCATGGAAGGGGTCCCAACAGAGAGCTCCGAGTTTCCCAGACAGTCGCCGCTCTCGTTTCCCCTCACCCACCTCCAGGGATGGACGTGCTGCCCCTGGGGCGCCCTAGCCCATGTTAGCCCAGGTGAGTCCGGGCCTGTATCTGTGATTTCCACCCACGGCCCCCCTTTCTTTCCTTTTCGGGATGACTGCCCAAACGCGAACACACACGCAATCTTTCTGCAGGAGCGTCAACACGGAGGCCCTCTTGCTTTGCTCTGTGGGCGCACGGCGTGGTTAAGATCTAGCGAATGAGCAAAGCTGGACGCTCGGGCGGCATGCTTCCCTCTTCCTGCCCGAGTTCATCCTGTGCATCCTGTGGCACTGGGCCACCTTGCTGTCCTCGCCATGGCACCTGTGCCTTCCCCTGCAGGCCGTGTCTGGTGACCTAACAGGCCCCCTGCGGTTCGGGCACCAGCTGGAGGGACGGTGACGGGCCCTCCCCTACGGGTCACGGTGGAGCTCGGAGAGCGCAGCCCGGGCGTAAAAGGAGGCCAGCGAGGAGCGTGCAGGAGAAAGACAAGCAGGTTTCCAAGCGTTTGCTGGACGTGCCTGTGCAGCTTTGCTGAATTTCGGAATGTGTGTGCAGGTTTGCTGAATTTCGGAATCATGGCTTAAATTGTAAATGAAAGAACTCTAGATAAAACATATGCCCTTTAATTTCGAAATTCAATTAATCAGTGACCATGAGGTTTCCAAAGCTGCCAAAGGAATTTTGAAACCAAGGTGCACGTACAGGGCCTTTTATTTAAAATGCTGTGATTTCACACTTACCCTGAAACTCCCAGAGCTCCCTGGGACACAGAAATTAATCTCCCACCCCTCTCCCTGCTGCTCTCTGCCGCCTTGCTTATGATTAATGGCTTAAAAGGGAAAAACCTCTCTCACTTGAAAATACTTTCTCTGAGTGGTAAAAAAAATAAATAACTTGACTTTGCAAATCATTCCGTGCCCACTCATCTCTATTTTTACAAAATTATCTGCTGTACTCAAAAATATTTTCCCTAAAAAATCAAGTTTACAAAAACCAATTACGGCTACTTAAAGATGATATGCTTAGTTTCCTTAAAGACTATAGAAATGACAAGAATATTTTTAAAACTGTCTCGTTTCTCCTCCAAAACCTGTAAAAAAACAATATAACTTCTGAATTTTATGCATAAAGCTCCAAAATTATCTAATGTAATAAGAACCGGAGACTCTAGAGCAAGACCCAGTAACTATGACACAGGTAATAGGAATAAATAATCAGCAAGCTCTCTGCCCAGACTAAGTGACGTGAAACTCCATTAACAATGCGAAGCAACTGCTCGTCCCCACAGCGCACTACGCAAGCAACATTTTTACTAATTATAGATGAGAGTTAACGCTTAGTCACAGGAAACATCGGTATTTTTAAGCAGCGTCTATCTGCAGACAGAGCTCCAATGCTTTGCGTCATGACGGCCCCCACTCGCCACCGCTCATGAGCAGGCTGCCAGCTGCGCCACCTCACCTGCCCGGGCACGAGGGGCCCGTCCCTGACACTTCAGCCCTGGGCGGCCTTCTCCCTTCTTCAGTTCTTAGTGAAAGTTAAAATTTTGTCCCCACAGCGGAAGTTGATAATCTACCACTTAAACTCATTAATTAATTGCTTTACATTTATACATAACCTCCATATAACCGTTTCGGAAAAAACCTGAACATTCATTATAAAGAACTATAAAGCTCAGTGCTGCTCAAAAGGGTTTGACGACACAACCTACCTTCTAATGTCGTCAAAAACCCGGATTAATTTATTTTTAATATACCTTTATTGATTTCGGAGAGAGGAAGGGAGAGGGAGAGAAACATCAATGATGAGAGTCACTGATCGGCTGCCTCCCGCACGCCCCCTGCTGGGGACCCAGGAGCCTGCAGCCCGGGCCTGTGCCCTGACCGGTAATCGAACCCCGATCTCCTGGATCCTAGGTCGATGCTCAACCGCTGAGCTACGCCGGCCAGGCTGGATTACTTTTTAACACCTGGTCACTGCCTCGCACCTTTGACCACAATAAGTGGATAATTCTTTTTTAAAAATGTTTTTATTGATTTTAGAGAGAGAGGGAGGAGAGAGCAAAAGTGAGAGAGAATCGATCATGTGCCACCTGCACCCCCTCCTGGGAATTTATCCTGCAGTAGAGGGTGCAGACGTGTGGAAGGACGGTTACACTTACAAGGGAAAGGAGAAGGGTTTGTTAGAAGCACGGGGTACGGGGCAAAGGATCAGATGGGGCTCGCTGGGGCCACGATGAAGACTCTCCCTTCAACCTCCTGAAATTGGCCCGAGTTCCGCTTTCGGCTAATTCTAACCTTGAAACCGGCAGGGAGGGGCATCGGGGAGCCCGGTCCTCCTCTTTAACGAGGTGCCACGGGAGAGGGCGAAGTTCTGCAGGGACCGACAAGCTGAGCGTGAGACAGAAGTGAAATTTTACTACACCGTTAATGGAAGTACAGGCCGGAGGCCTCGGAAGTGGACTGGAGGGATCCGGCTGTTTTATTTCACAGACAAGGAGAGTTAATAAAGTGATTTATATTCACGGACGGCTTAGGAGAAAGAAATTAAACCCTGCCTGGGACCTGAGCATAATGAATAACTTTCCCTTTTGGGAACTGAATGTAAGACGTAGGAGAACCAGGTGGTGGTTTTCATATATTCAGAGTAATTCAGCATATATTTGTGCACCAGATTGTATGTCTGACTAAAGATGCTTACCCAGGTCCTCCTCCCCCCAGCTTTCACCCCCCAAAGACCAGGCACTGTGTTCGCCAATGTTCTCCATAGAAACAGAACCAAATGCATATATTTATATATATATATATATATATATATATATATATATATATATAAAATCTCAACGTTACTGCTGCTAAGGAAGCTTGGCCAGGGGAGAATTGCGAATCTGTTTCAGCTACTGAAAGAGTTCTCTTCACTCATTGAAAAAACACAAAAGCCAAGAGAATAAATGATTTCAGGAGCTAGAAATGACAATGAAAACCGAGCAGGCAGGACATTTCCAGCCAGGCGGGGTCCTGCAAGAGACAACCAGAGGAGTCAGCATTTTAAAGGTCGTCTCCCTCCGAAGCTCGCTGACCTCCTTTCCTGGCCCTTTCCCAAGTCTTTGTCGGTTTGTTCAGCGTGGAAGCTGACAGATTGTGTCGGCCTTGGACAGGAGGTGCTCTTCTCCCAACCAGCGCTAGGGGAGGGGTCCATGCCCCTACTTTCCTGCCTTTGAGTTTGAAATGTCTGGCTTCACAGACAACAGACTGTGCATCTGTCAGCTGATACATTATATGGCTTGATTCGCCTGTTAATGAGCAATCGTGACTTGTCAAGATGTCTCAACTGTAATGCATTTGCGTGCATTTAAAATTTTGTTTTAAAAAGTTTTTCAAATGTTTAAAAGTTGGGTTTCACCTTTAATATGTCTCCTAAGAATGGCCATGTTTGATATGAATTAGCTTTTACTCTTAAATTAATGGGAAGCCAACAGCCGTAGGCAGGAGGACCTCGGTTTGGGTCCCCACCTGGAAGGGTTGTCACACCTGTGGGCCTGATGATCATAGTTTTCTTCCAAAGGGGAGAAAGAATTGTCACCTCGCCAGTCTCTGTTAGATTCGGGGCTGAAGAATCGACTAACTACGTTTCCATAGGGCTAGGCAGATAAATATCAAGATTTTAAACTTCGCCAAGGGGGAGGGTTCACCTCTTTTGTTGACGGATGCATCCTAAGGACTGAGAGGAGGGCCTGACCCATGATGGGAGCCCGGTCGCTGTTTGTCAGGTGAGTGAACCTGTCGATGTAAGAAACATCCAAACCTGTAGAGAATTTTTATGAGTTTATTTGAGCCAAACTGAAGACAATTGCTGGGAAGCAAAATCTCAAAGGATTGAGAAAACGCTCCGGAGACGGCAGTTTTGCACCTTGTTTGATCCATGAGAATCCAAGGGGGAGACGCAAGGGGATTCCGTGAGATCCGCTGGTGAGAGATTCGGGAGGCGGGAGAGAGCGGGGAAGCCGCTGGGGTTGGATAGAAAGTAAAACGATGGAGACACTCTTCTTTCATGAGAAACTGGCAAACTGAGGGGTAGAGTTTGAACCGGGCATAAATACCTATATGGACATAGTTTTGCTTTCTATCCTGAATAATTTTCTTAAAATTTCTATATTTGGATGAAAAAGCATGCCTTGTGGACGCGTCAACCAGTGTGACTTCTGTCAGAACGGGGGGCCGCCACCCGGCTTCCTATCCCGTGGCCCATCCACGCGTCCCACAAGCCCCTCCATGAAGACGTGGGCATCCGGGACGCATGACATGCGTGTAAGTCACGCTGCTTTCACGACGGCGCTGATTTTGTGGCATGACAGTGACTTAAAAACCCAAACTCAATATTGCAAGGAAGGGCTCCCCAAAGAAGGCTACACGCCAGCTTTGTGTGAAAAGAAACAGAATTTATTAAGAAATTATATGCTGAATTCTGCTACAGTCTGTGAAGTCAGGGTCCTCCATTTCCACAGCACAAGACAACAGCTAAGAGCTCTGGACACTCGCGACGCCGGGACGGCGAGCTCCCGGTCACAGGAGATGAAGAAGTGATGTCCGCGCTCAGCTAAAGGTTTGGGTCCCAAGACCAGACGATCCTTCCCTCCTGCTCACCTGCGCTGGCGCTCACGCCGTCCCTGGGGCCTCCCGGCCCGACGACGCGCTGGGTGGAGCTGGGCCACGTCCGTCCAGCGGAGCAGAGGGCGACTGGACTCGCGGTCGACCCACAGTCCTTTAGCTCTCGCATCCCATCCGGAATAGCTGCATTCTTTATTCGTAGAAATGGTGCTTACAGGGGGCAGAAATATAACCTTTCAAGTATTTTATCCATATGATCTTAAGTGCTTTAAACGATAAGTTAAAAATAAATTACAAAAACTAGCATATGATGCATCTTTTCTTACACAACATCGTCGGAAATAAGCTTTAAACGTAGACTGGCAACATCACCCGACTTTATACACGATCGATGGTAAAACATGCTAATCATAAAAATAGCTTTTACAAATATACATTTGTATATAGTGTCTCCCTTACCATTCATAATATCCTTCACATTTTAAGACATTTTTAAGACAAAAAAATAAAACCAAAACCCCACCCCACCCCGCCCCCAAACATAATTAGCAAAGGGAAACGCACATTTACAACCTAAACCATAAAAACCCGACCATTATACAGCTCAGAACGCAGAGGAAATGGAATCGCTAAGACTGAACAACGCTGTCCGTTTTACTGATTTGGGTTTTTATATAAACTGAACAGAAGACGCTTGTCTCTGGGAAGAAGCCTCCCTCACAGTCCTGGGGGCCGTCGGAGCCTCTCTCCTGTCCGTGGTTCCGCTCCCTCGCTCGGATCACTTTATCTGCAGGAACTGAGAAAAGAAAAGCAAGTATTTTAGGACACGCGGGTTTGTGGCTCACGGCCGGGAGCGCGCGGACGCGAAAGTTAGACGCCGAGGCCGGGCAGGACACCGCTAGGGAAGCGCTCGGTCCTCAGGGAGCTCTGGGTTCCCAGATCCGTCGTCGAAGGCGACATGAAGACCACCGACATTCATGAGGAGTATGATTTTTCAAGTCTGGCTAACTGCATGGCTGAGATCGGCCACTGTCGCTCAGCCGAGCTCTAGTCCAAGCCAGAGCAGAAGCGCCTGACATCCTGGGCTCGGGAAAGAGGTGCGGGCCGCTCAGGGACCTTCGCTGTCTTAACAGGAGCGACCACGGGTGGTCTTCCTGGAAGAGGCGGCCCGGCATTCTTGCTGCCATTTTCTCAAGGATGGCAGACACTCGGGCGCCGACTGGCTGGTACAGGGGAAGCTACCTGCGCTCTGTCCTCGATAGAGGGGGATGGGCCTACCGGCTGCGCCGGGGCCGGGATGCCCTTCAAACAAACCCTCCTGGAGACGGATGCTCCCAGCTCTCTGCCTCCCCACTCGGGCGAGCCTGGGTGGGACTGAACCGTGCAGCTGACTTCTATCGACAGCGGTGAGAGGGGTGGTGCTAACCGACAGGGGAAGCACATCTAACTTCAACCTCATGCAGCGATACATCTGACGGAAACCCGGGTCAGCACCGCGAGGAGCGAACACTCCTTACCTACCGCTCTACCGGAAAAGCGTACTTTTCCGAGAAGCCTTGCGACCTCTTTACGATCAGAAACGCTTCTGTTCTTTTTCCTAATGGAGATTTATAACTAATAAGTGATTTAAAAAGTATAGATAATCTGTATTTTTAGGTGGCATCTCTAAACAGCAAAAAAAAAAGTGGAAGGAAACATGTGGATGATAAAGGTCTGCGATGCTCGGTGACATCTCCATGGTTACTGTGCCGGTGTAACAACCGCCCTTCTACCCGATGCGATTTGCAGTCTTTACGTTTCCCCACAAACTGGAGGTAATTCCAGTTAAAATGATCCTTTTAAAGTCAAATGAAGCACATCTCCACCTACCAGGCAACTGATGAATTATTTCTCATGAATGGCTGATGGGAAGAAAGGAAACATTTACAGAAATAGGTGGCGAGTTTTGCTACGCACACGTGCGCACATATCTCAGAATTATTTTCCTGTGGAAATAAAATTCTTTCCTCTGGTTCTCAGGTGCTTTACATTCACCTCCCTGCAGAGCCTGCCTCGGGCTTTACATTATTTGCTCCAACTATTTTTACTTAAAAGCACCGTGCAGAAGCTAGCATTTTTTAACATCGCCTATTGTTGTGTGAGATGACGGGGCTAATAGAATATGCCGGGATTTTAACACAACAAACTTCACGAGGGACCCGTATAAATAGTGTAACCAAATCATTTACATTTTTTCCTTTCAAAGTTATTAAAATTTCCTACAACCGGCATTTCCACTAAATTCTGTTCCCCGAGGGGAGAGATTAAGTTTGCCATTCACATAAATTCATGGCAGAGGTTTTTATAAACACGATCCTATTTAATCCTCTTAGAACCTGCAAAGGCCTCCTTTGGAAGGTGGGGAAGTGAGCCTCGGAGACTGGGGATTTGCCTGAGGTCCTGCAGCTGTTCAAAGGCTCCTCCGTCTGAATCTGAAACCTAAATAACCCTCCTTCGCACTGAACTGCTCAAGTTACAGCTGCACTTTTAAGGGGGAATGAGGCAGCTTCTCTCCGCGTCTGAAAGGCAGAGAGACCAGTGTCCCCCAGCCCTTCCTCCGAGGGTCTCTCTGGAGGCCCTAGTGAATCTGGGTCCTTTTTCTCACTTTTGATTCACTGATGTTTACAGTGTAGGGAGAAAGAGCGCCAAGATCGTGGGCCAAATAACCTCTCCGATATATGATAATGTTGAATTTTACCTGCCCCGTGACCCTGAAGAAACAGTGAAGGTTAAGACCCCCCCCCCCCCAGTTCCACCCTTTTTATTCCGGGAAATGGTTTACTGCAAAGAACTATCCTTTCCCATGTGGCTCAGATAAGACTCACATGGCCGGACACAGACCCTCCAAATGCCTATCTATTCTTGGCCACCTCAGTGCTTAGCTGTACTGTTTGATCTTTGCTGACCAAGGAGAAGAAAATGCTTGTTAACCAAACTTTGGTTAAGCTTCTCTCTATCCCAGACTCCGGACCTTGGCCCACCAGCCTGAGCCCCTGCAGAGCCCTCTGGAAGGGCCCCTCCTGGAAGGGCCGGTCCCAGGGTCTACTATCCAATACGGCACCGGTTCGCCCACTTCCCCACGTCCGGTTCACCGTAGCCTTGCTGATGCCTCTCCACACAAGGAGAAACCCCTCAGCCAACTCCGGAGACGCTCACAGATTCTGTGGCGAAGGCTCCCTGTTGCAATCTTGACTAAAGACTTCCTGAGTCCGATGTCTCTTTGACATGAACGTTGTAGTCACGTGCATGTAAATCTGCAAATGTTTACTCAAAAAACGTATTTCTATTCTATATTTGTCGGGTAGGTTCTTTCTGTTGGCCGAATTGCTTTATTTCTCCAACAACTTTCATAGCGAGCCTTTTGAAATCAGACGGCATTCATACTTCGGATTGCTCTATTTTCTTCTAACATTTCTAGAAAAAGATTTTTTTAAATTTTTATTTTTATATTTAAGACTTATTTTTGGACGGCCTCTCATTTGCAAGGGACGTCAAAGCTGCTCTGTTCTCTTCTTGTGTCTCTGTGTAGAAGCTGTGGGACGGTGGAGATATTTTACTTTGTTCGCATCTATACTCTAGATTTATGACGCTAGATTTTGACATCCTTAGAGGCAGTTTGGAAACCACACACCAACCACGGTACTTTTCACCCGTCAAAGCCCTCGGCTCCCGAGTCCGTTTCCTAAGGCCCGCGTTGCCCTCCCGGCTGCAGCTGGGATCGTGGCCTCAGTTCTGGGCACGCTTCTGTTCTGGGTTCTCTGACGTTCCTTTTCTTATGAACGTGTGACTTCCAGCTTTCTTTGGACCGTTAGGGCTTAAAAATGACAGCTCAGGAGTGGGAGACAGGCTTATTTTCTGGTTTGTTTTGTAACTCTAGCTTTGCTAACTAAATTCAGGCTGCTTCCAATTTGCATTTTTATCACTCACGGGAGGTGATAATGCGGAACCACTTAGCAGCCACAGGACGGAGTCAGTTCCGCTGTGTGGCCTTTGATGTGCTGGGTGAAGCCTCCTCAGCGCCTCCAAGACGCAGGCCGCTGCCCCAGGGACCCCGCGAGGAAGCTGTAATGAAAGCTCCTTCCTCCCGGCTTTGTGTAATCACCCTGAGTCGCAGAGGGCACGCGAACAGAAACAATACTTAGAGCCTGATCTGATCACCAGACACAATAAAACGTGCTGAAAAATAAAGGTGCGGCTCACCGGGTGAGGTAGGCTGAGGACATTTTCCTCTCTTTCATCAACAAATATTAATGAACATGCGCTAAGCACCACACGAAGGAAAAGTCCCAAATAAAATAAGCCCTGAGAAAGTCATAAACCAGTGAGCCAGAAGGAAGGGAAGTCACTGATCACAACAGAGCGAGTCAAGTAAGATGAAACACGTACAGAGCACGGTCTAGGGAGAGACACAAACCCAAAGCGTCCGGACAGGGACGAATTCATGACAGGTGCCAATGGTCCTGAGGACATGGGATGTGTCAACCCGTCCAACGAAATAACAAGTGGGGAAGGGTATTCGAGGAAGAAGGAAGAAGATGCCCATGCAGGTATAACACGGGGCACCGAGGGCCACCAAGCAACCAGCATCCCTCCACCCCACGTGCCCAGCCATGTGCTGGACACTGAGCTTTGCATGAGGGACCCGAACCAAGAGGCCATCGAGCCCGCCAGGGGCTCTTGGTCTAGCTGGAGAGAGACATTTTCCTGCCCAGTGGCCGTCTTGGGGAGTCTCAGCCAGCACCTGAGCGTATCAGTCGGCTCTGGCCCTCCTGGGGATGGGCACGGTTACCTATTGTAGTTAAACTGGCATTTTCCTGAAGCTAATGGTGTTGAGCTGGGTTTTGTGTCCTCCTTCCTCACGGACCGTGAGCTCTGTCTCGGGGCTCTCAACCCTGGCCACACATGGAAACCTCTTTGGGTTCTTGCCTGGGCGGCACCCCCAAGGACTCTTGATTTTACTGTTACAGCTTGAGACACGTGTCCCTGGTATTTATGACAAAGCACCTTGGTGATTTTACCTGCATCTGGGCTGCAGGGCCCTGTTCCTGAGTCTCGTGGCTCCCAAACTTCCAGGGGCGCCAGAGTCCCCAGGAAACACAGAGTCTCTGGGAAACACAGAGTTCCCAGAAAACACAAAATCACGGGGAAACACAGAACCACCAGGCCGGCTCGTTAACACACATGGCTGAGGTCCACCCTCCGAGTTTCTGATTCAGTGAGTCTGGGTCAGAGCCCGAGACTCTGTTTTGTTTCTGAGGATTTGCATTTCCAACAAGCTTCCACCGATAGGATTCTGCCCATCGGTCCTGGGACCAGCCTCTGAGAACTGCTTCAGCCACACTGACCAGCCAGCTTCTCACAGACACCGAGTTCCCAAACCGACGCAGACTTTCGTAGAAATAAGAGTGGTTGCTAAAGGCTCATCTTGGGGAAGTTTAAGCGAGAGTGCCCTGCAATTTAAGCAGAGCTGGGATGTTAAACATCAGTACAGAGCTACGTAAATAAAACTATTGGGAGGGTGGTTATCATGGCAAAGCAACAACCACCACAACAACATCGGTAAGTGTCAATAGGATTCATAGCAAACTAGGGTCTGATATTACCTGGGACCAGTCCAGTTCGATGATCATTCCACAGATATTCGAGAGTTGGCAACACACACACACACACACACACACGTGCCCTCTCATCATTGTTATGAGCCAGTCCCTTAGGAGAGCATATTTAATTTCATGGTTGATAAAACATGAGATCGAGCACCCTCATCAGCATGTATTTTCCAAGTCCCTGGCATTTTACACAGAAAAGGGCACCTGGAAGTGAGAACCTAACGACGGCAACCCTGGGAGAATAAAGCACGTGGAGACCCAAGTCCCAGCTAAGTCCCCGACTCATTAAAACCGGCTGTTCAGTAGCACAGGCCCCGGCGACAGGGGACGGGCCTTGAACCCAGAAGGTCACCTTCCTGAGCAAGTGCAGGAAGGACTGCTGGACGTCCAACGGCCGCAGCCAGCCAACCACAGCGACTGGCGCCGTTGGGGGGGGGGGGGGGGGGCCCAGGCACCTTCCTGCAAATCGCTGTGTTACCAGGACATCGTGTCCATGTACAGTTCACGTGAAATTGCACAAACACAAGATTCCTTTCACTGTGGAGCATTTGGGAAGGAAAGTCTTCCTTTCGGGACCCTAAATATACCTCGCCTCACGCATAACATTCCCACTGATTCATGCACTGGACGGACACAGGGAAGAAAGAAACTAGCCCTGGGCATTGAATGAACTGCTGAGGTGCTGGCGCCGTTCCCCCCGGGTGTGGACACCGAACGCCTCGTTCCTACCAGCTCGGGACCCCCGTCTTCTTCGAAGTCTTCCTCTACGCCGTCGGTCATCTCCTCCCCGTCTGCGTCGGGCCCTCCTTCCGCAGGCTCCTCGGGAGAGCGGTCTGCGTTCTCGGACACGCACTCCTCCTGGATCAGCTCTATAGTCTCTTCCAGTTGCTTCTTCTGCGCTTCTGGGGTGGGGGGGAAAGCAAACGGCTACTACCTCGGGTCTCTCATGGGCCATTTGGATAAACCTTGAAAAGAAACAGTCTACAGAAGGCAAACCGTACCGGGAGGGGTGTGGGGAAGATAAGGCCCGGTTATATGTCAGTGGACTTTATTCACTCGTGTATATTATGTACATATATCTATTTTATGTGTCCGCCTATTTATTTTTTAATAAAATTAGAAAAAAATAAAGAATCCAGATGGTACCAGGAGATAAAGAAGGTTTACATAAGTAGGTTGATCCTTCTGGCTCTCCAGGGTGGGGCAAAGGTAGGTTTAGTTTACTCTTGTATTGTTATTTATTAATTATCGTATTATTTTCCATATGAACAACTGTACACCTACTTTATAATAAGGATGATCCCTCTGAGGAGAAAATACACCTCCAAAAAAGGGATGGTGGTGAGCAAAATCGGAAAACCCCCAAACTCGTCCATTCGAGGAAGGAGGGGGAGAGAGCTCACTGACGAGTTCTGACCTGAGTGAAAAAGACAAAAACTCACGAGGGAAAGAGCACCCAGGCAGGTGCGTTATCTTTCAGACACCGCGTCTGTGAGGACGATCCCTTGAAATTTGAGTCTAAATGCTGTTGGCAGGCGGGCTTCACCGCCTGGCCGAGACTCGAGTTCTGGGGTGGGTGGCCTGGGTTCGGCACGGAGCCGCCTCCTCTCCCAGCTTTGTGAAGCCGGCAGAGAATGAGACCCCTCCGTGGGCCTCAGGTTCCCCATTCTTACAGTTAGGTCCGCGCTGCGTGACTCCCGGGGTTGGAGTAGCAACTCCAGGTGTCCAGCAGAGTGACCTGCAAACAATATGTGCTCAGCAAACGAAGCAGGGGGGAGAGGGGGTCCTATAAAGGTTCTAAAGTGGTCGTGGGAAAACGTCACCAGGATTTTTTTCTAAATCTAGAAGATTATCATCTAAGTTGGGGAAGAGGGAGTTAGATTTTAAAAAAATGGTTTAATCTAGAGACGATGACCCCAGAAACTGGATTAAAAAAAGGCAAATTAGGCAAAAGGTATAGATCCAAACATCCTGAATCTAACTGCTATTGATCTACAGCACATTATACTAAGAGAGATGAGTCAGACAGAGAAAGACAAGGACTGGATAATACCACTTACAAGTGGAATCTAAAAGGCCAAACTAGTAAAATCGGAGAGTAAAATGGCAGTTTCCAGGGGCTGGGGGCGGGGGGATAGGACACATGTTTTTAAGGGTAGGAATTTGCAACGAGTAGCAAATAAGCCCTGTAGGCCTAACGCACAGTATAGTTAATATAGAACAACTTTGTTTCACAGTCACTAAACTTGCTAAGAGACTCTTAATTACCTTAATTATTCCAACCACTAAAAAGAAACGCTCTCTGTGCAACCTGATAGAGGAGTTAACTAAAGCTGCACTGGCCATCATATTACGATGTATAAATGTATCCATCAACACGTCCTACACCTTATTTTACACCATGTGATACGTCAAATATATTTCAACAAAACAACAAACAAACAAAAAACCCCAAACAGGCAAAACTGCTAGGTTTCATTCCTCTCACCTCCCTGCCACATAACGCTCCCTCGACAATTCTACCCCTTTAAACTTCCATTTACATTTCATGTCCTTTTTGCTTTTAAGGTGTTAATTTATAGAATAAACAGTACATTAGACATGTACTGTATATAAGAAAGGTTAAAACAGGGAATCACTTGGGGGTCTGGAATGGATTCATTCAATTTGAATTATTTCTAATGGGGAAAAATGACTTGGTTTTTGAGCAGCCTTCTGGAGCAAATTAAGTTGGAGAACCGAGGTTCCACTTACATCTGTAGAAAACAGGCCTAATCTGACACACCGAGAATGCTCTGGCTTTTAGTAATGAGAGAATTTTAAATTCAAGAATGAATGAGTCTGGCTCAGCCGGTGTGGCTCAGTGGCTGAGCGTTGACCCGTGAACCAGGAGGTCACAGTTCGATTCCCGTCAGGGCACATGCCCGGGTTGCGGGCTCCATCCCCAGTCGGGGGCCTGCAGGAGGCAGCCGATCAATGAGTCTCATCATTGATGTTTCTCTCTCTCTCTCTTCCTCTCCCTCTAAACAAAATCAATAAAAACATTTTTTTTAAAAAAAAGAATGAATTCATCTGTTTAGTTCGGGGCCCTTGCTGGAGCTGAGCCATGACGTCAAAGCGGAGGGAGTGGGAGTGACAGGTGAGGGCTCTGTGTTGGGGAAGAGCCTCGGGGGCTAACAAGCCTCCAGGCTGAGAATGGATCGTAAACCTCAGTCCTCATGGTTGACTAATCTTTCCTGCGCGTCCCGTTTCCATTGCAAACAGCTACGTGTGACTCAGAAACAAGCTAGGGTGGCTGGAATTTACGCTCAAAGCATTTTTATTAAATTCAGTTTGCTGCATAGCTATTACCATTAATGTAACTGGAAATTGGTTGAGTTGGCAATTAAGTGTGTGAACGTGCTGGCTGAACGGTGGGCTGCCCTGTACTCAGTGGATGGTTGCAAGGAGCCGGACAAAAACAGGCTGCAAGGGGCGTTGGGATGGACTCTGGGAAGCCCCGCCCCCACCCCGCCCCAGTCCCGCCCCAGCCCTGCCCAGCCCCTCCCTAGTCCCACCCTGGCCCCGCCCCCAGCCCGCCCCCAGTCCCCCCTGCCCCACCCCTGGCCCTGCCCCAGTACCACCCTCACCCTGCCCCAGCCCCACCCTGGCCCCGCCCCAGCCCGGCCCCCGTCCCACCCTGGGCCCACCCCATCTGGTGATTGACAGGGTCTCTGGTCTCGCCCAAAGCCAGCGGGCACAGGCCCGGCTCACCCACCTGCCTCTGCCTTCTGCTGCTTCTCAATCTTCTCCAGGCGCCCTAGCAAGGAGTCGATTTTGGTTTTGATCTGGGTTAGTTCTTTCTTGATTGTCTGCAGCTCATCCGATTTCACTGGAAAGGGGAGAAGGGGCAGAAAGCAACCGAGTGTCAAAGGTACCAGGGCTCCGCACGTGCCTCCGGACACCCCGGTTTCCTCCAGAGGCTCTCCAGCCGCAGGGGAAGCGCTCAGGTCCCCGCAGGGCCTCACTGCCCGCAGAGGGCCTGGGTTCAAGGACTCGATCCCACACGACGCCCGTGATGCGAGCATCTGACAGCGGGCCTTCCACCAAAGGTGGTGCAGACACTCAGGGGTCCAGGGGTGCTCTACGGAAAATGGGTGCTCCACCCAGTCCTGCAGGCAGCTGGGTGTGTCTCAGATGGGCTCAGCCTGAGAGAGGACTGGATCCCGACAGGCGCGTTAGTGCTACTTTTAGGGCTGTGTTGTAACAGGCATTTTAACAGTCACCGGTATTTTAATCCAGGTTTTTGGTGATTGATTGAAACCCGGATATCACATTTATTCTCTAAAATGTCTTAGATGCTAGAGAAGTTTCCCAGTTTACAGAACTCTTGCTACTTGACAAGGAAGGGAGGGAGGGAGGGAGGGAGGGGAGAAAGGAGGAGGCCCTGGGCTGTGCCGGCCTCTTAAAACCCTGATGCCGGAGGGAAAGGAAATTCACGGCTGTTCCCATTAATATTTTTACACTCATCGTTTCCATTCCAGGCTTTTGCTATTTGCTATGGTTTTAAAGATAAAAATGGGACTAACATAAGATGGACAACTTTTCACGGTGCCAAGTAAGGATGTTAAAAAACAATGACGACAAACATCCTACTATCAACTATCATCCTAAAGGAAAGGGCCACCTCATATGGACCAAACACTCCTTGACACGAAAGACGCTTATGTTTCCGAAAAATTCACGGCACTGCCTCATCTTCTCACTTTCATGAGAACCTCTGGAAATGTCAGGAACCCACGGAAACCAGAGCCTGCAGATGTCCGAGCTGTCACTATGGGCGGCTACGCCTGCCTGGAGCAGCCATCTGCTGGGTCTGGGGTGTCTGTGCCTCGGCGAAGAGCTACGCTCGGGTCTGGGTACAGGGCCTGGCCAGGTAGCTCAGTTGTCTAGAGCGTGGTTCCGATACTCCAAGGTTGTGGGTTCGATCCTGGTCAGGGCACACATAAGAATCAACCGACCGATGCATCAGTAAGTGGAGCCACAAATCCATGTTGTCTCTCTCTCTCCTCCTCTCTCTCCCTCCTTCTGTCTAAAGTCCGGGGGCAGGTCTTGAATCAACAACTCTCCCTCTGTCACTTTTCCAATCAAGTTTATAATGGTCTCAGCTTGGAGATATTCCCTAGAAATTTCGGAAGAAACCGAGTGTTTAACTTGTGCCTTTAGTCTTCAGGAAATTTATTATAAATAATAAAAACTAAATGCAATCTGTGCTTGCTTGAAATTGGGCTATTTGTCAACTAAGATATATCACGTAATATATATGATAAATTATGCATTAATATACACTAATCGCTCAAAGAACAGATTTTTTTCCCTCCAATATAAAAATGAGAAAACATTTTCCATTATAAAAGCATAAATTTTTCATAAAAAACAGATTGTTACTTATAATGCAAAGTCGTTTGCAAAATAAAAGCTGCAGGAATCAGGGACCCCGTGGAGGGTCCCTATTCCGAGGACCCCAAATGAAAGCAGAGCGCGGCTCAGAGGCGAGAATCGCCTTGTGTCTCTCAAGGACACACAGGCGGCGGCCCTGACTTGCAGCTCAATTTTAAAAACATCACCTGTCAAACCTTGAATGGATTCTGCTTTGAAGAATGATTTTCTCTCCCTTTGATGAAAGCACGTTATGTAGTTTTACTTAAAACCTTCTTGTGCTTAAAGACACATCACATGGACTGCACCGCCTGTATTTAATATGGAGTATTAGACAGAGGGAGTCAGGAGTAGTTCTCTTACTAAGAATAGTACCGAACACTTTCAGCCCCCTGATGTAGACAAGCGGGGAGCTGGGGACCACTGGGTCCACGTACTGAAGATTATGAAGTCTGCAATTTAAAAATTAGGAAAGTGAGACTCTGAGAAAGCTGCTTCACTTCCCAGTGGGCTCCAAATCGCCTCCCCTCGCCCCTCGGCCCTGTGTTTCTAAGGGTCTGAGGCTCTGGGCACAGCTGCTGGTCGCCCCTTGGGTGTGTCCTGTTTTCAGGCATCCGAACCTCTGTTTCTGTGGTTTCCACACGTTCACTCCTGCGACAGGCCCTCTGGTCACTAAACATTCAGCTCCAGTGTTGCCTGCGCTGTGACGCCCCCTCCACGCACCTTTCAGGTGACACTCTGAGTGACCGTTTCCTTACAGGTCTCTCGGGCTGAGCCTCAGATCATCGGAAAGAGAGCAGAGGAGGTGGGGAGGGGAGGGAAGCGAGAGCAGACTGGGAAGTAACACAGCTTCCTCAGACTCTCACATTCGTGATTTTTAAATCGCAAAATTCACAGACTTCAGTAGTTAGATCTAACTGTCCCAAGCTCCTAGCAGTTTTGTTTTAAACCTGTTACTTGTGAGATGTCTATTATACCCAAATACAAGTGATATGGAGGCACTGGGTATGTGAGTCAGGAGATGGCAAAGGTGGGGTAATAAATGTGTGGGTAACCAGTGAGAGATGGTATTTAACATTAACACAGAAGATGGGCTTGCCCTAGTATTTGAGTATGCAGACATAACATGTATTTTAGATGACATCAGATACTATCTTCCAAGGAAAAGTGGCTTTTACTCCTTTCCTCTCGATAAATTCTACAACAAAAGCTTTACAAAAAAAAGAAAAAAAGAAAGAAAGAAGAAAACACACTGACTATTAACTATGCAACTCTATTTGCATGTTTGGTAAAAAAGAAATAATATGTAAACTTAAAAAATAAAGGAACCATACTGTCATAATAAAAATCTATGCTTGCCCAGTTGACTCTAATAATTTATTTTTCGATGAGTGGTTATAGGCCTTGAATTTAAAATAATTCTTCAAGATCAGCAAAATGATAAATGGAAAAAAACCCCACCTAACAAAGTTCCTAGGGTATGTTTCTTTAGCTTGTTTTTAGGCACTAGGGAAAGTAGGAGTCAGGTCATATCACATAGGCCATCTTAAATACTTTTCCTAAACTGTCACTGTAGGATTTTAGTTTGAAAAAAGAAGCCATGTTAAATCATTTCAGAGCAGCTCTCTCTAAATAGCTCCTTGATTTGGTGACAAAGGTTATTACAGTCAGATACAGTCAGCAAAGTGATGTCTGTGACTTTTGCTGCAATGCGAGATAGGAAATCGGGTGCAGGGGATGGTGCTATCTGCCTGTGTAGGAAAATGTGTGCCCCTCTGATTTATGGGATGAAAAATATTTCTATTTATGTTAATCACCTGTGGGGCATAGTGAAGATCTCCTTGTACTATTAATTTGTTTCCTTACCATCTGCTTCTTCTCTGTTACAATGTAATCTCAAAGAACTAGAAACAGCATTCGAACAACAAATTAGTTTTCCCTGAATCCGTCTCTGTAAACATTTAGAAGTGTGTTTAGTTAGGAAGTTTTTGTCTCTGCTTTTCAGCAATGGAAAATTATGTAAATATCATTTCATTTTTCATGACATGAAATGTGTTTTCAGACACACAACTCCCATAACGATTTAGACAAGGATGGCGAGTCACACTCTTCCCGTCTCTACTGTGCAGTTTGCCTGTCTTCATTACCCTAATGCATTTTCAAATACTCGCAGATGCACGAATTTTGCATAGTGTTCCTCTGAAAAGGTGGTACACGCACTCTCTTCAGAAGAGAAATCGTTCATTCACTGAAAGCAACACGTCCTATTTCAGGACTTTAATGTGTCACAAGCCAAGTGCGCCAACAGCGTAAAGATAGGAAAAAGACCACCCTTTTTCTTTGCTGTAGTCATCCACAATTTATGAGAAACACCTGGTAATTAAGCCCCAAGACTGTTGGCTCCTCTGATTCAAACAGCCCCTCTGTTCAAACTGCAGACAAGATAAGCTACTCTCAAGGCTACATTGTTGTAGCCCCCTCCTCCCCGCTGTTTTCACAACTCTTAAGGCTACATTGTTGCATCCCCCTCTTCCCAGCTGTTTTCACAGCTCAGGGATAATTCCCACCAAGGAGTCTTGAGTTAGTAGAAAGTTCCCTTCCCTCCTCCCCCCTTCAAATAACCCTCTTTTGAAGTCTTCATAACTTTTGCTCTGAGCATGTTTTACAGGCTGGGGAAAAATATGGATAAGACACCTCCCTAGGACATCTATGGGGCTTTCTCCTGGAAAGCAAACAAACTGTAACTTTTCAAGACAGCCCCTGGCATCTGCTCAACTTCCACACACAGCCCAAACCCCCTCCCTTCCTTGTTGCTTAGCAACAGCCACTGCTTAAAAGAGCAGGCCACCCTATAGTTCCTGCCCTGTGTTGACTAGCAATACTTGGCCCTTTCCTCTCTTGGGAAGTAAAATAAATTTCCTCTCTGCACCCTTTCTCTTGTGAATTCTTTCAGATCCTGAGTCACCGGCCAAACCCTGATAAACAGCTCGTTACCTGCTCAGATAAAACAGTTTTCAAACTGGTCCTGAGTTTTTGTCAGTTATGCTTGTGTCTGTCTCCCCCACAATGTACTGTGCTGGGAAGCTGATGCCATTTCTTACCCGTTTTCTGTTTCTCTCGTACTTGTACGTAGCAGACAGTCCACACTTGTTTGAGTAACTATCGAATACAGGCCTTCACACAATGATACTTATCCCCACCCTTCTATAAAAGGAGATAGAGGAGGTTGCTTACATTTAGAGCCTGAGGATGAGGACCCACCTACGGCAGATCTCGAGCCCCCTTTCATGGAAAACACGCCTTTTCCCCGGCGAGTCGATGTGACGGTCACCCTGGGGCGCTTCAGCGGGATGACTGCGCGGGGAGGGGGAGGCACGCGGCCGTGGTAATCGAACAACCTGCACAGAACACACATGTGGGAAGACTGGCTCATGCGTTGGCGTCTGTCCAACATGGGAAGTGACTGAGAGAATGGCATTGTAGAAAACCTCAATAAATGTTTCGGTTATCACTGTTCTTTAATATTCAGAAACAGTATCGATTGGAAGGTTCATTTTTCAAAATAAATAACAATGTAGCCTATGCTTCCTGGGCAGTAGGATCTGACTGTCCAGCGTGAACTCGCTCGCCAGGTAGGAATCTCATATATACCATCAGACTTGCTGACATTGTACTGATCTTGGTTCCCAAGTGTACGTGTTTGCCTGACCTGACAGATTTACCCTTCTTAGGAACAGATATCTTCCTCTTACCTGTCAGACACATGTTAGCACACTACTGTGAAAACAAGACAAGGTCTCGGAGCACCAGGAACAAAGCAAAGAAAATTATTGTCCAATCAGAAAATAGTTCAGAAGGAGAGAAAATGAGAAGACAAGCTTAAGGAACACAGCTGTGAGAGACGAATCAATGAGGTGCGCACCTCTCTCCAGGGACTTTCTAAGGAAGGCAAGGCCCCCCTGTAGGGAAAAGGGCCCTGGGCTGGACTGAAATGACGCCAGCGGGAGACAGAACTGCTGACAGAAGCACTGGTGCGAATATTCACCAGGAAATCTCTTTACTACTCTGACCATCTGTTAGATGTGCAAGTGGAGACTAGAGATATTGGTGTAGTCAGCTACTGAAAATTTCTCTACCGGAAAAAAAATACCAATAAAACCCTCAGCGCTTTTGCTAGAAAGTGAAAATCGAGAGGCAGCACAACCAACGCGTTTCCAGTTAACAGCGAAAGGAGTAAGAGTCTGGTATCTACTCGTTTGTACAAACATGCAGGTCATAGATTCAACAGCTTCCTGTGGTTGCACTGCAGACGGCACATGTTTGTGTGACTTGGCACATCTGAGAAGCGTACAAGGCCAGAGAAAATGAGGGCACATTTACTCATTTACTCCAACTACTTGCCTGTGAACCACAAGTGCCTGCGCTATGCGCTGTACAGAAAACAGCGTTCCCGACTTGGGGATTGTTGCGTATTTACAGTGACAACGATTCGCAGGTTACGTTCTCATAGTTGCTTCAAAACAGTCAATGAAAACAATCTGGTATGAAAGTCAGAGTTGGGAAAAGGAAGGAAGAAAGATTTAAAAAAACCTCCCATAATAGGTTCTTCCATAAAATTGCACGTCGCTTACACGTGCAGAAGGAGACGGGACAATAGGGGCTGAATCAGTGGGCTGCCCGGAGCCAGACCCTGAGGACAGGTCCTCGACCATGTTCGCACTGGGGCCTTTCAGCAGATTTACGATCAATGACCAGGGGACCGGATTCAACCTTGACTCAACCTTGAACTCTCCTCTTCAGTGCTGCTTAACTTCTGACAGACGCACCGTCTATCAAACCAAATGAAGGTGCCTATCTATTTTTAAACAAGGCTATATTTGAAATCCACATAAATGACTTTTATAGCCTTTTAGTATATCTTTCTTTCTATACTGTTTGAACGACTCAGAATTCATAAATTCTTCTATAATTTCTACCCTGACATCAGATAAGCTTTTGGTTACAAATGATCAGAAAACAGTTTTTTAAAGACTCCCTTCACTTGAGACCAGGAGATGAATAATTTCTCTTTCTGTTTTTCATCATTAATTTCTCTAAGATTTTCAGTGACGTCCTCTGTCCCCCAGGTCTTGTGCAAATACCCCTGGAGCAGGCCTTTAATAAACGGCAAGATGACCGACATCTTGAACGACCTTCCCTGCAATATTTTGACCTTACCATCCTGTTTATATTTTGTACAACTCTGCTCTCTGCTATAGTTTGTAGATAGCTCTGGGTAATTAAAAAGGTAGCACATCTGAATAGTAACAAAATGAATCTTTAAGTCTTATAATTCTGCAGTGTAGGTGTTGTTGAGTCATTTTGCCCGTGAAGGAAACTTGCAAAAAAGAGGGGGGAGGTGACTTGCCCAAATTTAAGCCGTGAACACATGCACACCTGGGCCCCCAACTCAGGTCTTCTGCCTCCAAATCTCGCCCTTTTCACCTGTACCACACTGTCCTTCCCAGACGTTCTCAGGGGAAGGCCACTCCTCCAGCTGGTAATTTAATTTGCATAATGACAGAGGTTGCTGCTTGCTAATGTTCTTCCAGTTGTCAGGGATGTAGGCTGTGCTCAACACCCAATGGCCTGAAACAACTGCAACCTAGAGTTTCTCCATGAACTGCGACTCTAGCAGCTTCTCTGCTGTTCACTTACACGAGGTCAAAAGGTAATGGAAAATCTTGTTTTCTCCACTATTATTAGCATCACTTTGCGTGGTTTTCTTTCCTAGTCCCATGCGACTGTGCCGAGCAAGTGTGTAGCACATCTCACCGAATCTAACCAACCTAGCACGGTCGGTGTGTCATATGAAACATGTCTTTTAGAAGGCTGAAGTCATTTCCTGAGCTTACAAAGCTCTGTCGGAAGGAATTCTAAGTCAACAACAGACCTAGAAAGTAATATTGGCTGACTAAATCTCTAAAATATTATCCAAATATCAGACACCCAATTTTAGGCTTAAGCGCCTTTGATGTCCTAAAAGTCCAAGTCGTACTTTCCATACATCTGTAAGTACAATGAAAAGAGGAAAAACTATCTAAATCAGATTTTGGGGGACTTAGCATTTTTTTTTTTTTTTTTACTATAAAATATTATTTTAAACCTATCAATCAATAATACCAGGAATGAAATGTACACAATACTTAAATGATCATTTAAATCAAAGGGAAACAAAGACAAGGAATTTACATACCGATTGTAGAAATCATCTCTGTAGTAATCATAGTCAAAGACGTAACCACTAAGGAGGAGACAAAAAGAATTAGTTGGCATTTGTTGCAGCCACGTTGGATTTTGATCAACCACACCGAGTTTTGGTGCTCACTGATGATGTTCTAGCAAGCAACTTGCATCACTTTTTAAATACTTATTTTCCAATGCAATTATGTATCTGAAGAGATTTACAAGATGACATTTCATTGGCCCTCACCCCATGTCAAAGCCCTGTCCTGTGTCTGACAGTGTAGAGACTGACAATGTTGCAATGGAAGATGAGAGCCGGCAGCAAAATACATTTTTAAAATACTTGTCATTACATATAACTGAAGCCCATTTTTTTTTTCTAGACAAGATACAACGTAGCTGTTTCTTCGTCCTAAGGTGTGTACAGTGAGGCCAAACAATGAACCAAAGGTACAGAAACAGCCTAAATGAAAAGGCTTAGTGGCCCAGTCCCTCTAACAATGGTAAGTAGGAATGTGGTTTCCTCAGAAATTCAGCTTGTTTAGTTCTAAAAACTATGATTCAATACTTTACATAGAGAAAAAAAATTTAAAAGCCACTTTGGCTGGATATTACCACTAAGAACAATATCATACGGTATTTAAAGAAGAACTAAAGAGTGCATGGCAGTGATGAGATCGTTATGACGAAGCACCTTCAAGGAACGTAAAGCGCACGTTGCCCCACGCACGGCAGGGTTGTGGGAGTTTATGAAGCACTTCCTATGCATCTTTCAATTTTGTCCTCAAAACAACTCTGTTGGCTACTGTAACTGGAAGAAACTAAAGCGTAAAGGACTTCAGTGACTTGCTCACAAATCTTTTTAAAATTTATTTTTTACTTATTGATTTTTCGAGAGAGAGAGAGGAAGGGAGAGAGAAACGTCGAGCTGCTGTTCCATTTATTTACACATTCATTGGTTGATTCTTGCATGTGCCCTGACCAGGGATCGAACCTGCAACCTTGGAGTACTGGGACGATGCTCTAACCAACGGAGCTTGCCAGGGCAATTGCTCAAATTTTTATCACTAGAAGTGACAGAGCTGAGACTGGGGAACTTCCGAACCCAGGTCTGGAGCTTCCCCCCGACACTGACACTGTGTGACCCGCCCCAAGGTGAAGAAATGTACCCTCATTGGGACCGGAGCATCTGCTCTGCAGGAAGTGTTTGTTCTTTTAAATATTTACTCATTGCTTTAATCGTCAGAATGTTTACCATTTGAACCCTTTTAAGTATACAATTCAGTGCAGTTAACTACGTTCGCACGTTGCGCACACATGGGCACTGCCCACTTCCAGAACCTCTCATCACCCCAAAGAGAAATTCTGTACCCCGCCCCCCAGCCCTGGCAACCTCCATTCCACTTTCCGTCTCTGTGAATCTGCCCGCTCCAGGTTCATCATGTAAGTGGAATCATGCCGTATCCCTCCCTTCCCATCTGGCTTGTTTCAGTTATAATGACTTCAAGGTTTATCCGTGTTGTGGCACGTAAGGGAATTTCATTCCCTTTTATGGCTGAATAATATACCACTGTATAAATATGTATATAGATATGCACCACTTTTTGTTTAAAGTTATGCTACTTTGATTCCCATTTATCATGAGTAATCACTGTTTCATCTTATGTTTACTTTCAAGAATATCTTCATGTTATAACTGGAAGTTTGTGCCCTTTGACCCGAGTTCCCCATCTCCCCCACCCCCAGGCCCTGCTGGCATGATTCTACTCTGTTTCTGAGGTTTTCTCCCCGATTCCACATATAAGTGAAATCACCCAGTATTTGTCTTTGTGTGTCTCACTTATTTCACTCAGCACAGTGCCCTCCAGGCCCATCCCTGGTGTCGCCAGTGGCAGGATGCTCTGTCTCACGTTGGATAATGTCCCCTTGTTGTAGAGGTGCCACCCCTTCTACACCCATCCATCTGTGGACAGACACTTGAGAAATGGTAATTATGCTTTATAATCTTTTTCCTGAGACTCTTTTTCATATTATAACCTCAGACAGGAGAGCTTAATAGCAAGAAGGAAACGATACCACGGACCAATTAATGCAAGTCCGAAGGTGGCCGGCAGTGGCAATTCCGCTCCCAGGTCTTCAATCTGTAGGAGACACTTTGATAATTGAACAGCCTTTTGGAAACTTAAAAATGCATGAGGAAAAAAAAAAATCCGTTTTAATTTTTCTCGGCGGCCTCTTAGATGATCCTGTCCAATCCGCGTACGTTTGTTCCATCCTGACTGCAAGGGCGTATGCGCGAGAACAGGAGACAGCTGAGCATCCCGAGTTCTTTGACCTCCGAGCCCCACGATCCGCCCCGTGAACTCAATTTTATCTGTCAGGTTAATAATGAGATGAAAGGGCTTGGTAATCACGACAAGCCGGTTTCGTCTTGGTAGTTTAGACTTTTCGCAGACAGGCCAGGGCTGTTGCTGGCTCAGCTCATGAGCTGTGAGTCAGGCTGGGTTTCCGAGGGAGTGGGAGAGATCCAGGGAGAGCACCTGGGGCTCGTCGGATCCGTGTCCCTTACGCCTTCCTGGGCGTCCCTGCCGCCCGCCTCAATCCCTTATCATTTTTTTCTCCCCCGTAGATTGTACCTCTTTCATAAAAACCCCTCCCTTTTCTTTCTGCGTAAACCTCTACTGGAAATTAGCTGTCAAAACTGGCACATGCAGGAAGGAGTCACAGTGAAGTTTCTAAGGTATTTCATGTATCCTAGAATTTTACCGCCAGGAAAACACCTTGTCTTTCACATAAAAAAAAAAAAAATCCCCTTTGCCCCTCATAAGCCAAGAGGGCAGCTGCTATGCTTGAGGCTAATCTCTTTTGGCTTTTAAGGGAGAAACCTTTGCAAATTCTGTTGCAGTAATTCTGTGTGACGATCTGGCTCTTAGGCCACTGAAGACCAAAGGATAGTAAGTTAGGTTGTCTAGGGCACTGTCCAGGAGGAAACCAAGTCCAGTAAATGTCAAAGATTCTGTCATTTGGGGGTAAGGTCAGTGGCAAGGGGCAGGCACTTGACTTTCTAGAAAAATGGAACAAAGGTTTTGAACATGTAACCCCAATACTTTGTATTTTCATTTTTAAATCTGGTACATGTTTATGACTTTTACTCCACTTTTCAATGTACCTTTATTCTATTTGCTCAGATTCCCTAAAAATTTAATGAGAAACCAGATTTGGTGAAGTAATTGTTGAGAGTCACATTCTCTCTCTCTTTCTCTCTCTCTCTCTCTCTTTTATTACTGAAGATTAAATGAGACCTAGTAACGTTCCTGGAATTTCATTTAAACTTTTTCATTTATAGAAGAAATCACTACAACTTATTGGGTTTTGCAATATATGAGATCAATTTTCTCTAATCCCTTTGAATTCATAAAGCCAGCTTCGTCTGAGTAGACTAATACACAAAAGCATTTCTTGTGTTTTCCATTATGAAACTTCATTAAAATATAATCTGAAGAATGTTAATAAACTTCTTAACACAAGGAGGGAGCATGTTAATGGCTTCTTAACAGACACCCTGCCAATAATGACTATTACTGGAGCCTTCTCGATGGCTACATCGCCTCTCTGAAGTAAATTGGATAATCAATTCTTGAGCAGTTATTGTAAGCACGATACTGGGAGTCGTCAATAATATCTGCAGAACGTGGCTTCTCACCTCAAGGAAAGTCATTCTGAGTGTAAGGGATCAGACAAATACACGAGACCATAATTCAAAGCAGAATTTCGTAAGTGCCAACGTAAAAAAAAACCACAAAAAACTACCAGCAGAGCTTGTAGGATGCGGTTGGTGGGACACCGGGATCAAAGGCATCAGGGGAGAGATGGCGTCGGAACTGCCCCGTGAATGTTCACCAGGTACGTAGTCCTCACAGCTGGTCAAGAATTAGCGCCAGGAAAACGCGGAGCGAGTGTGGAGGGTCATCTCTCTCTGTAGGACAGCTCTTCTCAGTGCACCCGTGGGAGTCACAGATGCAGAAGTGACCGCACGGGCTGACTGAGTGAACATCCGAGCGGACTTGTCCCTGGGTCCTCAGATCGCCCCCCAGCCGCTGTTCCCGGTCCCAAGTCTCTCCCCTTCTCCTACCCACCATATACGCTGCTAACAAATTAAAAGCATTCTTTATACAAAGTGTCCAAATAAGCAAAGAACAGCAACAACAGCTCTCCAACTACTCGGCAAGGCCTGCAGGTAACCTTCAGGCTCTGCAGACTTCATTTCTCTCCGAAAGGCAGCTGCTCCTTCCCACAGGTTTCAACAAAAATGCGTTCGGTTTCTTGCATTGCGGAGCCCTCTCCCAGCACCTCCTCCCTGCGAGGCCCAGCGGCGCTCCTTGCTCTCGGGGGGGGGGGGGGGGGGGGGGGGGGGGGGGGGGGGGGATCTTCCTCTCCACCGGCTCCGCAGACGGCTTGCTCCGGTTGGGGGCTCTGCTCGAGGTGTTTCTCAACCTGCTGGATCTTCTCTGGGTCCAGTATGCAGCCATCCTCGGGGGCCTGACTCACCTTCCTCAATGAAAACGCTGGTTGAGTTAGACCGAGGCCGCGCCCCCCCCCCCCCCCCCCCCCCCCCCCCCCCCCCGTGCTACTGTTTGTCTTTGTTACTTTGTTTCACTGCTGAGCCTGGGGTCCTCTCTCCCTCTGCAGTGCACCCCGCCCGCCAGCATCCGCCCTCCGGTCTCCGAGCTCATCCGCACAGAGTTATTCCTGAGAGGCTTTTCCTTCGCCGACCAACCCCTCCATCCCGTTAATCACTCCTGTCCTCTGCCTGGGAACTTAATCTAATTTGTCTGAATTTCTTGACACCGAAGTTTTCAGAGTAAAATATTCCAGGAGGACTCGTGTCGAAATCCTGCAGCGTACGATCCATCTCTTTAACTGAATTTAGTCATGAGACGCGCAGGTGCCGTCCTGTATCGCCTCCCTGCGCCCTTCCAGCTGAACACGGTTTGAAGCTGAACGTGGCCTGCAGGCTCTCATGGTGAGTTCAGAATGGGACCCAGGAAAAATTTTACTGAAGAAACAATATGGTTTCTAAAACCATGAGACATTTGGGGGTTGACCTTCTATGTTACCATCTACTGCGGCGGGCGGGCCAAGACATAGCGGCTCGGGGCACGCTGTCCCCCGCTAAGCTCCTGAGGCGGAAGTGATGCCGGCTTTTGCTAGGATTTGGCAGCTACGGGTTGTACTGTGATAGCCGATTTGTTCCGCAGAGTTAAGTAGGAAATCTTTTGAATCAGAAAGTATTCTGTACTTTGAAAATGTCATTAGAAGTGTGGAAAAGGTCACATTTTGAGATGGATGACATAAAGATCAGTCATTCTCGGCCGGGTGAGCAGAATTCAATCGGGAAGTGAGCCTTTAAAAGTTCTGCCAGCACTTTCATATGCAAATCTGAGATTCACAATGCCTATAAAAGCAAAAATAACTTTTTATGTGCACAATTATTTCCCCAAATAATTAAAGCTATTATTTAGACATTATGATGATTGAAATAAATATAAAACTCTAAAGAGAGGAAAAGTGGAAGAAAGACGGCGCTTGCCGTGTGGAGAGGGGACTCAGCCAGGGGTCCTGGTCGCTGTCCCTCCAGCCAAGTGTAGAGGGTGCAGTTAGGTTATTTAGCCAATATTATTTAAGTTAAAAAAATTTTTAAAAAGTCTATTGATTTTAGAAAGAGAAAGGGAGAGGGAGAGAGAGAAACATCAGTGATGAGAGAATCATTGATCGGCTGCCTCCTGCACGCCCCCGACTGGGGATCGAGCCCACAACCCTGGCCTGTGCCCCGACCGGGAATCGAACTGCGATCACCTGGATCCTAGGTCGATGCTCAACCACTGAGCCACACCGGCCGGGCTTAAGTAAAAATTTTAACACCATTTTATCTGAAATACACATGGAGCCTGTATGACATCAGACTGAATGGATTTAATGACTAAATGGTGTTTCCTCTCTCTCTATATATATCAAATGACAGATTGCCTTTTAAATACCTTATTTTTTGATGATCAGATATCATCCACATCTGGGAGGGGTGAGTGCCTGTGATATGTAATGATACCAATTCTCCAAGTAAAGCCGCTACGGACGGTGACATTTGCTGTAACGCGACACTTTGCCACCGGAACGAAGGAGGCCGGGGTGGAAGTGCTGATAACACTCTTTCCAAATACCATCAGCTCCAGAGTCCTGCACCACCGCTTCCTTCACAAGCAGGACTTAAATAAATCTATTTAACGACCCTGTGCACTCTCTTCCCCCCAGGAACACCCGTCCTGCCCGCTGTAATCGGCAATTACTTCCCTCCCCCCAGGAGGATGCTCCGCCCGCGGGAGAAAGAAAGTGGTTTCCGTGGCAATCAGCCCCGCCGCTGCGAGCACTTTACGCTGGAATCGAAGGCCCGAGGAAGGCTGAGCTTGATGATCCCACTGGATTTCATTATCGAAGAGCCGCGAATTCTTGCGTCTGAGACAGCGCTGCCGAAAGAGGCACATACGTGATCGATTACCCAATTTATTGCTGATAATGTGTATGCCACGGAGCGCGGTTTAAATGATCTTGACGGGCAGGGAGGAGCGCCACCCGCAGGTGCAGCGGTGAACACCCCGTGAAGCTTTCTCCGGTTCTCACTGCGTTTGGCTGAGTGGCTGATAAATTAAAATGACAATTGTAGCATCAGAAGCTCTGAGCACCCGCCAGAGAAGCTGCCTGGGGGGCCTCGGAAAATAACACCAGCACAGTGGCTAAAGGAGTCATTAATTCTGTGATGGCACTTGTCTGAGTCTAAAAAATAAGAAATGGATTTTTAGAGGGTGAGATTGGCTCTATCCCCGTAGCCCTGTTTCCCTGGAGACCCGAGGAAATTGAAACCACACCATCAAAAGACAGGCCCTGCATAGGCCACTGGCGACTCCATGGTGTCAGGCGGGTGTTCAAAGCTCAGGGACAGTTTCTTGTTACCCTTCCCGTAGTTTTGACGCTACACCCGGATTTCAGCGTGTCCCCCGGTCACCTGTGATCCCACCAAGTTCAGTTGAGAGCCCCTAAGACATCGCCCCTCCCTCGTGGGTTCTGAGAGTCCTAGAGAAATGATATTTTCATCAGGCATTTTCTTTGTTCCTTTTTTTTACAAATCTTATTTTTTTGTTGACAAATGAAAACTGTATATATTTAAGATGTACAACGTGATGTTTTCATATACGCGCATGTTGTGAAATGATTTCCACAGTCAAGCTAATTATGCTATCCATCACCTCACATAGTTCCTTCCTTAGAGCGAGTACTCTTCAGATCCACTTTTTACAGAAGCGAATTTCAAGTATACAATCCAGAGTTGTTCACGACAGTCGCCATGCCCTCCAGGAGTTCCCAGGACTCACTCATCCCGGTAACTGAAGCCCTGTCTCCCCAGTTCCCCCACCTCCCTGGCAGCCACTGTTTCACTCTCTGGCTCCGAGCTCAGCTCCTCCAGCTTCCGCATCGAGTGGGATCCTGCAGCGTTTGTCTTTCTGTGTCTGGCGCCCGACTTATGTCATTTACCGCCCTCCAGGCTCATCCAGGCCATCACAAATGGCTGGATTCCCTTCTTTGTAAAGGCTGAGTAATATTCCATCATATCCACATAGTGTCCACGCCCTGTGGTGTGGACTGAGCAGAAGAGGTCTCAGGCGTCAGGAGGTGGGCCGGGCCGGGCCGGGGTGAGCTCACTCACGGAGCCAGCGCCTCAACAGAGATCGACGCAGTGACCGGGATTTGTATCCTGAGTGCGCTTTTGAAATCCTCAGCCAACCTTGAAAAAGAATATATTCTGAGCGGTATCAATATCATTTTTAAATTAGTCTGAGCTATTTAAATTATTCTACTACAGCGAAAAAGTCTGAAAAAGGTTTCTATCCATGCGATAAATAATCATTCTGATAATAAAGCTGCTCATGCAAAAATTCACCCACTGAAAACCTGGCCCGAATCAGAGTTTCAGTTCCAAATGCAGCCGATTCATATGCAAAGTCTTCCCTTAAAAAGGTCAACTTCACGCTGGAGAGGTAGGAAGAAATAATTCAGGTGGGAGATTTCCTTTCGTGCCTCGAGGGTGGTTTTAAAGGGGCTCAGCGTCTGCGAGGGTCCCTGTGCTTGAGGACTCGCGTTCTGTCCCAACACGGACTTTGACATCCCGACTCTCAGGTGTCCACGGAGCAGGAACTTCCTGCTCCGTTCCTCTGTGCAGTTCATGGAAAAGCTGTGAAAACCGTTTTCAGGGCAAAACTGGTTCTAGATGAAGACTTAGATCTTAGAATCTTAACTGAATGATCACTCAGTTCTATTTTTTCCATTGCTTTTTAGAGAGAGTAGAAGGGAGGGAGGGAAGGAGAGAGAGAGGGAGAGAAACGTTGATGTGAGAGAGACTCATTGATTGGCTGCCTCCCATATGCGGGGATCGAACCTGCGGCTGAGGTACGTGCCCTTGACCAGAACTGAACCCAAGACTCTTCAGTCCGTGGACCGATGCTCTAACCACTGAACCAAACAGGCCAGGGCTCTAAGTCATATCTAAGTCATACCTAAGTCATGTCTAAGTCACGTCTAAGTCATGTCTAAGTCATGCCTAATTCATGTCTAAGTCACACCCAAGTCATATCTAAGTCATACCTAATTCATGTCTAAGTCATGTCTAAGTCATGCCTAAGTCACGTCTAAGTCATACCTTAACCCGCCAGGTCAGTTTTCCCGTTTTGAGTATTTGCTGAGTTAGAAATCTTTCTTCTTTGCAAACTTTTTCTCAGGGCTCCACTACTGAGTTCCGAACTCCGATGAGTTTGGAACAAAGGTTGGGGAGGGTGTGCGATAGAAAATGACTTTGCCTCAAAGAAGTGGGAGGCCAGGGCCGCCGAAGGCGCACTCCGCAAGGCGTGGAAGGAGCGATTCCCCCCCGACTCGAGGCAGGACGCGTGCACCCCGAATAAAGGTCTCTCAGGCTTAACGGTCTTGAACAGCAGCAGCTGCTGACCAGCGGAGCAAAGAGGCTGCTCCAGCGAGTCCTCTGGACAGACCCGCTCGCCCTGTCGCTTTTCATGAAGTCGTCCAGTAAATCACGGGCTCCATTTCCTTCCCCTGCCTCCCACACCGTTGTTCTGACTCCTGAGATTCAAGCGGCTTCCGAGACGCCTCGATGAGCAGCAGGAGGGGGGGAACCGTGGTGCTCAGAGCGACAGAAGTATCCAAAGGCCACGGACAAAGTCATGAAAGGAACTGATGTGATCACTCGCAAATCTAACCCATCGAGTTCTGGTCACCGAGCGTGAGAACGGCGGCCGCCTGGATGGGACGGTTTTTCATCAAACCCTGCGAGGCTCCCTCAAAGCCACACATCACGTCTTCCGACGCCTCCTGAGACTTGGCGACATCGACCGTAACGCCAAGAGAAGTCCTCCCACCGGGCGTTTTAACATATTAGTCAAAGGATCATTGGAGAGAACCATTAAAAAACAACTTCGCTCATTTTTATTAGTTCTAAATGCCTGAAAATCATCCATGTGTTCTTGTCAACATCATTAATATTATTATGTTACTATTTTATTGATTTTTTTAGAGAGGGAGGAAGGGAGAGAAACATTGATGCCAGAGAGCAAAGTGTCTATCGGCCGCCTCCTGCCCGCCCCCGACTGGGGATCGAGCCCGCAACCCGGGCCTGTGCCCTGACGGGAATCGAACCGGCAGCCTTTCAGTGCCCAGGGAGACGCTCAGCCGGGTGGCACCGGCCAGAGCAACAACATGCTATTAACAGATTAAGTATCGGGGGAATTTTTAGAACCAACCTGAGCATGTTTACGTGATGAGACTACAGATAATTACGGCCCACCCTGTTTGGAGTTTATTGAGGACACAGGATTTCATGCTCGCTCATCAGCTGAATTTCTGAGGTCACCACGCAGCGCGGGGTGCGTTTTACTTAAGTCTTTACGAAACGTAGAAGGCGAGGTGTGCAGGAACGATGGGCCCAAGGACACATTATGACTGAATATGGGGTCAAATGAGTGAAATACCATCTCAGTAAACCTCGCTAATTTAAATCAAAAGTTGATTGAAGAATTGAGACTTAAAATATTTAGACATATACTCACCCAACCGATAGGAACGGCTCCTTTGACTCAAGTCTGTGGAAAAAAAAAAAGTTTATTTTAATATAACAACATGCTCTACATTTAAAGTTGCTTTTGTAGAAATCTGATGGAATTATGATACTTGTTGGGATGAAAATGCACAAATTAGCACCAGTAAAGTGCTATAAATATTAACACCTAACCTGGACTAATTCCAATTCTAGCTCCATCACTGGAGAGGCTAAAAAAAAGAAAAAAATAACAAAATAAAGGATAAAAAGAAATATCAGGAGGCAAATATAAAAAAATAAGTAAAATAAAATTAGTAAACCACAAAACAAACAAACAAACCAACCAACCATTCTGGTCTTACTTTTCTCATCACAACATAGGCTAGTATTGCATCCGGCAAATTTTCCTCCATCTTAAATTAACTATATATTCTTTGCAAAAGGTAAGGCAATCAGAAAAGTACCCCTTCTCAATATTTCCTAATTTATAACTAAGGCGACCCGTTGGTGGGTGCATCTTGGCCGCTTTATTTTCATTAAGCTTCTTATCACATGATTGATTATAGGTTAAATGCAGGCAAGTGTTGAAGACGTTTTCATCTAAATCCGGGTGCTTAACATTTTTTAAAAAGGCTTCTTGTTTTAAAATGTTTTAATTACATGTATGTCGCCATCTTTCTCGACAATTTCAATAACCATAAGATGACGCCCGAGGATATGTTTATTGATATTTTTAGAGAGAGAGACAGAGAGAGAGAAGCATCAATCGGTCGCCTCCCATGGGCTCCCCACCCGGGGACGGAGCCCGCAGCCTTCTGGTGTCCGGGGAACGACACTCCAACCAACCGACCCACTGGGCCAGGGCTTTCCGTGTGGTTTTTTATCGCTTTTCTCACCAACCACTTTACTGCAGGCAACTTGTCTACTTACAAACAAATTCGGTTTAGCTCGGCCTTGCTGCCTTTAGACCACTTCTGCGCTGTGCTGACTTTCCTTCCTTCCCCCACGCACGGTCTGTTACCTTTGAGTCTCCTAACGCCTCTGTAAAGCCCGTCGTGACGCCTTCCTCTTACGGGACAGTCCTGTCCCTGCTTCTGTGCTTCTATCTGTCACCGTGACAGTCTCAGGACAAAGCCCTGGGCTGCAAGGCGGGGGGTTCATTGAGCCTGGTAACAACCTTCACGGGCCGCCTGCTCAGACAAGAGCACCTGGCCGTTCTGTTGAGCCCCCCAAGGGGCCCAGGTGGGGAGCTTTGCTGCTGCTCCGCGAGCCGAGGCAGCTGTCCCCGGAGACAGGCCCGGGTGCCAGGGCTCCCCAGCATTTTCAGAGGTGACGTGGAGCAGGAAATCTGGGTGGGGAGCCACCACCGGGCCACCCTGCCTCATGTCTCATCCTCAGAGTGGTGACCAGTGACCCCCAGCGAGCGATGCTCCGCTTTGTAACCAAGCTCAGCCGCCGTTCATCTCATGGGGTCGGCCCCCAGCCTTGCGATGACCCAGAGATCCTCATGCTTCTCTTATTCATCACGTAGCAAACGCCACGGCCGGCTCAGGGCTGCAGCGAAGAGCACGAGGTGAGGCCTGGCCGGTTCGCTCAGTGGTTAGAGCATCGGCCTGTGGACTGAAGGGTCCTGGGTTCGATTCCAGCCAAGGGCACACAGCTTGGTCGCAGGCTCGATCCTGTGCCCCAGTTGGGGCGCGTGTGGGAGGCAAACCATCGATGTGTTTCTCTCACATCAATGTTTCTCTCTCTCTCCCCCTCCCACTCTCTCTGAAAAGCAATGGAAAAAATATCCTCAGGTGTGGGTTAAGAAAAAACAAAAAAGAACATGAGATTATGGACTTAGACCAACTCGCAGGGTTCTGGGCACACAGCAGCCCCGGGCGGCCACAGCGACGCCAAAGACGGGCCATCACTCTAAGGGCCCAAGGGCCTGGGATACAGGAAAAACTCACTTTTGTCACTTTAGTCCAGAAAGTGAAAAGACTCAGTAAAAGAAGGAAAGTGCTGGGAGAAACATCCCCTGGGGGACACTGTTCGTCAATTTAAGCCTTAGAAAGATGATTACACCGCAGTTCGCCCGAGACGACGTCTCTGGGCTTTTTTTATAAGGTAATTGTTTTGTGAAGAAAATAATTGATTTTATCTTTCTTAAGATTTACTTTGAACAGGAAATAGGTAGTGAATTTAATAATACTTCATTCGGGATCCGGTGGAATTATGAGCAGAATAAGATAAACTATAACCCTCCAAAAAAAAACAACAGGCGCAGTAGAGAAATGAAACGGAATGCAAAATTAAAATCAATATTTGGGGCTAAAGGATTCAGAACATTTTGTATTTAACAACAACAAAAAACAGCTGCATTTATCGAGGGCCTGGTAGTGCTCAAAATGCGTTATAAATGTTGATTTATTTCAGCATCATGAAAGCCTCGGAGCGGGATGCATTTTACAGTTGAGGAAACTGATACCCAGAGATGCTAGTGTCCTTCCCAAGGTCACCGAGCTACAAGGTGGTGGAGGCAGGACTTGAACTAGGCCCTCAGGCCCCAAAGCTCAAGGGCTCGCGTCTCTCACGGTACCTCACGTCTCCCCGGCTTAGTTTTGTGGCCGCATCCCCGATGGCACTGCCACATGTCCTCGTTGTTTTTAAATTCTTCTGAGAGATCTTATCTGATTCCCAGTTCTGTCGACGTTCCGGATGTTCCCAAACGCCCGGCTCTGGCATCACCCCATTTATGACGTGTGGCCACGTCTGCCCAGCTGAGGCCTCCTACGGTAGGCGCCTTTAACTCAACAAGCACCAACTCAATTCCGTGCCGCCCGCCCGCCCTCATCCTTTCCCTCTTCACCCCTGACTCAGGGGCATCACTGGCCACGCGGGTGCCCGAGCTGGAAACGGGAGACGCTTCTCATTCACTAACTGGGCAACAGCCCTCGGTGCAGCAGCCCCTCCCAGGAACGGTTCCTATGGCCAAGGCCCCTGCATTCTGGTCGCAGCTCAGCTGTGGTCATCGCAGTCCACGGGTCATCAACTTTCTTTTCTATTTATTTTTTATTTTATAAATATGTTCTTATTGATTTTTTGAGAGAGAGAGGAAGGGAGAGGTAGATAGATACAAACATCGGTGAGAGAGAAACATCGATCAGCTGCCTCCTGCATGCCCCCTACTGGGGACGGAGCCACAACCCGCTCATGTACCCGCCAGGAATCGAACCGGTGACCTCTTGGTTCATGGGTTGACTGTCAACCACCGCACAACACGGGCCGGGCCGATCATCAACTTCCATGAGGGCTGTTAGAGCCACCTCCCCAGCGACCCCCCTTCTGCAGTGTTTCCTGAAGCAGCCGTATCTCCCAGCAGAACCGTCAGTCCGCGATGGTGGTCAGGTTACGGTGTTAATCTGTCTGTGCGTCGCGTAAGCATTTCTTCAAACATTTTAAATCAAAAGGTTTATAAATTACATTTGCTCAGTGTGAAATATGAATGACAGGCTATAAGTAAACATAATATTAAAAAAGCTTCTTCTTTAGGCAATTATAGGAAATGTTAACCTGTTTAGTTAACTGTGTGAGTTTTAGCAACATTATCATAGCTCAAGGCTCATTTAAAATAACTTCTTTAAATATTTTATTATAGACCCTTTTCTTTGAATATTCATAAGAATGAGAACAGCTAAATTGCAGAGCATCTGTAACAGATCCAGGCTCCTCAAATATATCACCTTTCAGGAACGCTCTTCCTTCAGGAGCCAGGCCTAACAAACACTTTTTCCACCAAACATACTCATATAAGATATTTTCACAATTATAACCCCCCCAAAAGGGAGCGCATGGGCCATTTCTTCTTCAACAGGAGTTCACATTCTCTTGGGAAGTGTGCACTAAGGAGAACTCACCCTCTGTTACCCAGATGGATGGATATTCAGCTTTGAGTGTTAGAAGTGGACTGTTTTTTTGTATTTTCTTTTGCAGATATTGGCAGTCACACTTTTCCATGACTGTAATTTGGCTGGAAAGATTGGATCAGAAGCAAAAAGAGACTGTGGTTGCTACACAGACCCTGCAATAGTCTACTTTGTTTTTATTTTATTTTTATTTTATTTTCTGTGCAATCTTGAGAAAGAAGAACAAAGTTAGAGGTATCTCACTACCTGATATCAAACTATACTGCAAGGCCATAGTCATCAAAACAGCACAGTGCTGCCCAGTAAGCGGGGCTCAGCGGTTGAGCATCGACCCAGGATCCAGGTGATCGAGGTTCGATTCCCGGTCAGGGCACATGCCCAGGTTTCAGGCTCGATCCCCAGCAGGGGCATCATGCAGGAGGCAGCCGACCAACGGCTCTCTCATCATTGATGTTTCTATCTCTCTCTCCCTCTCTCTGAGATCAATAAAAAATAAAAACAATAAAAACAAACAAACAAAAACCACACAAAACCCCCCAGCATGATACTGGCATAAAAACAGACACATAGATCAATGTAACAGAACAGAGATCCCAGAAATAAACCCACACGTATATGGTCAACTAATCTATGACAAAGGAGGCAAGAACACACAATGAAGTAAAGACGGTCTCTTCAATAAATGGTGCTGGGAAAATAGGGCAGATACATGCAAAAAAATGAAACTAGACCACTTCTTACACCATATACAAGAATAAACTCAAAATAGATTAAAGACTTAAATGTAAGACTCAAAACCATAAAACTCCTAGGAGATTGTCCAATAAACACTTTGACTGGACACTCTTAGTAATATTTTTTCCTTTGGAAATACCTGCTTGGGTGAGGGGAAGCAGAAAGCGCCCCTGTGCGAGCTGCTGGCCTGTTCACACTCCCTACACCACCGGGTGCTTTCACCTCGACTATTCAGTGTCGCCCTAGTGGGAACATTGCAGCCCTCGCCCGCTAGCTCCGTGGGTTAGAGCAGCGCCCTGATTCGCCAGGGTTGTGGGTTTGATCCCCGGTCAGGGCACAGCTGGAACCAGTCAATGATGCCCGGAGAAGTGGAAGAACAAATCGATGTTTCTCTCTCTCTCAAGTCAATCAATAAACACGAAGAAGAAAATCAGCTGTAGGGAAATTGCACAACTATTACATTAGAACAGAGGCGGGGAACCTTTTTACTGCCAAGGGCCATTTGGATACTTAAAACATCATTCACGGGGCAAAATGGTCAACTTCAAAGTTAGCTATGAAAAAAGCTCCTGGGTTTATTGAATTTTGAGTCCCGCTGGAGGTTCCCTTGGCAGGGCCGGACCACATGGTTTCTCGAGCCGTAAATGGCTCAGGGGTCAGATGTTCCCCATCCCTGTGTTAGAAGAACTTGAAGCTCAAACCTAATCTCTACGGCCACACGAGGAGGTGGTAACACGTTTGTGGGTGACATACAGTGACATCATGGAGAGAAACAGAATTAACTGTCAGTGCTGGAGGGCAGGAAGCTCTGCTTTTCCAAGTAGAATCGACTGTGGGTGCTGGAGGGCAGGACTCTCTGCTTTTCCTGACTGTGCAGTCTGGACGGCACCAGGTGGGGAGATAGCAGTCAGCTGGTGGCGAGATCCCCAGACTTCAAGGCTACCAGCCGGAGCGCAGTCCCTCGTCTCCTTACCTGATCCAGGCAGGTCCTTTATGGTCTGGGAGCTTGCTTTTCCCACCTGTAAGGCCAGGCGCACAGCACCGACCTGGGGCTCGGTGGGGACAGAGGAGGGCTGGCCGCGCAAACACAGAAGGGAGGCCCACCCAGAGGGAGGCGGGCGTCATCATCAAGCGTGTGTAAGGACGCCAGGGAGCCTGAAAGGCTTTCTCGGGGCCAGGGGCTCACTCTCTTTGTTCCCTCTGGGCCCGCCGGCAGCCTCAGCCCGTCCCACCTTCACTGGCGTAAGCAGATGAGACCGGCATCAACGCGCGTTTCCCGCTGCGGCGGCTTGGGTGCCGTAACGTCACGTTGCCGTGAACTTCTGCTTCTCGTTCTTCTGAATTCACGATTCAGCGTGACCGAGCCTTAGGGAAACAACAGCTACAAAAGCATTTGTTTCTCCTCGCGGGCGTCTATTCTCCTGAGCAAATCGAATCACTCCAAGAACTGGGAGAGCAGGAAGACAAACGTCACTGCACCGATAGCGGCGACTCCGGCAAGAAAGCCGGCCACCAGCTGCATTTTAATAACTGAAATATCGGCGTTTCCAACGTCCTGCCTTAGCTGCGGCCCTGTGCGTCCGCTGACAAACGAACCTCCTCAGAAAACAATTTGCATTTCTCAGTTGTATGACTGTGTCCTTAGGTTGGCGATGTCACCTGCTGCCTTTCACATCAGCACTGCCCTGTGGCCAGTAATTAACATTTGTTAAGTCGTTTAGCTTTCCATTTTTTAATAAAATCTTTTCAGTTAAAATTAAATAAATTCACACAACCAGAACACTAAGATCCATCAAGATACACCCCTGGTACGTCTTTCCGGGTCTCCGACGGCGGGTCCTTCGAGAGCAGCGGGGCGGCAGGTGCCGGCAGGGCCTCAGAAGTCGCCCAGTTCTGACCCTTGTATTGTACGCAGCTGGGGAAATGGGGCCGTGAGTGGCTGAAGAAGGAACAAAGACCAGGACGGAGCTGCCGGCCGCCTTTCGAGGGCCCTCGACTGTGCCAGCTAACGCACCGTGACAACTACACCTCAATTCCCCTTTATCCAGGTGGCATCAGGGAAGAGGGAGCCTGTTCAACGCTGCGCTGGCTGGTCGGGCGCGGACACCGACGGAGCGGCGACAGGAACCGAGAGGGGCCCACATCCATTAGCACGACGGGCGATCTGGGCCCCCCGGGACGGCGGCCCGCGTCCGCCCAGCAGGGCGCCGTGCGGAGAGAGAAGCAGCCTCGGCGCTGACCGAGCGAAGCCGACTCTTCACAGGCTACGCGTTTTGCCTCTTAAAGTTGGTGGACATTTTCTCCGCTCCCTACCCCAGCCCGGTGCCCACTCACTCACCTGTAAAGTGCAGAAAGGGGCCTCTTGTTTCCAGGTTTGGGTCTGTAGGGTTTGGGTTCTCCGGCCATGTTGATATCTGGAAGCACAAGATAAAAACACCACGGTTAAGAAACCGCGAAACCACCTGAGGACAGTAAACCGGGACGTTCTGTTTCTTCCCACCATTGCTCTGTGCACACGTCACACGTCGTTCGTTTATTCAACAGGTAGTTTCTGAGCACCGACGGCGGCCAGGCCCACATGCTGAACAGGCCGGGCCCACGCCCCTGTGGGAATCAGCTTCTCCTGGGGAAACAGGCGGCAGGCGGCAGACGTAACGGGCGAGAAGAACGCGCGACGTGTCGGGAGGTGAGCGCCAGAATGAAAAAAGAAAACACTGAACAAGGCGGGGGGATGAGGGACGCCGGCTAAACATGAAGAGACGGAAAGAGAAGAGAGAGGAGACAGGAGAGAGGAGAGAGAGAGAGAGAGAAATATTTTTTAATATGTTTTTATTGATTTCAGAGAGAGGAGGGGAGAGGGAGAGAGAGAAACATCAATGATGAGAGTCACCGATCGGCTGCCTCCCGCTCGCCCCCGACCAGGGATGGAGCCCACAACCCGGGCCTGGGCCCTGACCGGGAATCGAACCCCGACCTCCTGGTTCATGGGTTGACTCTCAACCACTAAATCACACCAGCTGGGCAACTAACGTGATTTTTTTTTTTTTTAGATGGAGAAAAATTAAAAGAAGAAAAAATTTTCCAAGCACATTAGTGAAAAGTAATATCGTTATTTGTGGGATATTTTTGTTTTGTTCCCTTCCCCGGGATTAAATAAAAGTTTAAATAGTTTAGCGACGGCATAGAGACTGCCAGGAAAAGCCATTCAGAGTCTTTATTGCTCGCATTTGGAAGATTTAGGGATCCGTTCCTGTTCCATTGAATAAAAATTCAGGAGATAAAGGAAACAGTCTGTTCAGTTTGACAAGCGAAGGCATGAAACCATACTTCCCCCGGATATGGGCGCCGCACCATCACGACCGGCTTCACAGTTATTACGAGTTTAGAACCTCCGAGCAATCCCGTGAAATAAGCGTTATTCCCACGTCACGTGTGTGGATGCTCGAGAGACCGGGAAACCAAACGGTCCCCACAATAACATCATCAGCTCGGGTCAGGGCGACTGTCTTTGTTACTGAGCTCGGTCCATTGCCAGGCACTGAACTAGTGGGACGGAGGGGGGTGTCCCTGCCCCGGGACAGGGGACAGTCTGAACCTCGACAGCCCAGAACCACAGCCCCCCGGACTCAGGCTAGAGCTTTCCCTACCGTCTCCTGCCTCTTTACCTGATTTGGATGTTACGTTTTTCTCTGCCACTCACGCCTGGCCCGGCTGGGGAAAGCGTCGGGGAAAAGTCATGGACTCTGGGGGCCCAGGAGTCTTGGCATCGCGGAGGCTGTGCCGTGGAAGGGGTGCTGTGGGGGACTGTCCGGCAGCCCTGGGGGAAAAGCATCCGACTCCCAGCTCTTCCTCCTTGGCCAGGTGGGTTCACACCCTGTGGTCAGGCGGGGCTGCCTGGATGCTCTTCCCCCAAAGACAGGACGCCCCAGTCTTGCAAATGCGAGCCCAGCCCACCCCGTGCTCTAAAGCGGGAATACTGGCGAGCGAGAGCAGAGCCAATTTTGTACAAAAGCGAATGGCTCTCTCAGCCTGTTGTTTTCCGCTCTGCAGAGTCAAAGCTAGCTCCGGCGTCTGCAATACGCCCGTAATGGTATGTTAAAATATTCACGGCTACGGGACTGCAACTGTAGTCTCATTTTACTGGGCAGCCACTGAGTTGTGACCATTTTAATGAGCGTTTGGACCTAGTTTCATAAATTAGTTCTGACACAGCACTACGGCCGCTGGCCTTGGTTATTAGAATGCTAATGCCAGGGTCGCTGGTGGGCCCGACTCGAATTTGTTACCACAAAATGCTCTGTGCTCCCTCCCGGGCTCTGTCTGCAAGGGCAAGTAAAAGTGGAAACTCGAACGTCCTGCGGATTACCCGGCAGGCCGACCATTGTCTGCACCTGCTTCCTCCCGGACGGAAACGAGGGTGGAGAAAGTGCGCACCTGTCCACACTTCCAGGGACTCACATCAGCAAAGTTGGCAGAAGCCTCGGCTCTCTCTGTTGAGCTACAGACGCCTGTTTCTTTTCTTATGTCGGTTTTATTCTCCCCCCATCGAAACTCCCGCTCCCTAATTGTCAAAACACCTTCGACTGGCCTTGAGGCGTAAATGGCCGTGAAACCTGGTAAAACTCTGGCTTTGGTGCACAGTTAGCCAAAGTCTAGTTGAAAGAGACTCAGCAGAGAGCGCGCACCTTCCCGCAGGTAGAAGGCCAACCCCGAGTGGAGACAATTGTCAAATGTGACTTAATTCCTATAACTTTCTACTTACAGCTTCTTTCCCCCATCACTTTGTCTCTCACGTGGGATAATTTTTTTGAAGACTGTCTTTCTACACATTTCATGACTATCTCTTAAATCTCTACAAAGGTCAAGACGAAGGACATGTTTCGTTGAGATAAAACCTCTCGGAACCAAACGAGTCAGACATATAATTCGAGTAAACGCTCACCAGCAACACCGTGAAGGTGTTTCGGGCCCCGATTAACGATTTTACAAACATACTGAACGACCTACTGACCTCAGCGACGGAGTCGGCTGTCACGATAATTAACCAAACCCGGTGAAAAAGAACCTCAGCCGTACGTTCATTATTAATGCAAAGACTTAATGTTTTTAATTTCTTTGCATCCCAAGAGTCTTTTTAGTTTCATAACTGGGGACAAAATACTGCTGAAGGAAAGTGAAATTCAACCAACAAGGTGTCTGGATGACTCGTTTCCCTGTAACCTCAGGTTCCCATCAGTGAAGCAAAGTGGACCCCGAGATGTGGCTTCTGCGTCCATCTGCCCCCCCCCCCTTTCTAATTTCTCTCTTTTCTTATGAGTACACACGGACTTATTTTTCTCAGGTCCTTTCCGGGGTCACTTCACATGCAGTGTTTAAAACTCCAAAGCTACAGTGCTTGGCGGTTCATAATTCACAAACACAATGGCGTATCGAAGGTAACGTCGGGCGCTAAGCGCATTTACGTGGAGAGCTGTGTGCTGCTCACAGTCTCCTGGGCGCACAGCGGCGTCTGTCTTCTGCAGGAGTCTGTTGGAAACACAGAGTCCAGGTTGCATCCCAGACCTGAGGAATCAGATCTGCACTTAAAAAAAAAATTATTAAAAATGCTGGCTCTGGGACCCACCACAAACCTTCTGAGACACCATTTCTTAGGTTGGGACCCAGGAACCTGCATTTTTTTAAAAATTGTATTTTAGAGAGAGAGGAAGGAAGAGGGAGAGAGAAAAATTGATGTGAGGGCGAAACATCCGTTGGTCGTCTTCCACGCGCCCGCCGACTGGGGATCAAACCTGCCACCCGGGCGTGTGCCCTGGATGGGAACCGAACCGGCATCGGGCACGGAAGGAGGAGCGCAGGCGGGTCAGTGCTCGTTGGCTCCTAATGAGCGTTCTGAAGGGACAGGACCCTGCGTGTGCGTATGTGGGAAGGAGCCGGGTTCTATGAGCATTATCTGATAGTCCTTGATCACTGCGCTGGTTCACAGAAGATGCCCACGCCTGTTCGTACCTGTAGTTGGCAGAACAGTAGGCCCTGGGCTACATGCAAACCCTGACCCAGGAAACCCGAGGCTCTGTCAAGCTCCACAGCACAGGGGAAGCAGGCTGGTGTTAAGAGCCAAAGATGATCCTAGACTGGGTGGGTCATGGGACCCAAAGCAACAAGGCACTGTGAGGACTCAGCTCCCCTGCGTTGACTGTGGCAATGGAAGAAAGGGCCCCGAGGGCGGGAGAAGCACCTAGAAGCTGGAAAAGATGAGACGGCATCTCCCAAGAAGCCCCAGAAAGAAACATGGTCCTGTCGACCCCGACTTCTGCCCAGCGAGACCTGGGTTGGGCGTCTGACCCACAGGACTCTAAGATACTAAATTCAAATTATTTCATAAGCCACTAAGTGGACGGTAATTAGTTACAGCAGCAACAGAAAACTAACACTGCGCCGTTTTCTCTGCTTGAGTGTGGGCCGGACTCGGAGACTCGCTTCTAATGACCACGGTGCGCGGAAACGGGACGTCGCTTTCCGGATCAGGTTGTCAAAAGACTGGGTCTCACATGAGTTCTCGGGTGAATTCTCACATCCTCTTGGATTTGCCCCTCCCTCCAAGGGAGCCGCTGACACGCCCTCAGTCACCCTGTGGACAGGCCACATGGCGAGGCCTCGAGCCCCACCAGCAACCACGTGGGCGACTTGAAACCCTTACACGATTGTGTCCCCAACTGCCACCTTGATGGCATCCGCGCAGCAGACTCTAAGCCAGACCTCACCCAGGTAAGCAAGCGTAGACCCCAACCCACAGAGCCGGTGAAATAACACCTGTGGTTATTTTAGGCCATGAGGTTTTGCGATACCTTGTGTAGCAACAGGTAAGTAACACGATTACTCTAGATTTTATTTACCTACCAAACGAGAGAAGAGCCAGAGGGGGAAACGATCATCAGGAGGCCCCTGCGCACCAGCTCGGAGGTGACTGCGCACGTCCCGCTGGAAGTTATGGGAGAATCTTCCCAATGTGCACCCATAAAAGCTGACACGCCTATAAATACAGTCAGCTTTTATTCAGGTTATAAATGGAACGAAAACCTCAATGTCGAGAACAAAATTTCTCAAAGCACGCAGCCTTACTAAGAACACGCTCATCCACTTTTACACGTATTTTAACGGCTCAGAGCCGTCACAAGCACTGCGAGTCAACAAAGGCAATTAACCTCTAATTTCCTCTGTTCTTTCTTCTCCTACATTTTTGCTTTTGCCGTGAGGTCTGTGCTTAGCGGAACGAAGCCTGCCATAAACTGAGATTAATTAATGGGCTTTCTACTTTGCCACACAGAACAGTCTCTAGACTGCAATGTGCAACGTCGAATGAACTTTTATATGTGTACATATTTGCATATCTGCTACACAAGGAAAATAACCTGACTTCATGCTACTTTTATGTTGAATTTCAACTGGAAAACGATTATTGAATGAGAGCAGATTTCCCTTTTTTCCTTTATTATTGTAATTTGTGTCTGCTAAGCAAATACATGTACTGGCCACGCTAGAGCACACGGGGAGCAGGCGGATTCCCGCCCCCCATCTTATTTAATTCTGTCGACACTCAGATCACAGCTTATTTTTTGTGAGAAACATCCACTGGTTGCCTCCCGCGTGCGCCCCGACTGGGGCCAGGAGTCGAACCCAAGATCCTTTCGTGTGCAGGTCGACACTCGAACCACTGAGCCACACCGGCCCGGGCAATCACAGCTTCTTGGAAATGAAGTGTGAGCTAACCAAATCCAAGGCTCCTGCATTGCTAGAATATAATCCCCCCAGTCCCGCTTAATATTGACTAGCATATGAATCATCTCCAGGGGCAAATACAGAAGTAATAGGCAAAAGACAGACCGGGGATTTTCCCCCCCCCATGAAGCTGAATGAATTTCCTTGCCTAATGTTGCAGGCAAGGAAAATTGTCTTTTTACAAATTAGTGTCTATTTCATTATTTTCTCTGTGAAATCAGAACTACTTTTACCTTCTGAAACTAACTGCTAAGGAAATTTCCAGTGGATGGAGAGGCGGTGTTTTCACGTGGAATGGCCTCGGCCGCGGTCGTGATATTTAATATCACATCTGATCTGAGTTTAATTATCAGCATTTAGTGCAACATTCATAAGTTATCAAAAATGTTTCTAGCCCTGGCCGGCGTGGCTCAGTGGTTAGAGCGTCGGCCCGTGGACGGAAGGGTCCCGGGTTCGATTCCGGCCGAGGGCCTGTACCTCTGCTGCAGGCTCCATCCCCGGCCCTGGTCGGTGGGCGGCAGGAGGCGACCGATCGATGTGTCTCCCTCCCATCGCTGTTTCTCTCTCTCTCTCTCCCTTCCGCTCTCTCTGAAAAGCAAAATATCCTCGGGTAAGGATTTAAAAAAAAAAAAAAATTTCTCAAGTCCACTCCTATTGGGCAATAACAGCGCAGGCCCTTATTTCTGCACAGAGGAGACGGCTCTTCCTCTCCCAAAGCCCCCCTCTCCTTAGTTTAAATTCTCCCTCGTCAGCGCGCCCATCGCAGGTCATCGCTGCCTCACCAAGAGCGTACAGGTCACAGGGCCGCAGGAAACGTCACATCAGAACGGTCCCCACACCCCGTCCATCGGGTAAGGAGCCGGAAAGAAGAAAATACTTTTTGCACATTTAAAGAAGAGGACAGTGACTGTGATTTGATCCCGAGAGTGATCACAATACGGTCCATTTCGCAAAGGAAAACGGGCTCATCTCCGCAGCAACCGGTCAGCTAGGGAAACGCTAGAGCTGCCTTTTGTTCTGTGTCTGTTATCGTCGCTGCCTCGCCCACGAGGCTTGGGTCATAAATCACGACGAGGAAACCTCATTGGCAGTATGGCTATGAAAGCAGGAGTGTCACTGACGATGCTCACTGCCCCCTCCTCCGAGAAGGGCTCCGGGATCAGCAGGCAACGCGCATGAACCACGCTGTTAACAGGCCCCCCGTCGGGAAGACGGGCCTGCGTTGCCGGCGGGTTCCTAAACTCTGCCCGTCGAGTGGCGTTAGCCACCACTATCTATTCTTTGAAAGGTGACAATTCAAAGGTGGCCAAGCAAATGTGTTTCAGTTGTGGGTGTGAACTGTGACCAGCTGTCACTGTCATTTGAAAGTGTTGACACGTGTTCGCTCCTATCTATGGACAGGACGGGGCCCTCGGTTCACGCATGTTGTTTGGGTAGTTTTGGGGGCTGATCCCATTTTCTTTTCCCTTCATTCTGAGGGTCACCTCTCTGTACATGTGTATGTCCCTACCTCAGACCTCTCTTATTTGCTTTACTCAGTCTTTTTTCTTCTTGATTAGAAATCAGGCCTCTAAAAACATTCCTGAAGCATGTTATCACTCCCTATTTTAAATATCCCTATTGTGTTTTCTGACGGGGGAGGGAGGGCTGTGGATGCCACCGGGGCGATAAAATCTGGCATATTGGCCCAGGGAATGTACATCCCTTATGCTTTATGGGTCTATCACTAATCTCAAACACGCGGAAAAATGTCGGTCGCCTCTATTTGCTCACGGCAATAAATTATAACAAATTTCCCGTAAACCTTTTTGGAAAAGTTCAGCTTCACCGCGGCTCACATGATTTAAAACTCTGTCTTCAGTACTTTCAGCCTAACGACATTGTCAAATGTCAAGAACACTCGGTAAGAGGCTTTCGGGTTTTCCTTTTTCTTTTACAATCTCCCATATTTCACCTTTTTTATAATAGCCGTCAAGTCGGAAAACATTTGCCGTAAAGAATTTGTAAACGAAGTGCTTTACAAATTCAGTCTCGACGTCACTGAACTAGAATCGTGGCCACGTAATTCTATTACTGTTGCGTTAATAATTAAAAATACGTGCGGTTAATATGAAAACAACCTAAGACTGACGGATTACTTACTGTTTCCTAAACAGGCATTTTATACAGAGCGGCACTCACACACGCACTAATCCAGCCACGTCGCAGAATCTACCAATCCCGCAGACACGAGTCTGCCGATTCGACCTAGAACGCGTTACCCGTTTTAGCTTGACGTCGAGAGGGAGGCCCAGTTTGTTCGAGGTGACAGCGTTGGTCAGACGTGTGGACACGGTGCTACAGTAAATAGGAAAGTGGGACCCTTGAGATGTGAAGCACCTGCCGTACATCAGTGTCCCCTCTGCAGCTTGTCCAACAGCGTCCTGCTGGGGGACTGTCCAGCTGTGAAGGAAACCGGTGACCGAAACCCTGCAACCCTTTCCTTAGACCAGTCCCTTCAACCGTGCAGCGGAAGTGGCCAGCGTTTCCGAAGGGGCACTTCTAGCTCGGCGAGGGGGAGAGATCAGCGGGGAAGCCACACGACGTGTCCTCCGGGCGTCTGATGTTCGGCGCTCGCTCGGCTCAGATTCTGTTTCAAACTCTGCAGGAGGCGGGGAGAGGAGCCACCGCAGGGTGACCGGGAGGGGGAGGCGCAGCAGGGTGGGAACCAGCCCGCCGAGCTCCGTCCTGTCCCCAGTCGCCGTCTTGTTCCGGAAGGCCGTCGTGTTCAAGCTCGGAAACACCGGCGCTGATCCCGCGGCCAGCCTGTCTGACGTTAGCTCGCGGTACAGGAGATACGTTTTGAAAACTAGAAGATGCTGTGACGGTCATTTATTTTCCTGGGATTGCCAAGAAATAGCAGATGCTCAGGCCACAGAGGACGTGATAAATTGGCACGTAAGCCTCGTCACAACACACAGCCTGCCGCAGCCGCCGGGAAGGTGGAATCGTTCACGCTTCCCCGGGGGCTTTCCGTTCGGGGAGAAGGTGAAAGCGCGGACTCAGGGAGGGCAGGAAGGACCTGCGGGCGCACTGCTCACAGTGCTGTAAACCCGAGCGCGTGAGTCCGCAGGACCTGCCCCGCGGGGACGCGGGTTTCAGGCGAGCGTCGGGGTCTTCAGCTCAGCACGCGGGGGAAGCGCGGCCTGGCCCAGGCCAGGCCTCCCGAGGACGCGTGTCCCTTCCCCGCGGTCCGTCTCCTCCACCGGGCGCCCGTCCCTCCTCCTGATTCATCTCCAAGACTCAGCGGCGGCCCCCCCATTGCACCGCCCGCCGGGGGCTGCCCCCTGGCCCCCCCAGCGCTGTGAGCGCCCCTCTGTCCCGATCAGGCGCTTCATCGGTTTGCTCACCTGAGTGTTTTCATTTGACTGCGAGCGCGTCAAGGGCAGGCGTCCTGCCTGACGGGACCACGTGTCAACGCCGCCCGCAGTGTCTGACGTGGGCGAAGCAGCCCATGTGCTTTTTCAGAAAAAATAAGACTGATTTTCATGACCCTGACTCGAAGATCACTCTAATGACCTTGGAATGACATGTGGGCACGTTTAACTCTTTTTTTGATGTGCCTGCCCTCAGATGGTGCTATTTCATGCAGATTCTACCAAAGCCTGAAATAACCTTTTCTATAGGAAAGTCTGCTGGATGAATTGAATATTATTTAAGGGAAAGAGCAGAAAGCAAGGTAGTAAAATAGTTCCCTTCAAAGCCTGACTATCACTGGTACACAGGTTAATACTGAGCAATGCTGCCTTAGGGGAATATAACATCAATGTAATATTTATATTTGTTAACGTACTTTACGAGTTAAGACGAAATTAAGTATTTATTTGTCAGTAACAAGAGTTAAGCGTGTCTGTTAATAATGACAACTCCTAGTTTCCAGGGATTCAGAGTTTTTGAAAATATTTTTGTCTAAACGCGATGTAGGCCACGGGACTTGGAACCAGACAGGAATTTCCCTTCCGCTTTCTCTCTCTTTCCTCTTCAAGCTTAATCTTTCAGATGCACTTTGCTCACCCCGAAAGTGGAAATTGTGTACTGCAGAAGTGGGCAGCTAAGGACCCCATGAACGCGGTCTCATTTCAGTACTCATCTTAGCTTCTCTCTGTCTTTCAGGATTGGTAGAATAAAACTCAATGAAACTTTTATTTCAGAGACGTTTTCATATCAGGGGTTGGTGAAGAGACGTGCGAAACCTGCCGTGTGGAAGACGACACCGAGGACAGGAGCTGCGCTAAGCTTTAGGCGGAAAAGCTTTACCGTGGACACAGCGAGGCCCCCGGGACCCTAAGAGACGATAAACAGGATCGAATGTTTTCTTAGAAGACCGAAAATTCTGAATCAACCATCACATCCGATTGTAAACTACCTGAGAAGGGACCCCGAAGCTTTTCCTTGGGGGGGACTCCAGTCCCCCGGGAACAGGAGTGTTTGCCTATAAGACTCACAGGTGGTCGGCAACAGGAAAGCCCGAGCTCTCCGCACGCTCCGCACGTCTGGCTCGCGTTTCTTCCGACTCCTGAAGCTTTTGCGACATCTTAGTTTCTACACCACAGAAATATCACTAAAATTTCCACGGGTCCATAGTCTGTCTTGTACTGTTTTCCTTGTTTGAAGTAATTTCCCAAATTGTACTTGCTGGGAAGAGAAGATGAGCTTTTATTTTTTTATGTGATTTTTTAAAAACACACATATCTTTATTGATTTCAGAGAGGGGAAAGGAGGGGGAGAGAGAGAGAGAAACATCGATGAGAGAGTCATCGATCGGCTGCAGCCCGCAACCCGGGCCTGTGCCCTGACCGGGAATCGAACCCCGATCGCCTGGATCCTAGGTCGATGCTCAACTACTGAGCCAGGCCCGGCCGGGCGAGAAGATGCGCTTTTATATTGTCTTCTTAGCCTAAAAGATGCGGCGGGTTGGCTGCTGTATCTAACTCCTAGGCCACAGCGGGCCGTTGGGATGCTTCACACACACTATCGGTGCTGATGTGGAATTCAGGCGCCTTCGGGAAGAGCACCGACTCTCCCCAGTACGTGAGTATATTTACTGCCCTGAGAAAACTGTTAAACTGGAGCGGTGTGTTAATGATTGTAATTCTCTGTTCCCAGTGAAATGAAAAGGAACTGGTCTCCAATCCCCCTCTGATGTCTCTCTCACTGCTAGGAAGTTCTGTCCGTCGTTAGGGTTGGAGTGTTGCAGTTTTGCGAGGATATTTTGGGAAATAATGTGTCATAATTGCATGCATTTGACTTTGTGGTATTTTGGGACTGACTGAAAAGCTTGTCTCCAAGGAGCAAGGTCAGAAATAAAAACTGCAGTGTCTCAGGAGGCGTCCTGAGTCACATCCCTGAACTTGCATTTTCTCTCTCAGTGTTTGCGTCTTGGGGAAGAGAGCAGGCTTCTCACTCAACCTTGGGCACCGGCATCCTTGTGGGGAGGTTGATTGACATTCAACCCAAAGCTTAAATAACAGCTGGAGAGAATCTCCCTGGGTCCCAATCCAAAGGACAGATGGTCAGTGTCCAGTCAAGCTCCCCAGCCTGAGAAGGAAGCGGGACATGCAGGTACAGCCAGGCGAGAGGCTCACCTGTTTCGATGGGCACCTGCAGGTGGGCCGAGGCTCACCTGGGAGATGCCACGTGGGAAACTCCTGTAGGGGTAAAGGGCCACCGATACGTAGCTCAGCTGAGTTCTCTTTGATTTTAGGAGCCATGGATGGTAGACTTCGTAGAATATATGGACAGGAATTTAAAAAAATTCTTTGTCGGTAAGTTGCACTGGCTTTTAACTCGAGAAACTGTATGGTGAGTTGGACCGGCTTTCTGGCCCCGTCTTTCGTATGCATCTCCCACATTTCTCTACTGCCTTGTGCTGCAGGCCGCAGCGGACAACAGCCTGTTTTCACACGTCTTCCCCAAGCCCGAGCGTTTCCTTTAAAGTCACTTTACTCCGCGTTGGCTCTTTCCGTTTTCATTCCTGGTACCTTGGCGTAACGAGAGCTTCACCGCAGAACTTCCCACGCCGCTCAAGCTTTTACCTGACCTGTAGCTTCGGCACTCACGCCAGCGCGTCCTCACGCACCGTTTCCCCGTTTCAGGGACACTGCTGTTTTCGGGTAGAACAGCCAAAATACAGGCACCGAGGTCAGGTTACTCTTATGAGAATCGTCAGCCCGTCTTTAGTGGCCGATGCGAACAGATCATCACAAAACAATAGGACACATCGTGGCGTTCCAGGACTAAAGGCATTGCTTCTAAAATTCTATTTATAGAATAGAGCTAATGACATGAACTTTTTGCTCTGACAGACAGATATTTCTGTCCACAATACTCCAAATACAATTCTCTTATATCATGCAGCTTGAACAGCAGAGAAATGGTCAGTGAAAGACAATTATAAGACTATCCCTTAAACAGGAAAGAAAAAGTCATCTTTGTCATAAATAGGTTAAACTAATAAACACAGAAACTATAACCAAATTTGTTGTTTTAGCCAATTATCATTTTTAAGTCTTTTTTTTTTTACCCTAAAAATGATTTCATTTAGTCAATTGGTTTTGTTAGAGATTTGAATTAAGTGGTGACACCCACAACGGGAACAGAACATGGAATGAACAACGACAGCGATTCCAGGGTCGGCAGAGCTAGGTCTGGCCGCCCACTTGCTGATTCGAACGGACTGTGCAGAAATGAGACGTTGCAGTCTGTGAACATAAATCATGCTGTTCGATGCAAAGAGCAAGGCTTATTTGCAGCAATGTCCCCAAATAAAATGATGGCATTTCTTTTCGAACAGGAATACTTCGTATGTAGGTCAAAAACTCACACCGATTTGCAGCAATAGCCAGCTTTGGCTCTTCCTGCCTTTCCAATCGGCTTGTTCGTCTCCTTTGCACATTTCACCCAGAGGTGGTGACAGCCTCTGCGCAGGCCAGTCGCCGTCTGCGCCCGTCTCCGGACGTGGCTGAGTGTGGCGGCAGGTGTCTCCACGTTGCCTGCCATTCGTCAGCCGGTCGCCGTGGCTGCGACAGGGCCCAGGGCCTCACAGACGCTTCCCCATTTAATGGAAGCGCCGTGGGATGGAAATAAAATATCCCACGGAGCTCGCTTCCTTAGCTCACTATCAAATGGGATTTTCAACAAAAAATGCTCCCCTCCCCGTCGACTCACTTTCTCCCGCCTTCTGGCCCGTTTCTCCCGCGCCCTGGCCTCCTGCACATCGGCTCCCCCCTTCCCCCCCATTAGCTCCCCTTTCCCCCTTCCCCCTCCTTCCTGTTCAGTAACATAGTCACTCATCTCAACATGGTTTTTCGCCTCCTGCTTTCTACCAGCCCCTTTTCTCTCCATTCCCATCACCGCCCCCAGCCACTGGCCTGGGCTATTTCCTTCCTCTACTGAGATGAACTGTGGTTGCCACCTCGGAACCATGGGACACACCCGTCACATTAATATTCCTAAACGACTACTCTTAACCCGTCTGACTGTCCTGCTGAGAGCCGCGGGGAGGGCGAGGCCTCTGGAGTCGGGAAGGGCTGCTCTTCCCTTCCTTTCGGGCTCAGGGCTCGCCAACCTGGCCGGAACCTACCGCACGTCTCTAAGGCCTGATGTCCTTCCTCTTGTACAGCAGAGACCAAAACCCTTAGAGGCTCCTTGAAGATGGGCTGGGAGAGCGTGTTCAGGTGCTTAGGAGACGGTCACTCCTGTCTGCGCACCACTGAGGACTTTCCAAGCTGAGGTCTCCTTCCGCTGACACCTCAGGCTCCCCCCTGACTCGGGGACAGGCTCACGCCCTCCCCATCCTCTGAACACGCCTGCTGCGCCCCGAGTCTGCCTTTCCGTGTCCCTCCACACCCGCCTCCCTACTTCCAGTGCCCGCAGTCTGCTTGTCCTTGAAGCTTTAATACCGAGGCGGAAATAATCTCATTTCCGCAGGCCTGCGGGGCAATGTCGTGTGCCAGCCTGTATTGTGTTTGTGTGAACTTGAGGATGGAGACCACCTCATGTATATTTACAGCCCCTACCAGGCCTAGCAAAATACACTTCTCACTGAATAAATGTTTGCTAAACAGATGAGTGAATGAAATGCTTTTATCACACGTAAAAGCTGAGAGGAACTTGGGCTGGAGCCTGAAAAGGACTTGGAAAAAGCTGACTAGAGCAGAAAAAATACAGCAAATTTTGGGAAACTGGCTGTCTTATACCACGAGTAATAAAGTAGATTCTTTCTACATCATTTTTTTAACTTTGGAAATTTTATATAATTGTGCATGTTTTGTTTTCAAATGTGGATTTAAGCCAGTTTCTGTTTTGTACACACTGTTGTTTGATACGGCTTAGAGCTGTTTTATTTCTGTGTTTTGAAAGTCTAAGTAGAGTTTACATCATTTCAGGTTAATGATTGCCCTTTAGTTATAATCCACAGACATCACATAAACTGCTAAGTGGTAACTGAAACACCTCTATTGAACTGTCCATAATTTTTCAGCTATCCTCTGTAGGAAAGACATCGCAAAGCACTACACCTCCGAAAACATGGTTACATACGTGTAATCTCAATCAAGTATGTTACCGCCGAGCAGGCTGAGCTAGCTGCACAGTCATCCAAAGTGATGGTTGTTTAAGGATGTCTTGATTTTATATATTTAAGTAGCTCTAAGGTCATTTTACTTATCTGGGTTTACTTTTATAATAAATACTTTAGTTGTCTTAACGCTTCGTGAAGTGGTAATATTCTATTCCTCTATATCCAACGAAAATATAAACCTACATGCTTGCAAAGCACCATTATTTTCACAACCCGGAAACTGATGATTTCAAACTAAGATTGCTCAGCGTCACTAAATGTGTTTGCTACCCCAATGCATCCAGGAGAGAAACATAAACGGCATTCAGGCAGGTTGTCCGCAGCTGGATGAAGCTTCCGTCACGCCCAGTGTTTATGAGCAGAGCACGGAGGGGCCTGTGTCATTCGTCACGAGCTCCCGTAGCTGGTCCCGGCAGCTTTACTATCTCATAGTGACTCGTATCTCTACACCGAAGGGCTGGTGGACGTGCTCTACACAATGTTCCCGCTCAACGAGAACAGGACGAATGCCAAAATCATTGTTGTTAAAGGAAAGGGAAATTACGGTTTTTACAGAAACATCCTCTTTCTCGGGTGAACAGATGCATTATCTACTCAAGGGCAGGGCCGCTCGGCTTTGATTAAAACAGGCATCGGCCAATGCGTGTGTTTAGGTAGCTCATTCTGATGGTATCGAAGTCCTTGTTTCAAACGATCCTTTCTCCTGCTGAACTGACTGGGTTGATTGGGTTCATTGTTCAAAATAATTAACTACCGTTACTGCTAATCACATTCCTGCAAGGACAGGAAGAGAAACCAGCGTGGCCCAGACACGTTCCCGGCTGGTCTCCGTCACGACAACGCGTCTTCATAGGTTATTTAATGGCCTTGGCAATCACGTTCTATTTGGGGGGGGGGGGGGGGGGGGAGAAGAACTGTGCTTAAGCCACTTCCCGAACGATGGAAATGACATTTTTGACAAAACTTTAATGACACCGGCACTCAGATGATTAAAAACGGTGCTGGTATAGGAAGATCGCAGGCAGCAGGAACATTATAGGATCTTCATTAAACACATACAATTGAAGAATATATAATCCCTGCAACTGCCGTAAAATTCAGACCGTGCTAAACAGCAGGTTGATTGCTCATCAGAAAGAAAAAAATGAATGAAGCTCTGCTCCATAATGAACAGGTGATTGCAAAATACAGTATTCTTAAACCTCATAATACTGCTCCCATTAGGAAAATAGCATCGCACTGTTCCACTGGGGGAGATTAATTAGGCCTTGGAAAATATACAGAGCACTTCCACTTAGACTTTAATTACGGACTGTGGATTCGACGGTCGTCTGGTGAAGACCCGAGCACAGGTTCCAGGAAAATGGGGGCCTTGTGCATAGTGTGAGGGGAACTGAGGAGACACGGGCCAAAGGAATAGCTGAGAACTTGGGGTATCACATTGATAAAATGTGGAGGAGGGGTTCCTTGGCTTGATTTTTAAAACGATTTGGCAAGGAACAGAGAAGAGACAAAACAGGCCACTCGAGAAGCCTCCCGCAAAGCCAGCGGCTCGGGGCCAGAGGAGATCGAGGGGGTAAGTCCCAAGCGAACGTCAAAGATGCCACAGTTCTTAGAAACTGGAGCAGCGGGTCAGGAGACTTGGACATTTTTCCTAGAAAATAAATAGATGCTGCCTGAATTCCTTGAACAAACGTGCTCAGCACTCTAACGTGCTGGCGAGTTATATCTAATTCAGGGGTGAAAGCTGCCTTTTGTGTCGTCATGAAAGACAGACAACCTAACGTGTTTAGGTGACGAACCTGCAAGTCGTTAGATGGACAGACAGCCACGCACAGGAGCGTAGGTTCAACCCTTTGCGCGTTTTTAGAAACTGTCAAGAATATTGTGCGACGACTTTATTAGAAAGGTAAATATATGCATTCATTTATTCATGTTACTGAAAGGAATCAGAAAAAAATGTAATAAAAATAGGAGATAAACAACTAAAGCCAAAGACTCAACAGTAAGAGTGAATTTATCCATTTCATCAGATGCCCACTGAATTCCCATCATGAGCCAGGTAAGAGCCAGGCGAGGTGATGCAAAGATTTTTAGAACATCGAGTGTTAGTTTTCATGGTTTCCTGGAAAGAGCTTTGCGAAGAGAGAAATAGGACTGACTGTAAGTTACCTGGGAACCCAGCCCGTCTTTGAAGGGTGGCTGGTCGGGGCGACCACAGTGGCCCCTGACCCAGAATGAGGGTGCACCAGCCGCCCGGGGAGCTCACACCTGTGACCGTGGGCGCCTGAGCTGGGTGCTCTACACAACTCAGGTGAGAAGCTCGAAATGAACTTACCAAGCAGGTGGCACTTGGCTCTCAGTTCTTTACTGAGTCCCTGATTGCTCCTCTAACAATGTTATCTTTTTTTCAGTTACCAAGTCCAGGAGGTAAAATGAGTCCTTGGTAAAAATTCTTGGAAAGCTCCAAGAATACTCAGAGGAGAAAACAGAAGTGAAGCGTGAGGCCGGGCTGGGCCTCCTCACCGCTCGAATCGCTTCCGACCGCTCGCTCTCAGCTGTTACGCCAGAAACGGGCCAGTGCCGAGGGAAGGTTTGCCCTCCAACCACGCGGGTCCGTTCGCGTGCGGGATTCATCACCGACCCAGGCGGTCCATCCGCGCGTTAGAAACACCGACAGCCCGGCCGAGAGCCTTCGCCTGCGACGCCTTCAAATGCTCCGGAAATGAGGTCACTCTTAGGGACAACCCAAGGATTTCCTGGTGACAGGGCCACCGAGCAGCAAGAACAACGGTCACGAGAACGGGGGATGGAGCGGAAGGCGGGCAGTGAAATGACTTCCTTTGACCAACGTTCTAGTTATAGCCCCAACCTGAAACGCGGCTGAGCACATTGGCGACGCTCACTTTTGACCCGTCGTGAAGCTTCCTTTTCACAGACTCCGCCACCCGCCCTGGCCCTGGTGCAAGCGGCTCCTTCGAGCCTGTGCCTGCGACGTTGGGGTCTGAGGAAAGGCCGCCGCGTTCCCGCGGAGCCACGGGTCTGTGGAGAACCAACCGTTGCTCCTCTAACTGGTGCAAGGCTGATGTAGGGAGGAAGGGAGCCTGGCCGCAAAGCCGACCCGGGTGAGAGTGGAGAGAGGAGAGTCTTAATTCTGAACCTGCCGTCGGCGGTCAGTCTGCGGTTCTTAGGACACAGATGACGCGGCGTCCGGAAGCTTTAAATGAACCCGAAGCCACCCGGTCGCTCAGTGAGAAGCGCTTGGGAGAAAGCCACCCCCCGGTTCCATGTCGCTTCCTAAGCGGACCTCAAACTGTGGGTAAACATCGTTCAATTACCCAGGACATAATGTAAGTATTTTTAATTTATTATTATTATTCTTTAGAGAGGGAGGAAGGGAGAGAGAGAGAAGCATCGATCGGTTGCCTCCCACACATGCCCCGACCAGGGATTGAACCCACAACCTAGGTACGTGCCCTGACCGGGAATCGAACCCACGACCTTCTGGTGCACAGGAGATGCTCCAACCAACGGAGCCACACTGGCCAAGGGCTAAATTATTTTTAATACATCTTATGAAATAAGTAAATTAGAGTTGTTAGTAGATAAAATAACCCAAAAGCTGAGACCAAAAAAGACCTTAGCCGATGAACATCACCTCTGGGGATTTGTGACTATAAAAAAGCAGAAATATTTTATCCATAGACTACATCGCAGTGTTTATTTGGGACAAATGGCTGCAATTTCTAGTTGCTGACAAAGGTGCTAAGGAAGGCAACCTATTCCTTCGACCCTTAACAGCTACTGACAGAGGGTGTCCCAGGGCCAGACCACGGTGGGGACACACAAAGGGGTCTGTCTCCCAGGGGTGTAGCCCAATAGCCGGTGCATTTTAATTTACACGCGAGGCCCACGTAGGGCGCAAAGGAAAACACAGCAACGCGAACTCCACCAGCCGCCAGGAGCTTAGAGACGTTAATCCACAGGAGGTGCTTACGTGAGCCGGCTCCCGAGGGATGAAAAGGAATTAACTAAGACGGGGGGGCAACCTAAGGGTTACGGCGAAGACCAGAGAGAACCGCGGGCCAGACACCAAACTGGAGCCCACGAGCGGAACGGCGAGAAGCGATTCGGCAAAGTCAGGTAACGCCCGGGCAAGAGACAGCTCGTCCGTCGTGTTAAAGTCACAGAATTAGGCAGAGTTGGCTAACTTATGTTTTTGTGCGAGGACGGAGGCGTCTGTTCACCGTGACGACGACCTAATGAAGTTTAGGCGGGTAAATAAAATTAAGACTCTCGGTTAATCCTGATGCAGGAACCGACCCGCAAGAACCCAAAGGGAAACGCAAGGAAACGTTCGCGTCAGCAGCCCAAAGTGAGGTCACCGCCGGGTTTCTCAGGCTCACTGGGGGTTAAAGCTCGTTCACGCTGGGACAGGGGATGGAGGTGTGTCCTGCCATCCAATGAATACAACAAATTTCAGCCCTCAGATCCCACCATCTTACATTTCTAGATGGACAATAAATTATCCAAGACGCAAGGACCAAAATAGTTCTGTGAGCGTCAGTCGTGGCACATAAACGGGGGGGAGAGGTTTATGATTTCCCTGAAGTCACACCCTTTTGCGGAACAGTCATAAAAATGCCAGAAATGACTTCGTGTGTGGTGACTGCCGGGGAGGGGCCGGGGGTGAGCGGTGATGGACGGAGGCCTGACCTGGGGCCCTGAGCGCACAGCACAGCGAACAGAGGGATTGTGCACCCGGCCCCTGGGTAGTCCCGTTATCTATATATCGCCCCAATGCATTTAATAAAAGGGAAAAAAGGAGAGCCTTAAACTAACTCTATTACCGTGTAAATGTGGCCGTGGTATTTGTTATAAAGTTTTCCTGTTATTAAAAGTCCGTGAAAAGCCACGGCCACGTACGCAAAAGTGTCCACTAGGCGGTCTCCCCAGCCGAGCACCGCCCGACGGTCCTGTCCAAGCCCGAGTCCACGCCGGGGAGTGGAGTGCTTGTCACCAAGGCCAATGAGACAGCCACCACTGCCTCGTCCCCCACGCTCCCAGATGTCACGATCCTGGTCCCCAAAGGAAGCTACGCGGGCGTAACCGATGTGGCCACACGGAGTGGCGACCTTCAGAACCCGCTGTTGGGAACAGCGCCACAGCAGCTCCTCCCGAGTCGACGTGGAAAATGAATAACGCGGCAACTCGCCGAGAATTCGCGCCCCAAGCCGCTCGCCTTGGACGCCCAGATAAACAAGGCAGGGCCGACGTAACTGGGCTTGACGTGTGCGGCGAATTACTAGCGGGGCTGATTTAATGACGTCGGTCGTCGTCGAGGAGAAGCGGGGTTACTGCCGATGAGCAGCCTCCCCGGACAACGGAAGGCGGGAGACGGTCGTTTCCACAGGACAAACCCGACTTCCGGGGCCTCTGACCGGAAGGACACTGCGTTGGGCACAAGAGAACGGGCTCCGTCCGTGTGGTTCTCCACAGACCCCAAAGGAAACCTCAGCAACAAACGCCTGTGACCCCGGGACACGATTCCTCACCTTGCTTCTGTGCCTGCTTATGAACTTCTTCCTTGAATGGCCAAGTAACAAAGGATCCCTCTAAGGCAGAAGTTTAAATGATTTGTTTTGCTTTCGATTTCAAATGAGTTTCTCACGTCTGTTCAAGTAGAATCCTCTCTCCACGCCTAGCCTGGGTGCTGGTAAAAGGACGGAAAGATATTTCAGCCCAGACAAGTGAGTAAACACACGCGCTGCAGACGCCTTCTCGGGGCACCCGTGCCACAGGCTTTGGCCTTGGGGAGAGTCTGTGCCCATTCACCAACTTCGAGGGGATCGTGCCCGTGAGAAATGATCACTGGAAACATCCCCGTGAGAAACGCTCCCTGAAAAAAGGCTCGTTTCACACAAATAGCTCTGGGAGAACAAATTCAGCGCAGAGAAAAATTTTATGGCCCCTTGTAAAATTCCAGCGACCTTTTTCCCTCTTGTCACCTTAACAAAGCCAGAAGTGAAAAAAAACCACAAAGAGGTAAATGACATTTCCTTGTACTCCAATTAAAAATAAACCGCTTCTGATTTTGTGTCCGTGTGCTATTTAATTACGACCCGGCCCCTCATTAATTACCGACACTCTAAACGGCCAGAGCTAAATGCTCAGGTGGCCCGCACGCACTCACAGGTGCCCTACATGTTCGCTGTCTTATTTTATGTTCCATTTTACGATCCTATAAAATAAAATACTGAAAATGTAATAATCCGAGAGTACAGGTAAAGGGCAAGCCGCGGCAATGCGCTGCCAATTCAAACACAAACCCGAGCTGAAAGACACCGTCGAAATACGGGAGGGAAACAAGGTAGAAAGCCGACCTCCGCCGGCGCCGGTGGAGGTGACTTCAAAGTCAAGACTCCCGCCGCCCGCGGAGCCCGTAGGAAGACAGACGCCAGCCGCGGGAAGAACAAAGTGCGTTTGTTGAAGGAAACACATCCAGCTGTTCCTCTCAGGCAGTTTCAAGTTCAGAGGGTCAAAAGAATCACATAATATAAAATATACTCATAACCCTTTCCAGTGATAAGCCGCCCAAGGCAGGAAATGTTCCAAAAACACGCGCCGCTCTCTAAGGAGCTTCAAGAAATGGTTGTGCGTTTTATCTTTATTTTCAACACCAGTGACGTTCTAGAGAATATAGTGTCAACGAGAAGGGACCACTACGGCCCTGAGCCAGGACTGATGCATTTATCACGTGGCCCCGTGTGGCCGAAGGTGCCAGAAACCTCACAGTCAGAGGCGGGTGCGATCCAGGAAAATACGCCCAGAAAATCAATCGCTACGAGGAGGAAGGTGAATCACACAGTTCAGACCAAGAGGGCGACAAGGGCTCACAACCAGCCACCAGGCCCCGGCCCCGCGCTGAGCTTTCGGAAGTTCTGCAAAGTTTCACTGTTCCCCAGAAAGACCGAAAACGCAGCCACAGGTGAGCAGCCCGTCTGCATATGTGAATGGAAACGTCTTCCTCAGAATATCTTTTTCTGGTTTTATAGGGTTCAAAGAATAGAGATATTGGTCAAACAATATATTTTGGCTTTTTAAAATGCTTTTATTGATTTCAGAGAGGGGAAGGGGGAGGGAGGGAGAGAGAGAAGCCCCTGACTGGGGATGGAGCCCGCAACCCGGGCCTGCGCCCCGACCGGGAATCGAACCCTGACCTCCTGGATCCTAGGTCGACGCTCAACCGCTGAGCCACGCCGGCCGGTCAATATATTTTGGCTTTTGAAGTTAATTTCTTAGTTTCCTCAAGGGACACAGAAGCCGATTCTTTCACTCAGGCCAATATACGCATTTTAATCTAACGTGTTCGATTTCCTAGAGGGCAGATACCAAACCACAAGCAGCATTTTGAAACTGCAATGAAAATTAAAGGTGCCGTGGACTCCTACATCACCGCTCTTACGGGTTCGGCGGCTGCCTTGTGACTAAGCTGCATTAGTCAAATACAACGAAATGCTCGAGACAGGACCTGGGGTGGAGTTGAGCTCGAGAGCCGCCACGTGTTATTTTTATCATTTTTGTGTTACTGTGAATTCATCTACGGTTGTCCCGTTTTTCCATTTGGATGAAAGCAAAGTTCTAATAATAAAATCACGTAAAAGCAGAGTTCACATTTTTACAGTAACCGTTTTAAGTTCGGTGGGAGGCAGGCAATTTCTGAAGCTCTGCTGGTCTTCAAAGCCTAATTAGCAGGGTCAGTTACTAAAACAGTCACCTCATTAATCTACGTTGACAAGTCTGAACGCACTTTCTGATCCTCTGTGCCTGCTTTAACCTTACGTGCCCAAAGGAACAACCGTGAACACATTTCCTTAATTAATTATATTCTTTCAGACACCAAGTGCTCATCCTCAGCTTAACGATAAACGCCACTGACTGTTTTTCCAGTGTGCCATTAAATGAAAACTCATACACTGGTCGTGGGAGCATAAGACCGAACACGCTGCAGAGGGTCACACACGGGAGCATCCTAAGCGAGAGCTCTGAAGCTTCGTCATGTTCAATAAACAGTTAAATTAATAAAAGATAGTTGTCAAGCCCTTGACTTTTTTGCTGTTGTTGTTAATCTTCAATGGAGGATTTTTCCATTGATTTTTTTTTGTTTAGAGAGAGTGGGAGGGAGGGAGGGGGAGAGAGAAACATCGATGTGAGAGAGACACGGTGATTGGTTGCCTCCCGCCTGAGCCCCAACCAGGGCTGGGGATCAAACCTGCAACCCCGGGACGTGCCCTTGACCGGGAATCGAACCCGCGACCCCTCGGTGCACAGGCCAAGGCTCTCACCACTGAGCAACACCGGCCGGGGCAAGCCCTTGACTTCAATGCCAACTAGGGTTTGCGCGACGACTTCTCATCTGCCTGTTCCTCCCTTTTGTCCCACTCCCGCCATAGCTGGGGCTCAGATTTAACGATACGGAGCCGCTAACTCGGAGGGACCGAAATGGCAATTGAACGTGGCTCAACCGAACGGACAGACTGCCCAAAAAGCATAATCACCCCAGGTCACGGCTTTTGAGAACGATGCTGTGGAAGCTTCCCCGGGCAGCACACGCCAGACCCCAGGGACCCCTTCCCCGTCACCCCCTCTGCCTGTGTGCTGGAAGGGCCACCTTGTCCGGTCACCACCTCAAGTCTCTGCATCCACGGCAGGGTTTTAAAAAGATCCACGGACGTCTACTTTGACACCAACCTGACTTTGCTAAGAGTCTCGTTGCTTCACGGGCACCCCATGTTCTCAATAAATACCAGCTCCCTTCATTTTTCACGGAACTTTCCGTGGGGGTAAACGCCATTCCGCAGAGAACGTTAACCTGAGCCGCGCGGGGAGGGGCAGGGCCAGCGCCGAGGCTCCTCTCTGGGTCTGGACGCAGACGCAGCTCCGATCCTCCGGAGGGAGACACTGGAGCAGGCGGCGGGTGGGAGCCAGGTTCAAAGGAAACGAACAAATGGTCGGTCACCTTCCACAAAGGTGACCTTAGACCACGGGAGGACTGTGAAACAGGAAAACACGCGGGAGAGAGAGAGAGAATGAAAGGATTCCTGTAGGCGGGCCCAGGCGCAGGCTGGAGCCCAGAAAGCAAAGGGAATGGCGGAGGAGGGCGGACCGACGGGTGCCGGGGTGCCGCCAGCCGGCCTTCGCACGTCCCTGCTCCCAGGCTGCAGCTACGGCCCCACCGGGCACGCCCACCCCGCCACCCCGATCCCAGCTGTGTGGACACGAGTCCACCGAGGAAGGGAAGACGGTGCCGGTTCTCGATCTCGACAGTTACAGACTTTATATCAGGACAAAGAAGGCTGGAGACATCTCAGAGGTCAGACCAGGATTCCCAACAAGCCCTAATAACAGAAAACTCAAGGCCTGGCTTTCATGGGGTCCCCCCGAGAGCCCTACCTAGTGAGCCTCAAATCACTTTTCTTAGTGCAGACTTACCACCTGGCTCTTCCCCTGGTTCTGCAATAAATAACGTCAACACGTGAGATAGGATCTAATCAGGGAGTGAAGAGGGACGCTCGCCGCCATCTCCACGTGACACACGGCACCAACACGAGTATTTGTTTTGAATACTAACCCGTGTTTATCTTTGCTACCCAATTTGTATTCATTTCAAAAACACCTCCATAAAGATTTATACAAGACCGAACGTGGTGATAAAGGTGCATGTGGCGAGCAACACAGCTCACGTCCCCACAATCCCGGAGCATCGAACCGATCGCCCGACTTGACCGCCGACGCGCGAATTCTGTACCGACGAACGGCAGCCAAGGCGCCTTCCTGCCGATGCCTTAAGAGGCTGTACGGCAATTCCATCAGACTATGAATTTATCTGCTTCTCACAGCAATATTTTTAAAGATGGGGAGGGTTAATAGGCTAAGAATATAAGAATATTTATAAGAAGATAAATGAGAAAATATTCTTGTTCAAAAAGTATCTTTCTGGCTCTGGATGACCACAGTTCGATTCTCTTTCAATTTATGATTGGAGCCTTGACTCGTATACAGTGTAGTGATTTTTATAACATCATTCTTATTACTTCCATTGTAATAAAACTATTTCACAAGTCCCTTAGAAGGATAGTGTTTTCTAAAAGTTAGTGGATACATATTATATCTGACCTCAGTTACAAATAAAATACATTGTTCCATTTAGTTCTATGTCTTATTCTACCCAATCAATGCCCCTGATAGTTTTTGATCACACACACACACACACACACACACACACACACACACACACACACTGATTTCAGAGAGGAAGGGAGAGGGAGAGAGAAACATCAATGATGAGAGTCATGGATCCGCTGCCTCCTGCTGGGGATCGAGCCCAAAACCCAGGCCTGTGCCCCGACCGGGAATCGAACTGCGATCTCCTGGCTCACAGGTCGATGATCAACCGCCGAGCCACGCGGCCGGGCTGATCTCATATCTTTTGATGAACCCTACTTGTTGCCTCCTCGGTGGTCCCCCAATATCCCGAGGCCCCAGGGCCTCTGCACAGGCTGTGCGCCTGGGACTATCCAGGAGGAGGCAGGGCCTGCGCCCTGGTTTCCTCTGGTGTCTGATGAAACGTCGCCTCAACCACGGCGGCTTCTCCTGTCTGCCCCGTAGAAAAGGGCGATTCCCCACCCAGCCTCCCAAACCCTCTTCCCCGCTTTTATTTTCCCCACAGAACTTATCCTTAGCATCACGGGGCCTATTATACAGGTGTCTGCGTTTCATTTTCCTTTCCCCAGGGGAGCTTTGTTTTGTACGTTGCTACAGTCTTAGCTGGAGAGTAATACAGCAGGTGACCCATCAGTATTTCTCTCTGTGACTAACCTTCGTCGGACAGTCGCGGGTGGTTTTGGGCGAAACACTGCCCGGTGCTCTGAGAACACGTCACACAAGAGTACAAGGCACCTCGCGAGAAAGAACACTCGGGTTAGCGGCACAAGCGGAGACATTTCAATGTGCAAGAAAGAAGCGTAGAAAGTGTGAGCAAAATGTAATCACCTGAGAGGAGAAAGAGCACTTTCACTTGGAAACGGGAGAGGCCTTTGTGCCGGGGGCATTTGCGGGCAGCCTGGGCCGCGAGGGCTCCCACACATGGAGACGCTAGAGGAGGCCACCCCTGCACGGGACACGCACGGGCAAGGTCAGGGTCAACCCGAGAGCAAGGCCGGCACCAGGAAGGCCGCGAGGGACGCTGTGACGAGGATGCCGACGTCGGGGACATGGTGTCATGTTCGTATTTCACTTTCCAGTCCAGTGATTCCCAGTGTTTGGGAATAGAACACTTGGCTTTAAACACTGAAACATAGTTACATCCAATGTGATGTATCTTTTAAAAAAGATATAAAATTTATGGCATAGAAAGTTTCCAAATTTAGTATCACCTTTTAAATACATTTTATTAGTTAAACGTACCACTTAAGAGCCAAAATGAGCAAGTGTGTATCTTTGTATGTGCATGTGATACATGCGTGTGTATGTACATACATGCGTCTCACCATTACACGGGCAGTGATGAACGCTCCATGGATTCTAGGGCCTCCTGCAGTCACCTGTGGTCACGTGGACCTGAGCACGTGGACCTGAGCACGTGGCCCAGAGCCCCAGGCTAGGCAACGAGAAGCACTCGGTGTGTCCGAGGAGAATCACAGGATGAAAACTCTGCCGCAGAAACGCTGAGGGTTACAGATGGAAGACACTTCAGGAAACATCTGTGCGCCGTCCACAGAAGTTATAGAAGAAACCGCGGCCCACGGGATCCCAGACAGTGACACGATCCCAGGGCACGGCCGCTGGCTGGTGCCCGGGTTCCTGCAGGGGCCTCGTCAGGGATCCCCGTCGCAAGCCGGAGAAGGTCACCCAACGTGGCCCCAGCAGGCCAAGAGCAGTGTCTGCTCCTGCTTCGCAAAATGAGATAAAACGTCAACCCCGAAGACGACAGGTGACTGTTCTCTCTGCTGTGCTACGGGGGTTGCAGGCTTTTAAAAACCCGAATCTAACATCCTATGGACCCTGCTCTGATGCTTCCCTGAGTATGTATTTCAAAAACACAGTCATCTTCAAGAATTTATCTCGGCCTTTTTCACAAAGGCCAACCCATGTTTCCTCAAGGTCAGGGCGGTTACAGGTCCACCTCGCTCGACACGGACCATGAGTTTCTGACGGTTTGAACATCAACGGCAGGCACACTCGAGCAAGTACAGTGACGTAATACGTGCGAAAAATCCCCTATTTAAGCTCTGAAGGAAAAAGTTGTAAGAATGATGATTCCGCCTCAACCTAATTTGTAAGAACAGGTTTCCACGCGTCGGAGTTCCTTAGAGTGGTTTCTCCCTGTGTGGCTCTGGTAGAAACGACGTCTGACACCGGCAAACATCTCCGAATGCCCCCCCCCCCAATTCTGTGTCTAACCCACGGGCATCACCCAGTCACCCGCCGGGACCACCCGCTGTCTGAACGAGCACAGGGGCTGCCCCATTTTCCAGAGCAACTGCCCCCCTTCCCCTCCCTCCCTCCCCTCGCCCTTCTCCCAGGGAATTATAAATAAGCTGCCTGGACAGGAGCAACGATGCCAGAGTCCCACACGAGTCCTCAGAGGCTTAGTGGAATTTATATTTTAAAAAACCTTTTACAAGCGTGTTGGTGCCTCCCCCTCAAACCCCCGGCAGAGCCCCAGGCGGCTTTGCTCTTCCCGCCTCGGGTTCCCTCAAAGAAAGTTGCATGATTTTTACTGGAGGATAGTCTATTCAATCTTTGCGGCGTGAGAACATTAAAAAGTTTATTTATGCACTTTTGCTATTTTCAAGACAATCCTAAGAGCCTGTCCTCCTTTCCCGCACCGAGATTTTAATGGGTGCAATTGTTGCCTTAATTGGTTTACAACGGCCTCTAGCTTAGCTTATGCCTTTGCGTGACCAAGACGCACATAAAACATACGATTTAAAGCGGAGAGGCCCTGGTTTTGGGGGAGGGGCTACTTCAGATATTATCATGTACCCACCGGGTGGCAAACAATGGCATCACATCCCACTTCTGCAAATATTATTGGCCCAGGATAGACATTCGTTTAAGGATCCCGTTTGCTTTTCTTGCTAAGGGTCTTTAACACTTTAATTTTATGACATTCCTGCTCTCCAACCTTTTATACGCTTAGAACAGAGGACAGTTAACGCAGCGGCTACGGAACACACCGGATTTTAAAGTCTGCACCGCTCAGCGCCCGCCGGCTCGGGCCGCCTGATTACACGTCCTCTGACTGCCTCACGCGATTCAGTCTCTCCCGGCCCCTCGGTCGCAGGCTCCCGCGGGCACATTTTCGGGAGGGGCGCTCGGCACTGATTTTCTGCGAAGCTTTTATTTGCCTTGTGCCTGAGGCGATGATCACCCACCCGGGAAAAAGCCAGGGGGTGAGGAAGGCACCCGAGCAAGGGGCCCGGGGGCTTCAAGCACCTGCACCGCTCGGGTTCGTTCTCGTAGAAGGAAATCACAGGGAAAGAGCCAGCAATAGGCTTGGCGGCGGTGCACACGTCACGTTTACGGGAAAAAGTAGCCGCTCTCCCGGCCCGTTTCTCAGTCACAAGACAGCAATGGAATCAAGAGGCGAGAGGCGAAGTCCAGGGGCGGGCCGGCCCGCCCAGCGCTCCCTGGAGCAGGAAACTTCCTCGGGCCAGAGGAGCGTCCGCGTCCAGGTCGCAGGCGACCATGGACTAAGGAATAAAACATCATCACGCTCAAAACACACGACGTCTCTATCGCCTCCTCGCCTTCGACAGGGGAATTTTGCTGCCGATGGTGTTTCTGCGTTTTCGGTATTTCCTAACACCACCCGGGGCGTCAGCGTGAACAGAGCGTGGACCCGGACGGGGACGAGCCGCGGTCACCCGTCTCAGAGGCGCGTGCGGTCAGTGCGGGGCCCCTGGCTGGCTCAGTGGGCGGCGTTTACTTCAGACCCCAGGGGAGGCGGAGTGGTCAAGAGTCGGGCTCCCGAGGGGGACGCGGTCGGAGAGCACAGGACCTGCCCCGAAACTGTTCTCCGGACTCTGATTTTTGCCTGAATCCCAGTGGCCTTCAGTCCCTTCCCCGTTCCCGCCACACCTCAGCCAGAGTCATTGTCTTGCTGCTTTTCTGTGGAATCGGCCCCTTTGGGGTCGGTTACCGCGACTCCTTTAACCCTTTCACGTGCTGCGGGTCCTGAATTATGCTACAAACGCGCCCGGCCGGGAAGTTTGGCCGCGAAGAACATCCCGTTACCTGCTCGCCATGAGCTCTCGGCCCCCTCCGCTCCCGCGTGTTTCCTCTCCTCTGGGAGTTATCGCTGAAACCCGATGAATAAATACAAGTTTCAGGCTCGAGTCCCCAACCTGTCCGCAGACGTCCAGGGAAGGAACCGGCCCCGCGGGCGGGCGGAGGGGAGAGGGAGGCGGGAGGGAGCCTGCCGGCCGTGCCCAGGCTCGAGCTGTTTCTCTGTTGATCCCGCGAACCTTTCCCAGGGTTTCCATAGTAACGAGTGAATTCCCCCTTCTCTCTCTCCCTCGCCCCCGTCGTCCCCTCGCGCTCGCAGCAGGGACGGAGAGGAGCCCTGGGGCTGGGGCGCAAAAGCCACAACATCCTCCCTCCTCCCGGACGCCTCCGAAGAAGTCGGGGTCAGTCTCCGGGCGGAGTGGGCACGCGTCCCCCGCGTCCGGGGGCCTGGGGGGTACTTACATCTCTGAAGCCGGCGTTTGCTCCGGTACATGGTCACCCCGCAGCGGCCCCGCTCGCGGGACGTGAGCGCTCTGCCCCCAGACAAAGGGCCGGGCGGGGCTCCCGCTCTGCAGCGAGGCCGGCGCTCACGGACGGGGGTGCCCGGCGGGCGCGGGTAAAGCCAGGGTAATACCATTCTCACGAAATTACGGGGGCGCCGCCGCCTGTCACCCTCCGTCGGAGGCAAATCTGCGGGAGCAAACGGCCTCCCCTCCCCCGCAGCTGACATCAGCGCGGCTCTGACGACCGCAGCTCGCGCCGGGCCGGCCGGGACCGAGGGGTCGCGTGTTTAGCAAGAGCACCGGGGCTGCAAAACCCAGACCTGAAGCCCGGCGCCCTCGTCTGCCAGTGCCGGGTGTGACGAGCTCGCCTTCGGGCTCCCGAACATTCGGGTCTGTGTTGTATTTAGGAAAACGGCTCAGTTCCCTCCTCCTCTGAGCCTTCACGTGTTCAGATCTCAGAGCCACGGTCACTCCTGGTTTCCAATGTTTCTCCAGACGCCGTGTTTTCACAGGACACCCCGGGCCCTGTCTGGGGGTGCGCAGTGTGCCCTCAGGCTCGGGGTGCCCGCTGTGTGCTGGGCACCCGCCCCCCCAGAGAGGCTCACCTGCGCCCAGGGCCTCACCGAGTCCTCGGACCTCGATCTTCCCAGTGTTTGGGGCGTCTCCCGGTCTGAATGTTCCCCTCTGCCACCTCGACTGGGCCCAGCGGAGGTTCTGTCTCCCTGTCCTGTCCTGTCCTCTCTGTTCTGAGCGTGACACTGGGCACCCCCTCCCCCAAAGTGCACGACTTCACGTCCTGATGGCGGTGACGGCCCTGAAATGCGGGTCCTGCCTAAAGCACAGAGGGGCTCATTTACACACCAGGGATTCGTTCACACCCACGCAGGAAGGCCCCGGGCCACGCGAGCAGTTGCCTCTCGCAGCCAGACGGGGAGGCCGCGGCCGGTGGCCACCAGTCCTCCCCAGGGGGACAAACTCGGGCCACTACTGAGAGCAGGAGCAGGAGAGCGTCTCCGCCGTCTCCTCACGAGCAGGACCTTGTCCGCGTCAGGAATGTTTTCGTAACTTGAGCAATGAGTGTATTTCACGGTCACAGGTATCAAGACGGCGCCCGGACGGGTTCTCAGACGATCCGTCCAGTTTCCCTGACTTCCGACCACACGGCCGTGGGACTCACCGCGGTGCCGTCTGTTTCCCCACAGCCAGCGGGAAACGCGGGAAGGTCCCTTGAGTTTTCTCTGAGGTGAGAGGTAAACTCACGCGCCCTTGGCTTCCTCCGACTGGCTCCCCCCACTTAGCACGGCACCCGCTAGGTCCGTCCACGGGGCTGCGAAAGATTTCCTTTTTTTTTTTTTTTTTTACGGCTGAGTAGTGTTCCGTTTATAAATGCACCACTTCAAGGTTAAGTTAATATAGAAACAAAAAACAAAATAGAAACAGACTCATAGACACAGAGAACAGGCCGACAGCTGCCGGTGGAGAGGGGTGTCGGGGGCCTGGGTGAAAAAGGTGAAGGGGTTAAGCAAAAACCCCCAAACTCATAGACACAACAACAGTGTGGCAATGACCACGGGGAAAGGGGGTGAGGCCGGCAGGAGGGGGTAAGTGATGACCACGGGGAAGGGGGGTGAGGCCGGCAGGAGGGGGTAAGCGATGACCACGGGGAAAGGGGGTGAGGCCAGCAGGAGGGGGTAAGCGATGACCACGGGGAAGGGGGGTGAGGCCGGCAGGAGGGGTAAACAGGGTAAATGGTGACGGAAGGAGACTAGAGTTTGGGTGACGGGCACACAATGCGATACACAGATGATCTGTATAGAATCGTACGCCTGAACCTACATAATCTTATTCACCAAGGTCACCCCAATAAATTCAATTAAGTAAAAAACACATAATGTTTAAAATGGACAAGGCCCTACACCGAGATGTGTGATTCTTCATGGGCTTTTGAAACCTACCAGCTAAATGTAACTTTCTATTTATGGACCCCGTTCAGTGCATTTTGGTTTCTAGTGATTGCACCATAATCGTTACTCTAAAATTTCTAATAATTTCCAATGTAAATGTGCATAAAATATCGTGTGTATTAAACGCCCCCATTTCAGCCTGACTACAGCGCAGGCCCCGCAGCGGCCGCCTCCCCCAGCCCCGCTCTGTGCGTATTTAGTTATAATTGTCGCGGGGATGAGCTCCCAGGCCTGCGGGGCCGAAAGGGCCGGAGTTTCAGGTATAATTAAGCATCACGCAGTCCAAGGGAAGTGCAGGGATCCAGCTCCACTCCTCATTTTGTGTCTCCGCGGCCGCTGACGCCTCGAACCACCTGGCTGGTCCCTGCCCTGGCGTCTGCGTTTGAATAAACTCCGCGTCTGTCGTCACCAGCACAGGGCGTGGGAACGGGAAATGCGTACATGAGACTCAGGACTCTCACTGGTGCGGAAACCGTTTCTAGACGTTTGCCTCATGGCCTGGCTGCAGACACAGGAGCTCTAGGGGAAGGAGGGTCTCAGTCGGTTTTATTTCCCAAACTGTCTCCTTCAGCGGGGCAAGCGCAGGATCTCGCGTCATCTTGAAACCATGCCCCGGGAAGCGTTAGGAAGCCCACCTGGACTGTGAAATAAGTATTTAAACGTCTTTAGTGGACTCGCGAGACGTGAACACAGATAAGGCCTGTGAAAGGCGACCGTTCAATTTTAGAAACCTTCTCAGACGACTGAAAGAAATGTTTGCGAGAAAATAGTGTGACCGGAAAGGAACTGAGATGCCCGCTTGTAACTGCCTGACCTTGATTCAACGAAAAAAACAAACACTGTTTTGCTTTTACTGTTTTCTGGTTGGGGGGGTGGGGGGGGGTGAGTGGACGGTGTGTTTCCAGTAACACAAATACCTGGGTTCCCACCTGGATCAGATTAATCTGATTCTTTATTGTAAATTTAGGACTCCAGCTAAGATTCCTCGCTGAAGTTAAATTAATTTTACTTTACTTTTTTCATATATCCAACGCCTGTACTTTGTGCATTCAAACTGTGCAACTGGACGATGTGCTCACGCGGCTTTTATTTTGGTGGGGAACCCAGGCACTCATTGAGTAATAGCATGAAAGACAATGTGAGTTCCCGTGACGGTGTAAACCCCCCGGCCCCCGGCCACGGGACTGAGGAGCGTGGACGGAACAGAGTCAGAGGGGACCGGAAAGTACTGCGGAGAGTCACCGAGCTCGGCGGGAAGCGCGTAGGACTGTGTCCACGTCGGAATGGACCACGGCACGCAACTGGTATTCAACAAGCCCGGCTGATAGATGCTATTCTTATGTTGTTTGCCACCAATTTTAATCCTCCTCCAAACAACGGCTCATCCCTCAAATGAAGACGATGCGAGTTAACCGGGTTCTGCGCCTCATCGCCCCACAGGGCCTGCTGGGCACGTACTTGGACAAGACACGGGGCAGAGGAACTTAGAGCAGCACGGCCCGGCCTTGAAATGCTATTTACTAACAGGTATTAGGTGGACCCGAAAGCTTAAACAGTGCTTTGACGGGAACAGCAGTCCCAGCCCCGTCCACGGCAGGCAGGGTGAGTGCGCCCGGGCCCGCGACACGGACACCCGCTGGCTCCGGCTCTGCCAAGCGGCCGTGAGGTGTCCGAACGCCCTGCGCCGCCCTAGTGTCTGCGGGGAGCCGTCCCACGAGGTCCCTGGACGAGACCCCCGGGGGATTTCGGCGGAAGCAGAGGAAGCTCTGCGGGTCCCAGGGCGCGTCCAGGAACGTAAGCCGGACAGACCGACGGAGAACCCGTAGGCGGCATCGCCGTCCGTCTGGATGCCGCGGAGTGGAAGGGGACGGTCCGTTTCCTCGCCTCTCCCGGCTTCCAGAAGCTGCCGACATCCCCCCACGCGTGGCTCCTTCCTCCACCTCCTGGGAGCGGTCATCCCTCCATCTCCCCACCGTCCCTCCTGCCCCCGTCTTACGAGGACCGCTGCGAGTCCAGGGCCCCGTCCGGAGGATCCAGGGCCAGCCCTCCCCATGCCCAGACCTTCCGCGCGGCCGGGTCGCCAAGTCTCCTTTGCCACTGAAGTCCAGCTACTTACGGGCTCCGGCGATCAGGGCGGGGACGTCCCCAGGAGAACACCGTCCTGCGGGCCTCACGGCGGGGACGAAGTGACAGCCACACCCACGTCTCCCCGGCTCCTTCATCCCAGCTAGTCCCGTTGCGCTAACCTTCCCACGCGTCCCTCCCACGGGGCTGCCTCCCCTCCGGTGGCCGCCTCCCTTCCTCGGGCGGATCCATCCCCCGCGGCGCAGGCTCTGGCCCCAGTTCAGTCGGCCAGCGCGTTTGGGTGCCTGCCAAGCGGCCCCCGAGGAACTGCCAAGCGGCGCCTACAGTCCCCGGCGCGGGCTCACGATCCCCGCAGCCTGCCCGCGGCGGGCGGTCCCCCGCAGTCCTCGCTTCCCCGGGCGCACGCGGCAGGGAGGCGCGGGCTCCCCCACCAGCCTAACCGCCCTGCAGGAAGCGTCACGCGGTTTCTTTCCTGAAAGGTGCTCTGCCCGCTTCCTCCTCAGCGCAAACAAAACGCCGTCTCGAAGCCCTCGCCAGGCTCTCGTTCGGGACCCTGCTCCTTTCTCCGACACCCGCATCGCGATTTACTTATAACACGGGGCACAACGCACTGAAACAAGCTACGGGGTAAGTGGCTTTAGTAGTAAATGTAAGTATTTCTCTCCGCCTGTCCCGCAGAGTCCAGGCTCTTTGAGGGCAGAATCGGTTTCCTAGGCGGCCTGCTGCCTCCCGCAGGGCCCGGCGTCCTTCGCACTTAGTAGGTGCTCGATACACCGTCCGGCCGGGCGTGGAGCTGAATCAGGAAACGGCCCACCCAGAGGCCCGCGTACAGTGGCTTGGCAGCCATCACGCTGCAAAAAATAGTTCGATGTGGCTTAAATCTGAGGGAGCTCTGAGCACATCGCCAACACCCCCTTTTGCGATTCTTAGGGAAATGATTCTCCGCCCCTCGGACGAAAGGAAGGGACACAGCGTCCGACACTCTGCGTGTGATCCCGCGTGTGTGTGACCACAGCCTGTCTGCGTCTCCTCCGTCTGCCACGGGAGTAAACCGTGTCCAGGCCACACCTGTCGACCCCCCAGCACGGGGCAAATACGCCGACCCGGCCTGAGGGGCAGGTGGGGCGACTGCAGAGACTCACTGTCTCGTGCACAGTGACACCTAACGGGCGTCTTTCTCCGGCAGATCCTGGCTTTAATTACGTGGAGGACGCCGCTGGACTTAATGAAGACAGAGCCTGTTATCCGAACGTCTTCAAGGGCCGGAGATGGACCTGAACTGAGAAGGTGAACTTTCGGGTCGGAGTCCACGTCATCACGGACACGGGCCGGGCGGAACTCTGATTACAGGAGGGGGGAGCTTCATTTCCCGCTCAGTTCACCCCCTCGGTCCTTCTCCCGACGCTGACTGTTCCTTTCCCGTCACACAGGAATCGGCGGAAAGGAATCGGGACAGGGCAGGAGGGAGCTCACAGCCACCGAGGGCGCCGGCGACCGGGCCTGAAAGTCACCTGCCGTGAGCTCGCCGCGACGTCCCTGGGCCCGGGGGCCACCTGGGGGCCACGCCAGGCTCTGTCGCTGTCCCTGCTGCAGCTGATGCGCCCGGGGGGTCGGGAAGCAGCAGGCGGCTCCGGGACCAGGCTGCCTGCGCCCGGGACAACCTCCACCCACCGGACAGCTGGCCCGCGATGCTCGCGCCCGGCGCCCCGCCTCTGAGCAGAGCGAGGGCCGTGAGGAGCCGGGATGGGTGCCGCGTGGGGGCCGGTCCACCCGACCACCGGCCGCGGTCACACGCCGGCCGCTTAGTGCATGACTTTGCCTTGAACAGCACACGCCAGGAGAAACGATGAATCTTCTCTAAATAACAGTGACGACGTTTTTAAAAACAGACGTCCGGGTTTCTTCCCAGGGTGGAGGGAGGAGATTAGCCAAAGAGCTCGATGGGTCTCTGCGTAACCCGGGGACGCGGACAATAGAGCAGCGAAGGCCTGGGGGGGCGGGTGCAGGGTGGAGGGATCAGGGGGGGGGGGCACTTGTAATACGTTCAATAGAGATAAATTTTAAAAAATTTAAATTTTTTTGGCTTCCATTAAATCCTGGGGACAGTATGAATGGATTGCAAAGGGGTATGAGTTAGTCTCTGCCCATAAAAATAAGGGGCTTAGAGGCACCGACTCCAGTTATAAAGTCCCTAAGCCGCGGGATGCGGTGCCCAGCACGGGAGACGGTCGGTCACGTCGCGATGGTTGCTCCGTGACCGACGGTGCTGGACTCACCGCTGCGGCCACTTCCCAAGGCGCAACGTCCCCACGTCGCCAAGGACACTTTAATTGACTGAGAAACGCACGCCTTCAGCGGGCAGGACAATGACTGGAAACGTGATGCGAAATCCCAGGCGGATACTTCTGCACCTAACGCTCACGCGTGTGGATTTATATTGAAAAATCGCCCCCACGCGGAGGGGTGCTCCGAGCTGGACACGTGGGCCGAGTGGCACCCCCAGAAAGTGAACGCCCCGTGGAGTCAGCGCCCAGGTCAGGAAGCTGTCCCCTCCGTCTCTTCCAGTCCCCGGCCCTGTGGCCGCCCCGCACCGGGCATCCGCCTGCACGGTCCTCCCACCCGCACACGAGCCTGCGAGGGCCCTTCGCAGGTGCACCACTGACCCTTCTTCAACCGAGCGGGGCACCACGAATCCCTCCGGGGCACGATCAGCTAATAACCTGCAGGCCTCACTCTTCCCTTTTGAATCTCACTGGGTAGCCTTCCCACTGCAACTCCTCGGCAATGACTATCAACGGTTCTTATTAAAATGCGCGATTTAATTTTCCTCCGGCAGAGAGTCAGAAACTCAGCTGGCCAGAGGCGGCGGGACCGGCCCGGACCCCACCCCGAGAGCCGGGCAGAGAGAGAGAAGCCTCGGGGAGCCCTGGGCGCCGCACCCTATAGGTGACAGGGACCGAAGTCCCCTCGGTTTCCCCTCAGGGCAGCCGCTCGTCACAGCGCATCCATCACCTCCAGACCTTTTTTTATAAAGTTATCCTGACGAACACCACAAAATGCGTGCACGCCAGTAAAACGGCAGAAAGCAATTTTGAGTTTGGGGTTTAATAAACACCAGCCGTGCGGGAATTCTCGAAACTGCGCCTCCCGGCCTGTAAAAACGGTCTCACTGCAGAACGCTCACAGGCGCCGGGTGCTCCCCCGCTGACCTCGAGGTCACTCTTACGGGGATGGCGGTTCCGGAGGCCACACCGGGTTAGAGCGGCTACGTCTTTCCCCCTGCAGACGAGTCGCCTTTCTCCGACTTAGCTGCACCGATAAATTCATAAAAGTACAGGAAATAACAGATGCTGATGACCTCGGAGGGGCTGTCGCTCCTGCATCGTTTCTGCATCCCCCCAACTCTGAGCCCAGAGCCCTCAGTAGCCACGGGGCTGGTGTCACCGAGGGAGAACCAGCCACTATGAAGCTCTGCAGGATTGGGTGGGGACCTCACACGGTCACGTCTCAGAAAGCGGGGCTGCTTCAGGGTGACCACGTGCAGGAGCCAACGCGGCCTGCAGAGACGTAAGTACGTCCCACCCAGAAAAACACCCCAGCGAGGAAGGATGGGGCGAGGAAACCTCCCAGACGGGCACACGGGAGGCCAGCATCCTCCCTACAATTTTGTTAAGCTTTCCTAATCGTATTAAACTATGAACATGTGTGTATATATATATGTACACACGGAAACACACATGACATTCATAATTCAATTGAACACATTGGATATATATTCAAACACTGTATAAAATGTCTTTACTAAGTTGTTGACAACGTCTCTCTTATGACTGTAAAACATCAGGATTAAATTCTTTCCTCTCTAACTCACTTGACATGTGGGGTGTTGAAACACACTTTCTGAAGACACGTGGAAGTACCTACTCCATGTACTGTGATGTGGATCTCACCTAAAGTTTCTGATTCTTCTTACGTTAATCATTTGCCACGTATGAGAAAAGCTTGCCGGGGCCAGAGAAGAGGAGTCGGAATACTACGCAGCTGTCAAAAAGGAGGATTTCCTAGCCTTGGAGACAGCAGGGAGGGACCTGGGGAGCACTGTGCTGAGTGAAACAGCCAGTCAGGGGCGGACAAGTAGCACATGGCCTCACTCCTCTGTGGGATCCAGTGAACGAAACAAGCTGATGAACAACACAGACCCAGAGACACAGGCACACCGAAGGGACTGAGGGATCTGAGAGGGGAGGGGCTGGGCAGGGGCAGAGCGTGACCTTGGCGCTTACATGCCCATAGGCACAACCATGGACCCAGACGATAGTGTGGGGAAGGCCTGGGGCGGGGCGTCCAGAGTGGAGGGGATCAACGGGGGGAAAAGGGACATCTGTAATACTTTAAACAATAAAGATAAATTAAAACGTTTAAAAAAAAAAGCATCCTTCCCCAGAGATGGTCAGAAAAGCAAAGCCTCCGGCCGAGCGGGAGCCGGCTCTCTGCGCCCCCTGCTGGTCGCCCGGCTCTCTTTTCCAATCTGACCCCGGAAATCAGCGCGGAATGAACGCAAGACAGAGGTTTCCCCTCGCGTTTCCGAAGGGGTGAGGCCTCCAGCATGAGCCCTGACAGCAGCGGGTGGGCTCAGGCGCCTGGAGGCGGTTATGCTGCCCCGGGGGGCCTGATGCAGCCTCCGAACCAGCAAGGAGGACGCACTCACCTTCACGCTCCGCGGGCCACCTGCCCAGGTGCCTCCGGCTGAAAACTCTAATCAGAGCCACGGCCCCCCCGGGTGACCGGCGCTGTCACATAGTTGTTCAAATGTAAGAAAATGACAAGTACTGTGGGAATGGCAGAAAGGGGCAGATTTATTCGGACTGTGATCTGTGAAAATGACAGTAAAGCCTGCAGGGAGGGGATGGTACCAGCTTCCGCTTTGTCCCGAATCCGTCCAGTCTTTGAACTTCCCCCAGAACAAGGATCTGACGGGTCCTTCAGCATCGCGGGAAACGGAGCCCGGGACACAGGGACTGAGCCGCCCGGCGCCCCACCAGACGGCTGTCATCATTTATCCTAACACACTGTTGGTCGAGGTCTGATGTTCCCCCGTAGAGACTTTAAAACTTGGCGGGAGCCTCAGCAGGACGTGACCTGAGGACATGTCCGGGTACAACCACCCAACTCTTTTACGTAAATTCAAAGCTTGGTCTAGACAGACCCCGTTCGCAGGGAGCCGGTCGCCACGCTCCAGCGCTCTGTTCCCAAGCAGTTAGGTGTCGATGCTGTTCCGGCGTCTCCTCAGAATCACAGGGAAACAGCGTCCTGGGCTGTTCGCGGTTCTCAGATTTCATCGGAAACCATCTGCGGCTGGCGGTGAATATTCATTGAACTGATTTAATTCTCCTGGACCGGCGGGATCTAAAATGTTCAGAGGAACGTTCTGATGCATTAAACGCCTTTACTGGCCTCTAGTCGGCGACGGGCGTTCCTCTGGCTCGGGGTGGAAACGTGGGGCTCGGGCACCCTCGCGTGGCCAGAACGTAGTAATACAGCCGCAGGGAGCCGCAGCCAAGTTCCTATGCTCTCTGGACGTCTGGGAACGTTGCTGACAAACCCTCGGAGGGTAGAGCGAGGCAGAGCTGACGGCCCAGCTGCCCGGCGCCGCCTGGGACCCCCCCCGCCGTCGGTCGGCGCTCTCGGCAGCAGCTTGGTTTCTGCCCCCTGCTCTCTGCGCCAGTGGCGTTGGGTCCCTGGCGCTGCGAGGCCACCTCACGCCCCCTCCTCAAGCCAGCTGAGAATTTCCTGCCCCCCCTTCTCCAGAAGAACGACCTCAACACTAGGAGGCGACAGACGGAGCTCTGCTCACCGCGGGGAGTCACCACGGCGCGGGAGACCTGGGGGCAAGTGGTCTCAATATCCAATATCCAATATCCAATATCCAGTATCGCAGACACGCCTGACCTCACCGCCGGACTTCCTGTGACCCCTGGGGGTTACTCGGGTCGGGATGGTGATTTCTCAGGGCGAGCCGGCCCGGGGAAGGTTTCATGCCCTGGGAGTAACGTTACCTGGTAAACGGCTCCTCGGTTCCTCACCTGACACAACCTGCTCCCACCGCAGGTTTAAACAGTGAGACAGAACCAACCCGGCCGCACGTCGGAGCCAAGAAGCGGACCTGAGCTGATATTTGAAGGTGGAATCTTCAAATTTTCTATGTTCACTTCTGAATTTCGGGGCCACCTCCGAGGTTCGGGGAGTCTCGTTATTTTCTTTGGTCTGTGAGAGCTTCGGATTCTCAGCCTCAAAAGTCAGGAAAGTATCTCATGAGCTTCCTGCCCAAACTCTGTGATTACATTTAGGATCAGTTATTTCCTGGAAGAACCAATACACAGCGAAAAGTTCATATATATATATTTGCACATATTTTAAAATTTTATTTTTATTTTTATTGATTTCAGAGAGAGGAAGGGAGAGGGAGAGAGAAACATCAATGATGAGAGTCATTGATCGGCTGCCTCCTGCACGCCCCCTACTGGGCATCGAGCCCACAACCCAGGGAATGGGCCCTGACCGGGAATCGAACCCTGACCGCCTGGGGCAACACTCAACCGCTGAGCCACACCAGCCGGGCTCATGGATGTATATTTTTAAGAAAGCACATCTTCTCTCTTTCCAAATAAGACCTTACTGGGCTGAAATGGACTTTTTTAATGGATTTGTTTTTAGTTTTTATGAAAACAGAGATTTCAGGGCGGCCGACAGTAATTCCGTAAGATGAGCACAGCTCTGCCCACGTTAAACCTTCTACATGAAATTCTGCGTGTGTTTCCCCCTTTACACCAAACCCCACGAAGCCATCCTTTCAAGTGGCACGAACTTGTACATTTTCCAGAAGATTTAGATGCTGTCATTAAAAGGAAATTAGCTGCCTCGTGTAAAGGAACCCGAGTCTCTCAGAAAAGAGCACGATGCCTGTGAATGTCAGCGTCCCCGTGGGCCCCCTCCCGAGGGACAGTGACAGGTGGGGTCTCACAGCTGCCCACAGGCAGGTCGGGCTGCCGGCCGGGCCTCCGAAACGCAGACGGGGCCTTGTCCTGGCTCACGGGCAAGCTCCACGCAGACGAGGAACAAAGCCGCCAGAGGGGCGGTGGGGTTTCCTCTGGGACTCGGAGATGTTGGTCATTCTGGTCACTCACATGGACAGGTGTTTGTGACCTGGGTGACCACACACAACCCATGGACACTCTGATATTGTTTCTGTAACAAGTAACTTTGCTTTTTAATTATTATTTTTTAAAATATGTTTTTATTGACTTCAGAGAGAGGAAGGGGGAGGGAGAGAGAGAAACATCAATGATGAGAGTCCCTGATCGGCTGCCTCCTGCTCGCCCCCCGCTGGGGTCCAGCCTGCAACCCGGGCCTGTGCCCGACGGGGAATCGACCCAGGGGCCTCTTGGTACCTGTGATGAGGCTCAACCACTAAGCCGTATGGGCTGGGTAGCAAGTAACATTTTTTAAGTCGCACAAAGGACACCACAGCCAGAAAGAATAGAAAATAATAAGTGTATTTTACTACTAGAAACAAACAAAAATACAATCCCATGGATCCGTCCAACAACTGTTCATGGGCGACCCCTCGGGCCTGTGGCTTCCTTCACCCCTAGAATGACCCAGATGAGAGGCTCCGGACCCCTGGAGCCGGGTGGGGACCTCTGGGGCGGGAATCTGTGGTCCCGAGTCCTGGCTTTGTGGTTCAGGACAGTAACTGCTCAGATTCAGCGACTGCTTCTTACTGGACTCAAGGAGACAGCTATGAAAACTGAGACTTAAAAGCTGAGAAACATCACAGTAATTTTATGTCTGTGGGAGCAAACAATAAAAAATTAGATGTTTGTAATTTATGTTCTTTTAAAATAAGTTTTACCTTCCTAGGAGTTTTTAAAATTTTTTTATTGTATTTTATCAAAGTTTTGATGCTCAACAGAGCGGGAGACAAAGGCTGGTCCCTCCCCCAGAGAGTGTGAGAAACAGCTGTTGAGTTTGAGAAACAGCTGCAACCTGTCGGATGCGGGTTCCGAGTACCCGCCTCCCAGATCCACAGATTCCTCCCAGGTGAGGAGGGAACGGCTCGGGTCCGGGCAGGTGAGCCAGCGCCCACGCTGACCGAATGGCCCTGCTTTCCCCGACGGATGTGAGGGGAGCTCACACCAGGGTGGGGGCCTGTCCAGCTACGGGCTCGGGGTTGCTGGGACACGTTTGAAAAAACGGTGGGACGTCCGTCCTGATTTCGCGTTTTAAGTGAAGACGCACTTGCTGAAACGGCCCTTGGAGGCCAGAACCCTCCTCACCAAGCGGGTGCATCCGAACTGGCCGCGTCCGTGACCCGCAAAGGAAAACAAACGTCTAAAGTACAGGTCTGACTACGAAGCCCCCGAACACGGCTCTGGATCTAGTCAGCGCCCCAGCATCACACAGCAGCAAACGTTGCTGCGACGAGGTGTGTCCAGCGACCCGCCGGCTGCTGCAGAGCAAGCCGGTCTCTTACTTCGGCCGCTGACTGGTGGTTCGCAGCTCCGGGGGGCTCGGTGCCACCTCTGTCTGCCCCTTAGCATTTCTCAGCCTTGACTTGGAAGTGGGGTAACTATACGTACCTGTCCCCTTTACACGGGCTTTATGTTCAGCTGTACGCGTGTATGCGCCTGTGAGGCTGTCTTTCCTTAAAGCTGGCCAATGTTTCAGTCCTTCAGCATCAGCGACGCTCATGCTTTTTACAGGCTCCTGTTTTCACCGATTTATTGACTCAAACAGCCCTTCACCAGATGTCTGAATTAAATATTTAATAGTTCAAAAGCCTCAGGAGGCCTGTTTCTTTTAAATATAAAATAAGTGTGTTTTTTTTTAAAAAACAAAAACAAAACAAAAATGGACATATTTCCAGAATCTCTGGTAAATGAAGCTGTAGGACGTGCTGAGGCCGTGGGTACGTTTCTCCGAGTTAATTATAAAAGCGCATCGGGTGAAAGCGTCAGGAGTAAAGGTAAGAAGAGGTGCTGGGAACGTGGAGACGCCTGAGGCTCTGCCCCAAGATCAAAGCCAAGCCCAAGCCGGTTCGCTCGATGGTAAAAACCACCTTTCGGGGTCTCGGGAAGCTGGGCTTCAGGCGGGTGGTGGGCCCGGAATCGCGCAGAGCGAACAAAAGGTCCCGGACGCGGCAGAGACCCCACATGACCACCGGGGGGCAGCCACGTGCTTCGCAGGGGCCGGTCCTCGGCCTGGCTGCCCCTCACCTGCCCCAGGCCACAAGCAACAACCCCCGAGGGTGGCGGGTCCACGGGCGGGTCTGCGGCCCAGGAGGGGGCAGGAGGGGCCGGAAAGGGCCCTGTGAAGATGCCCCGCAGTTTCAGAGGCAGTAACTCCGACGGGCGGGCGCTGAGCCTCCGTCTGGGCAACGCCGCCGGCGATTTGCGGAAACCCAAGCCCGGGTGCGAGGCTCTCCCTCGGGGTGTGCAGCCCTGGCGGGCAGTGAGGACGGAGGGGCTGGTGGCCCGAGGGGCAGTCAGGCCTCGGTCGCCTCCCACGGCGCAGGCCCACGCGGGAGGAGGGCGTCCCCGTGACCTCGCCGCGTGTCAACCCTCCTGGGGCAAAGGCTTCGGGTGACCGTGGCTGAGACCAAGCGACGGCCTCGCGGTGTCCCGCCCGCGACACTGGACGCCTGTTACAGACGAAGCCGAGCCAGCACCGGAGGCGCCGGGCGAGGTGACCCCGGAGCTCTACGGCCTAAGGGGCCTCGGTGCTCACAGGCCCGGGGAGCCGTCGGATGTGCCCATTTCCCTCTGACCACATCTCGGCTCTGCCCTGCGGAGCCCGCCCCCGCCCCGGGGAAGAAGCGGAGCAAGGTTTTCCCTAAACTCTGCTTCACACGTCACAGGGGCTCCCGCGACGCGTCTGGACCCTGTTGCTGAGTTTCACCAGGTTCCCGATGGAGCCACAGAGCCGTGAGGCCAGGACGCGGGAGGCCAGCCGCGGGAGAGGAGCGTGGGAAACACGAAACCGCCCACCCGCCCCACGCAAAGGCCCTGCTCGGTGTTCATTTCGGATGCCACGTCCTCAGTGGGCTCAGAATGGCAGGACCTCGGGCGTCCCAGCCAGGGGTGACCTTTGCAGTCAGAGAGGAACTGAATTCTGGAAACAAGCTTCCACCTCCTCTCCTTCCTCTCAGTCCACCCGGACCAGGGGGCGCAGGTCTCCCCGAGACACGCTGTGCGCGGAGCCCCGGGGGCCACCGGCTCAGACTGTGCCGTCGGGAAGGAGAGCAAACGTCAGGGGCGAGGGGGCTCCTAGGAAAACTCTTGGCCTCAAACGCCAACCTCTCTTCACCCACTGACGTCGCGAAGAGCAGGCCTTCCCGTCGTGAGCGAAAAGCCACAGCGGGAGCTCCGAGGCCAACAGCCGAGAGGGACAGTCACAAGGGAAACAGCAGGTCGGCCAGAGAAGGCGTCGAGCGCAAACCAGACACGCAGGAGAGAACTCGCATCCGTCCGGGAGGCCTCTGCGCGAAACGGAGCAAAAGGCTGCCGCTCAGCCCCGGAACCTGGAACCTAAAAAACTGACGCACAAAACAGACCATCTTGGAGGCGTCGGATGGACAGACGGATCTCAGAGGGGAGGGTGGGGCGACGGGGGAGAGTAACCAAAGGACTCACATGCGCAGTCACAGTCGGAGGAACAGGCCACGGTGCCCTGAAGGCCGGGCGGGGCCGGGGGCTGGGGGCACCTGCAATACGGTCGACAATAATGAAAAAGATTAATCGGATGAATTGAGGGTGAGCCCTACTTAGCGGACAGAGTGTAACTAAAGATGCCACTAGCTATGTTGTTTTTGGAGAAAAAACCCAAACAATAAAGCCGATATTTAAGCAAAATTGTAACAGCAAATGAAGAGTTTCGGGAATAAACGGGTGAAACACTGACGGCACCCGTGGGCCTGTGTAGGGTTCCACCCACAGCCCGGCAAAGATCCGAGACGCAAACATTAGGGTGAAAACAGAGCGACCCCGTCGTCGGACGAGACCAGGCCGCCGGGGTTAACGGGCGACGGAGCCGACGCAGGAGCGGCACTGTCTGCACTCATCCCGCCGAACCCCGGGCCCACCGCCCACGTCGGGTGTAACAGGAGAGCGAGTGTTGTGTTTGGAACAATCAGCTTGAAGAAAAGGCATTTTTTATTCTCTATACCTGAAGGAAAGCTTTCTTTTTAAAGAAACACGTACATTTACAGGGAAATGCTCTTTTGGGGGGTGATCAGGAAATGAATGATTCACGGACTTAAAACACTCGGTTTCTTTCCTCGTTAGAGGCATCAAAGGAAGTCAGTCCTTTTCATATCTCATGATTAAGAGGCACTTTTATAAAAAAATAAAAACCAAAAATATGTCTTTATTGACTTCAGAGAGAGGCAGGGAGAGGGAGAGAGAGAAACATCGATGAGAGAGAGTCACTGACCGGCTGCCTCCCGCGCGCCCCCCGATGGGGATCGGCCCCAGCCCGGGCCTGTGCCCTGACCGGGAATCGAACCCCGGTCCCCTGGGGCCCAGGTCGATGCTCGACCACCGAGCCACGCCCGCCGGGCAAGAGTAACTTTTAATCATAGAAGCGATGCCCACGGGTATATATCATCTCAGGTTTTTCAAATGGCATTTAACTGATATTTAAATTGTGACATATTTACTGTGATTATTTCACTAACTTCTATGAGTGAAGCGGGTTATTTTGAAATATGGTGTCTTGATTTACCCAATAAATACAGAATATCATCTAGACATTTAATGCTACCACACTAAATCTTTATCCAGCCCAGGCTGTGCATGTAAATTATTTCAGCCACGTGAGGCTTTCTCCCCCTATTTATAATCACCGTGCGCTTAAGGCATTTTTAATGCCCAGCGATACCCGATGACGCGGGAAAACGGCAAGCCGAGTTGTTTAAATATTTATCGATTGTGCCATCCAGGCCTGTGATGGAATTTTATTTTTGCAGATAAAGAAATTGGCTCAGTTTGTGTTTCTTGCTGCAATGTCCCCAGACTGCAAACCATTTTATTTATAATACTTTATCACAATTAAATGTTGGAACATAATTTTATGCCACATTTTCGTTACAGAATGACATTAAAAGAAATTATATGTAAAGTCCTTTTTTAAAACCTAGACTATTGTTAGTTACTTTATATGCATCTTAATTTATTCAGCGAACACTAACGGAGCCGATATTAAGTGAGATACTCACTGAGGACGTGAAACTCAGTAAAACCAGCGAGAGGGGCTCCCGTCCAGAGCGGGGCAGCCCGTCGGTGGTGTTTCTCTCGCCAACGCTTCTCTCTCTCTAAAGAAGTCAATTAAAAACACGTGTTCAAAAAGAAACACCTGCTGACGTCCGACCCCGGGCCCCCGTGAACGGGGCCCTGTTTGGAAAGAGGGGCTACAGCAGCCCCGGGAAGGTCACCGAGCGCCCGAAGGCGACGTATGCGACGTGGACCATAAATCCACGGTGGCCTCCACGCCCTTTCAGGGGACCCCGCTTCACCGCAGGAGCCCTGAGATTTACAGTTGCCCCGTTTTATCAAACCGCGGCATTGACGAGAGCACAGGGAAAGGTCTGTTATGCAATTGCCATTTATCTGAGCATTTCCAAAGAAACAAACTACCAAAATGCCACGCGCTCGGTCAGCACGTGCCGTCTCTGTCCTTAGTGTCCAAAGCACTTCAGACGCAGAGATAAATTTTATTTACATGGCTCAGCAGAGAACACGTAGTTTTAGACGTAGGTATAAATCTACGTCTAGACGTAGGTTCAAAAAGAAAGACATGCTGACGTCTGACCCCGAGTCCCCGTGAACGGGGCCCTGTTTGGAAAAAGGGGCACCGAGGTCCCCAGCGTGAGCCTCTACGACCTCAGAGCGTAACCGCCAGCCGGCTCTGAGGAGGGAGAGAACAGTTCCTCCCCTCGGGAAAGGCAGAGGAGGGTTATCAGGGAGCCGGCCCCCGGGACATGGTAATTTACAGACCGTCATTGCTAAAGGATTCTATTCCGTTCCTGCGGCTTGCTCGCCTCGTACTCTGGGCAACACGCTCACGTCCGGGACGGAGGCGGGGACCCTCCCTCTGACTCCCGAGAGGAGCCGTCGGCGGCCGAGCGCGGTGACCCGCCGTTGGCCGCCACAGACACAGGCAAAGCTAACAGGCCAGCATCCGAGCGGCTGACGGTCCTAGCGGAGTGTCCTGAGCTCGCCGGGGGCATTTTCACCACCCGAGCGAGGCTGGGGGACTTCAGGAGCGCGTCGCGGAGGAAGGGGCCCTTTAGGAAGGAAGGTGGGTCCCGTGACGGGAGGAGCGAGGGGGACGCGCTGTGGAGGTAGAAGCTCCTCGGGGTGTTTTCAATATGACCAGGGAACAAAGGCCCGACGTTGTTCGAAGGAGCCCCAGAGGTCCCCACGTCGGCAGGAAGACACCGGAGGAGCTCAGGAGAAGCCAATGCGGCTCCTTCTATGAGCAAAAGAGTGTAAGACTTACGGAGGTATTTTACGAGACACTGAGATTTCATTTAAGGGACAGTCAGAGGACTTGAGATGTTTAGATCAGGAGAGAAAATCAATGTCCAACTTCATCTTGTTCCGCGCACGTTTCCCAGCGGCCTGGACGGTGACATTTTAGGGGCTCTGTTGAGTCGATGCCTGAGACACGATCCCCTCCTTCCTTGTGACCTGGGAGGCGAGAGGGACAGGCCGGGCGTGTCAACAACGATCTCAGACAAGTCCCCCAAGTGGTCAGCACGCTGGGTACAAGCGAGGAAGCCATCGGACCCGGGCGGAGAACGGCCGCCCTTTGCCCACTGACTTTTACAAGCGTGCGTACGAATCTCCCCCGCTGAGAAAATCTATAGTTACAGCCTCAGGAAAAAAAAGGATGTCGTTTTTATGGAAATAGGTCATCATCGAGCCATGCGCCTCCCATATAAATTCTAAATTACCTCTTTTGTAATTTTCTCGTTAACGATATTAGAGACGCCACTTACTGCTACTTTTCATGCCAAAGAAAGAGCTTCTGAGCTACTCTAAGTGTCTAATGTAGTTGCAGATAATGTCTGGACCCTAGGAGACGGCGGAGTTCACCATCCAAAAGGTTTGATCAGTTGGCCTTCGACGGACGTGGGGCTCGCTCTGCATGTCGAGAGCTGTTCTTTGTGGAAACAGGGTCTGCGCCCAGACTCGCGCTCCGCTGGATCCCGACGGCCCTGCCGCCCCGTCCCTCACTCTCTACCGTCAGTCTCAGCGGCAGCCAGGCCGTGGAATCCGCAGGACCCTCTGTCAGTCTCTGTCTCCGTCTCTCTGTCTCTCTCCGTCTCTCTGTCTCTGTCTCTGTCTCTCTCCGTCTCTCTGTCTCTGTCTCTTTCTGGTCCCCAACCACTCTCTCTAAAAATCAATGGAAAAAATATCCTTGACTGAAGATTAACAGCAAGGAACTAGACATGTACATAAATACTTATAATTAATAAGACAAATGTCCATGAGAGCACTGGTGGGTGATCTAAGCGAGAAAACACAATCCGGGAATCTCCAAACCAGAAGGGGCCTTGGAATAACAGCACCGTTTCTCCCAGGCCCGGCGGCAGGAATGCCTTTTTTATCACCGGCTTCCCGACGGACGCGGTTACACAGTCAGGGGTTAGAAACAGTCCAGGACGCCAGAGACAAAGCTCTCGCCACCCTCGTTTCCATAACTGATAGCTTCTGTTGCAAACATGTGATTCCTCGAATGAAAAACTGTCTGAAAGCGAATCCCGTCCTGTCACCTGCCCAGGACTCTAATCCGCCTTCCACGCAGGTTCCCCACTGGCATTTCCAGCTGGGCTCCTGCTCCGACGTTCGCCCGCTGGCCCGTGTCTCCCTGAGCCACCTCTGCGGCAAGTCCCACGGTTTCCTCTCCCTGTTCAAGTTTATCTCACGGCCCTCAACCCTCACGCCCAGCCTGCTGGAAGAGTCTTGAATCTTGATTCTGTGTCATGGCTACAGGAGGCGACCACATAATTTTATGACAAGAAATGACTGCGTGAGGCTTATACGTCGAGTCAACCACTATCTACATGCTTCATGCTTGTTCCCTGCAGATCGGCAAGGACCAGGGAGAAACTGAAGCGCACAACCCGCGGTCACCACCGAATGGACTTACTGGGAGGCTCCCCTTGCTGCTTTTAAAAATATATCTTTATTGATTTCAGAGAGAGGAAAGGAGAGGGAGAGAGAGAGAAACATCAATGATGAGTCATTGATCCAGCCCACAACCGGGCATGTGCCTGACCGGGAATCGAACCCCGATCGCCTGGATCCTAGGTGGAGGCTCAACCGCTCAGCCACGCCCGGCCGGGCTCCCCTTGCTGTTTTTAGAAGGGCGATAAATTCAGCATCCGGCCTCTCTCTTAAGAAATGAGCCAGGACAATGTGTGCTCGAAAGGCACAGAACAGCGGGATTAAACCACACAGGGTTAAGTGTTGCTGCGGATAATAGGAGGCCGCTGGTGCTAAAGAGCTTTCGTGTGTCGTGTGTCTTCCTCGTTTCTCTAAATAATTGGATCCTCTCATTAGAACAAAATCAATTTATCATGTTCAATGTAGATATAATAGGATGATTGATGTCTTTTCCACCAGCTACGTGGTGTAGGCACATTACATACGACTTTTTAATGACTTTACAAAACAGTGTCTGAGTTTATTTCATATTCGTGTTTCCTCCCCCCTTTTGGCATTTTTTTTTTTTTTAATGTTTTTATTGATTTCAGAGAGAGGAAGGGAGAGGGAGAGAGAGAAATATCACACTGACCGGCTGCCTCCTGCACGCCCCCGACGGGATCGAGCCCACAACCCGGGCCTGTGCCCTGACTGGGCATTGAACCCTGACCTCCAGGTTCGTAGGTAAATGCTCAGCCGCTGACCACGCCGGCCGGGCCCTTTTGGGGTTCCTGTTGCTCTCCTAAAATCTGACACAGCTGGTTAACTTGGTTGCCATTGGCCTCTGGCTCTGACCTGATGAGACATGAGCTGGACATGAGCGATATCGTCACTGGGCCTCTAGCTATGAGTTGGGATAATAAAATACAACACTAGCTGTTTACGAGTGTCCTCCTGATCTATAACGTGATGCTCTAGAACACACATTCCCGCAGTGAATCGTGTCCATTCACGTTTCCCAGGCGATTATATGTAAATGAGGCTCCTGTATGGGAAACATGCTACTGCTAAGTTTGTGGCGTAATTAACCTCACCTGACGGTTATGCACTTGTATTATTTTGGTTAATTAATATAATAACTTGATGACTCAACACAAAATTAGAAACAAGGAGATTAAGCCTAACGTGTAACTGGCATACTGGACAGGCTGAATCTAATGGGACACAGCGAGTAAAAGGCTTTATTTTCCCCAAATCCATATGTTCCGCCTGCCTTTGGGGGAACCCATTAGGCCCCCGGATGGTTCTCCGTGGGCTTCAGACATTCCCAGCCCGTCGCTGTCAGTCATCAGAACAAGAGCCAGGCCAGGGGCAGGGGGCCCAGAACAAAAGCCACCCTCGGTCATGAACCACCCCATCCGAGAGAGTGAAAACCCACAGACACGCAGCTAAACGCTCGGCCTCCCTGTGTCTCCCGCCTGGGCTCCGGGTCTGACCCTCCAGGGGGACGGGAGTGTGGCTCAGTCGTTAGCTCCCCAGCATCTCTGTCCGCGTTTTCCAGGGTGAAGTCTCTGGGAGGGGAAAACTTTCTACGCGAACTATTATAACTTATGGAACAAGTATCCCTGCAACACAGTTTGGGGAACAGACACTTAAAACTAACCCTTAGAAAGGAACATAAACCATCCTGGAATTCAGTGGGTTTCTCTGCAGAGAGAACAGGCCGTGTGGGTAAAGTCGGTCACCGACGCCCTAAGAAGTCAGCGGCCCTCCTACCTCCTCGCAACCCCACCTCAAACAAGCTTGCAACCCCAAGTAAATCTAGAAATTAACAGAAAATCAGACGCTCTACCACTTAGCTGAAAATGCTGGGTTTCAGGTTTGCCGTCAGAATGAGCGGAGAAAAGGCCCCGTTTTACTGTGTCTCTAATCCGAGCCCCCGTTTTCTGTGGACAGACCCACAAACAGCGAATAAAAACAAACACGTGCCGCTGGCGGGGCCACAGGGCCCCTTCCCTCCCCGGCGCGGGCGCCACGGCCCGGGCGCGAGGCTCCCGACGGCCGTGTAATGACACGTTCAGTCACAACCCATTTCCAGCCGGGGACGTCCGCGGCGCCCGTGTAGCCCTTTCCCCCGGAGAGAGTGAACAAAACGAGTCATATAATTTCCTTACGGTGATGTAGGGACCATAAAAACACACCATGGGGCAGCCAGAAAGTACCGGGTCAGGGGGAGGAAGCAGCCGGCCTCTCCGGGAGGCCCGGGGTTCAGGATCAGGTCAGGAGACGTTTTTTAAAAATAAGAACACGGGGTTTACCTCTAGCCCCGGGGCCACCAGGAAGCCTGCGACGGACAGTGTCCGAAGCAAACACCATGCACCAGGATTTCCCCGCTCGCTGGCCACGTTAGCTTGAGACTAAGCCCTGAAACAGCACCTGCTAATCTCCTACGGACAGTAACTGTCAGTAATTCACGTTACAGATTCATTATTCATCCATTAACACGTCAATCAGGGCAGGCGTCCTAATTGTCTAATTACGTGGAACTTAAGGCCCTCGTTAGGGTGTCATTAGGGAGACAGGATGAGCTGAGGCCTTGGGCACCGCAGACCCGGGTCCAGGTCTCTGCTGTGTGACCTTGGACAAGGTGACCGCGAACTCCCCCGAGTCACAGGGTTCTCGCAACGAAAGGGAAACCAAATACCCCCTCAGGCTCTCGGGTGCTGAGACCCAGGGTATGGTGCTCAGCAAGCTGAGTCCCCTTCTGGAGTCAGGGGAACATCTTAAACAGCGAGTTTCCTACGGGATTCCTGCACACCCGCCCCTGCCCACCCGGACCCCGCGCCTCCGCGGCCACCACCCCGGACCCCGCGCCCCCGCGGCCACCACCCCGGACCCCGCGCCCCCGCGGCCACCACCCCGGACCCCGCGCCCCCGCGGCCACCACCTCCGACCCCGCAACTCCGCGGCCACCACCACGGACCCCGCGCCTCCGTGGCCACCACCTCCGACCCCGCGCCTCCGCGGCCACCACCTCCGACCCCGCAACTCCGCGGTCACCACCTCGGACAGCAAGCACCTGCCTTCCTGCCTGCACCCGGCCCAGCGGCAAACCAACGGCAGGAACCCGTTCTGCTCCGTCACAGCAGGTAGCCTGGTACCCGGTGCACTTGGCGGATATGTTAACGTGTAAATAAAAGGCATTTCCAAATAACCCAGGGTCAACGCAAACCACCTTCAGATGTTTTGTGCCTGCTTTCACAATTATTCTAGATGGAAGTATATTTAAATGAAGTATAAAATATTCATCCAAGAAGTATTTCCTATTACAACGTGGACATGGAAAACGATAGCTGTTGAATATATGCGCACATGTATGTGCATGTGTATGTGTGTGTTTATACATATAATGCACACACATGTGCATATGTACACACATTAACTGTATTCGCTCACTAAGGAGCCTTAGTGCAGTTACCTCCTCCCAGGAATAATCAATGCCTATTCTTATTACTATTAATCAATAACATGCACTAATAACGTTGACAATATCCACTGACGAGTATGCCCTGAGCTCGTGCAGGGCCCTAGAATGCTCACGGCCCTGAATCAGACGTTTCCCAGAGGCCTTTCACCCCGTTAGCCGGACAGACAGACGCAAACACACAGAAGGAAGGTTAACGGGTTGGGGAGGTGAGTGGCATCGCCCCACAGGTGACGACGCCTGACCCTTCAGCGACTTCGTTTTCCCCGGCGAGCTCGGGCCGCCCCCACGCCTGCCTCCCTGTCCCTGTCACCCTCAGCGCCGGACCTCGCTCCCTGCCGGCTGCAGGGGCCTGACGCCCCCTTCCCCGCTGGGCTCCCGTCCATCAGCCGCGTGAACCCTGAGGGCGCCCTGCGGACGGGGTGGACGGCGCCGGCCGACTAGGGGCCCCGAGACCGACGGTGTCCCCCCGAGACCGACGGTGTCCCCCCGAGACCGACGGTGTCCCCCCGAGGAGAGTGTCCCTGCGCCACGCACAGCTGCTGGCCCGCTCGTCTGGTGGCCTTCCCGTCACGTCTCCCCCCGGGGGGCCTGGAGCTGTCAGATAACAGCTGCGGGGACACACCCGTCAGCTCCCAGGTAGTCAGAGGCCCCGCGAGCAGCAGTCGCGGTGCAGGAATCGTGGGCAGAGGGGCGGCGCCGGGCGGGCTCTGCGCCAGGGTAGAGGCCGCTGAGGCCGGGAGCCCAGGCCCCGCGTTCAGAAGTCCTCAGAGGCAGGCGGGAGGGACGCACTCGCCAGGAGGCCGGGCGTCATCCCACTGTGCTGAGCTTTTACAGCGTGGCCAGCTCGCTACGCGCCGGGGACTGTTTAAGCAAAACCCACACGTTCATTTAACTTCACAGCAGCGCCCTGAGGAAGACGCTGTGCCTCCCTTCCCCTCACAGACAAACCTGCTGCGGCGGCGAGAGCCCCGCGAGGTCGCACGGCCGGCCCACGGGGGCCAAGCTCAGCCCGTCCACCACCGGGACGTGCCCCCACCTCAGGCCACACTGCTCTGGGGACCGGTGGCCTCTGTCAGCCGAGGGGCAAATCCAGCGCCCGAAGACGTTCAGGTTTGGTCGCAGCCCACAGACGCGCCTGCCACCCGGTTCAGCCGCCGGCCCGTCCCCGGGCACAGGCCGAAGAGAAGTCGGCCCTTTCCCCAAGCCCCGGCCACGCGTTGCCCTGCGGCCTGGGATCGCTCGTGAATATCTAACCGTGGGACCGGGCTTCCCTCGTAGTCATCGAAACACATGCTTTCGAAGGTCCTCCCGCGCCCAGGACCTCCCGACAGCGGTAAAACGAGGCTCCCGTGTTACTCCTGCGTCAGGCTAAAGGAGAAACCAACCCAAACGTGACGTGACGGCGACACTGCTTTTTCCTACCAGCTGTCGGGCGAACCGTGAAGACAATGTTCTTGTTGCGCAGCGAGGGGAGGGCGTGGGGGGACTGTCGCCCGTTTCACGCCCGGGGCTCCCGTTTCTAAAGACCGAGGTGACCCACGCGGGGCTGCCCCTGGGCGTGCGGCGAGGCCGGTTAGTGACGGGGGGAATGTCCACACCGGGCCGGGGGCACCCGGGGGCGCGATGACGCCCGGGAGCATCAAGCCGGACAAGCCCCCGAGAATGATCCTCTATCGACCGGACTGTCCCCCTGGGTCTCGGGAGGGAGGCACCTTCCATGCGGTGCCAGCCAGTTATTGACCAGCTCTGATGCCCAAAAACACGAGCTGAACTGTTTCCCAGAATGATCGACTCTCGACAGAACCAAAGCCAAACAGCGGTGCCCCTCCCGGGTTCTGGGAGGGAAGCGAGTCTCTCACACCGTCCTCGGCTGCGTTCTTCAAGGCCAGCGTCACTTTTCACATAAAGGCATCGGTTTCAATACACGGTTTTATGCTTCTATCTGGCTACAAACAATAGACACGTTTCTAGTTTTGACTTACAAACAAGCAACAGACACACGTGAGGTTTTAATGGGAGACGAACTGGGGGACTCAGAGGCACTAAGACAAATAGAAAAGACTTTCGCTCTCTCCTGCGGGATGAAGTGTAACGCTCTTATCTTACACAAATGGTTTCCCTTTTTAATTCGCAAAGCTGAGCCTCCTGCATCGCCCAGGGAGTGGAATGAAAGCAAAACCGTATTGCGATGATCGCGTCCCGGGGTGGGAACACCCGGAATTCAACGCACCCGGTAAAATTCGGATTATCTCCTCTCCAGATTGGCTGTCTGAGTCTATTTCTTCACTAACGCGGATCATGGACCCATGAAGGTCCGCAAACCCTTGAAAACATCATGGGAATGACGTCTCAGTCACCCTTCTTACCACAGCTTTCTAAAGTCTTTTTTATTGATTGATTTGAGAGACAGACACACGTTGCTCCGCTCATTTACACATTCATTGGCTGATTCCTGTATGTGCCCTGACCAGGGATCCGACCCGCAGCCCTGGGCATTTGGGGACACGCTCTAACCAACTGAGCTGCCCGGTCAGGGCAAAAACCTCAGCCTCGGGACTGAATTCATTTCTAAATCAGCAGCGGGCCCACTGTTTTGACTGTCTGTTTATCCACAGTCCCCACCCTGCCCTACCTACCACTTTTTCACAGTGTGGATTTACTGGGGTATTTGTCACTTTTTGGTTTCCAGCGCAGCAGAGTCTCAGCAGGATATGTCTTTACATTTTTCTTGTTCCAGGAGGACTTTCTGTTAAAGAGGCAAAGAATGGAGGCTGTGGCCTGAGGAGGCACAGACTGTTCTGGGAGACTCGGCTTCATCATTCTTCCTCCCGCAGGCACCCACACGGCTCCCTGTCTAATGGCCCCTGTGACAAAACACACACGGCGACGTTCCATTACCAACGGGTCCCAGACGCCAAATGACTGAACTTGTGCCTGACCGAAGCCAAACCCATCGGTCTTGTGTCCCAAGTGCTGAGGCACCAGGTGATTAATTCTTTTCGTCTTCGGTTACTGGGGCAGGGATGGGATAAAGGAAAAAAAAGGAATTAACCATTTTGGGCTGTTCTAGTTATTTTACTGAATCTTTTTTAAAAAAATATGTTTTTATTGCTTTTAGAGAGAGAGAAAGGGAGAGGGAGGGAGAGATAGGAACACTGATGAGAGAGAAACATTGATCGGCTGCCTCCTGCGCGCTCCCTCCTGGGGATCGAGCCCTCAACCCGGGCATGTGCCCTGACCGGGAATCGAACTGGTGACTTCTTGGGACACGGGCGAGTGTTCAACCAACTGAGCCACACCAGCGGGTATTTTATTGAATCTTAATAATCCTCTGAGGTGGGTGATATTACCCCCATTTTACAGATGAAGGTATTACAGGAGCTCAGAGAGGTGATGGAAAATGCCCAAGATCCACAGCGTGAGTAAACAGCCAAGTTACATCTCATGCGAGTAATGTGAGTCCAACACCCTCACTGCATCCGGCTGGAAACCAAGGCCCCCTGACAGCAGCCTAAGGGCGGCTCAGTGGTTAACTTGTCCTTTAGAAGAGTTCTGCTTCCGCCGCGCTTTAAAATCTGTAGTTAGTTACAATCTCTGCATGGTTCATGGCGAAGGAGCCTGAAATACCTGCTCCCGCAAATCACGTTACCTTCCAGGCATTCCTGGACCTGCTCCCCTTGACCTCATTACACCATTTACATGGTATGACAGACGACCACTGCCCTTGCCCAGCCTCCAGCTGCGGGGGTCAGACACACCCAATGCCAACGTGTCCCTCTCTATGGGCACCTAATGTCATGATTAGAAGTTCAGTCCTTACAAGGCCCCGCCATAGGCCAGCAGCTGCTTCTCCCAAGGAGAGTATTATCTACAGAAGAAGACATCTGTGTGGACCAGAAGCCAGAGGCCAATCTGCCTTTCATTGCCAATATTATAAGTTGTCCTGCTGTTGCTTAGTATCCATTTTGCCCACTTTCGGTAACTTCTTCCTTGAGAAATTATCACTTTACTCAAGATGCGTTGCCCTTTTCTAGCCAACAGGTAGATGGGAAACCCAAGTTTGGCATTTGCAGACTCTGCTCTTAGGATCCAAATCATGCATGAAGATGACGACTATGAACGTGCCCCCAGGAGTCTGGGAAGGACGTTCCAGAGCCTGGAGTCACTCTGGAGTTAGTGTTTTCCACGCATGGTTCTCCAAGCTTCTCATGGATGCTGCAAGTACTCACACCACCTTTCAATAAATTGGGTTTGTTTAGATTAGTCAGAGTTATCATCTGTTTCTGGCAACTTAAATAAACCCTACTGCACTGCCTCTGCCTGATTGGAGTACAGAGCTGTCACTCATGATGCGTCCACAGCTCCCTTGGAAGCTCCTGATTGGAGCTCACAGCTGTCACTCATGATGCTTCTAGCAGCTTCCTCTCCCCCGGGTCTTGTCCCTTCACAGCTGACCTGTGTCCCCTCCCTGCTCAGACCTGATTTCATCTACTGTAAACACCGGACCACAGCCTGGTCCCATCCTGAGATATAACTGTTTCCCGCCTGAGACCCCAACATTCTGAAATAAGTTATCATTGTCATTAATAGTATTTTTATTTTTATGCCAGATCTTTGCCTTGTTACTCTTTACTCAATAATCATGTACTGATTTTCCCATTCTATCACACCACTTCTAATGCTCCCACGACTAACCAAAGTAATAAATAGTCCAATTTAATAAGCTAAAGTCACAATCATTTATGTGAAAAATTGGTCAGCATGAGATGCAAATTTAATCCCACCAGAAGTCAGTATTTTCTGAACTAGCAAGTGGGCTATAGCAGAGGCTGTGCTGATGGCTTCAAATTAAAAAAATTAGACAAAAGGCTCTCATTTCTGCTTTTCAGGTTATCCTGAGCTGTATTTGTGGGTTATGGGAGATTAAATGAAATTCCCATTTGCTTCTATGAAAATTCCACTCCCACTGCGTAAGTATAATTATTTCCCGTATGTCTTCACACTGCATTTTCAGGGTTTCAAAATAATTCTTATAGTAAATATTTATCAACTTGCTACCAAAAAAACACTTCATTCATCAAACTAACATAAAGATAAAAATACTATTCTATCATCTTTCGCCAGATAAACAGAAAATGTTGCTCAGAAATTTCCACAAAAATTTTAGAAGAGACATGCACATGAATGAAAAATGCTATTTTGGGCCCCTGGCAATGAACAGTCAATTATTTTTCAGGAAAAAAAAAATTCTGATGATAATTACATGAAAATGGGAGTGATGTTTCCTGTGATTTCACGGTATTATTTGTAGCTGGGAGTCACTGCGGATGGCTGTGTCCCTTCACCAGCTCCGCACAGAGCCAAGAGGAAGGGCTGTGACCTTCCTCAGGGGGAGGAACAGTGTGTTTCAGGTGCCGCTGAGCTCGAAGCATGGTGCCAAGGACAAAGTCAGAGGTGCCAAAAGCAATTACAGGGGACATTCCTCGCTGAAATCTACCACACACGTTGGAAACTCCATCCATGCCGCCTAATTATCTCCGCAAGAGGGCTTCCATCTCCAGCGACCAGAAATTTTAAATTCAAATTTCAGTACTTATAGGTCAACATAAACCCAGAGAGGAAAAAAAACCCTGATAATTGCAAAACCTGGAAATGAATTAAACCCACAGAAATGAGTTCAGCTAAGAGGAATAGCAACTATCATCCCCAAACAAATTAAAAAACAACTATTCTTAAATGCAACACGAGAAAAGCTGTTATCTTCTGCAAAGAAGAGCAAGTCTATAAATGAAACCGCCAGGTGCCTTCTCACCTCTTAAATGTCAGCTTTGCAAGTCGTTTTCACAAGCAAACGTCCGTCTCCGATGAATCGTAAAGGTCAGGCGAAAGAAAAGGGTTGGTGCATCCCCCACCCCGGCCGTGGAGAAAGGTCTGGATCACTCGCATTCGAGGGGAACATGGCCAGGGACACAGGTGCTTTGCCTGGATCCGTTTCAAGAAAGAAATTTCTGTGCTTGAAATTCCTGGATCCAATGTTACTTTGAAGAACAGTTTAAAGTGATCAGACCAAGAATCAGGCTCCTTTACAAAGAAAATACCCAGACACTCCCCTGAACCACCGACACGGAGAGGAGAGGACACTGCACGGGCCCGACACGCCCTGGGCCCCGCAGGCGGTTGGGCTGTGGTTCAGAGCCTCACAGGACAGGCCCGGGCCCCAGCCCTGCAGGAGACTGTCTGCAAAAGCCCACCTGGGCTGCGGGGCACAAGAGCTGGACAGGTGCATGGCCAGCCAGGGCGTCGGCAGGGAGAATGCACTGCACCTGGTGCGGTCACAGTTAGCAAGGAAGTCACATTATGAAAACTGGTATTTGGCCGTGCTCTTTGTTTTTTAGGAGAAATAATTGATAGGAATTCTGTGCAGGCCACAGGATGCTCTCCACACTGAGTCCCATGTACGCGGGTGGGTCCAGGGCTCTTCCTCCAGGGCACGAGGGACTGAGGTCTCTGAGGACCTGCTTGCAAAGGAGCTGGTGACACGGAGTGGAAATGGCCGAGGTCCGGTTTGTGATAAGGACCTGGGAAATATTACGGGCAGAAGGACTCCTCTGAGACAGGACACCGAGACCCCTAGGGCTGCCTGGGGCTGGAGGAAACTGTACCTGAGGACTTGGAAACACTCCCAGGTGTCTGGAATCTCTCTGGTGTTTGATTGACACAAACAGGGATTGGAATATAATTTGCACTATTTTATATTGTTGCTTCTTTGCACCGTGTTTATTTGTAAATGGTCCTTGCAGAGACAAAGACCCCTGGTAACTGGATTTGTAACATTTATGTTGACATGTAACAGAAACACTGGCCGATAATTAACAGTCACTTTGATGTTATTTTGTGTCCAAAAGACACAGGTGCCTTGGAGGGAGCACGTTCTGGCTGAAAACCGAAACAACAGTTGCCAGAAATGGCAATAACTTGTTTCATTTCCTGTTTCTCAGTGCGCGATGGTCTAATTAGGTTAAGATGAAAAACACCGAGATGATTTCAGCTAATGATAAAACATTGCTCCCTACAAACCTGAGTAAATGTCTTTCAGCCACGATCACTTAATTTTGCGAGGATTTTGTTATTATAAAACCACAACTGCGTCGTGATAATCAAGTTTCTAAAAGAAACCGATTAAGTTTCAATTCAGCAAGAGAATTAAAGGAATATGAGAAAATAAAACTCTATTAGGAATGTGACTGTCACATTAATTCTTTGCTTTAAAGGTTTTTTTTTTTTAGAGTTTAATTTAGTATTCCAACGCACTTTAAAATAGTTATGAGCAGGGGAAGTTGATTCCTTTCACCCCAAGCGTTTGGACCATAGTTACTTTTCTGCCTCCGCCTGGTAGCGCTGGGCTAAGTGTATAAAAACCTGCTAAAGATACAGCGCGGAAAGGAGACAGACGGCAAAGGCCAAGACCCTGGTTTTCTAGAAGGTCCACTGTCACCTAGAGCTTGATTTTACTGGGGTTCACGACCCGACTTTTATTATATTCTCATTTTCCCCCCAGGAGCCAAGGCCAGGGGACAACTGATTTTCATGGTGTTCTAAACACCTCCAGAAACGACTGTGCCACTTCCGTCCAGAGCTCACGGAATAATTTGGTAAGTAATATTTGGGGAAGGCTTCTCAGGTTTCGTTTTGTTCTTTCTCCCTTGAAATCCAGGAAGCCTGGCCATGCCGACGGGACATGCAGACGTGCAGGCGATGAGGTCCGATGCGGGCAGTGCTGATTGTTAATACAAAGGATCCGTAGAAACCGACTTTTCCGTGTGTGTGTGCGTGTGCGAGCGGGTGTGCGCGTCTGCGAGCTCTGAGTACCGGGAACTGAGAAACAATAAAACATTCAGGGGCAATGGGCCTCCTTAGCACCCAGAACGTTAGATCTAAGTAACGTTTCCCACTAAGTGGTCCAGGGCTCCCTGGAGAATGGGCCAATTCCCAGCCTGGGGCAAGAAATCGTGCTCCCAGACCCTTTTGTCACATCGGAAATAAAGGCATCGACCAAAGACTACCAGAGTTATGTCAAAGTGACCCGGGAAGCAATCTGAGTACAGTGCCACAAGGCAAAGTCGGGATAATTTGATCATTCATTGAAATTACAACGCCAAGGGATGGACACATATTGCTATGGTTAATTCTTGAGCTCAAAAATGATAATTTTTAAAAAAAAAATTCATTTTTAATCTTTATGTAAAAAGAAAGAAGCTCTGTTATCTTCTCTTTTCTACACAATAACAACTCTGGCAACCAAGTACATGATGAAAGAAGTATCTCTTTTTGGAATAATTACAGCTAATGAGCAAAAAAAAGTGATAGAAATAGATGACCCCATTCAGCGGCGAGTAGGAGAGAAAACCAGCCCCGTACCTGCTGATGAAAGTGCCTACGTGTGAAGAAATCGCTAAAAATCCCACCTGAATCTGGTCAGCCCTCTAGACATCACTAATGATTTTCAGGGACTGTAAGGAAGAGAGAAGCACATTAAATGATACCAACAGGGACGCAATCGCCAAGGAGCAGGGCCTGTGACACTTTATGGGACAAATGACCCAGTTCTTTCAGTCGATAAATGGCAGGGGAGATGGAGAATGTATTAGGAGAGCCTGTAAATTAAGAGAATTTAGGGACATATCAACAAATCTCAACCTTTGTACCATATTTGAATTCCAATGCAAAGAAATTAATTTTAAATTCAAATATAAGAGAGGGAACTGTGGAAACCAGGGCATTACTACTAGATGGATATTAAGGAATTGTAGCAATTATATTTGGTGAGGACCCGATACTGTGGTTTTCTTTAAAAATTCATATTTTATATATATATAGAAGGGAAAATCTTCAGATTAAATTATATCAAGGAGTAGAGAGGAAGTGGCTGAGGTACAGAAAAAAGCAATATGCTTGCAAATTGAAATTGCTAAAATGGGACTGTATCTAGTTCACTATTCTCCTTACTTTTGTATATGCTTGAAAATCTCCAAAATACAGAGTCAAGAAACGATGCAAAATATACGCAAAATTAAAATTCATGACAATTATAACACAAAAGGTGAGGGGGGATGGGTGAGCTTAAAGCGTGCTATGCACTGGGACTTCGGGAAAGCAGCAGAAAGGATGGTGCACGTCAAACTAGTAAATCATGGACGGTAAGAGTAGGAGAACAGTAAATGTCTGAATAACTCATAAGCTAATAGTATAGAAAATACAAAACAATAAAGATAATCTCACAAAGGCAAGAAAGAAAAAAATAACACGCAATCCATACAATAGGAAAAAACAGCAAACTGGAAGATATAAATTCAAATATATCATAATTACATGTGAATAGACTATTACAAGTAAAAGACAAATGCTGCCAGGCTGTGTTTTTAAAAGATCCTATGTTGCTTACAAACGTGCTTTGAATATTAAGCCACAGAATCACTGAAATTAAAACGGATGAAAAACGATACACCATGAACACATTAATCGAAAGGGAGCGAGTTCAGCTATATTAAGATCAGGCGCTGTTTTTCCTTAGGACAAAAATAAATCCTGGGGAGAGGGATGCATCGTACTAATAAAAGGATGAATCCATTAGAAAGATACAATAATTTCAAGAGTCTTTACCAAATGCTATTGCTTCAAGTAGATAAAGCAAAAATGAAAAGAACTGAAAAGATAGAAAGATGAGTCCATAATCAAAATCACTTCTCTTGATAATTGATGGAAGAGACAAAAACCCACAACGACAATAGCAGATAATTCGGCGAGCGATGACTGCCTTGCGGCACATAGAAGTCTGCACAGAGTAACCGCCGCACACACAGGCGGCTTCAACTGCATCTGGGACACATGAAAACGGACCCTACACAGAGCTCCAGGACAGGTCTCAGCACGTCTTGACTAATTTATTCTCAAGTTACAGCGAAACTAAGCTAAAATCAACTTTAAAAAATTATAAATTCAGTAACAAACTTTGAAATAACCAACAGAACAAAGGAGAAATAGCGACATGAGTTAGAAAATACTTATTAGCGAATGCATTCTGAACGTGTGGGGTATTAGAACCTGTGAGATGAAGCGAAAGCTGTGTTCAGAATCGAAGAATTAAATGCATTTTTAGAAAACATGAAAAGCTGAAAATTAATTATCTAAGTCTTCATCCATGAAGTTGTAGAAAGAGGAGCAAACCAAACCAAACAGAGTAGAAAAAAATAATAGAGATAAGATTACAGATTAATGAAACAAAAACAAGTATGCAATAGAGAAAATACACAAAACCCTCGTTCAGTTATTTGAATAAATGACTAAGCTGCCTAAAGAAGAAAGGGTGAAGCCAAACTTCACCAACATTAGGATTAGCAAGGAGACGTCACTCAAAGATCCTAATGTAGTAAAATATGAGAAAATTATGGACAGCTTTAGGTCCATACATTTGAAAAAATATATATTAAATTAGCACATCCCTTGGAAAACCTCTCTCTCTAAAACTGGCACAAGAATAATTTAAAAAATCTGAATAGTCTATTAAAACCACTGAATCTCCATTAAAGATCTTTCCCTAATATACGACTGGCTCAAATGGCACCATTGGTGAATTCTCTAAATATCCATGAAAGAAATAACATCAATCACACATCAACTTCCACAGAAGAAGGAAAGGAATACTTGAGTTCATTTTATGAGGCCAGCATCTCCTCAATAGCAAAGTTGGTAAGGACATAACAAAAATAAAAGTGGCAGGCCAATCCCTAAATCTGTATTATGAACATAGAGGTAAAGATGTGCTTTATGACTACGTTGGGTTGATTCCAGGAGTGTGAAATTGATGTAACATTCAAAGATCAATGGCAGTTCTTTACATTAACAGAATAAAGGAGAAAAATCAACTATTCATTGCCATATATACAGGAAAAGTACTGAATAAAATTCAGTAAAAATTAATAACCGACTAGAAATATAAAGAGAACTTCCTTAATATGGGGACATTTGACAAAAATAAAATCTGCTGGCAAATGATAATAGCAAAATATTGACAGCTTTCTCATATAATAAGAAAAACACATCTGTGACCACTGTAACTCTTCAGTATTGTTTCAGAGGTACTAGCCAATGTAATAAGGCAAGAAAAGAAATTGTGTGTGTGTGTGTGTGTGTATCTATATGAAAATGAGAAATAAAACTGTTATTATTTGCAAGATACATGGTTGTACACATAAAATACCCAAAAAAACAAAAACAAAAACACCCCCACCAAAAACCCAACCTAAACCAAAACACCACATAGTGTTGTGAAGGCCTGAGGAGGGGACCAGAGAGGGGCTAAGGGGATCAATGGGGGAGAAAAAGGAGAAATCTATAATACTTTCAACAAGATAAATTTAAAAACGCACAAAAAAACCAGAGAGTAAGCTGTGAGAATAAGTGAATTTAGAAAACCTGTGAGTATATTCATAAACCACCGATGAACAATTAGAAAATATCAAAAATGGTGCCATTTATAGTATTATCAGTACTAATTATAGTGTATCTATATCATATATGAAATTATATACATTGATTGATATTAAATAAAATTCTCTATAAATTACATAAAAAATATGTATTTATATATTTATAGTAGGTGGTCAGAATGAGTCTTCCCAGAATATGCCACATGGCATGTGGATCATTTTGAGCTGAAGACAACTGAGGCTCAACAGACTCAAGAAGAACTTTTTACCTCCCCCTTAACTGCCAAAAAGAGTTTAGATAAAGGGCCTGGTCCAGGAAGAGCACTATCAGGAGAGACAACTACTAGGGAATATGGGGAGAAGCAGTGGGGGTGATTGGTGAGGCTCGGAGAACAGGGCCTCCTGTGTTCCCATTGTCTGCAGGGTGTGGCGAACGTGTTTTTCCACCTCCGAGGGAGCTGCCTTCCTCCCCTTGATGTCCCAGCCCCTTCCCCTTCTTGATCCAGAACGTAATATAAGCCCCAACTGCCTACCTGTGGGCTCTCACCTTATGAAGCTGCTGTATGTACAAAATTAATTTGCTTTTCTTGTTCATTAGTCTTAAGTTAATTTGAATATTAGACCAGCCAAGGAACCTGCAAGGGTTGAGGAAAAGCATTTCCTCCCCAGCAATGTAAGTATATATAATATACCATTTGTTCTATGTCCAAACTGACATTTCAAGGCAGGGAGGAAAGAATAGTTTCCTCCAAAAACAGAGCTGATCGATCGGATATTCAGATGGAAATAAGTTCATTTATCCAGTAACATGCAACATACAAAACATTCAATTCCAGATGCATTAAAATCTAAAAGTAAATGGTAAAACAAACCAACAGAAATCCCTCCTAGAAGGAAACATGAAAGGATGTCTTCATGACCACAAAGTAGGTCAAGATTTCCCCAACAGCACAGAAAGAGCAGGGACCAGAAAGATGTGAGGGTTCCTGGGGTCCCACAGCCAGGGTCTCCTCACATACGAAGAAACCAAAGCCCGGGATGGATAAATTCTCATGCGGATCCACACCCCCCGGGAGCTGACCATCCAGGAGCAGGGCCGCAGGTCTGATTCCTTTTTCAGGAGGTACCGAGAACCCTCAAGCGACAGGGCTGATGGGACGCCGGGTCCTCCGCTACACGCTGGTTTCTGTAGCCCTTCCTACGCCCAGGGCCGCGCATTAAGAACATCACGTCCACTGATGCATTTAACCTCCACGTCAACCTTACAGGTGGGTCCTTTTATGATTATCTCTGTTTTGCGGACAAGAGAACAGCACTGAGACCTTTAGTAATCTGCCCTAAATTACGCAGCGATAAGTAGAAAGCGAGGATTCGAACACAGGAAGCCCGAGTCCAGAGCCTGCATCCTATCGACTTCCACACACTTTTGACAAAAATGTCAATTTCTGAGCTTTCCGCCTCCCAGCGTATGTTATCTCGTACGTGCGTATTTCAGTCCACAACTGCCCTGATACACGTATAATATTTTTTATGGCACTCGACCTGCCTCACATCGTCTTTATCTCGTATTGGCCATTTCCATTTCCCTGTTATTTTGTGCACAAATATTCTACTCCACAATTATCATATTTTGCAAGGGAAGCCATCGACTTGACTTTATTGTATTCTTTTACGCTCCATTTTAGTTTAATTTAATTTTTGAAAATAGTTTTGTTTTTTTAAATTGATTTCAGAGAGAGGAAGGGAGAGAAAGAGAGAGAAACATCGATGGGCTGCGTCCTGCAGGCCTCCTCCTGGGGGCCGAGCCTGCAACCCCGGCATGTGCCCGACCTGGAGCTGAACCAGGGACCTCCTGGTGCATGGATGACGCCCGACCAGCTGAGCCACGCCAGCCAGGCTAGTTTAATTTGGGTTTGGCTTTGTTTTTCCACGAGCCTTTAGAGCTTAGCAGGTTTTGGCAAGCGTTAAAAGAATAAATGTTCCCGTTAGTACAGTATCCTGAAATTAGTGCACAAGTGGCTTTGGACATTTTGTTAACAGGATTAAAGGCAGCTTGAGGTATTGCATTTTATACAGTGTCACGTCCAGCTTTGTTCTAGGGGACAAGTTAGAACTAATCAGACCCTTCCGAGTGTGGCTCAGGAGCTTCGAGTGAGGGCGAAGAACCGCTCGAGGATCTGGCTGCGTCCGCTGCTTCTGCTAATTTAGGTTCAGCCACTGAGTCCAATAACCAATTTCAGAGGCGCCGAGAAAATCCCCCGGGCTTTTGTCACATATGGGGACATGCATCTCCTTGGCTGGCAGACCGTTCCTTCCATAATTCACTCCATTATGGAAGTTTGCTAATTAGCTTTTGTTTACAGCATATTAAGTAGCTCTGTTTAATTACTGAAACCCTGAAAGGTGCCCTGTGCTTTGAACAGTTTCTGAGCAGTGGGGGGTGAGGGTGAGGATGGGAGGCACTGGAGGCCCCTCAGCAGCTCCGAGGGTGTGCGTGCGCTTCGGGTGGCAGGATTAAGGGTCATTTACAGTAATTTTGAAAAATATTAGGAGGGAGTCTGAAGACTTTTATCTTCACGAAAACATGCTTTCTTTAACAATCAGTGCTACCGGGTTCCTTATTTGTAAAACGGGGTGAATGAAACCCATTATCTAGCCTCCACGAAGAACGTTGGTTGGAAAGATAATTTTTAAAATGTAATAGAGTGTGTACTGAATGCCTTTGAGAAGTTTGATAGCTGGAAATAATATATTAAAAAAGCATCATTACTAAAAATCAGCTGTTTAAAATGGCAACTATTTCTGTCAAGCACGGAAAAGGGGACACGGCAGTAACTCACACTGGTCCCGTGTCCTGATTCTCCACTGCTCCGCCCACGTGCACCCTGCAGCCCCCACTGAGGCTTCTCAGGCGAGGAAGGAATCAACGTCTCTCCTACGAACTACGGAATTGTCACGTTTATCTGCCACTGAGCACGGCCTACTTCAACCAGCATACTAGACGGCATCTGTCCTACGAGAAAGGCCAGGTGGGTGGCCCGGGACGGTCCTGGTTTGACCTGGCGTCACGGTGGGACGGTTCACAGCGTCCCCTCCTCCTCTCCGACGGATCCGGCGTGGAGACAAAGTGCACAGTCACCCTGCTGACCTACTGATAGGAGAAGAATCGTTGGCAAGAACGCGGCGTGACAGGGATCGGGGCCGGGAGGGGTGAGCGTGGTCTCCTGCGCCACCATTCGCGGGGGAAGGCAAGCTCGTTTCGGAGCGTCAGGCCTGCCAGCCGAAGAAGAGCCATGAACGCCCTTATCGCCGGCTTCTCCGCGCTGCGAGGATCACAGGAGATGACTGTGCCCGAAAGGAGCTCTGACAGTGATGAAACGCTGAGCAAATACCCAGCCATTAATAATAAAACCATGAAAGGGCGGCATTTTAGGGAACGGAGAGGAAGTCTTCCATGATAAAATCTTTTTTTTGAAGCCAATATATCATTTACTCTAACCTTTGAATAAAATATAGACACGCTAATAATCTGTGATGCTTATTGAAGACTGAATTATATTTAAAAAAAATTGGATCAGGCCTATTAAGTGGCTATCCCTGGGGTGCTGGTTTTAGAGACCGGATGCCTAGTCTTCCCCCAAGGAGGCCACGGTGCCTTCTCTTTAGAGCAACCCCCCAAGTGCCGCGTCTCACTTTCCGGGGACCTCCCCCTTCTTCCCCAGTCTCCATCCTACTGGGTTGGGAGGGTGGGAAGAGCCCTCCGGCGAAGTCCCTCCCCTCCGCCAGCCACCCAGCCCTTCACCCCCACACACACACTGGACCCTGCCACGGACGCGTCAGCACCCGCTACGTGCCACGAGGATTGATACAGACAGATAGAGTCAGTGCTCTCGGGGAACAGCCTGGGAGGTGGCGGGCACTAGGCCTGGATGGAAGACGAATCTTACTCTGGGTGAGATGGGAAGGCGCTGGGGGTTCGAGAGCAGGTTCATGGCCCCGTCTCACGTATGTTCCTCCGGGGGACTCCGTGACAGGCGTGGAAAGAGCAGCCCAGTTAGGAGGCGATTCTGTCGTCCACCCGAGGGAGGTGGCTATTGGTAGAGATGTCAAAGGGGACTGGGTTTGGGACATATCGATGGCAGGAAAGGTGGCGATGAATTATATTTGGGGTGTCAGGGGGAAGAGGAGAATCAGGGTTGACTCCCAGGGTGTTGTTTGGAAAACCGGATAAACGAGAGTTCCATTTACTGGGATGGAGGGCATGGGGGCGACGCAGGTTGGGGGTTCGGGAAATCAAGAGCTTGGTTCTGGGCGTTTGAAGCCGAGAGGCCTGCAGCTATCCAAGAGAAGATGGTGTATAATCAGCTTCATATGTGGATCTGGTCAAAAATAGGGAAGTACCGGTGTATTCGTTGCATTTTTCCTCATGTAAAAATACATTCATTTTTACTTTTTATCTATATATTAATTACAAAATATTTTCTTCTAAGTATTTTCATTTTAGTTCAGACTATAATCTTCTTTCTTTGACAAAAACTGTATCACCCCTTGGGCCTTACCCATAATTCTGACCACTGCACGTGACTGACCAGGCACGACTCCTGACTCAATGAGAAAGAAAGGGTTAGATTCCTTTGCCAGTTCTGAAAATGTATCTCCTTTTGCTATTTTTCTCTCCCTTCTCCCCAGAAAGTAAAAACAGAAAATGAGAAAAATACAGTAGCCCCCTAAGAGCAAGCAGTGTAAGTACGTGGTCAAAAAAGCAGCCTGTGCGTCTGACGGGTGCGCTGGCCGAAAGGAACCTCGCAGGGCGAGCTGACCACGGTCCCCTCGGGCCGGGCCTGGTGGGCGGTGCACCCAGGCCCAGGGCTTCCTTAGCGACAGGCTTCCGAGCAAGTCCTGTCCGCTGTTCTCGTGCGGATGCCCTCACTCACCCAGGAGACGCCAGGAGACATCTTTCTCAGGCCCCTCGGAAGTGTAACCACCCTCCCGGGCCTGTTCTCTGCCACCTTCACGTAACCTTCCCTACGCCCCCCCCCCCATTCCAAATGCATAAAAAATCCTGAAAACTCTCACTCCTCAGAGCATTTCAGATCTTGCTTCCCAGCAACGTCATCAGTCAAGCAGCAATAAACTCTTGCAAAAATCTCTACGGGTTGGACATTCTTGCATCCACAAGTATATCAACCGACTTTATTCTGCGTCAACAAGTACATTGAGCTATTTCATTGTTTTTGCACAACAGAGTGCCTCCTGGCAGACAGACACCGTTTCAAATCGAATCACGTTAACCACGGTGCCTATTTTTCATTCGCCGCCTCTGTTGGGATTGGCGTGGGCCACGAGGGTCACAGAGCAGACCCGATCCCAAGTTTAAATGTGCGTGAAGAAAATAAGACGCTTATAGATGTAAAACAATACGAGAACAAACAAGAAAATACTGTAAATTCTAAATATCCGAGTACTGCAATCGGTTCAGTAAAAGCCAGATGTTAGGATCGCGCTGGGACTGAGACGCCAAGGCCGCGTCCGGCGTAGCGCAGAGGGGGCAGTGCCAGCGTCACTTACCCAGGGGCTGGCCCGCGATGACCCTGGCGTTCTCCCCGGCCACCGCCGCTCTCGCGTGCCGCTCGCTCATGTACTGGACGAACGCGTAACCTTTGTGGACCGAGCATCCCACTATCTTCCCGTACTTGGAAAAAATGGCTTCGATGTCGACCTTCTTGACAATGGCTGTGTTTAGGTTGCCGATGAAGACGCGGGAGTTGATGGACTTGGGGTCATTCTTGTTGGTGACATTGCTGGTCTGTGTTTTGCCCGTCATGGTTGGGTCACCGTGATCTAATCCTGGAACAAATGAAAGAACAAAACAAACAAAAAACAACCAGAAGGTAAGTAATCAGATGGACTGGACATTAGTGGCTAGTAACAGTTTTCGATAGTGTACCAGGTAATCTGAAATCCCTACGTATGACTGTTTGTTTGTTTTTTGAGAAGAAAACTTAGGAGGGTGACAGGTGAACACTGCATTGCAGAATGTGGTAGAAAATTCCTGTTCTCACTTAGCATAGAGTCAGAAGTGAGTCCCCGATTTCCTTACCCACCGTGGAGCCAGCCCTGCGTCATCACAAAAGCTTTTTGCGGTTTTTATGTTTAAGGCTATCAATTTTTTAGAAGAAAGTTTGGGGGATAAGCCACCTTATTTTATCAACAGAAAGGAAAATCCAGCACGGCAATGATGGAATATAGGAAGGTGACCTCCATTTATTGTGGAGAACATGCATTTTTATCTCTACATCTTTGTAACAGGCAGACATGTCGTTTATTTTATACCCAGAACCCTCCTGTCGGGAACTAACAATCCACTCCATTAAACGCTGCGGAAAAAGGAAAACGGTGTTAAAAATAAAAAATTCAACAGAAAACTTAACATTAGGAAAACAAAGAAAATAAAGCAGTTAAACAGAATGAATTCTGTACATTCTCTTTAATTGAACCCGTATCACACGTCAGTCCCCCGCCCCCTCCACCCGCTATCCCCGCAAAAAAGTCACCTGTGTAGCTGGTTTCCATCAATTATCAGCAAATGAACGGACTGGGTGTCTGTGCTGAAATTTCTACTCTCAGCCTCATTTCTAATTCACTGACCTCACGGCTCCTGTGTTGCCTAAACGTGGGTAGTCGTCCCCCAAACCGTTCTGCGCGGCTAGCACAGCGTCTATTTGTGCTTAATTAAGCTCAATGAAACTATTCCTAAGAACTCCCGCACTCACAGGCTTTAAAATTCATTCATTCACTCATTCATTCCTTCAACAGTGTTTATCAAGCACCTATTTTTAACGGCCTGGTATTATCTTCTCATGTTCCTACCAACTTAGCCCGGCCGGGCAGCTCAGCTGGCCAGGGCGCCGTCCCCTAACGCCAAGGTTTGGGTTCAATCCCAGGCCAGGGCACACACGAGAATCGACCAACGACGCCTGGATAAGTGGAACAACAAATCAGTGTTTCTCTCTCCCTCTCTCCCCCAAATCAAGAAATAAAAATTAAAAAAAAAGTGCCTATCAACTTAAAGGAACCAATAGAGCGACACTAAATTTCCACAAGGACACAATCGCCGACACTGACGGTCATCGCTGAACATGAGCTAACTGCGTGAACTTGAGAGAGGGAGGCTCGGGTCTGCAGCCGTGATCGGAGTTTGCTTACAAGGTTAGCGAGGCTGGCGCTCGGAACAGAAACGGCCTAATTCCCTGCACTCAGAGAAAAGTGAATTTGTTTGGAGCTTCCCAGGCATATCTCCAAAGTCATTATTATTTAAAAATGCAATAAAAGTGATTCTAGTTTCCTTTGTTCAACGCACACTGTTACATCTGCAGATTCTGTTTTAATATGTTGGGGTGTTACAATAGTATGTGGCCAATGCTTATTAAAAATGTAAGGGTTGATTAAAAATAAATTAAAAACACCGAATATTAAAATAGTTGACTTTCCGCAGCCTTTGTGTCTCAGCCTCGCAATCCAGTTACTACGACTGTAAATAACATGCAGTGCAAAGGACAAGTTTCTTACACATAAAGTTTTTGAAAATATATGAATTATATTCACAGCAAATCATTCTTTGTACTTTTTTAAAACTATGCACCTCAGTCAGAGTATAGTGTTGTGGTAACAGCACCATGTAAAAACCTAAAAACTCAATTTCCATTTTCTTTTTAAATTGACTAACTAGTGTATGTATAAAAAAGGTATAAAATATTTTGCTTTTAATAAGGGCGCACTGACAATAAAAGCAATATGACAAATTTCACAGAAAGCTGATTAAAATGGTGATTTTAGAAAGAAAAGTAATTTAAAATACCATTTAATAGGATGTAGAGAGATTTAAAAATTAGGCAAATGATAGTACTTTATTCAACAGATTAAGGTAGAACATAAACACTAAAAATTATTTAAGCAACAAAAAAATAAAATTACCGTATAAGAAATCATTCATTTTGTAAAGCAAACAATGCTAGCTAAATGTCTTAATACCAGTGATTAGATTTGAAAAGAACCATTAGCTACACAGAAATAAGTATTTTTCATCTGAAGATTGAGATTAAGTCTTTGGAGAGCAAAAATAAATATAATTATATAGATATAGACAAAGTAACAGCTATGGTGACAAAAAGTTAATGACTTCATATTGGTTATTTTAAATATAAAATTGAAAATCAATGAATATTGGTAAGTCAACACTTCAAACTTAAGAACTTGAAATATCAATCACTTTGGTGTTAAAATCATTTTGGAAAATGTAAATGAAATTTTGTAAACAAGGAATAATGATATGTGTTAAACCATCTCTTGGGAAATGTTTATTGAGAGGCTGAAGGTCCAACCATAGCACCAAGTGTTACGGTCTACAAGGGGCCATCACCTGGGCTCATGAGGGGTCAGACACATTGCTGTGGGAATCGTGACCAATCTGCAAGAGGCTGGTACAGTCCAATCTTCAAGAGTAAAGAAGGGAACAAGTAATTAGCAAATCCTATCTTTGTCCACGCTTTAGTCACCTCGGGCTGCTATAATGAAATACTCCAGCCTAAGTGACTTAAGCAGTGTCATTTATTACTCAGATTTCTGGAGGCTGCAAGGCCACGATCAAGGTGCCCCCGAGGAGAGAACTTTCTTCCTGGCTCACAGGTGGCCACCTTCTCATTGTGTCCTCAGGGTGGACAGAGAGACCGAGCTCTGGCCTCTCTTCCTTCCCTATAAGGGCTCTGATCTCATCCTGGGAGCCCCACCCTCATGACCTCAGCTAAACCTCATCACCTCCGGGAATCCCCCCTCCAAATAACAACACACCGAGGGGTCAGGGCTTCAACCCATAAACTTCAAGGGGACATAATTGAGTCCATGAAGTCACACTACCCACATCCTTCCATTTGTGTTTGGAGTTACGGGAAATGAAATGAGCTTCCCCTGAGCCCTTCCACGTTGTGACAGGTGTTACATCTCTTCTAGCAGGGAGTCTGTAATCGTTGACTATCCATCCAATCGCTAAATTCAATCTAAAAGATTTAAAAAATGACATTTTTACAAATAAGAAATAACTATCAACTTAAAAACAAAAAGAGTCCAAGAGGTAAGAACATACGGTGGTAAAACTCAAGAGCATTCAGTTCATGGGGTTACCCTGAAGTACACTCATATTTTCAAGAATGTGAGCAAATTGACGTAATTCTAGGAAATTTACTGAAGGCAAAATTATTAAAAGCTTTCTCCTCTGCAAAACAGAACCATGAGTCATGCAAGTTGCCTAATATGCTGTCACTGTGCTCCCAAGACAAATTTCCACCGGTCAGCGGCTTAGAGGAAGATCGTTTTGAGTTATACAGAGAAGTCAAATCAACCAAAAATAGACTCTTCCCACTTGACGTGGGGAGATGGGTCGATCAGGGTTCGTTCCCATTGATGTGGGGAGATGGGTCGATCAGGGTTCGTTCCCATTGATGTGGGGAGATGGGTCGATCAGGGTTCGTTCCCATTGATGTGGGGAGATGGGTCGATCAGGGTTCGTTCCCATTGATGTGGGGAGATGGGTCGATCAGGGTTCGTTCCCACTTGTGTGATAAGTGTCTTGGGAATGGAACAATGACCACAGTTTAGTCACTGGGGACACTGTGATTGGTGGTCTCTCTGCACTAACGGGGCTCGTGGACCAAGGACAGACCCAACCCTGTGCACCGGCTGCTGCTTGACCCGTTTAGCAGGGGGCCGTGGTCGAGAGGCACCCTTCCCTGGGCTGTGACTGGTCAGGGGCACCCTTGAAACCGAGGCCTGTTGGGGAAGATCCCTTCTGGGGCTGGGACCGGCAGTCGGGGGGAAGCGGGAAGCAAGTCGTCAGCGTCCCCTCATCCTCTCACGCGATCCTGCTCTTCTAATGCCTCCTGTAAACATCGCTAAAAGCGGCTCCATTTAGCAGATTTTAAGTTTTAAAAGACAGTCTATAAATTATTAAAACCACCTGAAAAGCAGCTCTGCAAATCTATGCTTAACAAGCACAGAGCACTTACCCACCTGCCATTAATTTAAGTGCTTCTTAAATACTCATTTGCTCACAGTAAGGAGCAAGAAGACAGGTCCCCCCTTTTTCCTTAATTTCCTCTGGGGTCTGAACTATCTCCAAGAAAGCGTTCCAAGTTACTTAGAGGAGGCAGCCCTCCCTCGGCGCCCAAGGGTTCTTCATCGACAGAACTACCCATGTGATGCTGAAGGGAACAGGCCCGACTGCTGAACCTGCCTGTGATTTCTATCGAGAGGGACCATCAGGTAGCACAGCCTCTTGCGAATGCCCAGAGGTTGTGCTGATAATTTTCCCTCTGAAATCATAAGACCCGTCCACTGACCAGCTCCAACCAGAGCTTCCCTGAAATCCTAGAAGACAGAGTAGAAAACATCTCACTGCATTCGCCTCCTGCGAGCCACACAGTGACCGCGGTATGAACGGTTCACGTCAATGAAGTTGAACGAGGCGGCTGTGGAGTCGGCGCAAAATCATCAGCTCGCTTCCGACGGGCGCGCGGGTGGGGGGGCGCGCGGGTGGGGGGGCGCGGGTGGGGGGCCGCGGAGGCAGGAGAGGCTCTCCCTGCGGCTCCCTGCGGCTCCCTGGCCGGCAGCTCCAGCCTCCCGGCTCCGGGCCCAGCAACGCGCCCGTCTCCGCCGCCAAGCGCTCGCTGCAGAGCGGACTCGCCTGCCCACGGGGAAATCCTCTCCCTCGTCCTGAAGGGTCCATCCCGCTCCCGCTCCTTTGTTCCCACTGTCAGTCAGGGCTGCTCCCGCAGGGTCAAGTGCAGACACTAAGCAATTTCCCGGAGGCCTCTAAGCCGCCCGCAGAGAGGAGAGGCTTTGTCATTGTCGACGCGGCTTTGGGAACGCTGGCCCTCGAGTCCAAGGTCTGCGATCCCACAGCCGGGCCCCCGAGATGCAGGTGCTGCCCTAAAACATAAATGCCCGCAGTCGGCGCAAGGCTGACTTTCTCTCCACACACTGCAATGCCCGGGGTTGTATAAAGTGGCAATAAAAATGATAGAGTGGAAACGCCTACTGTGTGTCTGGATCAGATAAAAATCTGCCTACCGATTCCTCGAATCCACCGCTGTGCAGGCGGATGGGTGTTATAAACGAGAGCATCGGCCGCCCGTCGTGCAAACAGCAGACTCGACGTAATTTCCCTTTGCTGGGACAATCCTATCTCTGCGGATGCGACAGGCTATGACGATATCCAAGACGTTCCGATTCCCCCTCCCCTTCGCTACGTAAGGCAGACCCTCCACAGAAACGAGACAACCGGGCAAGGGAGAAATGCACATTTACGGAGGCCCCTCCGTGAGTAAGCTGTGGGGCTGTTGTTAATGGTCACCCGTAAGTTAAATCTGTTAAGATCTTTCTCCGGAAATAACAGCAAGGGCAGGGCTGACTGCAGGAATGAGACAACCATGCCACTTAAACGGGTCAATCACCAGACGCCCGCGGCCTCCACGGAGACTCTGCCCCAGGCTGTGACATTAGCACCGCCAGTGGGACTTGTCAGCCTTGGGAGGAACCTGCTTGGTTCCCAAGAACGTTGTCTTCAGAGTCGGACACACGGTCCCACCTCAGCTCTGCTTGTTCCAGATCAGGCCCTGCGCAGTTATTTTAGGTTCTGATGCTCAGCGTCTGCCTGCAGTTCAGGAGCACTAACGGCAACTACTGATGTGTGACCGCCGAGAGGCTTTACAGCTGCAGGAAAGCCCCTAAGCACTGTATTGGGCACAGAGGGGTTAGCGTGGCTGTTCCTCAGAATACGGGGACAGGTTAGGGATCCATGCCCTCGACCGCTTTTCTCTGGGGAAGATGATATTTATCTACTTGCAGGTACATCGAGCTGACCCAGGGATCGCTGCCCTCTCCCCTCCGCCTACTTCACGTTCCCAGGCAATTCTCCAGTAATCTGATAACATCTCTGGATCTGGACACCGCTTCCTAGGGTGTGACGGCCAGTCCTACCCCGAGTGCTTTGCAGGGCTCCCTGGAGACAGGGCACAGCTTCTGATAACTTCATATCTGAGATCTCTGCCGTTGTGAAGTCAGCACGTCACTCGCAACAGGATTCTTGTGAGTCAACATACCGGAGAGGTTTCAATTAACAAGCGACAGGCCGTGGCCGTGGCTCATCTTGACCTTACGTTCGTGAGTGGGACGCTACAGGTATCTTGCCTTTGGCGTCTGACCAGCCCTTGAGCTCACTGGTGTATATTTGTGATAAGGACCCGACGTTCCAGAAGCCCAGGCGTCTGACTCTCCACGTACACTCTCAGACATGACCTTCAAGCCTGTGCATCTTCTCTGAGTCCTTGATTTCGCGAGCAGAGCCTGCAGTGTCGTCAGGGCCGGGGGCCGATGTGGAGCTAAGTCACCTGCGGCATCCATGTCACCTAGTCAGGGGACAGTGGTGGCCAGGGCCCCTTTGGAAGGTTTACGTTAGAAACGTCTCCTACCCGTCTGACATACTAGTACAAATAAGGCCACAATTCCTGCTACAGGTAATGAAGGAGTCTGTGGGGTGACATTCTGGGAAGGGGAGACGCCAGAGACTGGCCCATGCGACGCAGACGGCTGCATTTATTCTGAAACACGCTGGGTGGGCTATTAGCTCCAAGCTGATGAGACAGAAATTAATATTCAAGTGGTAAATTACCCAAGCACTGGTACAAATGGTGTGTCAATGGGAAATTTATACATATATATTATAATATATATATATATTTATTTATGTATATAATTTGTCCCCTACATGCAAAGACAGTGATCGCTGTCCTTCCTGGCATGGCCATCTAAATCAAACAGAAGAGCCTGTGTAAATTCAATACATATGTGAATTAAATAGGTTACTGTAAACAGTCTGGCAGAGATGATCATATTTCTGGAAGGAGCGGAAGCACGATTTTAAGAGCAGAGATATGTAAGAAACGCTGCTGGCTACTGTTGTTACTGGTACAATTTTAAATCTCTGCGCAATCTTTGTGAAGAGGGCTGAAAGGAATGCGTGCTCAGTGAGAATTAGGGACACGCAGCTCCATGTTTGGAATGGATCTCATTATTTTAAAATGGTGCATAAAAACGCTTCTCTCGATGGAAACGCTTTAGCACCCGCAATGCACAATAGATTCAGATAAAAAGAAGAGCTATTAAAAAAAAAAATTGGGTGGGGAGTGTTTCCCTCCATTTATAATAAAAAATCTTGTATTTTACTAATGTGTACTTAGAAAGAAATAATAGCTCTCACTATGGAGCTATTGTTTAGTGCGTAGCTGTGGAGTTTATTCAGTGAAATAAAACTGAATATCGCTTAGGGTCATAAACACAAACAGTAATGACCTCAACGGTACAAAGACTCATACGGAAAATCATAGGTTATTGCAGCTACGTAAAGAGGCTTTATAGGCTTAAGCATCCAGAAGCCAGAATGATTTTTAAGAGCGCCGACACTCTTACCTACCGCATATTCAGCAGGCGCTGGTTTCGTGTTATCTGAGTACCTCTAAGTTTCCAGAAGCACTTTCCATATAGCAGCCACTCTTAGGGGGCCATCTGCCAGAAGTCTCGGCCTCTCCAGGGGACTTCCTCACCTATGGTAACACCAGACCCACCTGGTCCTGCCTGTGGACGCCCACACCTGTAGCCCAGGCATGTGGTCCACACCTGCAGCTCACGCCCGGAGCCCACAGCCCACACCCAACGCGAAGGTGAGAATCATGGCCGAGGACACTGTCTCCTGTCAGTTCTCCCCTTGGGTTACCTACACCTGTTCCTCGCTAGGCTCCAACGCTTGTGCAAGTCTGTTCTAGATAGTTCATAAGTTATCACTGAACTCAAAACGCCCGCGAACAAGGCCGTATTCACACTGCACATGTCAACGGGATGACGCGCGAGGGGCTAGCTGGTCCCAGATGACACAGAAACAGCACAGTCTGGACTCGGACCAACGTCTGCCCATCACATCCCATCATCCTCCGACGCCTTCAACATTTCAATGTGGAGGGTCCAACAAGGGGCAGAGGCCTCAAAGGGGCCTCATCTCGGTCCCTCTTGTGCCGAGACCACCCCTCCTTCGAAGCATCGACGCACCAGCCCTGGTGCTCTTTCCGTCAGAAGATGGTCCATCCAGACAGACACCCCGACCCCCTTTCTATAACTGCAGCAGGCAACGCGATGCATTGTTTAGGAATCTCCTTCTCTCCAACCAAATACCTTTTATGACAGGGTATGCCTGTAATCAACATGCTGGGTATATATTTTTTTTCTAAAAGTGTTTAGTTAAGCAAATGTATAAGTAGAAAAATATTTTTAGAATCCCCCAATCAGTTATTTAAGAAATACAGTCATTAGCATGTCCCTGGATATTTACCCTACCCGAAAGACCTGGTTATAATAAATCCTTGAATTCTGTAAAGTATGTCTACCCGAGTTGAAAAGATTTGTATGAACTCCTTTATTATTAGAATTTTTTTGAGGCGCCATCAGCCGGGACAACAGGAACGGCGGGAGCCGGAGTCACGGCGAGGGCGACACGCATACGCCTGGTGCCCCGATTTCCTCCAAGTCGCGTGGCCTCTACTCTCTATAGGAAAAAACCCCATTGCACGTTTTTCAAAACTTTGAAAAACTCAGCTTTAAAAAAATAGCACAGACAATGTGCACAGTCCTACCACACAGCACCAGTTTAAAGACGTTGGTGGCTCGTGTCCGCCAAACCCCAGTTCTTCCCAGACGTTTTTATGCCAATCGCTTTGTATTTGTATAGCGATCGGAGTATCACAAAATGCTCAACCGTTACTGTTCTGGTTCGTAGAATAACCTGGGACGCGGACGGGGCCTGTATCGCCGGGGCCGTCTGCACAGAGCCGTCCGTGCTCCCGGGCCCAGCGATGCCCATCGCTCGGTGACCGCCGGGGCCCAACCCGGCCCCTCTAAGCCAGCGCCTGCTCGTGACGCGGCGAGTCCAACCCAGTGGCCGCTCGTCCTTGTCACCTCAGGAAGGGCCTCAAGCACCCGCAGAGTGTCCCCCTTGTTCATAAATTCGAGGGTCTTCTGACCTCAGGGTGAGCCGAGAGCAGCCTCGGTGCCGGGATTCTACCGCGAGGGGCGATGCCCTTGAAAAGCAGCGTTTCTGCGGCACCATCAGGTCTCGCCGCACATCTAACGCGCTTTCCTTTATTTCCTCTGAATCATTTCCTTTTCAGCACAAGCTACAGGAGGACATTGACTCCCACCCGTCAAGTTAACAAGATGATTTAAATTTTCCGTGCGGACAGCACAGTCCTGGAAACGTCGGTCGTTCATCTACCGCCAGGTGTCCCCTCGTGAAGCGTGTCCTGAATTTTCCTCCTCGAGAAAGGACCCGCACTGTCCCCAAGGCCAGCTATCCCACCCTGTCATCAGGCCCTGGTAATTACCATGTACACTAGAAACGCAAGTCAACGGCTTGTAATTGTCTATAAAATATCCAAAGTCAGCGGCCAGAGCTCACCTGCGCCCACGCAGGGAGAGACCTTCTCGGTGCCACTCACCTGCCCGCCACTGGCAGGGACAATAGCCCTGTTAGCTGTAGTCACTCGGCCTCATCGCCCGTGTCACCGAGCAACAAAGGGGCAAAGAAAAGCCCTACGTGCTTAATGAGACCTGATGACCCATCCTTGATGGCAAATTAATACACTCGCTACCTGGGAAGACCTTCTCATTCCCCCCGACCGCAGAATCCTAAGCAGATGCCACAGCCGCATGCCCGACAGGACGCCAGCGAGTCCCCCCCCCCAGCCACAGTTCCTGGCAGGGAACTGCGCCCCCGGAGAACCCATGATTACAGTCAGCCCCCGATAATTAACGAATTAATCAGAGCAGCGTGAGTCACGCAGGGACCAATGACACCCGGGCCTCCGGAGCCTAGAATTATTCTTGATTCAGTTCTGCCCACCTGCGGTCAACAAGGACCAGCCAAAGCAGAATCTCACATGCACACGGTTCTATTTCTAGGTCCGACGGGTAACCGGCTTTGGGGACAGTGCTAGTAACTGTAGAAGATTTTGTCTTTCTTTCGGAAAAGACGGGGCAGGGGAAGTAGGAAGCGTGGGGAACAAAGCAAGTCCCATCGTTACTCTAGCTGGTCAGCGAAGAAACCAGCAGCTAGCTCGAGATTGCGCTCTAGACGCTTTGGTCAAAAGCAGTGGTTTCTAGAGAAATACCAGCTGGATGACAGCTTTCCTCTGGTCACACAATTTTTGGTTAAACTGAGCTCTGCCTTGTGACGGGTTTCAGATGTAGAAACGTAGACAACCGTCGTTACCTTCGGGAGAGAGGAAAACGTCCGGCATCGTGGAAAGGTAAAGGGCACGTCGATTCGGCGGACAGCATTCCGTCCGAAAACGGCATTTCCGCCAGGTAAAAGCGAGCTTGTGTCCTCGATCAAGTAAACTACTTAAAAGTCACACACCGTATGGGTCGCTTACAAAAACAGATGAATTTTTTTTATCTGCTGAATAATTTAAACCGCATTTTGGGATAAAAAATACCAAGTAACTGGAAATTAGTCTACTGTGACCTAATATATTATTTTGCTTAGATTTCAAAACCATCTTTAATCCTAATGAGATTTAGAAAAACACTTAACTTCCTTTTCACAAGAAAAATCATCATTTCATTCAGCATAACTAAATATATTCCCAAACCTAAAAAAAGGTCCAATAACCTAATACCCCGCAAAAACGGTTTATTAGTGTTTCGGAAAAGAGTAATTTGAATTGTAAACTTTGTAATAATTAATGACAGAGCTAGGACTTGGAAAAATCCAATTTTCTTTTCAATTAAGTTGGGGAGACGGGGCAGTGACAGAATCCCGAACGCGCAGGGTCTGGAGCCAGGCTCTCGGTTCCAACGGCAGCGTTTCCGGGGAGCGACGCGCCTTCCCCGGCTTCGCGGGCCCGCCCGCCGCGCTCTCGAGGCGGGATGGAGGCGAGGCCGTCACGACAACGCTGGGCACACGGGAAACAGGTAAAATACCAGCCTCAGCGCAGTGACCGTCAGCGCAGTGACCGTCAGCGCAGTGACCGTCAGCACACAGAGCAAAGGCCACGATGGTGCCGGGAAACGGCCCAGACGCTCAGGAGAACAGGACCATTCCCATGTCCCGGTCAAGGCGACCAGTGTGAGCTTCGTCACCGTCACCACGAAAGCAGTCAGTGTGCAGTTCTGGCCACAACATGCTAACAGGCCCAAATGAGATTCAAAAAACAGAAAAACAGGCTTCATCCCATACGCCTGAGTCAACAGGACGGCACCTGTGTAAGTAAAAAAGCCGCCGCCCAGCGAGTGCCGCGGGCACAGTGGGTTCCGCCAACATGTTCATGAACCTGTTTAATCCCACCCCCTAAGAGCACTTATTAAACTGTAACCAATTTCCCTTATAGCTTTTTTATTTTTTCTGTTTTGAGGTTATCACATTAAAACTATTTCCAGTGGATGCAATTTTAGATTTTTGTTTGTTTTTCTACCAAAACCCTGTGGGGTACCAACTTCCTTCCCCATTCCCACAATAGCATTAAATGTTATTACAAGTTTAATATTAAAAGTTTAATCTTAAGCACCATTTCCTGAACAATCATTTTTATCTGATGTTGTGCGCGGCGCTGTGTGTTCTTACCGACATCGAGATCACGCTAGTTACCGTGTGCACAGGCGTGTGCCCGTGTGAGTATCTAACTCTGCTCTTCTCACCCCTTTTCTTTTCCCATAATTCACAGAAATGCAACCATCTCCCCTCAGATAAAAACTCTTGAATCACCTGTCATTTTGTTGAAAAAATTGCTGTTTTGACTGGGTTGCTATAAAACTATAAATTAATTTGGTAAAACATCTACATCTTTACAATAGTCAATCTTGCCTTCTAGAAACACAGATAGATTTTCATTTGCTTAACACTTTTAAAAAAAATTTTGAGTAAAATTCTAATATATTTTTAAAAAATTATAGATCAACAGGTCCTAATCCTGCCTGTACTAAAGAAATACCTAAGGAGTTTGAAAAGAAAATGATACTTGAGAGTCATCCCTGAAGATTTTCATTTTATGAGAGAAAATAAACAGACATAGATCAATATACTTTCTTGAACATTCACATTTATTCCAGTGATTGTTTGTTTGTATATTGGTTTTCATGTAGTCTACAAAAACTGACCATTCTGAAAAATATTATGTTTATGTTTTATTACATTGACCATGAACTTACAGAAAAATGTTAAATGGAAATATTCTGATGATTTTAATCAAAATACCAGCGATTTATAAATCATTTAGTTGCCTAATAAATCGTGTGTGTGTGTGTTAAGACATGATTATTTCTAGTGTCCTAAACACCCATGAAGAAAGTTAAATTGGATGTGGAATGATGTCGGAAGGGCAAACATCATTTATTTTTAAAACGTTACCTAACTTTGGAGAGCAAGAGAAACTCACCAGTTTGTGTAACGGCACCATTTTTAAGGACTTCAGAAAACACTGTATTAAAATAAAACGCGGATACCGCCTTTCAGCGAAGCCCCTGGGGGAGCACTGTTTCGTGAACACTAAGGCCTCCTACACGCACACAGCGCACTGGGCGACGCCAGCGAGCGCCCGCACACACGGCGTCGTCGGCGACGCGGGACAGGCCCCCTCCAAGGTTGTCCCGGGCCCGCGGGAGCTGAAGGCGGCCCCCTGATGGAGTGTGACAGCCGGGATTGCGGGTTATTGTTCGATATCATCCCGTCGCCCCAAATAATTATAACACACGTGAGGCAGGCTGCGTAGTCTCAATTTAGTCCTGTCAACAAAATTAATTTTTTGACAGAACTAATTATTTTGAGAATCAAAACCTGCTGCGCGGGAAGGGAAACGCCGCCTCTCCGCGCGGCCCCGGCTCCCGCCACGGGGCCGGGCGCCCGGCGTCGCCTTCAGTTTCCATTAGCAAAGGCAGCCACTGTCCTAATATGATTACACAGCCTTGTAAAATGTCCCTTTTTTTATGAAAAGCAATTAATTTTCACTTAGTAACATTTTGGATGCCAAGTGTGTAGAAGTGACTCCTCAGGATGTAATTTTTCCTACAAATATCTGTATTAACCCCCAAATCAGTATTAGATTGGAGACAGGAGGGAAAAATGGAGCATGGAGACCTCGATTTTAATTGCCTTCATTAATACCACCTTAATTTTCAATAGTCCCATTCATGCCAGGGCACTAAAAACTTAAAAAAATTTTTTTTTAAATATATCTTTATGGATTTCAGAAAGGAAGGGAGAGGGAGAGGGAGAGAGAGAGAAACGTCAATGATGAGAGTCTCCTGCACGCCCCCGACTGGGGATCGAGCCCACAACCTGGGCCTGGGCCTGGACCCGGGATCGAACTGCGATCTCCTGGATCCTAGGTTGATGCTTAACCGCTGAGCCACGCCCAGCCGGGCAAAAACAACTTTTTAAATTCCAATGCTACAGGATAAGGTATTAAATAGCAGCACTTAAAAATAGTTCATTAAAATATATAGAGAGAGAGAGAAAGAGAGAAATGAAATGAGCCCATGTAAATGTTTGTCATCAGGTTTGATTACACTGATTGTGGAAGTTATAAGTTATTCAGCCTTGATGATCAGTCAAGTTTACCAGATGTCCTGAGTAAAAGGCCAGGAAAAGGTTATAAAATAAACACTTCAGCTCCACAAAGACACTAAAAAGCAACCATTTGCAATGTTTTGAAAATTAGTTTTTTTTTTTTTTTTTTTAATATATCTATTGATTTCAGAGAGAGAGGAAAGGGGAGGGAGAGAGAGACAGAAACATCAGTGATGAGAGAGTCATTGATCGAGCCCACAACCTGGGCATGTGCCCTAACCGGGAATCGAACCCCGATCGCCTGGATCCTAGGTCGACGCTCCACCGCTGAGCCACACCCGGCTGGGCTTGAAAATTAATTTTTTTAAGTGACCATATTTCAGTTTTTATAGAAGGTTGTTTTCCCTATTTACGGACGCGAGCAGGGACAGCAATAGGCGCCAGGGGCGTTTGCAAATAGAAGCCCCCGGGGCACCCAGTGGGCGCTCCAGGACCCGTCTGTGTGTGTTCTAGGCTAAGAAAGCCTCTGGGCCCACAGTGATCTGATGGCGGAGAGGCCTCAACAATCTGACTTCAAGTTTTCGCTAACACAGGTGGGTGATAGCTCATGCAATTAATTGGACAAGTACAACATTCACCGTCTTTCTACCGCAGAGCTTGTGGAGCAGGGGATGGGGCTTACGCTGAAGGGGAAGGGAGAGCATCTGGTACAGTCGTTCCCGATATGAGGTATTTGTACCATGAAAATAACTGTCTTCACGCAGAGAAGCGATAAATCACCCGGGGTAAGTGATTGCGTGTCACTCTGCCCTGCGCGAAGCTAGCGCTCCAATCATCCTTTCTCCATAAACGCCGTGTTCGTTCCAATATTAATGCAAACGCAGAGTCAATGTTTCATGATCTTGTGTCTGAGATATAAACGTTTCCTCGTGTCGGCTCCACGGTCGTGCTGGAAACACCGTTGCCTCGGGAGCACGTTCCTCCAGGGGACGCAATTCCCGCGCAGGCCCGGCCCGGCGGGGGGACTGTGCTGCTGTTTCCCATCAACACCGGGCAGCGAACGAACTCCTCACAGAATAAACCCTCACGCCCAGGTCTTCGATGAGAGCGTAATCAATAAAATGTTTGCAACCTTTTTTTCCTGTAAAGGGTCAGAGGGCAAAAGTATTGGGCTTACTGGCCATTGTGCGTTTATTTTTTATTTATTTTTCATAGTTGGCGTCTGTTTTAAGGGCTCCGTTTTACCCCGAAGCTTCAAAGCAGCCACGGATAAGATGTGAGCGAATGAGCTGGGCTTTTCTCGAATAAACTTGAGCTACAAAAGCTGGTGTCCGGACAGACTTGACTTGTGGGCCATCGTTTGTTGGCTCTGGCCCTATATTAATAGACAAGGAAATAATTTCACCCTTTGAAGGACTTTTCCCATTAAGCCCCCGCGGGTCCAGAATGTGGTTTCTGCAGTTGCATCGGAAGAATTCTGATAAATATTTACCTAGTGTCCTTATGATCCCATCATCCAGGAGCCTCCCAGGGCTTGTGAAAAATCCTTTCCTAAAAAGATTTTTTGTCGGTCTGATTTCTAAACAATTGCTTTGGTTATTTTTAAATGCTAATGCTTTATTTGTAAGTTTCTAATTGTCTTGTTTTATTACTTAAGAGAAAAAAACACACGCATGGCAGTAATTTTTTGGATTTGGCACCAAAAGCAAAAGCAACAAAGGTAAAAATAAACAAGAGAGACGACAGCGAACTAAAAAGCTTCCTCTTAGCAAAGGGACCATCCACGGGTGGAAAGGCGACCTCCTGACTGGGACCAAATTAGACCAGCGAAGCCCAGAGACACAGAACGAGGGGGGTCCTCGGCGCCCCAACATCAGCAAGTCAGGGACAAGGGAAGGTGCCCGCCGGGGGCAGCCCGAGGGTAAGAGGAAGCCCAGTGGCCCGGGACATATGGGCAGCGGCCAGAAAACGCCTTTGCGAGAATGAGGCGTTGCCTGGGAACGAGCCGGAGCCAGGTGAGGAATACAGTCGGGCCTCAGCGACACGAGGCCCGCGCGTCACAACGCCGGCGCCATCCTATTCTGAGATGCACCTCAGCGGAGGGGCCCGGCCAGGCCGCAGGTCGCTGGGTGAGCCGGTTACCGAACGAGTTGGCCGAGCCCCAGAAAACACCGAGGGTCCCTTCACCTAACGCCGACGGCCGGCTCTGAGCCGGCTCCGTGGTTCGGTTCCTGTTTAAGGCACAGGTATGTTTCGGACCTTGACTGTTGTCGAATCCGAGGATATCACATATATGAAATAACAACGGAAACCATCTGCGTTAACGCTGCCGACTGGCAGGGCAGCTCTTCCCTTTGAAACCCGCGATCGACGCTCACAGAGAGGCTGCCACCGGGCTCTACAGCTGGACTAGACGCCCCCGGCGCGGCCTGAGGTTTCACCCTCCCCGCCTTTATGTCCCTCCTGCCCGGCACCCGTCATGATCACATCCTGAGCGATCCACCCTCACTGGTAACCCCACGGCATTTTAAACACGTCCGCATGAGGCTGCAGGGGACGTTTACTGGATTGTACTCTATTTAATTGTCTTTACACTTATTCCACCTTTAAGAACTCGGGAAGATTCATCTGTCCTTCCTGCGGCTTTCTGAGCGCCTGGCCTCACCCTGCCAGAGCAAGGCGCCCCATAAATAATTCTTAAATGAACGAGTTTACGGAGTAACCCTTCTTCCTTGATTTCCGAGGTGCTATTTCAAGAAAACCTGCCAACTCATTGAAAGTGTCTCAGGAAAGAGAAGCTGCATTAAGCACTAAGTGCCAATTTAAAAAATGCATCTTAATTTCGAAATATTAAAATGGAACGAGTGACATCGCTGAGTAGATGTAATTCAGTGATATCTATCCGCACGGAGGCCTAACCGGCAAGACAGGAAAAGAAACATAAAATGAATGAATGAGAGAATACAGAACATTTTTCGAAATGAAACTGCATATTCTGCCTTGGAGAATGGTATTGCATATAAACACGGCGGGCTTTTGCTCAGAAACGACTTTCAGTTCCAATCCAGGCTGTTTTGTCTCCTAACGGCTTTGCGAGAATATAATAGCTGCCAGGTCTGTTCTCTCTTGAGGACAACTGCCCTCCCCATTAGTCACCTCCTCTCCCATCACCTCGTGTCTCATCAGCTCGTCCATTTCCGGCCCTCGAGCTGATGACGTCCTTCCTTGGTTGCATAGAGGTCAGATTAACCTTAACGACAAAGGCACATGATTTAAACGATTTGCAATCATTTGTGTTATTACATAGAGAGCAGATGGCTTATTAAGGTGACCCATGGACGGTGCCCACCCAGAGAGCGCGGGGACGTGAGGGTTTACACAGCAGCCCAACCTACACTCTGCATCTCAGGAGAAGACGCAGAGGAAGGAGTCGTGTTCCCCACCCCAGGGTTTGAAAATCTGATGCCCAGTCTCTGGAGGAAAGTGTTTCAGATCCACCTTTTCAGACTATTAGCAAAACATCAGACCGTGTTGTGTAGGCATGTAAACTGGAGGAAACTAAAACTGCATTTAGAGGTAACACCAAAATCTGCAATTAGAAACTCGGAGAAATAACTTTGTCTTTATTTTAAATGCTAATTCTCCATGAATATTAAATTTCACGTTGATTTTATTCTAATTCTCTGGTTTTGTATTTTTCAGGCTCTTTACAAATTATCCTCTACAGGAAAGAATCACACAATTATTTTCTCTTACATAAGGAGGTTCATGCAGACACACACAGAAGAATAATTTCAAGTGTCGTTCTTATATTAGGTGTCATGGATCTAGACACCACATCCAAAGTGTTGATTTTTCCCACTGCCTGTCTACCTAGGACCTGGTTTTATCTACAGCAAATCAGTGACCTGCAAGGGTGTTATTGTTTCTGATAAAAGGGAAAATACCATTAACCCTCTGAGGTGCACCCCAAATTATCTGATTCTAACACAGTTCTTGTAGTGAGGAGGGCTAGTGGAGATCATCTTATGTATGTAAGAGCAGGAGATGAAAGAGACACACAGCTCCCTCAGCTCCTTTAAAATTACAAGCGAGTACAATGAACACTCCTGAAGATCACACACACTGAAACACAGCCCGTTGTGTACGAGTCTGTGTTATGATGGTCTCCTTCCGTGAGCATTTTCAGCAAAAACACTTCACCTTGTCAATCCCAAACTCTGCTATCTGGCCTCAGGAAATAATCTTTTTTACTTCTAATTCCATAAATTAGATTTACTTTTCTAGGTCATCATATAGATGGACTGAGACATGAATTCTTTTCTGTCTAGCTTTTCATGCTTTGCAGGATGTCTGTAAAATCTATGCCAGTCGGTACATGGGTTCAGTGGCTCCTGTCTTTCTTTCTTTCTTTTATATTTTTTTACTATTTGGTTTTGTATCTGTATCTGTTTTAAGTCTTTGTTTACTTATCTGGACAGTGAAAGAATCTAAGCATCTCTTGCTTCTTACATTTACAAAATTCTATTACTAACATTCAGAATGAATTATACCCTTTCTTTTTTTTGTCAGTCTGTTGTATGAATATATCACATTCTTTTTGTCTCTTCAATTTTCTACACCCATCCTCTTATAGATGGATATTCGGACTGTTTCCCAGTTTTGATAATTATAAATAGGACTTCTGTGAACACTGATGAAGGTGTGCTTTTGATAAAACTCAAAATGGGAATAGAGGGGTACTTCTTCAATCTAATAGAGGGCACCTATGGAAAACCTACAGTATACATCATATAAAATGGTAAAATATCAACCCTTATTCCCCTAAAAGGGGGAACCAGAAAAAGATATCTGATATTGCCACTTCTACTTCAACACTGAAGTTGCTAGCCAATGCAACGCTCTAAGAAAAACAAATAAGAGGCATAATGATTAGAAAGCAAAAAGTATGATGGTCATTATCTGTAGACAACATCACTGTTTATGGAAAATATCCTATGAATGTTATAAAAACCTAGAAAACTAATACTTAAATTTTGTAGTGTTATAGGATGCAAGGTCAACATGCAAAAAGCAATGTATTATTATATAATTTGGTGAACTGGAAAATGAAATTAAGAAAAATACAATTTATAATAGCCACATCTCTCTTTTTTTTAAAACTACTTTGTTGAGGTATGATTAAACAAAAAGCTGTGCAAATTTAATGTGCATAACTTAATGAGTTTGAAAATAAGCATAACAAATCAGGAGGGTAGGAGGAAACCTTTAGAGGTGATGGGTATGTCTATGGCACAAATAATCTAAAAATGATATGTTCTCAAATCTAATTGTCCTTACAGCTCTCTCTGGCCAAGACATCCCCACCTTCTCCTGCGAGCACAGGGAACTCCATTTCTGCTCCTCGTAATCACTGGCTACGATAACAAACCATCTATTCTGTAGCAAACAGGCTTGGAGATCTGTAAACTCATATGATACTAAACATTATCCTAATATAAGAAAACATGAAAGGAATATAACATATCTTATTCCCTTTAAAACTTTTTCACTGTGCACCTCTGTTTTACTATCTCCTCACTTTATGAGGTCCTATGTCAGCTGCCGAGAAAACTAATTACAACCGAGATTACTAAATGTACCTTGGGCCACCTTCTCTGCTGAGCTTTAGTGCTCAGAATCAGCGTGTGCAGGGATATAAAAATTGCTGCTGCCATCGCTGGTCCTTCTGCCTCCTGGCAGGATCCCCAGAAAATCGCCTCTCATTTCGGACCAAGAAGAACACCAACACTCTCCTTCTATTCCGAACTCTGTCACTACATTTCTCAGCTTCCCTTCTCCATCTCCTCTCACCTACCTGCCTCCGTCCTGTGTATTTTTCTGCCGAGTCATTTCGCCCATCAAGCTTTCAAGCCGTTTTTCTTCCTGATCCAACAGAAGTCCTTCATTACGAAGCCAAAGGCCCTCATTAGGTGTATCTCTAACTAAAGCCCGTTGTTTTCCTAAGGGAATCCTGTCCACCGTTCTTCAAGCAAAGCATTTCTTCCCCTCCTCGAGACAAGGTCATTAGCAGCACAAATGCACAAACTCAACATCATTAACTCCTTTTAGTTGCCTTCGGATCATGATCATGAGTCATGGTCACGATACAATTAAAACACGCTTCTCTGTTTCATCTTTCTCAGTTATTCGTCATCACATTGCAAATTTGGAATATACATGAGATGGCTTACTTTTGAAGAGTTCAGAATATTGTTATTGTTTCTATTCAGCTTTAAATATAATGAATTAGTAATCAAAGCCTATTTATTTGAAAATAAGAGCAAAAGGTCAGCAGTCGAGTCCCACTGGTCTACTTGTTCAAATGTATTATATGATTAATTAAAAAAACACTATTAACTATTTCAGGTAGGACATACCCCAAGTGCTCAGTAAATATCTGACAATTCCTTTGGAAACAAAAACAGCTCCCAGCGTGCTCTCTCTCCTCGGTAAGACTGGTCTATCTACCACAAATCAGAGTCCATTTGCTCAAGTCGGCTTTGCATTCCAAATCCTTAACGCTTCCCAATTCGCGCAGGTTCAGTAGCCTCCTTCCGGAAGAGTGAAAACAGAAAACAGCTGGGTTTTTGTTAAGAGGATGCTTGAGGATGACGACACACATTGTTTCTAATGTTTAGACGCTCGAGGGTGGGGCAGGACCACAGTAGGGGTCCTGGCCAGGTAACCTGAAAGAGTCGGCGAACCTCCTGCCACCCAACACTTTCCTCCCCTATAATTATCACAACACCGGGCTAGTTTCCAGACAAAGACACCCCAAACTCTCACCCGATTGCCCATCTTAAAGGTAAGGAATAAAGTCTTTAAAAGTAAGTCCCCTCACTGCTTCCCAAGGTGGAACTGAGCCTTGGTTTTGAAATGACAGTCACTCTGAATCCTCAGCGCAGGCGTTTTGGAAAAATAACCTTGTGCCATCATTGTGGTTCATCAACAGCTTGGCCCAGACTTTCCTTTTGGCTGACGCTTCGGGGCCCATGCTGAAGACGATGTCTATGGGCAGAGGCAGGGGGGAGTGATTGCTGCATTCAAAACAGCAGCCGTATTTTAGCCTCTGATCAGCTCCTAACATTTGTGTGTGATGATCATGAGCAGTTAAGATCTTCAGGAAAGAGCAGGCAAGCTGAATGTGCAGTAATTTAGGAGATTTAAATAAAGGGATTGTTTACAGAGGGATATGAGATTAAGAGGAATCGCAAAGGACTCTTCTCAACCTACTTAAAGCTCTTGGGTCTTAAATCATGTTAGTAATCCACATATTCAAGCACCTTCTGTCTCAGAGGCTTTTCTGATCATCTCTCCCTGAGGCTTTACGCTGGAAAGGCACAAGAAGGGAGTTTTAAAGTAGAAAAAAATGTTAATTTATCTGCGAGATTTTTTAAAACTTGTTTTCAACAATGCAATATACAGATGATGTATTATAGAATTGTATACCTGAAATCTGTATAACTTTATTAATCAGTCACCCCAATAAATTCAATAAAAAAGAAATAATAAAAAAAGTAATAAAAACTCTTCCTCACCTATGAAAAAGGGGGTTTCTACGATGATGTTCTTGGGCTCAACTTGCCTGGGCTGATGCAATTACTACGTCGGCCTATCTGACAGGTAGTACGTCTTCCTCCAAATCCTGAAGGGGGGGAGAGGGGGTCCTTTCGGAAGAAATAAGGCTGGAAATCTTATTGTGTTGGTTCTGAGAATCAAGATGAAATGTTAAAAATCACTTTCTGGGAAGCAGTAATCTGATTGTTTTTGCTGAAATTCAACTTCCAAACACTGCTGAGTACTTCTGCCCTTGGGTAAGGCGATTGGGATACGGAACTGGAGGTCACGAGTGTTGGATGGAGACAGGGAGGGTGCTCGTGGGGAGGAAGACACAGGATTAGGTGCTGAACCAGGAGAGCGCCGTCTCCCACACCTTCAATCTGGGTCATAAAAATGAGACACGGAGGCAGGGAGGACACCAGGAACCAGAGGCCGTCCTTGAGTTAGGGCCACGTGGCTGATGGAGGCATCGTGGGGACAATAGAACAGGAATAGCTGAGATTTAACCTGGTAAACCAGGCACGGATAAGGTCTGTACCTGATAGAGAGGCCCCTGGATCAGAAGAAGCAGAGAAGGCGTCCTAATAGGAAATTATTAAAAATTTAAGAAGGGTGTACTGTTAAATTTTTGTTCCCAGCTGACTTAACCTTTCTACTTTGAAATAATCTTCAGTCAATGCTTCATTTTACTATAAACCTCCACTTCTTTCCCATTTAAAATTTTTTAGTAAAGAGGTTGCCCACAGTGGTGAAACCGGCAATAAATCAATGATCGAAACAGCAAAGAAACCCGCCCATCTTTCCTTTCGTTCCCCACCTCACAGTAAAGCGACGGATGGTTATGCCCCTTAATGCCCCAGGAACAGTAACTCCCTGAGTTAGGAGCCACTTCAAATAATAGGAGCAAGAACTTCATGTTAACAATCCAAATTCCATTTTATCCTTTGAGGCAGAGATTTTTAAAATTAATCTTCCGATACACCGCCCCTGTGTTTACCCCGGTTTTATTTGCCCGATATTGCAGAAAGGTGTCAGTGATGGGCACGTGCCACCAAAAGGCTTTTTCTGACCTGTCTCAGGGCCTGACGGGGGGGGGGTCTCACGGGCAGGAACGTGGCACCTGCACTTCGGGAGGGGGAGCCTCCACCCGTGTGAATGGTGGCAACGGGCAGCCAAAGCTTTATTCACTGACAGGCCAAGTTTGACTGCAATTGCTGCTGTGTAATCATCCCTCTAACATATAATTATACACAATGACTGGTGAATTAGGAACAAACACAAAAGGACACGGAGTAACTTTCAAACTGAGAGAGGTGGCCCTGAGAGCTCCTCCCGGGGCCACTCGGAGGACCCCTGGGACAAAAGCGAGGGGCAGTGCCACCCGACGTGCCCCCCACCGGCCAGCAGGCCCCAACGTCAGGGAAACATCGAGCTGCCAGCGAGACTTCCCGTTGCTGCCGAAACCTGAAGTGTGCAGTTACCCTAATTTTATACCTTCCTGTTCAGCTCAGAAGGCTTTCTTTTTCTGGCAACGGGAAAATAAAAAACCTACACAATCAATCACACCGCGGCCTTTCAATCCCACACGTTTCAAGAAAACCACCTCCTGTTTTTAATTTCGTCTCCAGCTGTAGGGCTGCAAACATTACAAAGTTAGAGTTCTTGAAAACTGTGCCGCTGGGAATTCAGTTTTCATTGGGAAGAAATACGTATTTCCAAAATCATGGTGCAGGGCTTAGGAGAACTATTAAAAATGCTCTTCTTTATATCTATGCTAACAGATGTAGATCTTCGCTCAATGAAATAACCTAATAATACTTTATTTTATAAAAGTAATAATTTAAATTTTGTTCCAAAATACATAATTGGTCTTTAATACTATTTAAAAATCTCTTCTTCACAGATGAACACAGATGAACAAAGCACTGGTAGATACGACAGCATGGATGAGTCTGAAAGAATATCGGTAACGTGAAGGGGGCCACACCCGGTGACCCCATTTATGTGGCATTCTGCAAAAGGCAAAGCAGAGAGGGGGTCAAATACAGGTGTCCCCCGAAATGTATACATACTCTGAATAATTATAAAGGCAGTGTATATTAAAATACACTACATTTTCAAAATGTAATAGAATTCCAGCCGTTCAAGTCTGTACACATGTTTTTGGGACGCCCTGTATATGGTGATGGAAGGAGACTGGGCTTTGGGACATGAGCACAGAAAGCAAAACACAGATGATGTGTCATAACCTTTTATACTCGAAACCTACATAATCTTATCAACCAATGTCACCCCGGTAAATTTAATAAAAGGTAATAAACAGGGGAACGCGAAGTAGCTTAGTGGTCTGGGGGTGCACTGAGAACAGGCAGGTGGGGACACGTGGGTGATGGGACTGGTTCGGTCCCCGGTCAGGGCACGTACAAGAATCAGCCAAGGAACGCAGAGATAAGCGGAACAACAAATTGATGTTTCCCTCTCTCTAAAAATCAATAAAAAGAAAAATTAAAAAATAAAGGGATGGGATTAATGTTGGAAGAAAAAGACATTAGGAATGAGAAAAGCGGAGTGACTCCGCAGCAGGGGTAATGAGACACAACCGGGCAGAGAACATAAGAAAACGCCACGTGCCCACGGGCCGGGCGGCTCCGCCAGCCTGCGGTGACGTCACCCTCGGCCACACAGCCGTTCTCTTCTGAACTGATTACAAAGTGATTGTGCCCCGAGAACTGTTTCTAAGGGTGGAAGTGTCAGCGCCTCTCTCGTCTGGCACAGGGCAAAAGGGCACGTTGGACGCAGTTAGGCCTCAGGACGCGTGGTAGAGAGAGAACTGGCCCCAAGATGAAAGCGCCACCCACGAAAATGAACTTGAGCCCCGCCCGGCCACCAAGGTGCGGGTCCAGATATAAAGTGTACAGCGGTGTTTACATCGCCCGAAGCCAGCTCGAAACCCTGTCGGCAGCTTGGAAGAAGGAAGCGGCCGCAACCAGCCGCGGGCGCCGGAAACGACGCTGGGAAGGTCGGCGTGGAGCTTTGTCGCCTACACGGGCTCCCGGACGGGTGGGAGACTTTAGAAAAGGGCTCTGCAGGAAAAGGGGGATTGGCACCGACCGTCCGCGGGGACCACGTCTTCAGTGGGTCAAGGGGCGCACATTCCAGGCGCGACTGCTGGCGAACGCGGGCACCGACTCTGCCCGTCACAAACAGCCTGGTGCTCGCCGACGTGACAGTCGGAGGTGCCCTTTGGAATAGCGATCGGGCGCTGGGGAGTGTCGGCCACGAGAACAGCGCTGCGGGGACACACCGGGCATCTGTAATTCTGTCCCCGCAGCAGACAGAGCGCCACCGAGAAGGCCGGGGCAGGGACAGGCTGTGCCAAAGGTTCTTCATTTGGATTCCCCAGCTGAACTCTCTTAGCCCTAAGGGGCTGGTGGCGCTGACTAATGTCAAAAGCACTCCTTGCCACGTATTAGGGGTGGAAAAACCAAATATTTAATGAGATGTCTTAACTGCGCTATCCTGAGCATCTTCTCGCTCCCTGTCTTTGTGAAAACGACCCAGTCTTCACTGCATCCACCACAAAACCCCAACTTTCCTATCGGCTCCTCGGAACTCATGATCCCAAATCTAAAGAAGGCAGATCCTTAAATCTAATCTTCATTCATAATGCCACTCGGCCATTTGGCAAATCTGTCCACTGTGCACACAGATAAATAAATATATGCTTAAATTGAAACGGTCACTGGAATCTCATTGATCAGTTAAATTTTGGGCAACAGACCTGTAATTATATTCGATGAATCCTAATTTTTTTAGCGCATCATACTATCAACTTACCCCTCTCTCTCTCACCACTACCTGAAGGTTGATGGGAATGTTGAACTAAAAAAACAACTGTTTATGAGAAATGACAAATATGTTAAGACAACAACCCCTGTCGTTAAACCCAGCAAGGTAGCTGGGACCCTGGAGGAACTCAGTGGCCTCCAGAGGGACCGTTCCAGGGACAAAAACGTACCCACATTGACTCAAGTTTACTTTCTTGGACCAGAATTCATCGGATCTACTCAAATAAAAACAGGAGACGACACCAGAATCTTCCTACAGTCTTGTTTGTGCATCAGGCCCACGGGGCTGGGAGGGGCCCAGTGGACCCCGCCGGCTCCTCCTCGGTGCTGAGAAAAGCCACCCAGACAGACAGACAGAGGCCTGTCAGGAGGAGAAATGGGCAAACCCGAGGGTGGGTGGCCGACCACTCAGCCTTTCTGGAACGTGAAATTCGGCAGCTGCTCAACTGATTCCCTTGAAAGACTCCGTTAAAAAAAATTCACCCTTCTGCCTATAAAAACTGAAAAAAAATATTAAGCATCATGAAACAGGACATACTAAGATGCTATTTTCCTGCAGTTTAAATAAAATTTCACAAAGTGCCAAACTTTTGCATAAAATACACGTGGGGGGGAAAATGGGAGGATTTTTGCTCTTGGATAAGCCTTCGAAAAAGCAATTTAAAAGTGAGGAAAAGAGAAAGATGGTATCTGAACGGTAGGTATTGTGAAAATTAGGCTGCGAAAATTAAAATACTAGTTTGCGCCAGAGCCATAAATTACTAAACTAATCAGCGTAACCGAATCATTCAGAGGGGTAATTAGCAATCAGACGTAATGAGCCCGCCACGGAGCTTGTCTTTCTGAATTTAGCTCCCCGAGCCCGGAGCCATGGCGGAATCGCCCCCCTTCTCAGAGGGCATCGCGACCACAGGGACGGCACCAGCCCATCTGATTACTCCCAGGAGCTCGCTTCCTCTCCGAGACGCATATTCCTGACGTCCCCTGGCCAAGGTTTCTCCGCGGCCCCAGCCCCTTGACAACCATCATTCCTTTACAGTCGTCACTCCTTTGCAAATGTGTACACCGCTCCAGAAACAAATTGTGCATTTTCTTCACTGGTCTTACTGAATCCTGATGGGGTCACTGACGCTGAACCATTTCCAATGGTATTCTTTTTTTTTCTCTCAATGGTATTTTTTGGAGTAATATCTGAAGTTTTACTTGTATGTATACATTAAAATACTTGCAGCATTTTTCATATGTATTTTAGACAAAAATGAGAACTGTGATGGAACTCATCCATTCATCCATTTTTTTTTTTTTTTTACTGAACATCTTGTACAAGTTCAGACAGGAGCCTGTGTCCTGGGACATTGAAATGAGTAAGACATGGTCCCTGCATCTGAGATCACAGTCCACTGAAGGTGGGTAGGTTCTTAAATATTTGCACGGAAATGTGGCAAAAGCGATAGTGAGGCGAGAGAGAGAATATCCACACCCTGCCCGCATCTCTTCCCTCAGTTCAAAAGGTCAGATGGAAGAATATTATTAAGGATGGAAATCAGGGGAGAGAGTAGATTTCGGGGGAAAAAATATATAATTCGTCCCCTTCTTTAAATTCAGTTGTGATTTATCAATCACCTGCTTAATGAAAATGCATGATTCCCAATCTTAGCTTCAAAAGGCTGACGTTCTGAGAAAGTCCCAGGTGGAGAGACTTGGGGACCAGGGTGGGGGCTGGTGCAGGAAGCACAGAACTGCTAAGGCCGCAAATCCCCTGCTCAGCCCCAGTCTGAGCCAAAGAACATGGACAGATCAGGACTCTAAAGGGAGGGAGCGGAGCGAGGCACAGAGCTTTGCAGGCAGCCCTGAAGGATCTCCTGCTTTTCCTTCCCAAATCCACCAGGAACCGGGCACCCTTTCTCCCTGTGCAGGGGGTGCCCAGTGCCTCAGAGCATCCAGGAGAGGACTGTGCCTCCTGCTGGCCTGCTCCGGCCTGAACCAAAACAGCGATTAATAAAAGCAGACAGATCGGTGGAAATACAGACACGCTTTAGGACAGGCAGAGCTCTGTTCTGCAAGGAATTTTTTTATTTAAAAAAATTTATCTTTATTGTTGAAAGTATTACAGGACCCCCCCCCCCCCCCACTCCCACCTCTGCCCCAGGCCTTCACCGCACTATCGTCTGTTTCTACGGGTTATGCATATAAGTTCTGTGGTTAATCTCTCTCCCCACCGCCCCATCCCTCTGAGATTCCTCAGTCTGTTCCACGCTTTTATGTCTCTGGAACTATTTTGTTAATCAGTTTATTTTGTTCATTAGATTCCACATATGAGATCATATACATTTTTAAACACAAATTAAAATCAAATATTGGTATCTTTTTAAAAAAAACTGGAAGAATGAATTATCAGAGAAAATAATAATATTAAATGATTAAATACTTTTATATGTAATATTATTTAAAAGCTATTAAAGGGGCATAGATAGATGATTTTGTTTGGCATCAAAACATTTTTAAATCATTGATTTTGTCACAAGAGGGAGCCCATGTTTTTCAATTAATGCAAACACATTGTGAATAAATGAAACAAAGGTAATTTGACCCTGACTGTATGTGAAGTTGTGAATTTTACAGCATAATCCGCTATTGATAATAAAATATAAATTAGTATTAAATATCAGCAGTCACCTCCCCTCTATTTCAGTTTATTTGGATAGAAGAAGGGAAAAGCAGTTTTAAATGATGTATTTCCCAAGAGAACTAGAACTATGATATGAAGGAAGCACACAGCCATGAAATCTAGTCAAATATATTGTTCTACTAACGTGCTACAAAGCAGAGAGACTGGTTCTTCCCTGGTTCATAATTATGTCCTAAGCATTCTTCTAAATTATTGTCAATCTGTCTGCAACAGCTGGTGGGTACATCGCAAACACAAGGAAAAATACTGATTATAAAGTCACGTGGCCTCCTGGAAAAGCACTCGGCTCCCAGGAAACGGGTTTCCCAAGTCTACAAAGGAGGGCGCTTCGCTGCCTTTCTGCGGAGTTGTGGGAACTGAGGAGGCAACTTACAGTTAGGAATGGCATTGGAAAATTGTTAGTAAAAGGCAGTTTCCTTCCTCCCTTTGAGTAAACATTACAGAAACGTCTCTGGTAATAAATATTTCCAAGGCTCGTTCGTACAGATAAACCCTTTCCCGAAACCGAGTTCCCCTTCGACCCCGACTCCCAGCGCCTCCCCTTTCCTTTGTAATCCCAGCTTCTCACAAGAGCAGCATCTACTGGCCACTACGATTCTTCCCCTCAGCCAAGCGCCTTGTATTCCTCTTTCAACACAGACAAGCCACAGAACCGAAGGACTTTTCCAGTCTCGATCTGACGGGGTCTTCCTGAAGCTTTAGACGCTTCTTCCTCCTTCCCACACCGATCTCCCCTGTCTGATCTGCCCCGTTTCTTCCACGGTCTCTTCTTGGATTACTGGTTACGTCCAGCAGTCGCCCGTGGACTCCTTCGTTCCAGTGCGTCCATGTCTCTGGAAATCTCATCTTCTTTCCTGGTTTCACTACGACCTCTGGGCTGATAACACGGGAAGACAGGTGGGTCTGCTGGAATCATCCGTCCGGCATGCAGATCTAACCATTCCTCTCTTCTTCTGAGAGCTCTCCTGGCATCAGCCTTCCCTAGATAGAGGTTCTTTCAACCGGCTCACGCACTGTTGGCCCACACAATTACCTTCTAGTGTATTGGACAAACCCAGAGGTTCCAGGTCGAGGTGCCGTGGAAATCATGCCATTAAAGGGGACTCCCCATTTATATGCGTTTTGTTCCGAGCTCCTTCATTGGATGTATATTGCGTGTGTTTATACGTGTCTGTGTGCATGAGCATGCACGTGTGAGCAGATAAAAGCACCCGAAGTTCATACATTAGGGACAGTGCTGTTAAAAGGAGGGCTTGGGGGTGCGTCTTAAACTCCGTTTCCCCACAAAATGCAATGTTTTCCTTAAAACTGCTGATGGGAACTTTAATTGGAGATTTTAGGGGGCTCAGGCCCATCCTTTCCCCACCCCGACGCCTAAGCTCCCCAAGCGTCTCTACATAATTTTCAAATGCTTCCCGTCGGCCCAGCCACGCTGGCTACGCGCAGGCCGGGGGCACAGGCGCCGTCTAACTGCCGGGGGCAAACAAGTGAGAGAGACTAAAAATAGAGACGTCCGCCCGTCCACGCCCGTTTCCCCGTTCGGAAGGACAATGCAGCCTTCGGGGGAAACGCTGTGTTTTCCACTCTGGAGACAGTTAAAAGGCCTCATTTATTTCAGCCCTCTCTCAGGGCGCGGGTCCGAAACGCGCCGGGACCACAGTCAACAAAGCCACAGAGATCACAACTGCAGCTCCGGCATCAAGTCGGCGGAGACGTCAGGTCCCCAGCACTGCGCCCGGCCCGCCCTGTGCCCGCTCCTGTCCTGCTCTGTCAGTCCTCAGCCGGCGCCTTGTCTGCAGCGATGTCCTTTTCAATGACTTAAGCAGCCTATTCTCAGGAGCCGCACTCGGAAATCCAATTACCAGCCCAACGCCGCGCTTTTGTGCGCCCCGAGCACTGAACCCGAGGACGCGCGGTCCTGCCCCTCCTCGCCTCTCGCTCACGCAGGGCCCGCGCTTCCCTGTCACAAGGACCTGGGCCTTGTGATGCTTTGCTCGGCTCTCCTCGGATAAAGGAGGGCGGCCATAAATTACCTTAAAGCAGACTGGAAAAGAAAATAACCTGCTATAAATGTTTCATGCGAAAACGAGTCCTAGAGAACGCAGAGAGAAGGAAAATTGCACAATGGGCAGTTTCTCCCTTAAAACAGTGTCTGTCTATCCTACTCTAAGGGGTTTGCGGATTATGAATGGTAGTGTTTCCGCAGGTGTAACCAACACTTAATTTCATTCACATTTAACGCCCAGTGAGTCAGATGAATTAGATTTAAGGAGAGGGTCCATGGAAATTATGTCCTAAAGAGGTAACTTCCCGTTTACACACGTGTGTTTTTTCTGAGTTCCTTCAGCTCCTGAACATATTACATGTGTGTCCATTAGTTCACCTGTGCACATGGAGCATCTACAGGGTGGGGCAAAAGTGGGTTTAGAGCCGTGTGCATGGAAAATACTGCGATAATTAATCATTAATAAGAATAAACTCTGTGTTTTATGTACTCACCACGTAAACCCACTCATTTTTTTAACTGATTTTTAAAGAGAGAGGAAGGAGAGAGAGAAACATGGATGAGAGAGAAACGTCGCCCATCGGCTGCCTCCCGCACGGCCCCGACGGGATCGAGCCTGAAACCCGGGCATGTGCCCCGACCGGCAATCGAACTGGTGACCTCTTGGTTCATGGGTCGATGCTCAACCACTGAGCCAGGCCAACTGGGCTATAAACCCACTTTTGCCCCACCCTGTATGTGTGAGCAAATAAAGGGTAAGGAACGATAGAGTTACTATAGCAAAACTTGTAATTTAATTTTTTGAAGCAATAGTGAAAGACATCAGCAAAGGGTCAAGGAAAGGACCCTTGATGGGACTGAGGCTGACGAAATCCATTTAGAACCAGAGCTCTGTCTGCACTTAAGGTTTCTTTAACCACAAGCCATTCCTGACCAGCTGTGGTCTAAGAAAGAGAAAAGAATTTAAATCATCTAGGCCCCAAGTCTGAATTGAAACCCATTTTCCAGAGCCCCTGTCAGAGCAAAGCCCAGGTACAGCTCCAGCTCCTAGGAGGCGAAGGAGACCCCTGTGATCGAGGACCATCTGGCCGCCTGAACGTCGTCAGTCGGACATCGGCTTTGGGAGGCGCGAAAGTGTTAAAACATAAAAGGGACCTATTACTACTAAACAAAAAAGTTTCCACATCCTACAGCACCCTTCATTTTAAAGACAAGCTCAATATAAATGAAACGTATCGGAGCACGTGTGCGCGTCTATGTGAGTTTTCTTTACGTAAAGGAGGCTCCGGGTCAGGACAGCGACGTCTAGTCCAGGGGCCAGGCCTCCTCGGAGGCCACGGGAGACGCCCGTCGGGGGGGAGGCGCCCAGGCTTCACCGGGGGCCCGGCCGCCGTTTTCCTCCCCGAGCATCAGGGGAAATCCAAAGGGATTTCCTCTTAGTCCAAGGGCCTTTGAAATGAGTAAGATGCCCTTGGATCGGCGCAGTGCTGGGAAATATTTGGAGAGGTTTTCAGCCGAACATGAAGTGAAAGGACACACGGGCACCCCGATTCCTTACTTTGCAGAACATGTGTGTCCTCAGTTCTTCCCTTCTCAGGGTCGGCGCCCACGTGCGGTGCACAGACGGAGCAGAGGCCGCAGCCAGCCCAGATCTGCCCGACCTCGAGGTGTCACTTGCTCACGCACACAGACACACAGACACACACACACACAGACACACGGACACACAAATACACAGACAGACACACACACAGAGACACACAGACACACACACACACACACACGGACACACAAATACACAGACAGACACACACACAGAGACACACAGACACATACACACAAACACACAAATACACAGACACACAAACACACGCACACACAGACACACACACAAACACACACACACACACAGAGACACAGAGACACACACACAGACGCCAAAAGCCTCCCGTTCATGCCGCTTCTCTCGTCCCGTGCCAGCTCCCGCCCGTGCCAGCTCCCGCCCGTGCCACTGTGAGGATCACGGACCCTCTACAACTATCGCTGTGCTTTGAGTGAGGGACGGACGGACGGACGGACGGACGGGAGGGCAGAGCGAGCCTGTGCGCTGGTTGGTTGGCCATCTGGTAGTTTATTGCCCGATAGCAGGAAATTATCCCAAACAGCATCTAAGAAGGTTGTGACCCTAGAGCTTATCCTCCAAGCGCAACGCGAGCACGTTTGGGAGTAAAAAGGTCAGGGTGACCGACCGAGCCGGGGAAGGCGGACACTCGGGCGCCCACGCTGGGGCCAGTCGGGAGAACGGCCTCCCTGCGTTTTGATGACCTTGAGCGAAGCTGAACCCCTTGAAATGCCAGACGTTGCCCATACGGCCGTAAGTGACTGTAATAAAATACATGACACACGCCTCACGCTAATACTTGTAAAAATCCCACATTCCGTTTCCTTCCTCCAGGTCCTTGAAAGCACCAAACCGTCAAATTCACTCTTGTTTTTAAAATCCTCACCTGAGGAGGAGAGAGGGAGGGAGGGGCAGAAAGACAGAGAGAGAGAGAGAGAAACACGGATCGCTTTCCCTCCATACGTGCCCCAACCAGGGATCGAACCCGAAACCCAGGTACGTGCCCTGAGCGGGACTCGAACTGGCAGCCCCTCGGCGCCCAGGGCGACGCTGCAACCACCGGGGCCTCCCCAGCTGCGCCGAATTCACCGCTAAGCGCTCGCCCTGCTCACGTGACGTCTCCTCCTCGCAAACCTGGAGCCCGCTGACCGCCGCCTGCCGGGGGGCCCCCCGCCCCTGGTCCTCGCTTCACCCGCTCCTGCCCCCCCCCCCGGGCTGGGCCCTGGGCTCCGGCACTTATCCAGGTTGAATTCCACACTTATCTGCGTGACATTTAAGGTCTGTCTTGACCAGGAGCTCTTATGTGTAATGAGGGCCTGCGGGAGGTACAACGCTGCTTATCTGTGTATTTCCAGCTCTTAAGATGCATTTGGCTTAAAATAAACGCTCGGCAAGTGCCGAGAGAATAAAATGTTCGTGGGCATATGAAGTCGAGGCGTCTACTCTCTTTTATTGCCAAAGGGGGGATTAGAAAGTAAGAAATCTCGGAGCGGTACGTTTATGATACAAAGACTTCGACACGCTCCAGCTCGTCTGCAAATGCTCCTTCCCCGCGCGCTCCTGTTGGCGTTAACCGGGTCTCGTTTGGCGTCTGAGAGGAGCGGCAGATGTGCTCGACGTTTATTTCTCCTTAACTGGATGAACGAGAAGGAAGCGTGTGAATAACAAAGTCGGTGCATTTCCTATGAAAATACCGTGCACAGAAATCCTAGCTACCTCCCACCCGCGCTGGGGTGGGGGAATTATGGGTATTCCTAAGGCGGCTCGGTGGTGCATTTCTGTTAACGAGGTAAAAAATACCCGCCTCTCCTTTCTTGACGTGTTGAGCGCACACGGACGCGGGCTCCAGGGCACAGGCGCCCGTCGTAACGCAGGCCCCATCGCAGGACGGCTGCCGGCGGGGGCAGGGAAGCCGGTTCCCAGGACTCCGGTTTAACTAAAAATGTGTCGCCAGAGAGAACTTCCGCTCTTCTGAACGCAGACAGCACGTTACAGTGCCGGGGGGACAGTCTAATTCTAGCTTCAGCTCTAGGAAGACGTTACGCGAGCCCATGTATCCTTTCCCGGCGCTGGAACCAGCGACTGTGTAAACTGCTAGATGTTTAATTATAGTGTAAATACTGAGAGTTGAGTCTGAAATGTGTCTGCGCATCACCTGTGTCCAAAATGATATATCGATAAAGTCATGATGAAAAGGACACTTAGGAACAACAGGTGATCTGACTCTGCTACGGAGTCGACTAAACATTGGGTCCGCCTCTTGGTTCGCTTTCACCTGCCCTTATAGAAGCCAAGGTGTTTGGTGGAGTGAAACGCAGATGGAAGTCAACGCTCTGCGCCCCAGCCACGTAAGTCACGAGAGGCTGTTCTTAGCAAACTTTCTCCTGGGAAATTCACATTAGGGAACTATGAATAAAATAGAAGTATGACTATCAGAAATAGGCAAAAAGTGAATAGAAATAGGAGACGATGAACTTTTCTTTTCTATGAAAATGACCTTAATGTAGAATTAACAGATTAATGATTCAGAAAATTCACAAATTAATAAAATGTTATGAGAAAACTACCAAATTAGGACAGAATAATAAATCTCATTGGGGGAGGGGGGAGTCAGGTGGGAGGAAGACTGTAAGACCATTTTTTAACACACTAAATGCTAAGTTAAAGTATATACTTTTATTAATCCATACTTATTTTTAGCAACTGACTTTTAGAGGGAGAGGGAGAGATGATCTATCTGTTGCTCCACTTACTGCTGCATCACTGGTTGACTCTTGCATGGCCCAGACCAGGGACAGAACCTGCAATATTGGGACGATGCTCTAACCAACCAAGCTGCATGGCCAGGGCCCTATTAATCCATATTTGGATTTAAACAAAGGGGTTGAGGTTATATTAAGAAATGTACAATCACATACTGTAATGAGGTTTTCAATAAACAGAAACCCCTCTGATGTATATCGGGTCCAAGGAAATTATTATTGGAAATAACAATAAATACGTCAGCCCCCAAAACATGCTACAGACTCGATGAAGAATTTGGTTTGTGCCTTAAAATAAGAAACAAGACACTGATGTGGGCAACATTAGGAGCCTCTTAACGACCAAGCGTTCTCTGACTGTCTAAACCCATCTTTTCTCTAAGGAGCCAAGAAGACATCCACCTAATTGCTTTTAGCATAGAAGTTACCGGAGAGAGATGGCAGATTGCTTTTATCATTAGTATAAAGGCTGGAATGAAAGGAAAAGGAATCTATAATTAGGAGGTTATTAAAGAAATAAAAATGGAAACTTAGCATCCCAACTATCATCTTAGAAATGTGAAAAAGCCTTTGGGGTTAGCAATTCACTTGCGATATGCAGCTGAAACCACAGAAAAATCTCCCCGGAACCAAAAATGTGCCGCCTCCCTCCAAAAGGTGCAATCTCAGGTCCATCTGAGAAGCTGTGTGAACTTCCTGGTGACAACACAGGTAATCTTCGGCTTTATTTTATTGAGAAAATAAAACACTACTGTCGGAAAATATAAAATGTAATAAAATTCCAGCGAGCCCCCCTCATCTGTAGGGTCTCAGACTTGCTTTATTTTCCAGATTCAATCGGACCCCTCTGTCCACTCCACACTTTCCTTTCTAGCTCTCAGTGGAGTTTGTGGTTTTTGCATTTATTAGATTAATATTGACTCCCCTCTAGACCATTAAGGATGGATTTTTAATTGCCTTTGTACTCTAAAACCAATCATTAAGTAGCCCATTAACCAATCAAGAACTGACAGGGTTTCAACAAATATTTGCTGGAATAATGAATGTTGAATACCGTGAAAATAGGAAAAACAAGTATTTTTGAGTGCAAAGCAGGGGAGAGAGTTTAGGACCACCTAGGACTCTCTCTTGCTCAGATTTAACCTGAGATTTTAAGAGATAAATACAGTTGTCATTTATTACAAAAGAGAGTTTTTCAGGACACATTTCCACAGTATAATTCCATTTTTATGCAGTCAACATCTTCCAGGGAGATATGCTCCTTAAATGAATAAATTCACATGCAATCCTGGTCCGCCCAGGAACGTTCCATATGTTGAAACACACACACACACACACACTTGACGGTAGATATCACCAGTGTGGCATTTTTCTGGAGGCCCATCATTAAACAACCTGCTTATAAACAGACTTGACCTGCTCACCTTTCTTTCTTTTCAGGGTCCCCCAGCAAGGTTGGTGACGCATTACAGACCTATTGCAACTGCTTCCTTTCAAAGCCAGGCTGGATGGAGGAGGCTCACGTGCCTGGGTCCCTGAATGACCGGATGGAGGGGAGATGCCCGGGCACCTGTCCACCCGCCATGCCAGCAGAGTGAACACAAAAATGCTTCCTAATGTTCTGTGCCACTTATATCTGGGTCCATCAGTTCACTAGTTGGCCTTGCCTAAATAATACAATTTTTAAAGTGATACCACTGTGGGCGTAATTAAACTGAAAAATACATCAATAACCTTTTCAAATAAGGTAATATTTCATAGCGTTCTTATTCCTGGATTACTGGACTAATGACTATAAAATGCTTTGAGACACGTCACAGTGGTGAGGAGTGGTCTCTGGGGTAGCCTTGGGTTTACATTCTAGTTATGTCACTTGCCACAAACAATTATTAACCAGGAAACACCACTTTTTCACCTAAATGGTCGTTACATACTCCTTAATGAATAGGGGTTGCTGTGAGAGTTAAGATGATGTTGAGCCTGGCTTATGATAAGCAGTCAATATTTACAGCCAACATTATTATTGTTATTTTGTTGATGGAAGATTTATCAGCATGTTTTATTAACCAAATCCATTTTGCAAATGGATCCAATTTTGGAAACTTATAAATTGAAATTTCATTTCTTCCAGTGAAAGTTGAGTCTGCATTTGGACAATTGGAACATGAGCACCAGGGCACCCGACAGTCCATCTGACCACCCTGAGGGCCACTCAGGGACGGATGGGCGGGGCAGGGTTGAGCACTTATTTGTTGAGATTTCTGTGACCCTTTCCTGTGGTGCCAATTTCCCCCTCACCCCTCACCCCTGCTGCAGGGGCTGTTACGATCCCAGTTCCACAGAGAAGGAAACACAGGACAGAAAGAGAGAGAGAAGCATCAATGATGAGAGAGTCATTGATCGGCTGCCTCCTGCATGGCCCCCTCCCGGGATTAAGTCAGCAACCCAGGAATGTGTCCTGACCAGGAATGCAAACGTGATCCCCTAGATCCTAGGTCGATGCTCAACTACTGAGCCACACCGGCCAGGCTGCCTGCATGGGTTTCGATGACAGACGGCTCTGCAAGCAACTTTCTAGCTACCAGATGGGCTACCACCAGAATAATCATAGACTCACGGTGAGCATTAACTTGGATAATGCATGTAAGGTAGTTAGCAGATGCTCTGACATCTAGCAGTTAATAAATGCTGGTTCTTACTACTCTTTAGCAAAAAAAAAAAAAAAAAAAATCCTGGTGCTAATGAAATTGTGTTCGAGTCAAGGATGTGAAATAAAATACTTTGCCTAAAAGCAGCACCACCTGGCATAGTGTCATGAATATAATTTTATGGAGACTGCTGTGGCAAAAACTGACATTAGGGAAGCGAATTTCAGCAGATGACAGACCTATAATAAACTTCCCTTGGATTGGTTTTTAAGTGTGCTACATCGCACTGAACCAATTCTGCCCATTAATTCCAGGGCGATGCAGGTTCCATCCACGTGCTCCATCTATCACGTTATCAGGATGGATGCCATGAGCTAAGTGCTTAAAAATTAAAATTAAGATGTGGAATCCCGGGAATAGGTGACTGGCACGAAGAAGACTTTGGGCTTACTGTGCGTTTTGTAGAAGTGGACTGTCCACAGGTCCTCTGAGCTTTCACACCACTTGTGGAAAGAGGAACTCAGACCTTATCACCTCATTCCCTCCAAGAGAAATCTGCATGCTAAGAGTGTCTTGTTGTTCGGTGTATAATACCTGAAAACCCACGGAGATTAATAATTCACCAAGGTTAACTAAAAAAGGCAACTTTTACCTTGTAAAATCCAAAAATGTGCAGTTCATGGGAAGAGGGGCGGTGTTCGGAGTGCTCGGGGAGCGAGCTCTGAAGTCGGATTTACACGCGGTCATCACAGCACCTGCCTGCTCCTGAATGACAGACGGCCCGGGCCCGGGCGCCCCAGACCGTCTTCCATCTTCACCGCCGCCTGGGTGCCGTTCCCCGCGCTTAACATTCCCAGCACTTAGCACGTCCTGTTGCATCTAAATCCAGACACAGAAACCCTCAAATCAAACTATTTACCTCAACTCAAGTCTGCCTTGAATAATGCATGAGAAGGAAGAAGGATGGCAGCGAAGAAGCCAGAGTTTTAATGCACTCCAGAGCTCCGAGGACAGGGGAGCTGCGTCAGAGCCGCTCTCCCAGCACGTCCCCGCTCCCCGCGCAAGGGGACCTGGTCTGCCGGGCACACAGCGGCCCTGGGAGGCAGGAGGAGCCACGCGGGCGCCGCGTCCTGCTTGTCTGCAGGCGAGACCCCAACCGCCCCGCACAGATCAGCGTCAGGACAGGCTGTGCTGAGCGCCTGTGACCGTCAGGGGCCATCTGCACTGTTCTCAGTCACGTTTCATTCTTATGTTGTTCCCTCAAACTCCAGTGGCATCTGGAGACTCCCTTAAAAAGAAATGACGCCGCCTGTGGCAGACGGTGCTCAGTGGATAAGAGCCGAGCCATGCACCGGGAGGTCGCCAGTTCGATCCCCAGTCAGGGCGTCTTTTGGGCTCGATCCCCAGTAGGGGGCGTGCAGGAGGCAGCTGATCGATGACTCCCTCTCATCGATGTTTCTCTCTCTCCCCCTCTCTCTGACATCAATTAAAAAAACATTTTTAAAAAAGAGAAATGATCGCAATCAACACAGGAACGGCTCTGGCCAAGGGGACACCAGCACCTGCTTTTATGTGGCACTGAGCCCCTGGAAGACTTAGCTGGTGTGATGGGCAGAGTGGGCATTCACCTGACCCACGTTTGTCCAGAAATCATGAAAAGGTTCCACGTTCTGCTCTGACGTAGAAGCTCTGCAGTGAGTCATGTGGTGAATGAACCTAAGGTCTTTATTAAATTACCCAAACAGAGGCCACTGGAAGGGTTGTTACTGGGTAGGTTAGTGTTAGATTCCTACGGCCCCATAACACATCACCACAAACAGTGATTTAAAACAACAGAAACGTATAATCTAAATTCTGGAGAATGAAGGGGCAGCTAAAACAGGTGTAGCCCCGTCACATTCCTTCCGAGGGCTCCCAGGGGAATCGGATTCCTGCCTTTTCTGGCTTCTAGAGGCTGCCACACCCGGGCTGGAGCCCACCCTCCATTTCCAAAGCCCATCACCCCAACCTCTGCTGCTTCATCCCACCAGAAATGGCCAGTGTTTTCCGCCACTAGAGTTTCTGGTGATTTGTTACACGGCAATACCAGGTACCTGATACACTTACTGAGTTATCCAAGTTAACCAAGGCAAGGACCACGCCTTATTGGACTTGGAATATCCAGCAGCTGGGATGTAGCTCGTCTACCCACCTGACCAAGTGAAGAGGGAATCGGGATTGGACTAAACGACCGTCAGGACCATTTGAAACGTGACTTTATTATTATTCCACGTAGAACAAAATTAGATTGTCTAACATGGTCCTATCCACTTTATCCGAATAAACGATATCACCAGTAAAATAGCCTGAACCCAATAACAAAGATTTTCCCCCTCCATAACCCTCCCCAGGTTTGTTGAGATATAACACAGATACAAAAGATCCACCCACTGCAAATGTGCCATTTCATAACTGTTGGCAACTGGGCAACATTCACGTAACCACCACTACAGTCCACATACAGAGTGTTTCCAACGCCTGAAAAAGCGGCCTTGTGCCCTCTGCAATCAAGTCTCTTCCCTGACGTCCTTGGGCAGCTACTGATCAGCTGTCGCTCACTGTAGTTTACATTTCCTAGAATTCCATATGTGAAGATGTGTTTTTATATGTTTTAGGTGTTCTGCAAATGCACTAGGTGTGAAGCTATCAGACCATAGGATGCAGCTGTAGTTGGGTTTAATATTTTGTTTTTATTCATTTTACATGTAAATATCTTCAACAGATTCTCTCTACAAATGACTAGTTTTATGTATAAGCAAAGAACTGAACATTTCCAATGGCATTGTCACAGATGGATTTCCAATAAACTAACCTGACAGAGAGGACAGTTTCTAAAACTCCTCACAAACCCAATCTCCTTTCCCTTGAACACTCAAGAGAAAAATGGGAATAGTTTTTGTACTATGTTCAACCCTTCGGCAGTGGCCATTTATCAGGTTTTTTTTGTTTTTTTTTTTAAAGCTGAGAGACCGTCGAGGCCGTAGTGAAATAGAAAAGGGTTTTACATTTAAAGTTAGAATTGTCTATGCTTTGCTACAACCTGGCTCTTTTAAATTGGTTCCCGCTGATGAAAATTTCAGCTGTGACAAAATCAGGCTGCTTTCAATAGCCTGATGGCATGGGGTGGGGCAGGGCTGTAAGACCCCACCAATCCCACCTGGCGGCAGCTGCTCCCAGACACGGGCACTCACTGCCAGGCTCCAGAAAACCCAGTCAGGTCCAAGAGGATCCCCAAATGCAGGCCTGGAGCCGTCAGTCAGGCCCACACTGAGGGGAAGGGAGATGTTTGGAATTTTATTAGAATTCAGGACAGCCTGGAAATTTTAATAACTGCAGATAAACTTTAATTAATGAAATTAAAACGTGTTTATAAATGGGAGGCCTGGAAAGGAATGGTCTCTGCCTAACGTGCCCGACTGCAGGGCACGAGGACCGGATGGCGTGGCTGAGAGAGAGGGAAACGTGCCTCGTGCTCAGGTTGGCTGGGAGTTCGGGCCCCTGAATGAAATCATTACACAAGGATTACGGATAATACATGTTAAACGCCCACCGTAGCACCTGGCACACTGGAAATGGGTTTAATAGATCTGAGCTGTTTGTTCTCTGGCTGTTCTCTGGCACGGCTCCCTTACGTACATCACCTCGGGTCCTCCGACAAGTCTACAAGGCGGCTCTTGTTGCGCTTGGTTTACAGAGGAAGGAAAAGAGACAAATGGAGTCAGCTCCGCCTGCAGAAGCGAGTCGGGGGAACCAGTGGTAGGAACGTCTCCAGGGGGAATGGCGCCAGGCGGCATCTGGCCAGCTCCGCCTGCGCTCAGGCTTTCGAGAAGGATCTGGCCCCCCGTAGGAGTCGGCCACCCACGTAAAGAGGGGGGAGCTCCACAGAGTTCGGAGCGGCTGGCGTCCAGCAAGGGGGGCGCGAGCAAGGCCAGAGCTGTGGACGGAGTGACTCCATGAGACCCTGAGACGGGGCGGGGCCAATGGACGAACGTGAGCCAGGCAGGGTCACCACTGGGTAGGGGTCACTGCACAGGACCCAGGGGTGCGGTGCTGCGGTCCCGCAGCCCCTAGTGTCTGCTCAGGAACCCCGGTGAGCTCTCGGACCTCCGGTGTCCTCACCTCTAAGGCCGTGAACACGGAATGAAGGTAACGCGCCCCCCCCATGGAACTACACGGAGCTGCGGAGTCACAAAGAGCCACCTAAGTCTCCAATTAGGAACCCAGACGCTGAATATGCGAGTCACCTCTCCCGGATGTTTGCGAAAACGGACAAGTAACTATATTCGCATCCATTAGAAGTCTCCTCCGCACGTTGACGCTAGGCATTAAATGAATTAAAAAATATATGCCTCGGACGCCTCGAAACACCTTCACCTGGACGTTAGAATGTCTTTTTCCGCTATGGATTCTAACAAAGGCAAAGGCGGAAAACAGGGCGGGCACGTCAGGACGGAGAAGGCGGCGGCTGGCTCCGGAGGCTGCGCCTGAGGCCCGGCAGTAATCACAGGCCCGGAGCTTCTGGCAATGACAGCAAATGGCCAAGTGTGGCGTTTCCCTCCCCCCGCAAACCTGCAGTGACGCGTGACCCGCCCACGTATCAGAACCGACCCAGCCCTTAACTAAGTGGGTGTTTGTGCTTCTTTCTAAAAGGGGTAAGAAAAAGAGAGGGACCCCGGCCAGCGCGGGTCAGGGGCTGAGCATCGTCTCAGGCACCCAGAGGTCACCGGTTCAAGTCCCGGTCGGGACACGTAGCCAGGCTGCTGGGCTCCATCCCCGATGGGGGGCACGGGGGGGCAGCCGACGGATGACTCCTCTCTCATCGATGTTTCTCTCTCTTTCCCTTCCTTGGTCTGTAAAATCAATTAAAACGTATTTTTTAAAAAAGAAAAAGAGGAGGAGAGGGAGGGAGAGTTGAAGTTATCCGGGGGCAAGAGGGGGCGGTCTTGAGAAGCAGCAAAGGGACAGGGCGGGAGGCAGGCGGCCTCCTGTCCCGGGGCCCGTCCTCGCCAGGACTTGCAGCGATGAGGCGGGTGGCCCCGCTCAGGGCCAGCAGGGCAGCAGGCCGGCCACAGCAGCCCCCGAGGGCCGTCCGTGGGCTGTCGGGGTTTGTCTCACCCCAGAGGCTGGCTCACCGGGGCAGCGAGAGAAACCACGGCGCAGGGGCCACGGGGCTTCCTACACCCAGCGACTCCGCGCCCATCAAGCCGACCCAGGGAGAGGCCACCTCGAGGCGCAGCCACGGGGAGGCCCCAGAAAAGGGGAGCCGGGAATGAAGACAGCGGCTGTGCAGGGGTCCAGGGGATGTGGCCGCCCTCCCAGGGCGAGGAAGCCAGGAGGCAGCCCTGAGTCCAAGGCCGAGCGCGACGGGCAGGGGGTCGGAGTCCCTGTCCCCGTGGTTCTAAAATCACCCCTCGCAGGGTGTTTGAAGGAAGAACGATGCCCGAGGCTCACTTTTATTCATTTCTCTCTCTCTCACGATTAGATTGTTTTTAAGGACGTCTTAAAAACAACGGTACATATCTAAAATCTGGTTTGTCCAAAAACCTATTTATCTATCTCAGAAGTTGACTGACCTTAAATGCTTGCCTTTAATATTTCAATCGGCAATATTTCCATTTAAGAGGTTTGGGAAGTAAAATTCATCCAGTATTATAACAATTATATCTGTTAATTCCCCCCCGCCCAAATAGCAATTTTGAAATATTTCCACGGAGCATTTCATGACTCACATTCACGCCAAACGCTCTAACGCGCGCTGTGTACACAGAGAAGCCGACGGAACTGTCTGCTTCACTTTCCTGGATGGGGGGCCGAGGAGATGCCCCCTAACACCTGTGTCCACCCCTGGGCTGTGCCCTCCTGTCATTATGCCACTGGCCAGGACTGACATTGGAAGCACCGGGGCAGAGCTAAACTGATGGGGAGGAAAGACAGACAGAGACTCAAGGGAAATGAGAACTATCTTTGACACAACAGCTTTCAGGTCTGGCTGGCACAAGCCGCAGGTCCAGGCTACGCTGCACAGCGAGGCTGCCAGGCTGCGTTCTTAAGGCACCTTCAGGACCCGGCCCGCATCCTAGACAGGCCCGTGCCAGCGGGTACAGCCCCTGGCGAGCTCCTCCGAGAACTCAGGCTCTCAGGCTGGGAGGAGATGGAGTCGGGAAGGTGGGGACGACAGTTCAGTTTCTCGACGGTGCTTTACCTGGTGGAATCACTGCCCGGCACCCACGGGACACGGGGAGACGGCAGCTATAAAATGAAACCGAAAGAGAAGTCGCAGGGGTCTAAGGGCCCTTGGCGTGGGTGTTGGTCTGCATCCGGAGTTCAGAGAACACCTACCACAGAAACAACACTATGCTTGCATGGAAATGCACTTGTCGTTGATTAAAACAGAGTCGGCTGAGAAGAGTCTCGTGGGACATGCTCTAGAGGAAGTAGGAGAGGGACAGGATCGATGAAAACAGAACGGCTTCAGGTTCACGCCGAGGGCACAGGTAATCCTAATGACTCGCATCTGTGAAGGGTTTTAGTTCCCAGCATGCTTTCCCCGCCGGCGTCTCTCCTGATCCCCGCACCCACCCCGACCATGGCAGGGCGAGAATCGTCACGGGAAAGGAAAGACGACTTTACATCTTTCTCAAACAGGTAATGTTGTGTGTAAGGGGACTGTGTAACATTTCACTCTTCTGACACCCACGCTGGCCTGCTGACGTCCGTATGGCACTTATTAAATGATTTATAAAATTGAGGGTTACTGAAAACCAAATGGAATTTTGAAGATGAACATATTCCAGAAGGAATGGGCACAGTGAAGGAGAATACACTGTGGGACACGTACGTGTACTTGATACGGGAGGCGTGGCAGGGAAATTACTCTGCATCATATAGCTCACGTAGCTCCCTTATTATTTTTTTTAAATAAATATTTTAATTGATTTTTAGAGAGAGAGGAAGGGAGCAGGAAAGAGAGAGAGAAACATCGATGTGAGACACATTGATGGGGTGCCTCCTGCACGAGCCCCGACCTGGGCCATGGATCGAGTCTGCAACTGAGGAACGTGCCCTTGGCCAGAATCGAACCCGAGACCCTTCATTCTGTGGGCCGACACTCTAACCAGTGAGCAAAAGGCACAATGGCCAGGGCCCTCTTTCCCTTATGAGCCTGGTCCTCCCCGCCCCTCCGATGTTCAGTGACCTTCCTTCCTCAAGCCCTCGGCATGTCCTGCTCCCCCCGCGTGAGAGGCTGTCCCCCCACTCAAAGATCGCTCCCACGATTCTGCTTCTCGGGGAAGGCTGACCTTTATGGACACTGCATGGCTTAGGCTCCGTGACCTTGGGCAGAATCTTCCGTGTGTCATGCCTTGCGCTGACCCACACATTAATCTGCGCCTTGTTATATACACTGCGGGCCTCCAACACCCTCAGGCGCCTGGCAGCGATGAAATCGGGCGGATCATTTTAATTAATAACTATACCCCCAAAAAGATAAAAACAAAGTGTCTGAAAAGAAATGCACTCCTTCCTGGGAAGCACGCCTTCCTTCCAGTGCTGAGCCTATGGTGGTAAATCAGACAAATCCGCTGCCTGCTGTCGCTGGCGGCTGAGCGGATGGTCCAGCCCACGGAGAAAAAACAACACACCCGCTCATCGGGGGATTCCGACCGCCTACCACCTTTTAAAGTTACAGAGAAAAGTGAGGCAGGAGAGTTGCTCAGTCTAGATCATGAAAAAAGCTCAGAAACGCACCAGTGCCTTTGGCTCTGCGAAGCGCGCAGGGCGGATGAGTGTCGCGGTTTCCCCCGTGGCCACACAGGAGCCAAAAGTGGTCCAACGTGCCGTGAGCCAGGAAGGCCGGGAAGTGCTGGGCAGCTGTGGGCACGTGCTTTAGAATTCAATGCTCTGTATTTCTATATTCACCCAAGACTGTATGCTTAACATCGTTTGATTTTTAAATAAAAATGAATAATTGCAATTACCCTAATAAGCATGTAAAATAGCTCGAAGAACTTTAAAATTTTGGTTAGTCACTAACAGAACAAATAAATTATGTTAATTTCAGTCAATTCTTTAAATGTATACAGTAATACTGAATTTAACTTTCAAATGTTTGGTAATCCAAGCCATCACAGAAGAATCTGCTTAGTGGATGCATTTTCCTTATGCATTAAAATGTATTATGTACAGATTTTTGCAAGATGAAGACTTATTCGGGAATGCTAAACCGTGGGGAAGAAATGAAAGACACCCTCAGAATAACTGCTTCAAAAGAGATATGTCACTCACATTCCAATTAAAAAAAACTCCGCTGTGGTATTATTTTATCCTAGTGCTGGTGTAAGGTTGATAAAGGACCATATTTAATTCCTATCTCAAACGTAAGTATTTTAACCAGCTCATGTTCATTTTTTTTACAATATATCTTTTATTGATTTCAGATTGAGGAAAGGAGAGAGGGAGAGAGAGATAGAAACATCAATGATGAGAGAGTCATTGATCGGCTGCAGCCCGCAACCCGGGCATGTGCCCTGACCGGGAATCGAACCCTGATCGCCTGGATCCTAGGTCGAGGCTTAACCGCTGAGCCAGGCCTGGCCGGGCTCATGTTCATTTTTTTTATTATTATGCATAACTTTTTCAATCATTATAGAGACAAAAGAATGAAAACATCTCCAATGCAAAAAATATATAAAAATTTGATATTAATTTAATCATATAATCAACTTAAAATTTAGAGGCGTTCAAAAGCCACATTAAACAGAGATTGTAATTCCAACCATCAGTGAAACAGGCCATCAACAGACCTTAAATGTTTCCAAAGATGACGTCTCAGCATCTCAACCTGGCAGGTCAGCCAGACCTCGCAGGAACCACGTGGTTACCACAGTCCCCGACTCTCCTCGCCGTTATGAACGCTATGACTTCTGAGTACTAAACTTCCCCCATTTCATAAATAAACGGCTGGATCACCACCGCAGTGAGATTTTTACCAAGGCCAGTTCCCCGTCTCCCAGACGGGCTATTGTTCTCAGAGGAACAGTGGTGTCTGGGAAACTGAATTTTAAGTGTGCATATATTATTTATTCCTGAATTTCTACAAAGACAAGAAATATGAAAAAGAAATTCAACCTTCAAATGCACATTTATTTTTGGAATTAAGAATGTGTCTACTTCACAGGCAAAATGGATTGAAAGAGTTGAACAGAGCAACTAATGACCAATGTTATTTTCACCTTGCTAACAAAAAGCACCAGAGATGGGACCAAATGGCTGACTCTATAACTATTTAAACAACATTTTAAAATTTATGTTGCAGTTTACAGAGAATTAAGAAGGTGTAAAGGGATCGAAGCATAAATACCATTAGCTTGAAAGTAAAACGATTAGGTAGAAATCTATTTTTGATTACAGTTGCTTATGGATAATTAAGAACAAAACACAGCTCATCCTTCCAAAAAGAACTTCTCAAAATAGCATGTTCTAGACAGAGGCGACCGTATCAACCGTTACTTCAAAAGCACCAATGGGCAGCATCAGTCAGTCAGTAATGGTACCGCTCTGTCGATTTAAATAAATCATAGGAAGATAGCTCACCATTCTCCCACCGTATCATTACCTCTTCAGGGTGGTTACGCTGACAACTCTGTAATATCCGTAATTGTCATTTATTTGTATCTTGAAAACTTTGGGGAGCTCTGGGCGAAGCGAAGGGCCCCAAGACGGGTTTTATGGACTCAGAATTTCCCATGTGCTTGCAAAGATTTGAACTCACAGCCGTTCCCATGAAAACGGTCCCATTCCCCGAGTTCCCAGGATGAGCGGCTGTACCCGAGGCAGGGGTGGGTAACATGCAAGATGCCGAGTTAGCAGGAAAAAACTCCTTATCGCCTCGGACGATGAAAGGTGGAGTTAGCTACAGAGAGAAATGCTTCGTGGGAAAACACAGTTGCCCTAAAGATGTCACCTCAGAACGGTGAGGCCCTTTGCCAACACGACTGACGCAGCCTCCCTTCCACCCACTGCGGCTAGAACCACGCCCTCCATTAATTTCCCCAAAGTCGTCCAGGTTCTGTCTACTGTCCAGCCGGCGCCAGGCCCGAGGGGGCGAGACCCACGAAGTGCACACACACGCTGTGTGTCAGCCTGTCCCCAACTTGCCCGCCCCGGGACTCACCCCGGCACCGATTCAGGCTCTAGGCCCACCAGAAGCCGGCAGGCACGCTCCTCCCCGGGCTGCTCTCAGACAAGCTCATGTCCTTTGACCCCTCCCCCCTCAACAATTAATTTTGTTTAAACGAAAAACGTTCTGTCCATCACCATTGTTCAGGGTGATGCTAGTTCTGTGCAATGCACACACGCACGGTAAAAATTCAAATGCAATGTTTATTTGCGAATATTAAATACATTTTAATACAGAAATATTAATTTGTTTCATTAGGAGCTGCTGCCCAAGTGCTTCCGGGGATGATACATAAAACATGATATGCACATTATATTACTTTTCTAATTATAAATTCCCAAGCATGTCTCTAAGGGGTTTAGATAAAGCACTGTGAGTCAGAAGTACAGCCGTACAAAAATAGAAAAAAAGGCACAAAATAAATTACATGCCATGACTTGAGAGAGAGGGGAGCACGTCTCCATATAGCTACGTGCACATCCGTGTTTCTCACACCTTTAACTTCCTGTTTTCAGCTCCCAGGCCCCAACGGCAGATTTAAATATCAAGGAACAGGAGCGGGAGGCCACTTTGCATCCAGTGAAAGTGGTGACGTGCACAAGTGGAGAGCGGTTGGACAGAATCCACAGATTTAGGGGTGAGGGTGATCCTGGGAGTCCTTGAGGACCCTCCCTCCTTGCCCCCCGAGAAAATTAAGGCAGGAGGCTGACAGTTCTAAGCTCAGAGAGTCGGTGGGAGCGCGTGACTAGAATCTTTTCCTCTAAAACTCCCCGTCAGGGAAACAGGCCTTTTTGAAATGCTAGCCCACCGTGGCTCCAGTCCCTTCAGTGTTAGTATTTGCTCACTTAGATGAGATAAAGCAGGAGGACGGGGGAAATGATAATCATCCTGAAGTGGTCTGGCAAGAAAGGTGTTATCAGCATTATTTATCATCAGAAGAAAAACACGAGAGAGCCCGTTACGTCTGGTAAGGCAATTTGCTAAAAATCAAAAGATCCGGAAGAATGCTTGAGCGCCTCCACGCTGAGCCTGACCTTGGGCTTTTTAAGGCACCTGAAAAACAGTGATTTTTCCCTGACAGATGTAAACTATCTTGAAAGATAGGAAACACGTCTTACGAGACAACATATAATGGTGTTATGAGAAAATGAGGTTCATCTCTCTCAAATTGCTGGGTAGGTGGCTTTGTTTCCAAGACAATTTCTACAGTGTTTTCCCGCAAACTCCACAATAGAGTTTGTCCGTTTTCTGCTGTGACGGACCCGAGGCCACCGTTCCCTGCTATTCCCCATTCTCTCACCCTGTTCGCCGCTCTTGTGAAAATCTGCTTTAAAAGCAGTGACATCCCTGCCCGGGGGGCTCGGTTGGCAGGAGCATCATCCCAGCACCGAAGGGCCTCAGGTCTGATCCCCGGGCCGGGCACGTATGGGAGGCAATGGTCGATGTTTCTCTCTCTCTTCTTCCCTCTCCCTTCCTCTCTCTAAAATCAATAAACATATTCTCCGGTGAGGATCCTTTATAAAGTCATAATATCCAGCGGTCATGTGGTGTTCAGGGACGTGGTGAAGAGCCCCCACCGTGCAGGTGCAGAGTGACCCGCCTCCGCCCCCCCGCCTGGACGTCCTGCGAGTTTCCTCCTGCCTCCAGCGTCTCTGGTTATGACCCTGTGAAGCGTTCCTTACGCGCACTTCGCCCCCCTGCTCCGACCCTCACTCGTTGGCTGCGTTGGGTGTCTGCTTGAACTTTCTAGCTGAACGTCTTGCTCTGCGGTTCTAAGGTGGACACTATCGATTCCTCAGTCTTTCTCTCACTGGTCTGAAGTCACGGCCAACGGCCAGAGAGGTGGAATGAGCCACAGGAGACCACACAGCATTTCAGCGGCCCGTGCTCGTGAGTCACTGGGAGACACACGTACCCCCTTCCCGTCTGGAGACTGTACCATCCTGCATGTTCTGGTTGGGGGTGAGCTCTTCCCTCCCACAGAGGAACCTGAACATCCCAGGTAACGGTCTCTCTGGCTCCAGGTTTCAGAGCGTAAACATGGGACTCAGGTCAGCACTGGGACCTCACCTGGGACCGTGACCTGGAGCAGATGATCCACAGGGTGAGGGCAGGTGAGAACCTACTCCCACCACAGCCGGTGCAGCGGCCCCGGGGGATGCCCCAGCCAACAGCGTCGTGGGGTCAGCCCGGGGTCCAGTGTCAGACGCAGGGACATCCTGGCCCCCATCCCAAAGGCATGATTTTGCCAAGTAGATGCTTTTGGTTCCCAGCCATGTCCAGGGCTGTGGTTTCTGCCAATTCCCCAGCCTCCTACTCAATTCTATGAGCTAACCACTGCCTTCCCCCCAATTCCCTCTGTGCTTCAAGTCCCTAATTGCTTTCTGTTGCTCTCGACCAACAACCCTGATGGTTGTCATGTCGGTTCCGAGTCAGCACACAGGCCAGCCACTGGCCCTGGAAGCTTCGGTCTCCTTCCCTCGTAGGCACCTCCCTCCGTTCATAAAATACACTCACTTTCGTTTTCTAGACACTATCAGTGGCACCTTTCACTGCCAGTAATTTCTTTTTAATTGTTCAATTTTTTATCCGTTTAGTTATGATATAAATTGGGTTATAATTGCTAACATTAATTTTTTATAGAAGTAGTTTATAGGCTATAGGCAGTGTATTGACTTTTGCGGCCAGTATTAATTTTGCCGACACCATGTATCTGCTCGCCCCGCCGATAAGGATCGGTTTCTAGGGCATTAACTCGGCTTGCAAAGGAGAGACAGGAGTGTCGCGCTGGAAATGAGAAAAACATTGGGTGACCATACAAATGAAATCATTGTGTCCTTCACACGTTAGGAAAGACTGGGGGGACCTCAACAAGTGTCATACATGTGTCATACATGCATATCTCAGAACTCCAAGCAGCTATTTTAATAACTGACTAGTAGACAGTTTTCCATTAAAAGGGAGACCAGGGTAGAGGTCGTCCCTGCGTTTCCTCATTTATTTGTGCATCAGCAGACACTGGGAGAGCACCCGCAGGTGACAGCGTCCCCCTGGTTCATCTCCTATCCAGGTTGAATCTCGCCTGTCCCTGCCAGAGGAGGTCTGTGCGTGGAAACGCATGGGACCGAGTTAAACAATGATTTTTTCAGATTTATTCGGATCTGAAAATAAGATTTTCCCTAAATTTCTGTATCCCATGTATGGCAGACCTTTCTGAATCACACCTCACAGCCTCTTAAGCTGTGTTCAATTAATTTTCTGATGTAATAATTCTAATAAGTATTGTTTTTAAAATAAAGCTGCGATGCAGTATTTTATAAGGTTGCGTTTACGATATGTGTTTATCATATAGGATTTTTATTAACAGAAATAACTAATTCAGTATCACTCTTTTAGTAACTTAATTATAATGGCAGGTGACATTGTATTCAATACCAAATCACAGTCAACTTTTAATGTCATTAAACTCCTAATATCTTATTAGTTTAGGGGAAAGAAAAAGTGTATTCATACACTTCTTATTTCCCCCTCAATCTAGCAAGTCTCAAGAAAGGATTTTTCTAGTAGGCCATTCGCTCTTTCATTTAAAAAAACACTTTTATTTATTGATTTGAGAGAAGCATCCATTTTTGTTCCCCTTACTGCCGCCCTCGGGGGCTGCTTCCTGCACGTGCCCTGACCGGGGACGAGCCCACGGCCTCGCGATGGGGCGGCTCTAACCCACGGGGCTGCCCGGCCGGGCTGCTCCTCCATCGGAAACACAAGAACTGGGAGATGAGGCTTGTTACTGGAGCTTCACAGATGGAGAAATGGGGGTTTGCCTCAGCCGGGATCACACAGCCAGTGGCTGAGCGTGAACTCGCGCTTGTCTCACCTGAAACTGGTTCTGCTCCGAGCCTGTCAGAGGACGTCCATGCCCCTGGTGGAGCCTCACGCGGACGAGGCACCTCCACATCCCACCCACCGTCTCCTCGAGAGTGCTCCTCCCACTGCCCCTCGTCTTAGTCTTCTGTGGGCACTGGGCCGCTGTCCCCCCTTTTCCTAGTCTTCTCTGGGCACTGGGCCGGCTGTCCCCCCTTTTCCTAGTCTTCTGTGGGCACTGGGCCGCTGTCCCCCCTTTTCCTAGTCTTCTCTGGGCACTGGGCCGGCTGTCCCCCCTTTTCCTAGTCTTCTCTGGGCACTGGGCCGCTGTCCCCCCTTTTCCTAGTCTTCTCTGGGCACTGGGCCGCTGTCCCCCCTTTTCCTAGTCTTCTCTGGGCACTGGGCCGGCTGTTTCTCCCAACAGTGTCTGCAGCTTCCGAATGCCACCTGCCGCCAGCCTTTGATTTCTGCCTCCCCCCCGGACCTCGCCTGTGAGTCTGACTCAGCCCCACCTGCTTCCACCTCCCATTTCACACCTGGCTGAAAATGACACCAGTGGATTAAAAATAGAGCCACTGGCTTTTCAGGCGAGTCCGGGCTTTGGGTTCCTTCTTTGATGAGCAGGACATGTGACATCCTTCACCGACTGAGCAGCCAGGCCACCCTCCCCTCAGCACAGCGAGCTCAGTCTACCGTCCCAGCTTCCTCTCCATCCAACCTGCCCTGATGCCTCCTGGTGAGGGTGCCTGGGCCCCTTCCCATATCCTGGTCCCCGTGGCCTGCCCTGGGCACCCCAGCCCCTGCCAGCAGGGCCACCGACTTGGATATTAGAGCTAGCGCGCAAACAACCCCCCGTGGCTGGAACACCAAGCTTGGGCAAATCCGACGGAATGTCTCGGCACAAAGTGGTGACGGGAGCTTACAATATAAACTAATTTTGCCACCCAGGTTACAGGCACGATCATAACTTCATGTGCATTTTCAAATCGCCAGTAAATACAATCTTCCTTCGACTCAGTGGGGTGATAGGAGTTGGAGAGTTTCCGTTTTGGTGAGCACCCTCGGGCCCAGCTCATCGCCTCCTTCCTGGGGGGGAGGCAATGCCAACCCAGGTTGAGAAACACTGCTCCGTAAAGTGGAAACCCCGGCACCCCGCATTTTCATTCCGCACTTTTCAGGTTCTTTATCCCCCTGGTATTGGAGACGCTGTTGAAGCCAAGGTCTACCTGGCTCTGATTCGTGGTTAGAGAAAGCAGTCAGGAGCCCGGCTCCCCGGAAGGCACAGCGGAGGCGACAGGTATCGCTGTCCTTCGAAAAGTCACAGGCTTGGTGGAGGGAGACAACCACGCAGTGGGTGTCATCCATCCCCACGCCCCACTCCTGCAGGCACAGCGCACAGCTGGCGGGAGACACCTGCGAGTACTGTATTTTTAAAGGTTTCCTACAGCCTCAGAGCCGCCTCAACAAACCCTCCCGATGGCCATGGCTCTCCACACCGGGGGACGTTTCTCGCAGGTAACTGGCCTCTCCTGTTCTGCAGCCTCCCTGCACCTCGGCCTCCTCTCACCCTATCTGCAGTTGAGAGTAAGGAGGGGTGTTTAGCGCATTGTCCTGTCATTGAGCTTCAGGCCCCGATGGAATAACTCCAAAGCCTTTGCGAGAACATTCTTGAACAGTTCACCGTCTTTTACAGATAAGGGGTTTTTGAGTGGATACAACGTCTTATAAGATGCGTAAGGACACTTATGGGGTTGCCGCAAAATGTTCATTTTCATCATCGGGCAGAGCTGCTCACCTGGGAGAGCCTCAGGAAATGTTTCCCGACAGCTGACAAGGCTGTGGCCTTCCAGATTCTAGCACTCGCTTAAGCGGGTAAACTCTGAAAAGGTCGGCGTATTCACACACTCGAGCCCCACGGCAAGAGATGGACGCATGCTATCGTCCTTAGCTGTAGTTACGTGTCATCGACTGAAGTTAAATAAGCCACTTGTGGGCTGGACGCCTCGGTGCGGGTGTGGTAAATACCCTTATAAAACTGGATTAGAAACAAGGAGGGTTCTAGACGTACAGAGGGGACCACTTTGTAAGGTATATAAATGTCAAATCACTATGTGGTACACCCGAAACTGACATAGCATTGTCTGTCAACTGTAAATGAAAAGTTTAAAATAAAAAAAAATTGAAAATTACTAAATTTTAGAACAGAGGAGAACTGAGTTTTTCCCTTTCAGAGCGCATCTCGTTTCTGCAGGAGTTAATTCAGATTCAGAAAGTGTCAATTTATTATATGCAAACTGAGAGAGTTTGGTCTTTATATTACTGTGTAATTATTTTAATAAAATGAGTATTTTCAAAACGATCAGATAAAATATGAAATATGTAGGGGCATGATTATTAGCCATGACAATGCTTCTACTTTTTTATTTCTAATTACAGTTGACATTCAGTATCATTTTGCATAGTTTCAGGGGGACAGCATAGTAGTGAGATGACTATATACTTTACGGAGTTCCCCCTGATATTGCTAGTTCCCATCTGGCACCATATGTAGTTATTACAAATGCTTCTATTTTAAATTAAAAGAATAGCTGGAGATAGTTAAGGACATTAAAGATTTGAATATAAAATCCAGATGGACAATAAAAATACAGGGGTGGTCAAAAGTGGGTTCACAGTTGTCCACATGGAAAAATAATACAATAATTAATAAATGATAACATAAGAATAAACTCTGTGTTTCACATACTCACACCTGCAAACCCTGCAGGGTGGGGCAAAAGTAGGTTCACAGTTGTGAGCCCTTGAAACACAGAGTTTCCTCTTGTATTGATATTTATTAATTATCGCTTTACTTTCCATGCGAACAACTGTAAACCTATGTTTGCCCCACCAGGTATGGCTGGTTTTCAACAGAAATCTTACTATATAACGGTTTCCCCCAGGGAAGGGGGGGGGTTAATATCTCGAATGACCATCCCTCAGTCCCGAGGTGCTTTTTCCTCCAGGCCCACAGCCAATGTCTGCCTGCTGGGCCGGATAAAACACCCTGCCTGATGAACTGCTCTCAGCGTCCTCCGTCCTCCTGGAATAGTTCTTATTCCATGTGCTTCCGCGCTCCTGGCAGAGTCAGACGGATTCCTGTCATCACTCGGAGAAAATAACACTATATATTTAAGGACAAAAGTCTGCACGAGCCCCGCTCTGTGGCCCCCTCACTGGGGGATTGCGACGCTGAGTGTTGTAACTAGATTCTCCCAAGTTTTATAAAAGTTGGAGGAACGTACGGGTGTCTTTTATTCCCTCCAAGTAATTAGGTTAAAAACAACACAGACAAGCAATTCGCGTGGAAATGCTTTAGGGGACAGTTCCTCGGGCTCTCCCTCGTCAGTTTAGCCAACGCTGGCGCCCCTCCTGCGCTCTGGGCTGCCCAGGGGTGGCTGCCCAGGGGTGGCTGCCCAGGGGTGGCCTGCCTCCCGGAGCCTGGGGGAGCTGGGGTCACGGCGCCCGCGAACGCCGGCCCTTCGCAGCGTCTGCCCCTCCGGAAACGCCGACGGTAAACCTTAGAGACAATCCCGTGCGCTTAAAGGCGGCCGTGTCCCTCACCTGCCTTACACGGCGTGTCACGTGCCCGTTTACGAAAGCGAGGGGCCCGTCAGGGTGATGAAGTACGACTCACATCTCATCAGCGTCGAGCCGGAGGACGTTTTCCACATCGAACCCGACTGTGGAGATGGTCACAATTACCGGCTGCTCAGAAAGCGTTTTATGTGGATACAAAACATGTCACATTTAATCTATCAGACGCTTTCCACCGTCATACTCCCCTCTCACTCAGCGTCCTGAGAAGTTATGAAAACCACCGGCGTCGGCCTCTCGGCAGCCGCGCACAGACGTTGAGAAGAACACGGGTCCGCTATCGACCGAAATATAATTGTATCTGCACGGCTGGATAACCTCCCGCGGCTCCTTGCGTCCAATTCTGAATCAAGCTTCGCTTTAAAGAGATCTGTGTACACAACCTTCAGTATCTCTATTAGAAAAACTACCATTTCCATAAAAAATGAAAAAAATCATCCTGGAAGCTGTACTCTTGGAATGAGCAACGATTAGCCCCATTTTTACAGTGGCTACAGAGGGAAATATCGTCAGAGAAATAATGATGCGTTAATTTTCTAACAGCACGGAAATGGGTCAAATGTGCAGTCAGACACTTGTGAAAATAACCTGTAAGAGCCTAGCTTTCCACCGCGTGCAACCCTGTGAGACACAACATGGGCGTCCCTCGTGTCCGCAGTGGGTGGGCTCCCGGATGCCCACAGGTACCACGATGTCTGCGCTCAAGTCCTTAGATAAAGTCGGTACACGGTCTGAATCAGCTACACACACCGCCCTACAGAATTTACATAGTCTCCAGATCACTTATAACACCCAGTACATAAGCACTAGGTAAACAGTTATTTGTACTGCTGTGGATAAGACGACCGACTATGACTGAATTCAACCTTTGAAGGTGATGGGACGTCAGACACAGGCGACGGCTGCCACACGCTAACTCTACTTTTAAAACAGCAACAACAAGCCGACTAAAACACACACACTCACCAAATCATCCACAAACAAAAACAAACGAGCAAGCGAACCCCCCCCCCCCCCGCGCAGGTTAAGTCTCACATCTAATCCCCCGTGCGCACAGTGGCGCCCAAGCCCGGGTCCGGGTGGGCGCTGCTGGGGGTGTGAGGCCTGCACCTCTGCCCGGGGCGCGGCCCGGCGTCCGGCTCCTCGGGTGGCCCTCGCCGCCTACCCTCCCCGCCAGCCGCGGTCACGTCTGGCTCTTACTTAAACCGTTGGCAGAAGCTGTCGAAAACTTGAAAGAGAAACGGGGCCTGTTTCTTTACAGCGTGTCATCTAAAGAAACATGAAAATTTCCTAATTACAGATTTGTCTTATTTTTGAAGGATGGCCCAACCACTCTAAAAAGGCACCTATGAACACGCAGCCTTTTATATCCCTCAGAAGTATCCCATCCCGGCCCGAAAGCGTCAGAACGTTCCCCCCAAATGAAATAAAACATTCATATCTGCGCTTCCATCGAATGTGTGCGTACTTTCCTTTGCAGCAAAAAGGTTTGTTTTTTTTAATGCCGGGCTATAAGTGAAGGAAAAAGTGAGAAAAGTCAAAGGAAGAGCAAAGCGAAGGGAAATGGAACAAGCCGCCGTGTCTGCGGATATGACGTGTATCCAGCAGTTTCACAGATTTTCTCCAGGCGAAGGGCCACAGCCGGTCCCCTGGGCACAGTGTCCGTGCCAGTGAGGGACCCACTGCCCGGCCCAGGATGTAAAAATCAGTAGAAAGTCACAATCTCAGTGGGGGTGGGGGAGCGACAGGAAGACTGAGAGCTTAGACACATAAATGCAAGGCCTGGGGACACAGGTGACAGTGTGGAGAAGGGCCTGGGGGGGGAGTGGAGGGGGGTGGGGGGGCGAGAAGGGAGGGAATGGAGGACTTCACCCTCCACAGTTTTCCTGATGATGCAACAAATAAACGGTTTAAAATGTTTAGTCTGGTGGCCTAAATATGCTAAAACCTATGTTTTCAAAAGAGAAAACACAGACTCCTTAGAGCTAGCCTCTCTGGTCAAATTCTAAAAAAAAATCAAAATCCGCTCCTGAGACGTGGACTGTGGAGACAACCTACATCGGAAACTATGCCACCGAAACTGAGAAACTCTTTCCAAAGACGGCTCTCGCAGCCTCTGAGCCCCCCGCTCGTTCCAGAAAGCGGGGCTCACCCGGTCCACGCCGAGCGTGTCAGAACCTCTCCTGGAAGTAAAGGGGTCGGCCCGCCGTTTGGACCCACCTCCCTGTGTTTGGGACGCGAGGGCTGCTGACCCAGCCGGATAAGGACCATCCCTGACGACTATTATTAGGAAAATGGGACGGCCGGCTGGTGCTCGTTTCAAAGTCAGAAGACTCTGAGTCCCTCCTAACCGTGTCCTAACTTAGCTATTTCTAATATGCAGGTATTGTTCAACCTTATTAGACTGAGCACTTTCTAAAGAGAGGCTCTGCTTTCATCTTTTTAAATAGCATCTCTCTTTATTACAGCCCCAAAGAAACCACCCAAATGTGCATCTACAGAAGAGAAAGGAGCTGTGTGGATTACTGGGTGGTGATGAGACCGAGTGAACCACCACGTGCACTCACCAGGATGCACGACCACAAACGGGACCCGGAGGGAAAGAGGCCGGACCCCACGGGGCACATATCTGTGATTTTAAAGGTGAAGACTGATTCCCTAGAGGGGTGGGTGGTGACGGAAAAGGAGCCCAGAGGGGGTTCTAGGCGCTGGGACGGACACAGGCTTACTTAGGAGACATTGCAGATTTGGTTCCAGACCACTGCAATCAGGTATCGAAATAAAGTGTGAGGTTTAATCTTTTTGCTGGCGGAGGGTCTTGCCTCCAATTTGCAAAAAAGGCAGCATCCGTGGAGCACAATAGCGTGAAATGAAATAAACCGAGGCCTGCCTGTGTCCTATTTCTTGGTCCAGGTGCTGGTTACATAGAGATGTCCTACTGCATAAAAATTACTGTCCCTCACTTATAAGAGTTAATTGGTTGGCACACTGCTCTGCATGTGTGTTTTACTCCAATAAAAATGTTTCTAAAATTGTGCTTGTTGGGTACATTTCATGCCGTGTTCGTGGTGCCTAACGGTATCTCATTTACAGGCGGGACGGGTGTTAAAGGACACCTAGGACCTGTCCGGTTCCTCACTGGGCGCTTTCCTACGTCATCTCACGGATATTCATGAGACTGACCAAGGGGCTGCACCGGTGAGGTCAGGCGTCCACACCAGCTCACAGAGGCAAGGCCAAGAATGGGTGGGTTACGTGACGCGTGAATTCAGGGGGAAGCAGAAAACGGGGAGTTAAATCAGTAGAGCGAGATGAGCAAGCTGTCAAGCCCCGCTGTTGAACATTGCACCCGACATCAATAATGATGATAGGCTTATAACGTATTATCTGTTGAAAGGGCACATCTCCTGTTAAGCGTTCTTAGCGCAATTCAAAAGAAGTGGTCATTCCAAGTCAGGCTTCAGACCATTATCCCGGCAGGGAACAAAAATAAAAAATTAAAAAAACAAAAGTAAAAACAAAGACTAAGTAACACATAGCTACCCAGCGTAAATGGAGCTGGAGCAGCGGCGAGGGCCGCTCTGTGAAACACTGAAGGCGTTTCTGTCTCCCTCTCCCCTTCTGGAAACTGTTCCTTAGCTCAGGAGCCTACCGTCCGCCTAAGTGGCCTGAAATAGCAGGACGGGCGGGTGTATTTTTAGGGAAATCACCCAGGGACCTTCCGTGGGGTTTAATTGTCTGGGCTCACTTCTGGATCTCAGCGTCTTTTCCAGGTCGCCCTCCTCTCCTCCGCTCTTCTCTGAATCCAAGGAAGGGCCTCCGGGGACCGTCTTTGCCACCGATCTGGGCAAACTTCCCGCAGAGCCTCTGGGCTCCCCGTCCTCCTTCTGAAGGTCACTGGGAAGACGGGCGCGGCAGCCGGCAGTAACAGGGAAACGGGAGGGGTTTACCCGCAATAAACCTGGAGGCCTGTAAACGGAAATCCTTCAGCACCTAACCCACTGTGACCAGCGATCACTGAACAGACTTAGGGCTGCATTGTATTAGATTTCGGTTCCTTGGTTTTTCTTTGCTTTTTCAGTAGGATCAGACCTTACAGAATCCTTTTATTTGCATTCCTCACGCTCCCGCTGGTCTGGCCTTCCCGTTTGTCCTGCCTTCTCGTGGAATCGGGCTGTACCTACGGGTAAAAACGACGGCCCGACCGAGCCTGGGGAAAGTCCTCTATTCCTTTCATTCCCTCTTTCAAGCTGCCGGCTCCGCCCCTCCCCTGAGCCTTCTGTATTTTCTTCAGAATCAGACTCTGAAGATACTTAAAAGAAGAGAAAAGGTATGTGATGGGCAGTCAGGCCTGTATGTCTCAAAATAAAAAAATAGTGAGATGACACCCCAAGTTGACATTTTCACAAAATGGCCTTTTGTTTTACACACAAAAGTTGCCTTTTCCTCAGGAGCAAAGGCATTGTTGGGAAAGGCACGCTGCCTGCAGCACTAAGAGAAAGTCGAAATCCCACGAGGCCGGGAGGCAGAGGCCCCGCGAACAGCAGCTTCCAGAAGCCCAGACGCTGGGGCTCGGGCGGCTCAATGCAGAGTGAAGCAGCCTCGGCTATCCTGAGAACTTCAGGACACAAGACGTAATTGCCCACCATTCACACAACACACGCCCGCTTACTATAATGCATTCTATTACTTTAAGAACGTTTATGATTTTTAAAACTACAACGGTAGCTCTGAATCACGAAGGAAAGATGGGGGCTACGTGTCTGATTGCAGAATATTGTGCTTCGTAAGCCAGGGCACGCATAATACGTTTTAGAATTCGTCCAAACTTTGTCATTGATGTAAGAAAAGAAGACAATGATGAATTGACCAACTCTTTCTGCACCTAAATTTAGTCCTACCTAAATTTAGTCCTAGCTAAATTTACTTCTATGGCAAACATTTTGGGGAGAAAAGGAATTTGCATAGGCTTTTCAGGTAAGTTTTATTATTCAGAAAGCCTCCCTTCAGCCCTGCCATGGTGTGTGCACAGCACTGACCAAAACTTCAGGCAGCACAACAAAAACCAAGGGTTTGTGGGGTTTCTGCAGATGGCTTCAGAAGGACGTGCAGCCCAAGGTCACAGTGTCCTAGAACCAGCCCGATACAGCTCCCACTTCTAAAGGCAGCGTTGGGTTTTACTGCATCCGAGTGGTAGGAGGATTTCCATAAAAATGTGCTGCTGCGGTTTCAGAGTCTCACACGTCACAGCTGCACAGGACAAGATGAGGCTTCTTGCCCGGCCGGGCGTGGCTCAGAGGTTGAGTGTCGACCTAGGATCCAGGCGATCAGGGTTCGATTCCTGGTCAGAGCAAGTGCCCGGGTTGAGGGCTTGATCCCCAGTCGGGGGCGTGCAGGAGGCAGCCGATCCATGACTCTCTCATCACTGATGCTTCTATCTCTCTCTCCCTCTCCTTTCCTCCCTCTGAAATCAATAAAATTAAAAAAAAAAAAAAAAGATGAGGCTTCTTTCTGTGGCTCAGACACACACTCTCCTGGCTACTGAGCTAACAGGAAAGAGCAGAGAGAGCCGTTATAAACGCAGCAGCCCACGAGTGCAGTGGTGATGCTATGGTGGCTGGCTGCTCGGACAGGTCCTAATGCATCGTTGACATTAGCTCGGCCTCTGCAGAAATGCTCAGTGAACCTGGGTCTCACCCCGGCCACCGGGAGGGTGGATCTCACCATGGACACTGGGAAGTGGTGGGATGTCTCATTTACATTCCCAGGAAATGGAATAGATGTGGGCTGTTCTGCTTATAAAGACAGTCAGCGTATTAAATTCCTCAATAATGTCCAGCCTTAAATATCAGTGTCTCTTCGTTATTTTCGAGATAAAACACTATCCACCTTGTACGGCACACAGTGCCCTCCAGGGCCTTTCTCGCTGTGTGAAAGCCCTCAAACTTGTCCCAATGTTCATAATGGTTTAGTTTTAAGGAACTTCTTGAAATTCCTCAAACGTACCACCTTGTTTGCTCCTTCGGCCAGGCTACGTCCTTCCAGTAAATGTTTAAACCGTTGCCGACTACTTATTACATCAAGTTCCCGCCTCAGGACTGGTCGCCATGCGACTTCGAAACAACTATGCGTGAAGGAGAGATTATGAAGTGAGCCTTGGGTAGAACTTTGTAAAATCCAAAATTCATCTCCTAGTTCCAGGAGGAGGAGCCTCCCGAGAGGGCAAAATCCACAGGTCTCGGAAACGCCGCGAAGGACGCCCAGGGAAGGGGATTTGCAGAAGCAGCTGTTACTTTTACTCGTCTGAAAGCAGCTCAGCGATGCCCATCCTGTGAACGCGCCGCCTAGATCCTGCCGACTCCCAGCACACGCTCGCTCTGGCTGTTCCTAGCTTACTCTTGGTACCAACAACGCCCGGTGAGCGGTCCCGCTCCTGTGTCTTTCTATCTCCCTCTTTCCTGAGCACTGGTTCCTGCGTAGCTACTGAAATGGCCATGCAATCGCCTAACACTTAAAATGTGGTGTACACAGCCAAACCCCCTTCCAGGGCTGAAAATCACGCGCCAAACCCCCTTCCAGAGCTAAAAATCACGCAGCCAAACTCCCTTCCAGGGCTGAAAATCACGCAGCCAAACTCCCTTCCAGGGCTGAAAATCACGCAGCCAAACTCCCTTCCAGGGCTGAAAATCACGCAGCCAAACTCCCTTCCAGGGCTGAAAATCACGCAGCCAAACTCCCTTCCAGAGCTAAAAATCACACAGCCAAACTCCCTTCCAGAAGGTCTAAAAACTGTACTCTTGTCAAGAGCAGATTAGCGAGCTCATGTTTCCATGGACTCGGGCCACTGCTGGCAGGGTCACACATTGTCCCCTTACAGCCGGGTAAGTGGGAATGCCGGTGTTTCATTATGCTTTTATAACACGTTTCTTTTATTCCAACGAGGTGATGCATCTCTCCAGATATTTGTTAGCCATTTGTATCAACACCGTAAACTGAAAATCCACATTTTTTATTAATTTCTATTGAGATACGTTTTTATTTATGATTTTAGGGGTCTTAATTATGAAAAAGAGCTTTAAGGACAAGTCTTGCGGGGAATTCATCCAATGTTTTCCCACTGGGCGGAGTTCCACTGACAACAGACTCGAGGCCGCATCTAAGGAGCTGAGATAAGTGCACACCCTCCCTGTGCAAAGCTACAGGGAGGTCTAGGGAATGGCTGTCATTTAAAATCCCAGGCCCTGATGGGAAATCATGATACCGCGAGGAATACGGGAGTTCTATCAGCATCTGCTTCACGCATAACAGGGCACAGCAATTTATACTGCATCAATAAAGGAGGCAATAATATATAATTTTAAACTGAAACTGCCGCTTGACCCAGCGATCCCACTTCTGGGAATATATCCTCAGAAACCCAAAACACCAATCAGAAAGAACATACGCACCCCTATGTTCATATAGCATTATTTATAATAGCTAAGATCTGGAAACAGCCCAAGGAGGAAATTATTTTATTTATAAGGATGGTATTGAAAAAAATCACACAAGTAACACTGACCCTTAAAACCCTATGGAAAAAAGGAGCATATGTGAAGCGAACCTCAGGGCCAGGTTTGTAGCTAAAGGCATCACCTGTCCGGGACGCGCTGGCCCAGGAGAGACTGGGACCTACAGAGGTCACACTCCAAAGTGATGACGGGTGACAGGTGAAATGAAGCTCACAGGGGACAAAGATAGAGCAGTAGGCAGCAATTATGTGAAGCAGGGTGTCTGCCAGATTAATGGAGGCTTAATGAGTGACGTTCATTGTGCTCTAATGCCATATGACAACTTCACGACGAGCTCTGAAAAGGCGGCACATGCAAGGAAACCTGCGGTGACTGGGCCTGAAAGAAGTCGTTCCGAAAGCTGACGGGTTTCCAGGTCTGGGGGTGGTGAGCTCAGGCAGGTGTCCTCTGCGTCCCTCAGTATCGTCATGGCCCAGCACCGCTCCACTGCGTCCTTGTGACCGCGGACACGACCCCCAAGTCCCTGTGAACGCTCCAAATGAAAGACAGACTTGCGTTTTAATTAAAACAGCAGCCAAAGCCCATCCACTTCTTCAGTGTAGAAGTTTTGGTCCCCAAGCAAACTCTACCACCTCTCGGCAAGCTCCGTGTCCCCTGAATCACTTCCCCAGTGGCAGGCAGGGAACTATTTATGGGTCCCGCTCTCCCGATTCTTCTGCAGTCTACCCTCCAAGCTAAGTCCCCATTCTCAGCAGAACAAAATGAAACAACACAAAAATTTCTTATCAAGATGTCCAATGACTCAAAAACTGTTAATAAAGACTCTACTTACATTTGGAAAATATCTAAATTTCCAAAAGACCTGTCTCCTGGCTATGACTGAAGGAACGGGAAATTACAAAGACAACCAGTGTCTGTGGCTCCTGCCCGAGCAGCACACTAACAACGTCTTTTTGGATCCGTCTCCTTGGGCTACAGCAACAAAAGCGAAAATAAACAAACGGGACTCCATCCAGCTAAAAAGCTTTTGCATATCGAAGGAAACCATCAACAAAATGAAAAGGTGACCTGCTGAATGGGAGAACATATTTGCAAATCTGGTAAGGGGTGCAGATCCAAAATACACACACAACTCATCAGAAAAACAGCTGAAAGATAAATAGGGCAGGAGGGGCAGGCGGAGAAAACAGCCTGTGCAAATGGCCTGTGGCATGTAATGAGTGGGGCAGTGAAAAGACCTACTATGGCTGGAAAACAGTTACGAGCAGGACTCATATGTTGCCGATGCAAATGAAGAATTAGGCTGGTAACATTCAGCTCACATTCGGGATGACGGTTCTCACCCTGAGAGCAACAGAAAGTGTCTCTTTGGGGACGTAATAAAAGGCAAATTGTAAAGCTGGGTCCAGTTTTAGGGACACGTGGCCTGTGCAGTAACACAGGGTCACATTCTTGGTTTACTGCTCTGCTGTTCCCCTATTAAACTTTTAATGATATTTAAACATCATAAATGATGCAGCCAAGTCTACTGCAGGGGTTAACATGAGTTAAGGGAGACGTGCTTTGTGGTGTTTTCAACTGTCTACAAAAGAAATAACAGTAGCAGACTAAAGTGGACATGATTTAAGAGGGAAAAAAGCAAGGGCTGGTAATAAACATAAATAATTGAAATCACACAGAACAAAGGAAGGAAGAGGAGAGGGGAGAGTAGAAAGGAGAGGCCCGGGGCAGCCGGCCTCCGGGACGCCTAGGAGCGGGCGTTTCCAACCTGGGGAATCACGTTCGCTCCCAGGACAAAGCGCACGGCTCTGACCGCGACACCTCTCTCCTCAGAAACAGCAGACATAATGAAGTAAATTGACAGATTTAGGAAAAATAAGTAGCAGATGGTAATAGTTGCTGCAATAAAATTGACCCCCTGCCCCCCGCCCCTTGCCAGCGGAGACCCCTCCTTACAGGGTCAGCCAGGCGACCGGGGCAGAGCCCCCTCCCGGCTCTGCGTGGAGTGACCGGCTGTGGCACGACGCTGACCAGTAGGCTCTGACGGCAAATCTGCTGAGGGGTCTGGAAACATTTCCTCATTACCGAAGAAACAAGTCTAGTCTCTTCTCCCTTCCTCCACTTGACCTTGACACCTGACCTTGGACATGAAGGCAACCGCTGTGACGTGAGAAAAGAGACAAGCTCGGGATCACGGGGCAGCACATGGCAAAAGCCCACATTCAGCTGCCGAATTACAGAGCCTCTGAGCACCTTCCTCGGAATCATAAATTTCCTTTTGTTTTAATTCTACGAGATGAACGTCCGGAGGTCAGAGGCTGTTGTGTTCATCTTTGCTTTGCCCCGAGCATCTAACGCAGTCTCCGAGCTGTGTCTTATTTGAGGAAAGATGAGTTCATTTAGGAGCTGAAATATCACAGGATGGTACTGGATCCTGATTTAGGTCTGCGCCATCCCTGCTGCTCTCACTGTATCCCATTTAACGCGGGATCGTTACGTTGAATAGAAAGTGGGTATTTTTGCTTCTATGAATCATAAAATCTAGCTTTGGAGTGCTTTTGAGAACACCTAGCCTAATTAAATGAAGTGCTATTAAATTTTAATTAGCATGTGCTATTCAAAATTAATCAGACCCATAACCAAAATCGTGCTTTGCAAGTGATCACACAGGTCCATGCAAAAATGAAGTTAGTCTCTAGCAACTTCGAAACGATGTTCTGTATAACAAGGATTCAGAAGAGTATTTTTTCCTGCTCAAATAGGGAGGCCCTAACCTGTGCCTGTGTTCTACCTTGTCAGAACAGAGGTAAATTCAGATTCTAGAAGTAAAGAAGAGTAGTCTCTGAAAGTCCAAATTCCTGAGATGCTGAGGTTATAAGGTTGAAATTACAGATAGAGAATTAACACTTGAACATGCTGGAATAGAAAACCAAACAGGCCCACCAGGAAAACTACAGTTAAATTTAACAGTGTTTAAGCAAACAGTAGAAAGGGTACAGGACAAAGTAATAAATCACTCAGATTTTGCTTTTACTCCAACGACACTCACGGGAATGCCAGTGATATCGGTAAAAACCAGCTATCCTAAATTTCACCCTAATTTTCTT